>NC_052629.1:124979172-125614672 GCF_016161935.1 Mauremys reevesii | reverse complement strand
GCCCTGGAAGAGACAGACGCTGGGGATTGGCCTGTGTGTAATGGCAGGCTTGGCTGCTGCTTGACTGACCTGGTTCCCAGGTAGCACGACAGCTCGCCAAGGGGGCACATGGGAACCCACAGGAGGCAGCAGCCCTGTGGGACAGTCTGAGGTTGGTTATTCAGCCCATTTACCATGCCTTCCCTGCACCCCTTGGATGAGCCAGACCTCAGCACACACAGGGTCACCCACTCAGCAGCGTGTTTCTGTGCAACGGGAAACCCCTGTGTCGAGCTGATTAACAATCAAAGGATCTAAACAGTGGTTGTTTTTTAAAAGCATCTTATTTCACCTTCACACAGTAGTCCCTGCAGTTCGAGCTGAACCTATCCCACTCCGGCCTTGCCAGGGCACAAGGCAAGGTCTGGCAAGATCCTGTGATGCTGGCTGGGTATTAGCGCGATGGGGTTAAGGGAATCATGCACGGAGATATCCTGTTAAACACGGCGGAGGACCTGAAACGTGCCTGAGCTGGGCTGTGATAAAGAGGAGGCTGCAGGATTCCCCTGGCGCTCAGCCTTAGCCAGCATGAAGTAATCCCCAGTCAGCACCATTGGGCATTGGAGCAGGAGCAGAAAACATCATGGTCTGCATGGCTACAGGCTCAGGAATGGTGTCTGGTCCGGCCCTTGAACACAGCCTCCTCCCACCAACAGCTGTGAAGTCTCATCCCTGGCTCAGCAGCAGGCATGTGTTTGTGCCCTCTGAAGCCAGTTGACTTTGCTCTGCCCCCTGGAGAGCCCCTTCCCTGTGAAGTGTAAATAGAGAGAGGCTCCAAGCTCATCTGTATCCCTGGCAGATGTCTGACTTGTCTTGCTCTCAGGCCTTGTCTATAATAATAATTGGAGATATACCAATCTCCTAGAACTGGAAGGGACCTTGAAAGGTCATTGAGTCCAGCCCCCTGCCTTCACTAGCAGGACCCATTTTTGCCCCAGATCCCTAAGTGGCCTCCTCAAGGATTGAGCTCACAACCCTGGGGTTAGCAGGCCAATGCTCAAACCACTGAGCTATCCCTCCCCCCTACACTACGGTGTTTTGTCGGCAAAAGTTATACCACTTTAAATAAAACCGCTGTTGCATGTCCACACTAGCTCCTTGTGTCAGCAGAGCACAGCCACACTAACAGGCCTTGCATTGACAGAGAGAGCAGTGCACTGTGGTAGCACTCCCACTGTGCAACTGGCTGCAGGATGCTTTGGGAAGGGTTTACGATGCCGCAGCAGCATGGGGCAGGGACAGCATCACATGGGGCAGGTTTCTCAATCCCATCGTTCCAGGGGCATCCTAGTAGACTGTCAGCCACTTTTTCAATTGAAATGTGCGTGTGGGAGAGGAGAATGGTGTGTCTGGGGCAAGGGAGACAACAGGCTGACCGACTTATCCTGAGGCAGGGGAAGGGGGACACCCACCCCCATGTCATCTGCTTGGTGTCTCTCCCAAAGCAGCCTGCTCTGCCTGCCTATGGTTCTGTGATTCCCTTCGAGTTCTCCCACAGCCTCCTCAGCTGCCGGAAGCAGCATCCTGAGCAACTCTGTCAGCTCTCCCTGCTGAGGAATGTCAAAGCAGCACAATATCCCACCCCAGCCCCCCACCCTAACAGCAGCAGCAGTCTGCCTGCCCCTGTGTTCCTAGTGCACGGCAGAACAGGAGGATTCCACATTAATGATTTGCTCTTTGGTCCCTGCAATTGTAGCAGCACCTCAGCTGTCAAACACTTCCCGGGAGCTTTCTTGAGGGGCACATGCCTGCAGGGCAGCAGAGATCAAAACAGTGAGCAGAGTGGTCACAGCAGGCATTGTGGGATACTGGTGGAAGCCAGTTCTGTCGACAAAACAAATAGTAGTGTCTACACTGACGCTTTGTCGCTTTAACTTTGCCATAAAAAGCTCTATGCCTCTCGTCGAGGTGGTTTTGTTTTGCCATCAAAAGTAGCTTTGAAGTGTGTACGCCTCCCCTATTTTGTCATCAAAAGGCAGCTTTTGCCGACAAAACTTTGTAGTGTAGACAAGAACAAGGAGGAGTCCGGTGGCACCTTAAAGACTAACAGATTAATCTAAATCTGGACTCCCTGTTGTTTTTGTGGATACAGACTAATACGGCTACCCCCTGAGTGTAGACAAGGTTAGTGTCACAGCCTGGCTGCTCCTGTACACTGCTGCCTCCTCGCTCTTGCAGCCAATACACAGATTAGGACAAACTCCTGCTTTTTTTGCTGCATATCAGAACCACTTGCTCGAACCGAAGCCTAGTGAGGCATGAAAAGCCTTGACTCCTGCAGGACCCCATGCCAGGCCTGGCACCTGCTGTGAGTGTCTGAGTGTTTCAGCACAGCTCAGACAAGCCAGAGACAAAACAGCTGGGCATGTCAGATCTCCTCTGATATGGAGGTATAGTGACGTGACGAGATGATTTGCAGAGTGGGGAAAGGCTAGAGAGAGCAGCCTGGAGGCTGTCTCAATGGGAGCAGCTCTCCACAGACCTACTGTGGAGGTGGGTGTAACTTACATCACTTGGGATGGCTCAGTCACACTTCTACTTACTCCTGGGGGAAATCTGTGCCACTGCGCATGTGCAGAATTTATGTTCCCCGCCCATTTCTTTGCTTCCCCGCAGAAAAATGACTTCCTGATGGGGAAGCGAAGGGAAGCCACAAGAGTAGTGATATGACCCTCCCCAGCAGTATGTTTTGGGTGCCAGCAGAGAGGTAAATCACCATGGGGGGTGTCGGAGAAAAACTCAGTTCTCGCTTTTTGTTTGGGTGCAGCAAAATCAAATACTTTATTATTTCTCCAGTAATTACAATGGAGGGAGAGAGTGCCATAGGACACAGGGTCGCCCCAGTCCTGGACAGGTCTCTCAACTGGTAAACAATTACAGCAAGCCTTTATACTTTTGTTACAGACAATGTCTAGCAATAATACAGACGGTAAAAAGAAACACTTGCATTTGTTTATACATAAGCCTTTCTGCTATCTTATTTGTCTCACTACTAGAAAAAGCAAGCCTGCATATTTGGTTATCAATGCAAGGTTGTAATAACTTTTTACACAGTTCGTTCATCTGTCCCACACTATCTTTGCTTCTACAAGTCTCACGTCATTAGGGTTACAGCTAGGCTAACTCTTGCTAACTGACTGACATGCATTAAAATCCCCTTCAAATCCTTATTAATTCTTTCCCTGCTTCCACAGGGGGGTCAGACTGGGGAAGACCCTGGTGGTGGCTCCTACCCTACACCGGGCTCAGCTGCTAGTCCCGGCTGGGCTGGTGAGCATGCGACTTCCTGTTCCCTGCATGGCATCCTGGGCTGTGTCAGACCCATCCCAAGATTTCTCCCCTGGAAGCTTTGCCAACTTCTACCCGCTTCCTGCACCCATCGCTTCTCAGCTGCAGGGGGAGGGATCCCTTTACAGGGAGCTGCTCCCGCATCCACCCAACCCCCCTGCTGAGCCTCACGCCCCCCTGCACACAGAACCCCCTCCCCCGCCAATGAGCCACACTCCCACTGCACCCAGACCACCCCAATGAGCTACCCACACCTGGATCCTCACCCCACTGAGGCCCACTCCCAGCCAACCCCTCCCGAGCTTTATCCCCAGCCAGATCCCTGCCGAACCCCAACCACCTTCACCGGGACCCCCCTGCAGAGTCCCATCACCATTGCACCCAGAACCCTCCAACAAGCCCCTGTGCATCCAGACCCCCCCCAACCCAGATCCCCCCACCCCAGATTCCGCACTGAGCCCGCGCCCAGACTGTCCCACCCTCTCAACCCACCCCGGCTCCCCGACGCTAGGACCCTGCCCGCCCACTGCGGTGCAGCTGGCATGGAGGGGCAGGGCCGGGCCCTGGGCTGGGTCCGGGCTGGGTGCAGCCTCACCCCGAGTCCAGGGGCCTGGGCTCCCAGCCTGGCTGGAGCCGCCACCTTCGTTTCACAGGGAAGATTCGCACCATTGTAAAGCGCTGCCTGGCGCGTTTAACGTTCTGCTGCAGACCCCCCCCGCCCCGCCCCGCCCCGCGGTGTCCGCACGCGCCGGGTCCCGGCTCGGGCACGGCCTGGGCGGCGTCCACACAGCCCCGAAGGGCGCGAGAGCCGCGCGGCCCGCGGGCGGGAGGATTGGACGGGGGCGGGGCTCGTGCAGGCGGGGAGGGGGGGGGGACAGGGACCCGGCCGGGCGCATGCGCGGCTATAGCGGGAGTGAGGGAGCTGGAGCGACGTGCTCGAGTCGCGGTGTCGCGATGTGATGACGTCACGCCAGCGCCCGGAAGGGATGGTGTCTCCGCTGAGCAGCGGATTGGCTGGGCCTATTGCGAATGTCCGGTGCGCGCCGTGGCCCCGGAAGCGGGGAACGGAAGCAGCCCGGTGGCCGAGTGCGGGGCCGTGATGGGCCGTGAGCCGTGAGCGGGCGGGGGGGGATGGCGGGGGCCCGGGGCTGCCCCCAGGCGGGCAGCGGGGAGCGGGCTCTGGCCGAGCTGCTGCTCGAGTTCTCTCGGGCGCAGTATCGGGCCAAGGACGGGGGCGGCGGTGGGGCCGGGAGCAGCGCGAAGGTGAGAGGCTGAGGCCAAGCCCCCCGCGGGACCCACTGCCCCTCCCCCGTCTCTTCCCCCTGCCGGCACCTGAGACCCCCCCGCCCCCCAGCCGGGCCGGCCCCCGAGGCACGTCCCGTTTCCTGCTCAGCCCCTGAGAGCCTCCTTCTCCCCCCCCCCCCCCAATCCGTTCCCGGCTGTGCCGAGACATACCCGCGGGACAACCCCCCGCATTCCCTGGTCTGAGAGACCCTGCCAGCCTCTCCTGAAAGACACCTCGCTTCCAGCAGGGCCAAGCCCCACCAGCCCCTCCTGGCTAGGGCAAGGCCTGTGGGGAGGAGGGTAGCAGAGGTGTCCTGTGCCCTGAGGGGAACGGGCAGCCTGAGCTCCAGCCCCTGAGCTGTAAATTTGGCTGTCTTGCAGGTGGAGAGGATTGAGAAGCGCTGCCTGGAGCTGTTTGGCAGGGACTATTGCTACAGCCTGATACAGAATGTGAATGGGGAAATTTGTGGCCACTATCCCCGGCAGATCGTCTTCCTAGAGTACGAGAGCACTGACAGGGAGCGGAACATGTAAGTAACTCCTGCCCCACCTCCCTCCTTCCTGCCAGGAGAGCTGGCTGCGCGAGAGCCATACAAAACTGCCCTAGCCCTGTCTCACCTACAAGACACACAACTGTGGTTCCAGGTTGAGTAGCTCTAAAAAGGGGCATTTCCACAGAGGGCTAGCTAGTCGTCTTGTCTTCCCTGCATGACTGGGCTCTTAAGAAGCATGAGAAAACTGGAAATGTACTCTTTGCTGAGCTATAGTTGTGCCTGCACTGTCTACTGTATGGATGAACTCCCTATTTTTAGCTAGACAGGTCACCCGCTGGGTTACTTTTGTCCCAGGGAACTGGGATCTGTCTCTGCACCTTAGTGTGAAGTTGGCAGTGCTATTAGGATACTTTGTTCTAGTCCCTAATCTTGTGTAGCTTTGCAGTCTCTCTGGCCCTTTCAGAGCAGCTGTTGCCTCAAACTCTTGGGCTTTTCTGCAAGAGAAGAAATAAGCTAAATTTCTTCAGTTTGCTGTGGATGGGAAAAACAGAATATGTTGCAAGGCAGCTTTAGGTGCATAACAGTTATGGGTGGGCTAATTTTTTTCAGGTTACACTATCTGGTGTAGGTACGGCAGCATCATTCATATTTATATAGGGATGAATGCACTCTTGGTGTTCAATAAATGTTACTGGACTTTTGACCCTATTTTTGGGGATGAGGCTGAGGTAAAGAGTAGGGGCAACGGAGGAGCATGCTCTGAACTGTGTTGTGCCACTGACTGTGTGAGTAAGAAACTCATCGTACTTTGGACTGTACTTTGGGCTGAGATCGTGTCAGATCTCATCACCGAGCATGGTTAGGCTAGGCCAGTATTTGGCTCTGAGGTCCCAAAGCATGAATTGCTTTCAGGCCGTCAGCAAGCTGCTGTCTTCCTATGTGCAGTAGGTTTGTTATGACTGGTGATTTAAGTTCCATGGTATTTGTGCTGCCCCATCAGATGACCTGAAAATTTTCAAACATGAAAATTACTCAAACTTTTATAATGTGTGTTTGGACAATCGTTTGCTGATAAAACTTGTTCGGCTTTTGAGATTTGTGGATTGGAGACACTAATTTAGACACACATGAGCCACATATAACAACCCAAACTCTGTGCTTTTATTTGCAACATATTAGCGAATCAGCTTACTATATGTTGGAAACCATTGATTTTGACTTAAGTTATAAAGCTTTTGAATAGCCTGTGTGTGGCATGTGCAAGAGAGCTCCATTAAGTCTGGATGTGAGCACTTCCTGAGAGGCATTGTGCCTGCATAGAAAGTTTGGCAAGTGACCACTGTTGAATGGATAGAATTCAGTCTGGTTGTGCTTTGCAAAAGTTATAAGTTAGCATTTGCCTGATTTACTGACTTTCTGTTCTGAAACTTTACTGTTTCAGAACAGTACATTTTCTTTGCAAATTTAGAAGTCCACTCAGCCCTTCGTGAGGTGTTGTATATAAGTAGAAATAAAATAATATTAAAAAATCAATCTTTATTCACTTTAGTACATGCATGCACAAAACTTTTAGTTGATTCTTAGTTTCATAGTCTCCTGTGGCAGAATGGAGATTGTGCCACTATAGAGTCTCGCAACGATTGATTTAGGATGTCATGACCGTTAATTCCACATGTAAACATACAATCTACATTTGTCTCAAATCTGTTTACACCTCTGATCAAACAATAGATGCACCTACCCACGCTCAGTGATTCAAAGCTGAGCTATGAGAAGAGGGCCAAATTCATGCTACTCCTGACCCCAGCTGCCATTAAACCAACATAGTTGGCTCCCATAGCAGAGCAGACAGACCCCAACAGAAGGGTTAAGACCTGGACAATGGTGTATTCAACTGCCTACCATCAGAATAGCCCCTACATTGCTGTAACTTATGTCAGGCCCAACCCAGATAGCAGGGAGCTGTAACCAGCTGCCCACTGTGCTCTCCTGCACTCAGTCAGTCTTGGTGCGGGTGAGAATCTGTGCCACTGTCTCCACCATCTCCCCTCTTGTACACATCTCTCTGAGTATTGTAGATAGAGTCTGTGCTTGTACCTTATACACAGGCCACCTATTTGCCCTTAGATTTGTTTTGTTAAGTTATTATCTCCTCTTACTTTTATTTTTACTCTTTTCTAAACAAAGAAATTCCATTCCAAAAAACTGACTGTAACACTGAGTGGTGCAGTTAAACACATGATGGAGGAAGCATTTCACTTGCTGAGCAAAGTGCTTGATGCAAGCTGACACAAATCCATCAAAGCACTTAAAAATTAAGTATGTGCTTAAGCATGTGAATAGCGCCATTGATTTCAGTGGAACTATTTGCATGTCTAAAGTTAAGCATATGCTTAAATTCTTGTCTGGATTGTGCCCAGAATGCTCATGTCTCTAGTGTTGTACCCTATTGTCTCCATGTATTTATGTTTAAGAACAAAATACAGAATCTTTCCACATCAATAACATTATTGTACTTGGTTGGAAACTTTCGGACCAAAGTCTTACACAAATGGCTTAAAGTTTATATTGTATGGTGGTCTAAAGATGTGGTCTCCTCATCTCAAAAAAAGATATACTGGCACTAGAAAAGGTTCAGAAAAGGGCAACTAAAATTATTAGGGATTTGGAACGGGTCCCATATGAGGAGAGATTAAAGAGGCTAGGAGTTTTCAGCTTGGAAAAGAGAAGACTAAGGTGGGATATGATAGAGGTATATAAAATCATGAGTGATGTGGAGAAAGTAGATAAGGAAAAGTTATTTACTGATTCCCATAATACAAGAACTAGGGGTCACCTAATGAAATTAATAGGCAGCAGGTTTAAAACAAATAAAAGGAAGTTCTTCTTCATGCAGCGCACAGTCAACTTGTGGAACTCCTTACCTGAGGAGGTTGTGAAGGCTAGGACTATAACAGCTTTTAAAAGAGAACTGGATAAATTCATGGAGGCTAAGTCCATTAATGGCTATTAGCCAGGATGGGGTAAGGAATGGTGTCTCTAGATTCTGTTTGTCAGAGGATGGAGATGGATGGCAGGAGAGAGATCACTTGATCATTACCTGTTAGGTTCACTCCCTCTGGGGCACCTGGCATTGGCCACTGTCAGCAGACAGGATACTGGGCTAGATGGACCGTTGGTCTGACCTGGTATGGCCATTCTTATGTTCTTATGTCTAGCTTGACATAACTTATTTAAACTTTTAAAAAGGCTTTGTCAAGGCCCCTCACAAGAGACTGTTGAAGAAACTAAATAGTCACAGGGGGAGAGGCGAAGTATCAAGTACTGTCATGGATCAAAAACTAAGAAAATAAAATAAAGGTCAATTTTACTTCCTGGCAAAAGTTTAACAGTTGAGGTCTCAAGGTTCTGTGTTAGGTTTGGGATTTATTATATGAATGATCTGAAAAGGGAGGTGAGCCATGAGGCAGCAACTTGAAGATAAGTTATTAGGTTAGACAAATCGGGAGAGGACTGTGAGGAACTTTAGAGGGACCTAATCAAACTAGATGAATGGGCAACACAATGGCAAATGAAATTTCAGTGTTGATAAATGCAGAGTGTTGCACAGAGGAGGAAAAAATTTAATTACCCAGACAGCTTCCCGGTTCTAAATTAACTCTCAGTTTAGGCCATGTCTACACTACAGTGGCACAGCTACAGCAGCTGTCACTGTAGTGCATAGTGTAGAAAATTCCTTCAGTAATGGAAGGGATTTTTCTGTTTGAGGTGGTTACCACCTCCCAGAGAGGTGGCTTAGTGAGGTTGAGGGAAGAATCCTTGTGTCGGCTGTGCTGCGTATTCGCCAGGGGTTGGGTCCAACTAACTACATCGCGATGTAGCAAGGCTGACCTAGTTTTTGGTTTGGGACAGGCCTTAGAAAGGGACTTGGGCATCATTGAGCTGACATCTTCATTGACTTCTCTCAAATGTGCAGCTGCATGAGGAATGAGAGAGAGAATACCATGGAGAGTATTTAAGGCTGTGTGTCTGTATGTTTGACTGAATTTCCCTGAAAAATTGCTGGGTTTTAAAAAAGCAACTGTTCGGGTTTTATTCTTTTTAACCCAAATTTTGCCAGTATTGGATCTCCCCGCACCTGGCTCTCCACCTCAGAGTCCCCACTAGCTGACACAGTACACATACTCAGAGGAGGGGAACTCCCGGTTGGCGGCTGCTGCTGCATTGTCGGGGAGCAAGATCGGCACGGCTCGGGGTCTCAGCAGCTGAGTGGGAGGGAGAGAGCCCCCATCCACTTTCCCTGCTGGACAGAATCCCCTCCTAAGAACATACGAACGGATATACTGGGTCAGACCAATGGTCCATCTAGCCCTGTATCCTGTCTTCCCACAGTGGCCAATGCCAGGTGCTTCAGAGGGAATGAACACAGCAGGCAATCATCAAGTGATCCATCCCCTGTCACCCATTCCCACCTTCTGGCAAACAGAGGCTAGGGGCACCCAAGCATGGGGTGCATCCCTGACCATCTTAGCTAATAGCCATTGATGAACCTATCCTTCATGAACTTACCCAGTTCATTTTTGAACCCAGTTGTGCTTTTGGCCTTCACAACATCCCCTGGCAACAAGTTCCTCAGGTTGACTATGTGTTGTGCAAAGAAGTACTGCCTTATGTTTGTTTTAAACCTGCTGTCTATTAATTTCATTGGGTGTCCCCTGGTTCTTGTATTATGAGAAGGGGTAAATAGCACTTCCCTATTAACTTTCTCCACACCATTTGATTTTATAGACCTTTATTATATCCCCCCCCCTTAGTCGTCTCTTATCCAAACTGAGCAGTCCCAGTCTTTTTAATCTCTCTTCAGATGGAAGCTGTTTCATACTGCTAATAATTTTTTGTTGCCCTTTTCTGTACCTTTTCCAATTCCAATATAGCTTTTTTGAGATGGGATGACCACATCTGCACGCAGTATTCAAGGTGTGGGTGTATCATGGATTTATTTAGTGGCATTATGATGATAACACAGAAAATATCCATCCCTTTCCTAATGGCGCCTAACATTCTGTTAGCTTTTTAGACTGCTGCTGTACATTGAACAGGTGTATTTAGAGAACCATCCATGACGACTCCAAGATCTCTGTCTTGCACGGTAACAGCTAACTTAGATCCCATCATTTGATATGGATAGTTGGGATGATGTTTTCCAATGTGCATTACTTTGCATTTATCAACATTGAATTTCATCTGCCATTTTGATGTCCAGTCACCTGGTTTTGTGAGAACCCTTTGTAACTCTTCGCAGTCTGCTTTGGACTTAACTATCTTGAGTATTAGCTGCACAGTTTGTATTAGCTACACACTTTGCCACCTCACTGTTTACCCCTTTTTCCAGATCGTTTCTGAATCTGTTGAATAGGACAGATCCGAGTACAGACCCCTCGGGGACACCACTATTTACCTCTTTCCACTGACCACTTATTCCTACGCTTTGTTTCCTATCTTTTAACCAGCTACTGATCCATGAGAGGACCTTCCCTCTTATCCCACAACAGCTTAAATTTTTTTTTGCTATTAGTATTGTCTTTTGCTAGTTGCTCTTCAAGTTCTTTTTTGGCCTGCCTAATTATACTTTTACACTTGACTTGCCAGAGTTTATGCTCCTTTCTGTTTTCCTCAGTAGGATTTGACTTTCAATATTTAAAGGATGCCTTTTTGCCTCTACCTGCCTCATTTGCTCTGCTGTTTAGCCACAGTGACACTGTTTTGGTCCTCCTGCTATGTTTTTTAATGTGGGGGGTACATTTAATTTGAGCTTCTATTATGGTGTTTTAAAAAAAATTTCCATGTAGCTTGCAGGGATTTTGCTCTTGTTTGCCCACTTTCCATTTAATAAGTAGCCTCATTTTTGCATACAGTAGAACCTTAGAGTTATGAACACCTCGGGAATGGAGGTTGTTTGTAACTCTGAACAAAACACTTTGGTGGTTCTTTCAAAAATTTAAACACAAAATTGACATAATACAGCTTTGAAACTTTACCATGAAGAAGAAAAATGCTGCTTTCCCTTTATTTTTTTAGTATACGTTTACCACAGTATGGTATTGTATTTACCTTTTGTGTGTCTGTGTCTGTCGCTGCTGCTTCCTGATGATGTACTTCCGGTTCCAAATGAGGTGTGTGGTTGACTGGGCAGTTTGTAACTCTGAGATTCTACTGTAGTTCCCCTTTCTGAAGTTAAATGCTACTGTGCTTCTTTGGTATTTTCCCACCCACAAGGATATTAAATTTAATTACATTATGGTCTCTTATTACTGATCAGTTCAGCTACATTCACCTCTTGAACCAGGTCCTGTGCACCACTGAGGACTAAATCAAGAATTGCTTCTCCCCTTGTGGGTTCCAGGACTAGCTGCTCCAAGAAGCCATCATTAATGGTGTCTAGAAATTTTATCTCTGCATCCCGTCCTGAGTTGACATGCACCTAATCAAAATGGAGATAGCTGAAATCCTTCACTATTATTAGACTTTCTGTTTTTGAAGCCTCTCTAATCTCCCTGACCATTTTATAGTCGCCAGCACCATCCTGGTCAGGTGATTGGTAACATATTCCTACCGCTCTACTCTTATTATTCAAACATGGAATTTCTTTCCAGAGAGATTCTGTGGTACAGTTCGATTCATTTAAGATTTTTACTGTATTTGACTCTTTCTTTCACATATTGTGCCACTCCCCCACAAGTCCAACCTGCTTCGTCATTCCTACGTATTTTGTACCCTGGTATTATCATGTCCCACTGATTATCATAATTTCACCAAGTTTCTGTGTTGCCTGTTATATCAATATCCTCGTTTAATATCAGGCACTCAAATTCACCCATGTAAATATTTAGACTTCTAGCATTTCTATATAAGCACTTATAAGATGTGTCCCTTTTTAGTTGTGTGCCATTGTGTGATGTAATTGAAGGGGTCTCTTTTTCATTTGACTGTTTCTCTTCAGTTCCATCCTATCAACTTGTATCCTCTCCTCTTTACTACACTATGGAGAATTCCCATTAATAGAGCTTCCCCTAAAGGATGTGTCTGTCTGAACCGTGTGCTCCTCTGTATCTGTTGGCTTTCCCCAGCTCTTAGTTTAAAAACTCCTCTACGACCTTTTGAATTTTACATGGCAGTAATTTGGTTCTATTTTGTCACTCTTGACCCTGGCCCTTCAATGCAGCCCTGTCCTCACTGGAGGAGTGGGATGGGCAAGAAGTTGGGTCAAGACTTCCTCCCCCCCCACCCCACCCCCAAGCCGCTGCAGCAACCTGAAGGTTAACCCCACCCCTGCCTGTGAGTTCCAGGCACCCCCTGCCCACGACTCAGATTTAAATAATAAAAATGAAAATTAGCTGCCTACAAAATCAGGGTGAAAATTCCTTTGCTTCTTAGAAAGACGGAAGGGGTCATGTGGGACTTCAGTCTTGACTGGGCCGCTAGGCAGTACTGAAATACTACTAAATAGGTAACTCAATCTATGAATCTAAGGCCTGGTCTACACTAACAGTTAGATTGACTCAGCTATGTCACTCAGGGGAGTGAAAAATCCACACCCCTGAGCAGTGTAGTTAACTCAGCCTAACCACCAGTATAGACAGCTCTGGGTCGATGGAAGAATTCTGCTGACCAAGCTACCGCCTTTTGGGGAGGTGGATTACCTACACCGACCGGAGGCTCCCCACCCCACAGGTACTGTCTACACTGGAGCACTGCTGCAACTGTGCTGCTGTAGTGTTTCAGGTGTAGACAAGCCCTAATAGTAAAATATAGCAACAAAATGCTGCTTGAATGCTAAGCAGCTAGCAAAAGGAGTGACTGGCTGAGATGAACAGTTACTGAGCATGTAAACAAACTAGGAGAAGGCTGGGTGTAAGCAATGTTCTGTACTGGTGGCTGCTTGTCTGTAAACAATTGTCTTCATCGCAGGTTTGCGTTCCAGGGCAGGCAAACAGCACTTCAGGAAAAGCTTTGAAGAAATTCCTGGAGGAAGGTGGAAGGGCAGTTCTGGTTCTCTAGCCTCCCAGCAGTGTGTGTTCCTGGGAAAGGTTCCCAGGGAGCGGGGGCTTGTCAACACTAGGATGTTTATGTTGGTGGAGCTGAGTGGGGCAAACTCTGGCTGTAGGTGAGCTACCCTAGTGCAAGTCACTCGCCATTAATGCTGTGTCCTAGATTGGAGGGCTACACTAGTGCACTTACATTAGAGTACAGAAAATACCCAGTTCAGGCAAGCCCCCGGCCTTCCACAACGGCATATTATACATCTCATTTAGCCCAGGAGCAGTTGTTTTGAGGTACAGGATGAGATGGTGTGGGTGCAGTTCCAGGGACAAGTGTGCTTGATTGGACAGGATTGGTGAAGAGGCACTGGTGTTCTGAGCAGTGTCACCTGCTGTGGCATTTCCCCATATCTTTGTGCCTAAAGTCAGGAAAGCTGGAGGCTATCCCAGAAACTACATGAGTGGGACTAGACGCTGTGGAGTTGGAGATGGGCCTAGGAGAGCTAAGTCCTTATTGGTCATACCTCTGGAAAGCACCCTGACTTGGATGTTGCTAATATGGAAGTTACAGGGAAGAACTGAATGTTAATAGATGAAATTTTAATTACAACTTTGTTACAAAGTTAATCTCCAGCTTTAGGCTGCTGTTGATCGTGAACTTTTTAATAGTGATTGGATATGATTGAGGTGTGTGTTTTGTAACATGTTAATCTTGTGGGGAAGAAGTGAGATAAATGCTTTACATTTGTAGAATAAATTAAGAGTGCTGAAAATGATGTCCATGTCCATAATTGGATAGGCTAGAAAGGAAAATATTGAGTACTCCGAAGGGCAAGTCTACATGACAAAATGAAGTCCACCAAAGTTATGTTGACATATAGCAACCACAGCAATTGAATTGCTTTTGCCTGTCCACGCTGTGCAACTTGTGTTGGCGGTGCACGTCCTCACCAGGGGTCCTGGGAATCTGGATATAGCAGCGCCGCTGCTGATGGTTTATTCCGTACAGTGCTATAGAGAAGGGCCAGTAGTTTACGATTGAAAAGACTTCTCTGTTTAAAGGAGAATTCTTTTAAGGGCTCCAAAACCCCTTTGCTTACTTGCATTGTCTTGAAATTTGGTGTGCCTCAGGGGAATGCAAGGCAGGATTAGAGATCCAAATTTGGGGTCATTTGAGAAAGTGGTTCCTAAGACACAACCTCCGAAAAATCAGGTTTTCATAGAGTTCACACACATTCTACCACTGCGTTTTGTGTGCACCTAGCTTCTAAATTTCTAATGACTTAGGGAAGGGAGGGTGATCTGGAAATAATGGGGGGAGGGTTATATGTTGTGTGGGTGTGGTGAGAGCAGGAAGAGATACCAGTCTTCTCTCAGATGCTTAAAGTTCCTGTAACCACCTTTTAAGCAAATGGTCAAGTTCTTGGAACGTAACCCACAGATGAGATTTCTGCCATTGGCCCTGTTAGCAACTGCGTGCCCCCCCACACTTCAAAGCACAGTGGTTATCCCCACTCCATTAGAACAAAGAGCACTGAGGGAGGCAGGCACCTAGCAATCGGCTAGCGTCTTTGTGGCTTACTGGGTGACTGGGACTCAGAAAACCAGGGCTGTGTTCCTGGCTTGCCACTGGCATGGAGGGTGACTTTGGTGAAGCACTTCATTTCTTTGCCTCAGTTTCCTCATCTGTACCACATTGATGTTTCCATCCTTTGGAGCGACCGATGAAAAGTGCTATACAAGGGTTAGATATTATCAACTGGCCATAGCAGAGTCTCAGTTGCAGATCTACAAGAGAATTACAACTGCCTAAATATCCGGAAACTTCTACCCACAACACACTTACTGTTATAAAGCCCCCCCTCCCCTGCCACAAAAAAACCCAAACCAAACCAAACCACCCACCTAGGAAATTCACTGATGACAAACATTGTAACATACAGTTATGGTTGTCCAATGCTATATTGTACTCTTCCAGAAGATTGAGCTGAGCAAATCTCAAACCTCTGAAAACCAGGACATACAGAGTGAATGTAGACACACAACCTTAACTCTGCCCTAATTGAGGTAATGCCCCAATGTGCTCATAACACATACTTGGGATCTGCCTCTGCCCTGTACTGAGCAGCAGGTACCTCACCTGTCCTATGCTCAAATACTCAGCCTGCTCCACAGATAGTACACCATATCTGCTAATTGTTACAATCCTGTCACCCGTGTGTGCACAATGCCATCTAATACTACTTTCACTTACCCTTCATTAAACCCACAGACCATGCTCCTCTCCCACCTAACTGCTGCCAAGCCCATGACTTACATAGCACAGTGCTGAGATGAGGCATACTGGATCTCTCAAGGTACACACATACCTCTTTCCTTTCATCTCGCTCCCCCACCCACACGAGGGGGTTGGGAAGAGGGATTCACACACACACTGCCCCCCAGATCACCTCATATCATAGTCCCAGCTCTTCCATCTAATACCTATACCTAACACAGTGAATGCAGCTGGAGTGCATGCAGATAACTGCCAGTGGCCATTGCCAGCTCCAGCGGAGGCAGAGTTAAGGTTGCATAAGCATTTACCTTAACTCTGTATTTCCTGGTTTTTGGAAGTTTGTTTTGCTGAGCTCGATATTCTGGAAGGGCATGAGAGACCACTGGGCACCTGAGCTCTGCATGAACAAAGCTTTTTTGGTCTGTGAAATTAGTTCCTGGCTATGTGAATTTTCACATTACACATCCAGTTTAAACAAGGCGCACTATGAACTCTTTTAACGTATACACTGCTGATGTATACATCTCGGACTCTGCCTGTCCAAATGTGTTAGATGGTGATTCATTTGACAGTATTGCCAGCCAGATGTAGGAACCATAAAGGATAGTGGGGAATTTTAGGGACGTTACTTTAACTGATTACTTTCAGCCTCTAAGGATTTTGTTTTTGTTATGGAAAATGCTGTAGTGGCATACTTGTGCAGAAAGGCTATATATTACTTCTGCAACCCATCAGGTAACAGAGGCTTTTACTTTGGGAATTTTATTAACTGTCAGGTTTAAATTGGGTCGGCATTAAACTGTGTATTGGGCAGTCTTCTCTGCCGTCAGGCTCTCTCCTCTGTACCCCTCCGATGTGCAGTAGTGGAACACTCTCTGAGGTACATGAGAAGGTGCTTGCCTTGCAGAGCTCCTAGTATCTGTTGAAGCAGGGACCTCGTCTCTGCAGAGTCTCTTCTGAGCAGATGCCTCTTTCGGTAACCTTTCCCTGTACAAAGGCTCACACAGGCTTACCCACTGTTATGTACAACTTTGCATGTTGGCATTTTGCTAACTTCTCCTAGATGGCTGTGATTGCAAACCATTAAAGAATGGCAGCCACTTGGATTTTTTTAATTCTTTAAAATCTTCTGCATAGCAAGATTCTTTGGAAGTGGAGAGCCGAAATAAAGTTGTCCATGAGAAGAATATGAAAAATGTTAAATACTGACCACAAACTCTACCCATGGATCATTTTGAGTTATCCAGAACCCACTGAGGAGTAGCTTCATATTCTTATAAACCCTAGACTGATATGTGGGCATAAGTGACAGAGGTTTAGCTTGTGGTTGATGTGTCTACAGGCCTAAAACTTTTGGGATTTCAGTTTTGCTTTAATTAGATAGCTGAATGCAGCCTTGACAGTGGAGATGCTTCTCGAGATGCTTCATTAATCTAATTACCTAGCACTCCAACTTCCAGCCAGTTTTAGACTGTTGATAAGTCTAATTACGCTATAATGTATGTGCACAAATCATCAACATTAAAGTCCAGTGAGCATTCAGGCTTGAGTTCTCTATTTTTTGATCTGTGTACATAAATGCAGCCTGAACAATGAGTGTTGAGGATTTTCTTTTGAGAAAAAGTAGTGTGAAAATAGAGTGGATTTTTTTTACAAGGTATTGGCATATCACTTACTAGTGCCTTAAACTAGTGAACCACGATACTGCTGCAGCCAGTCTATAGCAGGCTATTCTGGTAGCCATGTATGAAACAGACTTGCCCAAATATGCCAAGGTATGCCCTGGCAGGTATATTACAGCTGGGTCCGACCATTTTCTCGATGCCCTACTGAAAGGGGTCGTGTGTGGTCTCTGCCCAAAGCTAAGAACTAGCTGACTGTAGTGGTTTGTGCAAGGTGTTTGTATGGAGAACAATTGTAGAGTTGTGTAACATGTAGGATATCATGTTCCAAATCTGTCGGAAGAGAAACCTGTCACCTGAGGAGGGGCAGTCTGAGGTCTGGCCCAGTCAGCATGGATAATTCTACACTGGAATAAAAGACCTGTGGCATGGCCACAGCTGGCCCGGGTCAGATCGCTCGGGCTCATGGGGCTTGGACTGCAGGGCTAAACATTCAGGCTTGGCCTGGAGTGCAGCCTTTGGTACCCTGCCCCCTCATGGGGTCCCAGAGCTTGGGCTGCAGCCCAAATCCAAAAATCTACACTGCCATTTTACAATCCCACAGTGTGGGCCCTGGTCAGCTGACCCAGGCCAGCCGTAGCCATGCCAAGGGTCTTTTGTTCTCATGGGACAGGCCTAGGCTGGAATAGTGACCATCCCTGGAGACAGCCTCTCTGCACTAGATGCAGGCTGGAGATTTACAAAGACAAACAAACCCCAGGAGAGCTCTTGGAAGAGGGGGCCCTGGGCTAAGAAACAATAGCTTGTGAGTGTATAAGCACAGAAGAAATGGCCCACATGGTTATCCATTACAGGAGGAGACTGTGAGCAGGGGTGGAGGGGTGACATGAAAAGTGGGTCCCACCCTGAGCTGGGACAGATGGTGCAAAGACCAACCTTGGGTGAGAAATACCTTCTGAGACAGGTTAGTAACTGGGTAATAATTATAGGCTAGAGAGTGCATTTTATGTTTTTCCTGTAATCTTATGTTTCCAAATCCTTATACTCATTTATATTGGAATCTCTAGCTCAAGCACTATTACATACTGATCTGTTTGGTTTCACTACAGACACGTCTAAGTGCCTTGTGCTAAGGAGAGAGTTGCACTGAGGTGAAACCAGTGAGCTGGGAGGCCTGCTTCCATGGAGGCAGTGGATCGGTGCACATTGCAGGTGCCTAGAAGATAGGGGGTTGTGCACTCGAGTGTAACAAGGTGGGGTGTGTAAATTACTAGCCTGCCTTGGGACAGAGCGGGGCTCTGGGGGCCAGAAGCAGAACGCCTGTGTTACTAGCAGCCAGTGGCAGGGGAGTGTTTCCTTTGGTGGGCTTCCAGCCCTTCACTGCCGCCTGCTCGCACTGGGAGGATCTTGCCCAGACACTGTGACCCAGGCACCTCTTTGGCATTGCGTCCAGGGGTACCTGAGGGTTACAGAGATCCCCCTAGTTTTGGTGTCTACCTGCTAGTCCCCCAGAGAATGTCATGGAAGGTCTCCAGCGAAAGCCTGTGTCTCATTGGTCAGATAAATCATTACGAGAGGCATGTGCAGTTAATGTGTAAGAAGATGTGTAAATACAGGAAATTATGTCTTTAAGGCCTTGTAATTCTAGGGAGGTCACTCTAAGGTAGCGTGCTTTGAGAAAAACGTTGCCAGACAGGAGGTGGTAGACACTGATTGCCCTAGCTATACACTGAGTACCGTGTGTTTTGTGTGTTACAGTAGACATCTGTTAGCATCCTAAGACAAATGCTAATGAAGATCTTGTGGAGATTTCAGAAGGAAGCTAACAGGGAGAGGTAAACAGTGGGGCGTGGGGGGAGGAACCTTGTTTTCAGGTGAAGGTCATATGTTTGATCTGGTATTTCTTGGGGGTGGAAAAAAGATGCCCTGGCATCCCTCACTGAGGAAGTAAACTGACAGTGGGTTTGCTTCATGAAAAGGGGATCTCAGCCAGGCTTGTCTGAAAATGCTGCAAAGAACTTTGGGTAAGAAATGTTTTTGGACAGGAGGAGAACTTGTTGGGTGAGTTTAGACCATAGGAAGTGTGGTGTGAGTTTGTTGTCTATTAACCTTTTGTTTGCAATACAGAAGAACCTCGGAGTTTAACACAGTACTGTGATCTATTTGCCTTTTTTTGTGTCTGTCTGTCTGTCTACTTTCGGTTCCAAATGAGTTGTGTGGTTGACTGCTCAGTTCATAACTCTGGTGTTCATAACTCTGAGGTTCTTCTGTATTTGTTTTCTATTGCATGAATCTCTGTTCTTTGCTAAATAAACTTGTACTTGCTTTCTTTAAACACACACCACTTAGATTTGTTTAAAGTGGAGCTGTAATGTAAGGTGGGCTAATAAGCTGCTGTGTCCTGTTCCTTTGAGAACAGCGGTTCTGGTATTTGCGTGTCTGGTGGAGCAGGGGCTCTTTGGAGGACTTGGAGTGTATCTATTGCTAACCTGTAGAGGGGCAGAGGAGCACAAACGAAGGAGTGTTTGTACTGTCTGTCCCTGGGGTTGTCAGGGACCCGACCCCTGGCAGGTGCAGACAAGATGGTCTCACAGCCTTGCATATACCTCCAGGGGCGTCGCACGTGACAACAGGCTTTCTACACACCTAATACTGCTGCAGTGAGTGTCTTCAAGAGCAAACCGAGCAATTGCGTTTCAGCACCAAGAGTTTGACTTAGGTGCTGGGAGCACATCCATCTGATTACAAGCCAAGTAGTTTCTCGAGGAGTCCCCTGGCTCCTTGACTTTATAGCTGGCTTTTCAGCTAAAGGGATGTGGGTGCTGAGATTGTGGCCACCATGACGATATGAGTTAATGGGGACTCTTCTCTCTGTTTGATAGGTTTGAGAGCACTGTGCAGGTCAGCAAACTGCAGGACCTCATCAACCGCAGTAAAATGGCCAGATGTAGAGGACGATTTGTCTGCCCGGTCATTCTGTACAAGGGAAAGGTAAAACTGCATAAGCACATTGGTCTCTGTTTGCTTTAACTTCAGGAATGTCCTTTCTCCCTGCATTCTGCACAGTGTTTACTGGAGCTGTGCGGAGGCAGGTCTTGATGGGCCATCAGCTCTCCTGCCCCCTCCATGTTTATTCCTGGGCACAGACTAAAGAGCCCGGTAAGGTGCCTTGGATCAGTGATGAAGATGGTCACTGCTTGGGGCTAGATCTGCTCTCCAGGCCCCAAACAGGTGGGATTTGAGCTATGACCCTGGAAGCTGGGGTTAGGGGGAAGAACTGCACTTGGATGGAGCTCTCACACGAACTCTGAGAACAGCATTAGAGATTACAACAAGTTACTGCTTCATCAAGCAACTACTCTAGTGTGCCAGGGTGCCAAACAAAGCCTCGTCTGGCATCTCACTGAGCACCAGATTCTTCCTGAAGAGCTAGGGAAATTTGGGGGGGTTGAGAGGGAGGGTTACCCTTCTCTGTAGCCCTGTCTTTGCTGGAAACATACTCTCAAATAGTTTATTGTGGAGGTGTGCCTCAGAGGTTGTTCCTGACCAGATTAAGTAGCTTGCTGTATATGCACTGCGGGAAGGCAAGATCACAGAGATGGCCTAATGGAGCTTTGTCTCCAATGTCCATGATTCTTGTATTTCTGTTATCCCAAGGGAGCTAGGACTATTGCTTTTCATCTCTTGAACTGAGACAGAAAGGGATTATGGGGCTACTGGAGGGACAAGCTCTGTGGTCTGAAGTGGCCAGTGTATGGATTGACATCCTGAACCTCTGCTGGACAATAGTGATGGGGCTGGAGGTACAATGGAAGTTCAGACTTAAGCATAATTGTAACGTTCCTTAATTGGCAAAGACCAAAGAGATCATAGTGATATTTTTGGAAAAGACGTTACATAGAAGGGAGTTTGCGGGACACTGTATGTACCACAGTTCTTCTTCAAGTGATCACACATGTCCATTCCACTGTAGATGTGTGCACGCCTTGTGCACAGTTGTCAGAGCTTTTTCCCTCAGCAGTACCTCTTGGGTACCTCGTGCTACTGCACGTGGGTATAAAGGGACACGCTGACCCCAACCTGCCTCAGCTCCTTCCTACCGCCAGTGACAGTTGTTGGTGCTATGATCTTTGTATCTACATGTCATCCCTCTGTTAGGGTACATGGTGCCTGTAGCGTAGTTTTCAGGTTTGTATGGTATATCTGTAAATAGATGGTTACAAGACTAAATTTAGAACAGTATTTGTTAGCGTAGGGTTACCGGTGCCTGGTTGGGTGCTGGGCTCAGTACCGGACTGATGCCCCATTCTCTTGGCTTCAGGGCCTGCTGTTCAGGTAACAAGTCTCTGCTAGTGAGCGACCCACACCCCAGCTGCATTGAGTGTTGGGGAGAAGTGCATGAAAATGACAAACGTCACCTTTGTAGAGGGTTCAAACCCCACTCGAAAAAGGACAGGGCTGCCAGACTCCAGTATCTGCTTATGGAGCCTGTGTTTCATCTGCCGTCAGAACCCGCCCACTCCGAATGGGTATTGAGCATGTGCAAGTGTCACAACTGGAGCGTGGGTGGTCTGACTTAGTGGTTGGAGCAGGAGTCAGTCCATGTCAGATGCTGGGAGGTCAGAGTCCAAGGCAAGCCAGAGGGCAAAACTGAGTGTCAGGAGGCAGGCAGGGTCAGGTTACCAGGAGGTCAGTAGCAAGAAGCAGGTATTGCAGGGGAAGCAGCCCTAAGGAGGGAGATCCCATTTGCATGGAAAACTTCCTGTTCTTGTGCTGGGTTTATACAGATGCTGTGAACCAGTCAGGACCCCCAGCTTTCTGCCATTTGGAGTCCAGGACTGGAGCCCTCTGTTGGGGTTCAGTCGCTATTCTGGCAACTGTTAGCAGGTCCCTGGGTGGCAGGTTGGAACTTACTGGCTCCAAAGAGCCCTCAGGACCTGGGTTCAAGATCCACAGTTCCTAGCATCAAGTTGGTTCGGAGTGATCCCCCCCATCTGCATTGGTGGGGCTTAAGAAGAGACTGTGTAGTGGGGCTTCCAAGCCTACCAAGGAGGCACTGAGAGGATGCAAGGACTCGGAGGGGCACTTAGCCACACCCTCAGGAGTAATCTGTGAGCCAGGAGGGATTGCAGGCTCCAGAACCCAGGAAGGGTCTGAGACTCTCTCCAAAGGACGAGCAGGCTCAGGAGCCCTTCGTGGGGCCATCTACAGCCAAGGCTTTTGAGGCAGCCAGGGAATTGCTTAACTTGTTGATGCTGGCTTCTTGCATGATTCAGGAGCCTCGCCTGGTACCGGTACTGGAACTACATGCTCCTGCGGTCCCAGCTCCAGCCCCAGCCCCAAAGCACTACTGGTACCGGCAGCTTCTACTCTTGCGACACCTCCGCATGGGATTCTGTCCATGCAAAAGCAGCAAAGAATCCTGTGGCACCTTATAGACTAACAGACATTAGTCTATAAGGTGCCACAGGATTTTTTGCTGCTTCTACAGAACCAGACTAACACGGCTACCCCTCTGATACTTGTCCATGCAAAGAAAGTACCAGTGTGAGATTTCTAAAAATAGCTACAGCACTCTACCCAAGGTTTAAGAATCAGAATTGCCTTCCAAAATCTGAGAGGGACAAGGTGTGGAGCATGCTTTCAGACGTTTGATGTGGAAACTACAGAACCCGAACCACCAAAAAAGAAAATCAGCCTTCTGCTGATGGCATCTGACTCAGATGATGCAAATGAACATGGGTCGGTCCATGCTGCTTTGGATTGTTATCGAGCAGAACCTGTCATCACCATGGATGCATGTCCCCTGGAATGGTGGTTGAAGCATGAAGGGGCATATGACTCTTTAGCACATCTGACATGTAAGTATCTTGCAATGCCAGTTACAACAGTGCCATGCGAACACCTGTTCTCACTTTCAGGTGACGCTGTAAACAAGAAGCGGGCAGCAAATGTAACCAAACTTGTTCGTCAGAGTGATTGGCTGAACAAGAAGTAGGACTGAGTGGACTTGTAGGCTCTAAAGTTTTACATTACTTTATTTTTGAACTCCGTTATTTTTTTGTACATAATTCTACATTTGTAAGTTCAGCTTTCATGATAAAAATATTGCACTACAGTACTTATATTAGGTGAATTGAAATACCGTATATACTCGTTCATAAGCTGAATATTTTTGGTAAAAAAGTGACGCATCAAAGAGCCAGGGTCTACACCAAAATTTGATGATTTTTAAACTCTGTGGAATCATTGAATTGAATTGAATATCTAATATATTGTTGTTTTGTTTACCTGGAGCATTCACAGGCACGGAGCCCCTCAGCTCCCTGTGGCCGCACTTTGCTGTTCCCAGCCAATGGGAGCTCCAGGAAGTGGCGCCACTTCCTGCAGCTCCCATTGGCTGGGAACAGCAAAGTGCGGCCACAGGGAGCTGAGGGGCTCCGTGCCTGTGAATGCTCCAGGTAAACAAAATGTCCAGGCCCGCCAGCAGCTTACCCTGATGGGCCAGGAGCCAAAGTTTGCCAACCCCTGAAATACAGGGTCGGCTTATGAAAGGGTCATACAGTTTTTGCTATTTTTACCTATCCATCTTGGGGGGTCGGCTTATAAATGAACGGGCTAATGAACGCATATATACAGTATATTATTTCTTTTGTTTATTACAGTGCAAATATTTGTGATAAAAAATAAATATAAAGTGAGCAATATACGCTTTGTATTCTGTGTTGTAATCAATATCAATATATTTGAAAATGTAGAAAACTTCCAAAAATATTTAAATAAATAGTGGTGCGATTAATCGTGATTAATTTTTTTATTCACTTGCCAGCCCTATTATTTTCACATAGCAATTCACCAGAGCCCCTGAAAATATCTGAGGTTCATGTTCAACCGATTCTCCTACCAATTTGCAGTACTGCCTTTTGGACTGTCAGTAGCCCCTCGCATATTCATGAAATGCATGGCTGTAGCAGCGACATTCCTGCAAAGGTCAGGAGGCCATGTAATTCCTTACCGGGCGACTGGCTGGTCCAGCTCTCAGGTACTCTCCAGTGTAACCACTATTTGTACCACTTTTGATGTGCTGGAGCTCCTAATGAGTACAGAGAAATCCACTCTATGTCCTGTTCAAAGAACCAAATTCATTTGGGGCGGGAAGAGAGTCCTGGACTCTACCAAGGCCAGGCTTTCCTGCCAGAGCCAGGGTTCCAGACAAAGTGGGTCGTTGCTCTAGATCTAGAGGTGCACTGTCACCACAGTTCAGAACAGCCTCATATGCACTTATATGTTATGGCATGACAGACTGCACCTCCAGAGCACTGCAAGGTTGGCTAGCCATGGTGTGCTCATCATGAAATAGGCCTGCTTGGGTCTTGTCCTCCCTGTACTAATGGGTAGAACGTGCGAGGAGTTCCCTTTGCCCCTCCACTACAGACTCTCAACCTAGTCACAGATGCATCAGATCTAGGTTGGGCAGCCACTTAGGTCCTGGTCAGCCTCAAGGCCTTTGGTCTCCCCAGGATCTAAGTCTCCATATAAATATCAAGAAGTTCTTGGCCATCTCTTTGGCTTCTGTGGCATTCCTTCTGCATGTCGGGGTGGAGAACACAGCAGCCATGTTCTGTGTAAACAAGCAATGTGGGGAGGGGGGTAGAAGGAGGCTTGTCAAAGTTTTATGCCAGGAGACGATCCTCCTTTGGGATTTCTGCATCACCAGTTCCATCAGTCTGAAAGCTGCTTACCTTCTGGGAGTTCTAAATGTCTGGCCGACCACCTGAGCAGGTCGTTTGCAGGTCACCACAAGGGGTCTCTTCGACCAGATATGTCCAGGTCCATTTTCTAGCAGTGGGGAACTCCCCAATATGGTTGCAACAAGAGAAAACAAAAAAGTCATCTTTGTTGTTCCCAAGTGGGTCACAGCCCAGGTTCACTGAGAGACGCTTTCCTCCTGGCCCAGTTGAGAGGTCGGCTGTATGCCTTCCCACCAGTTCCGCTCCTGCCCAAAGTCCTATCTGAAGTCAAGCAAGATTCCGCTCACCTTATTCTAAGAGCCCCTGCATGGCCCTGTCAACGGTGGGGCTAGTAGAATTGAAAACCATTGATCAGACCTCCGCTGCTACTCCCAAGAGATGTGAATGTGATCTCCCAGGGCCACGGCCACTTCCTTCATCCCAGCCTTCAAGCCCTGCACCTGACTGGATGCTTCATGGCTGACTACCCCAAACGAGTTTGCTCTCAGCAGGTGCAGGAAGCCTTCAAGTATGTCACTTAACCTTGATAAATGGAAAAGGTTCTCTGACTGGGCCATACAAAGAGGTACGCCTCCTATCTCAAGCTCCAAATTGCCATTATCATGGACTGTCTTTTGTTTCTGAACCAGGAAAGTTAGCTCTTAGTTCCATCAGCATCCCCCTGGCGGCTATCTCAACTTTCCACCCTCCTGTGAATAACCAATCAACTTTTTCAAACCCTATGTCCATCAGATTTCTAAGAGGTTTGCACAGATTGTACCCACAGGTTCATAGCCCAGTTCCACAGTAGAGTTTAAATTTAGTGCTAGAAAAGTTGATGGCGCCCTCCCCCCTTTAAGCCACTAGCAACTTGCTCCCTGTTATATCTGTCTATGAAAGTGGGTTTTCTGGTTGCTATAACCTTGGCCAGGAGAAATGAAGAGCTGTAAGATTTAGTATCAGAGTCTCTCTGTACAACTTTCCTTAGGGACTAGGTTTTCCTTTGACTGCACCCTAAATTCCTGTCTGAAGTGGTTTCCGAATTTCACATGAATCAAATGATTTATTTCCTGACTTTCTTTCCAAAGCCCCAGTTGAGTAGAAGGGAAGAAAAGCTCCATACTCTAGATGTTAGAAGAGCTTTGGCTTTTTATTGGATTGGAGTAGATCTCTACTCTTCGTCACAGTGTCAGGCAGAGTAAAGGGCCACCCAGAGGGTCTCTGCCTGTATTCATTTATGCCACTGATTGCTCAGAGGTGGAACATCAGGTGAAGAGATGGCTCGCTTGACCAGGTCACAGGCAATGTTTGCTGTCTTTCTGGCTTGTATTCACATTCTGATATTTGTAGGTTGGCAACCTGGTCAGCACGCCATACGTTTGCCTCTCACTCTGCCATCTCCCATCAATCTAGAGGCAATGTCAGATTTGGACAAGTGCTCCTACAGTCTTTGAGTAGAGTCCAAGCCCACCTCCACCTCAAACCACGTGAAATGGACATGAGCAATCACTTGAAGAAAAAACAGGTCCCTACCTTTCCATCATGGTGGTTCTTTGAGACATGCCCATTGCACAGCTTGCCCTCCTTCCCCTCTCAGTCGGAGTCTTTCCCGGGGAGGAAGGAGCTGACGGGGGCGGGGGCAGTGTGGTTCTCGATAGCTGCATGTAGTGGTGTGAGGCACAAGAGGGCTCTCAAGCTGCCCCAACGGAGGGGGAAATCTCCAACTGTGCGTGAGGTGCACATGCATCCGGCGAAGTGGGGATTCACCCCCGAAAGCTCATGCTCCAATACGTCTGTTAGTCTATACGATGCCACAGGACTCTTTGCTGCTGTTACTCCTGGGCGCATCCTGTGCCAAAACATTAAAAATTCTGCGCGCGATATTTACAAATTCTGCAAATTTTATTTGTCAAAATAACACTACATAATCACACCAGTTTGAGTTATTTTGGTAATTTATTTTGAAATACCTGTCAGCAAGTATGTCTGTAACAATACAGACACACACACAAATTCCCCCAGGAGTAGAGAGTTAAAGAAACCCCTATAACAACCCCGTTCCTGTTTCTCTGCCCCCACCCCTCCACCGAGCCCAGCTGGGCCTCCCCCAGCCAATACACCTGAACCCCCTCCCCCCAGAGCCCAGCTATGGTCCCCCCCAGCCCAGACACCTCTGCTCCCCCACCCAGGGATCCAGAGGGAGAAACAGCCTGATGCTCAGTCCCAGGCTTGCACAGAGTTTCTTGCATGCCACCTCCCTCAGGGCATGCTGGGAACAGCAGCTGCCAGGAACCCTCTAGCTTCTCCCCCGGCCCCTCCACCCCAGCAGTGTCTTCTATGTAAGAGCTGGCCTCTACCGAGTCCAGCAGCCCCTAGTGGTGGCTAGCAGCACTGCAGCCCATTTCTGTGGGGGAAAGGAAATTCTGTATTCTGCAAAATACTGCATTGTGCAGTCGCACAGAATTCCCCCAGGAGTAGCACATGCACCTACAGTGGAAGAACATGTGCGGCACAACTCGAAGAACTATGGTAACAGTCTTTTGTCTCATGCTGTCTTACCTCAAACCCGTTCATTTTGGCTTGGCTAGTACAGTGTCATGTGGACTGACCTTGCTGGCCCTTCAGAACGAGTGAATCGATGTCATCAGTTGTTTGGGGGGAGGAGATGTAGCAAGGTAACGATTGGGAAGATCAGGTTCAGCCAGTATGTTATCAAAACTCCAACATGACTAACTTAGTGAGAGTGAGGAAGATACAGGCACTAGAGGTCAGCAAGGTGGTAAGAAATAACCCTGAAATTCATCTGGAAAATACACAAGCTAATGAAAAATAATCCAGACCATAGCGGCTCAGTTCCAGGGAGAAACCTGTGAAGCAAGAATGGTGAGATAGAGGGTGCTCAGTGGACAGAAACGAGGCATGGGCTTTCGGTGTAAATGGGCAGGAGGCCTGCGGAGGAATACAGCTTCTATAAGTTGTTAATAACGACATTTTCTCCAGCATGTCTGTAGGTCAGCGACCCTGGCTGGATGGGGGGAACTGTATGGACGTACTGGGTACAACTACATTTTCTCAGGTAAGTGAGGCAGCATAGATACTTGAGTGGGCTTGCCAGTGCCTGCAAATCAGTGTGAATATAGCACCTGTGCACATTTGGAGGGGTGGGGGGGCAGTATATAATAATCCGTCTGGTATGGTGCCACCTAGAATATGGTGTCTATTTCTGGGCTCCTGATTACTAGAAAGGTATTGATACAGCTGAGTTCAATGAATAGCAGCAAAAAATGTTTGTGGGATGGAGGGGGTGACTTGGGGAGATCAGTATATCTAGCTTGGTTAAAGAGTGGCTGGCTGGGAGCAATGATCTCAAATATTTGAAGGGCCACTAACAGGTCGAAAAACTTGTTGTACTACATGGAATAGAACTAGGAACAAGGCATAAAATGTAGGTTTAGGATTGTAACTCTGGTAATGGTAGCATGTATTAGTCTATGAGAGTCTCAAGGGAAGTGGTAGGAGCTCATAACCTGGATCTTCTAAAACTAGACTGGACAAAACACTAATGAGCATGGGTAATTTTTCTGCCATAGCTGCCAGGGAATGGTTCTGTGATCTGATGGCATCTTTCCGCTCTGGATTCCATCCTGGAACAGACCTGTCTAGGTTGTCCAAACCCTCTCTTGCTCTCATGAGACTGATGGGCTTGGTGTGTGGGACAGGGGTTGTTTCTGGCTGAAGATGGTCACAGCTGAGAACTCTTTTAAGTGAGGTGACAAAGGCAACTTGTAACCCACTTGGATGTGAAGTGGGAGGGAGGTTGGAGATGTTAAACAAGCCTTGGCCACTAATGCATGGTCCCTGCTGTGGCTTCCCTGCAGGGGGCTCTGACGATGCATGGGCTGATACCGAAGACCTTTCAGAAGAAGATTCTGCATTCAGGTCTGTATGTGGTATTTGGGTTGGGGGAGAGGAGTTAAGAGCTGATGGCTAGTTCAGCCTCTGAATTTCCAACTCCTTCCTGTCTAAACTGAACCGTGGGATCAGTGTGGGGTCACTGCAGGCTGTGGGCTCTTGTTTTCCTTGTTCATACAGATGAGCCCTTCAGAATGTCTCAGGATGTAGGTACAAAAACTAAAACCTAATGTGCTAGCACACTGGGGCCAACTAGCTAACTAAAACCTCCCAATCTCCCACCAGAGACTGAGAGGGGGAGGGACTGGGGCAGGCAGATCCCAAGTCATTAAAGAGGCTCCTAAATTATGCAGAAGTGGTACTTCTGGATCTAGCAGGTGTATAATCCAGACCGAGGAGAAATGGTTCTGGACCTCTGCTTAGAGAGGAACAGGCTGCATATGTGACTGCAGCATGGTGGTGGTTCGGGGCTGGAAGGAGGACACTGAAAGTAGCATCATTCTGCCTGCCAAGCTGCCGCTGACGTACCTGGAAGGGAAATCCTGCCGAATTGAGACTCGGTGGGTGGGAGAGGCATGTGGGGTCAGCAATGCTGAAAGACCTATGGGTGATGGCAAACAGAACTAGACAGGTTCACAGCACAATATGGCAACGCTGTATAAACGAGGCATCGTGTTCACACTGTTGGACTTGAAGCAGGAATGAATTCATGGAAGTCCTAGGTCTGTGTTGAGCAGGTCAGACCAGTCTATCAGGGGTCCCGTCTGCCTGTTACATCTGTGAATCACACCAGGAAGCGGCTAGCCCCGTTCTCCAGTTCTTGTTAGGCTATGGCTAGGGGGCTCCATTCACTTCTCAGCACTGGGTTCTGACGCTTGCGTGTTATAGTTATGTGGAACATAGTTTATGATTCTATCAGGGTTATCCTTGAGAGAAAGTGCACAGTTTACGCCCTGGAGCTACCCCACCTGCAGAGGCAGCACCTGCATTCCTGCCCTTTTCCGAGGCTGCCACAGGCAGGAATGCAGGCGCTGCCTCTGCAGATGGAGTAGCTCCAGGGCGTAAACTGGCTTCCAGTCTTCCAGGAGATTCTGCTTTCTGAGCATATCCAAGTCTATAGGGGAAAGGCCTCCAGCCCTTGAACTGATGCCTGCTTTTCTTGCTTGGCTGCCGTGCACTTTCTCTCAAGGATAAGTACATCGCAGAAAGTCACACAGGTTCTGAGATTCAGTCTAATTCCTTGTTATAAAATTAGCCCTTAACCCCTCTGAGTTCTTAGTGAGCAGCTGGGCAGTCGTTGTAGGAATGAATGGCACCAGCTTGCTTCTTGGTTGCAGGTTTCTGCTGAAGGGGTCCAGAAGCCATTACTGTGGTGTAGAGTAGGAGAGCTCTGGCTAGTGCGGCTTGAGTACTGCTACTGGAGCTCTACTTCAGCAAGTATAATCCAGTCTCACCACAGCCCTGGGAAGGAAATCGAACCTGTCTGGGTGGCCCTGAGAATCTTGCTTTCCCTTGTACCTTGTTGCAGGAATGCAGACTCCCAGCTGTTTGACAAGGTCCGAGGACATGACATCAAGCTGCTTCGATACCTGTCTATCAGATATATCTGTGACCTAATGGTGGAGAACAAGAAAGTGAAGTTTGGCTTAAAGTAAGTATGGCGTCCTTTGTCTATATGTGGGCTTTGGAATGGAGCTGCTGTTTAGATTGTGCAGACCAGTGACTAAAGCAAGCACAAAAGTCTGACTTCCCCTAACTGCATCCCTCGTGGCAGGGCCTTCTAGAGATGTTATCCAGACATTCAGCCAGTGCCTTAAAGTGAAACCTCAGAGGTATCTGAGGCTGTACGTCAAGGTCCTCTCTTCCATACCCAAGTCGAGCGTGCCAGTGCCATTGTGAAGATCGTGGTAGTGGGGTGAATAGCTGCTTAACTCTGCCGTCTTCTGCAGTCACAATAGGTTCCTGTTTGTCCTATGGCTTCTCTGAGTAAGGAGTGGGTGGGTGGATGTTCTGATCCATTGGGCACAATCCCACATGGCATCATAGAATCCTAGAATATCAGGGTTGGAAGGGACCTCAGGAGGTCATCTAGTTCAACCCCCTGCTCAAAGCAGGACCAATTCCCAACTAAATCATCCCAACCAGGGCTTTGTCAAGCTTGACCTTAAAAACCTCTAAGGAAGGAGAGTTCACCACCTCCCTAGGTAACCCATTCCAGTGCTTTGCCACTCTCTGAGTGAAAAAGTTTTTCCTAATATCCAACCTAAACCTCCCCCACTGCAACTTGAGACCATTACTCCTTGTTCTGTCATCAGGTACCACTGAGAAGAGTCTAGGTCCATCCTCCTTGGAACCCCCTTGCAGGTAGTTGAAAGCAGCTATCAAATCCCCCCTCATTCTTCTGCAGACTAAACAATCCCAGTTCCCTCAGCCTCTCCTCATAAATCATGTGCTCCAGCCCCCTAAGCATTTTTGTTGCCCTCCGCTGGACTCTTTCCAATTTTTCCACATCTTTCTTGTAGTGTGGGGCCCAAAACTGGACACAGTACTCCAAATGAGGCCTCACCAATGTCGAATAGAGGGGAATGATCACGTCCCTCGATCTGCTGGCAATGCCCCTACTTATACAGCCCAAAATGCCGTTAGCCTTCTTGGCAACAAGGGCACACTGTTGACTCATATCCAGCTTCTTGTCCACTGTAATCCCTAGGTCCTTTTCTGCAGAACTGCTTCCTAGCCATTCGGTCCCTAGTCTGTAACAGTGAATGGGATTCTTCTGTCCTAAGTGCAGGACACATCATAGCTGTGATGCGACTTCCTCCTGTGAGGCTAGTTGGTGCAATGATCAGGAGACTCATTTTTGAGTGGGGGTGTCCTTCCAGTCTGTGGGTGGAGGAGTGACTGGGAATGCCTCCCCTGGGATTCAGCTGAGCTGAGGGTGTGACTGTCCGTGAGCTGGACTCTTACTCCACAACTGGAGTCGGGGCTGTTCTGTCATGTAGGAGGAATTGCTTGACTATGCAGATTCTTCTAATTGGACAGATGGAGTGGCTCTCCTGCCCTCTGGGAGTTGGTGCCTTTGTGATGAATGCACTAAATACATGCACTGTTCTCCTCTCATCCTTCTCAGTGTGACGTCTTCCGAGAAAGTGGACAAAGCTCAGCGCTATGCTGATTTTACCCTCCTCTCCATCCCATATCCAGGTACAGGACTGATGTCCAGAGGGACTCCAAGGGCCAGGTGACAATCTGCTGGTGGGGATTGGGAATTGTCTCTGTGTGTGGTGAGGCAACTGGTAGTTGCTGGATCTTTCTCTTATTTTCTCTGGAGGGGGAACTCCTCTCCTGATGGCAGCAGGGGAGGGACTAGAGGATGCAGCCAGCACCAATCTGCATTGAGCCCTACTTGTGGCGGCAGAAGGGTCTCCAGTGCAAGGAGGAGGTCCCAGAGATGTAGCTGGGTTCAGAAGCTTCCTCTGTGTATCCAGCCAGGGTGCTGCAGCCCCACCCCAGGCTGCATGCTTGGGAATTTGCCATGGAACCCGCCTTTTGATGGAAAAACATTTTAAAGACGTTTCTAGTCTTTGTCATTCTGAAGAGAACTGCCATGCTAGTCTGCAGTGCAATGCCCCAAGACTGCAAACTGGTGCTCCAATTGGCCGTGCTGGCTGTGTTAGCTCTGGAGCGTAGCGAGGGCCCTTGTCAGTTGCTGGTTAATACTCATCATGTAAACACAAATGGAGGGGCTCAGCCTGCCCATTGGTGCTGGGTTCAGTTACATGACTGAGTGTACAGAGGGTGAGATGGCTCCTTTCGGGGGGGAGGGGGACGGGACTCTCGGGGTTCAAGGCTCCATCCCTCTGCTCCTGTCCACAAAGGAGGGGATGAAAGGGAAATTCATTCCCCCTATTGCAAAGCATCAGCTGCCCCAGCTGCTGCTCCAAACCCAAGCTCTCTCCCCCTCCTCTCCCTTGCCAGACCTCCCAGCATGTCCCCCCGATGTCCTACAGTGAAGGTGCAAATTGAGACAAAGGCCAGGGACAAAAGAAAACTGGGGGGCTGCATTAAAATAAGCTATGTAAACCAAGCTATGTACCAAGTTTGCTATGCCATATAGTCAAGGTGCCAAGAAATGAAGCCAATGTCGCTGTCTTCTGGGATTAGCTCCATAAACATCCGCCTGCCACTTCTACGCAACTTGAGTACCTGTGTGTGCAGCAGAGTTTCGGCCCAGCGAGCCATAATGTCCCCATGGCCAGGTCCGGTGGCTAATTCTGTGAAGGGTTTAGACAGAGGAGGGAGAATTGCACAGGAGGCTGTGAAAACGAAATGCTGCTGTGTTGTGGGGCCTGGCGCACCCCACTTATAATATCAAGTATCAGAGGGGTAGCCGTGTTAGTCTGGATCTGTAAAAGCAACAAAGAATCCTGTGGCACCTTATAGACTAACAGACGTTTTGCAGCATAAGCTTTCGTGGGTGAATACCCACTTCTTGCATCCGAAGAAGTGGGTATTCACCCACGAAAGCTCATGCTGCAAAACGTCTGTTAGTCTATAAGGTGCCACAGGATTCTTTGTTGCTTCCACTTATAATAGTCACAGTGACATCGAAACACTCCTTCCTCTCCTTGTGCCCATGCAGCTGCTGCCCTTAGCAGCTCCTCGCTTCCATGCTGGAGTCGTTCAGAGTGTTGCCTAATCACAGTAGTGGTGTGGAAGGAGAGTAATACTGTGCATTGCATTAAGCCAGGTTCATATACACACAAGCTGAGCAACGTGGCGAATGGGTGGTAAAACTTGGTGCAAATACTCAAATTCAGGTTGCATTGTAAGAATTTCAGGTTCTTAGACTGGCTTGCTCTGAGCTGGAGTTTCCAGAATGTAGTGAGCACATGTGTTGAAGGAGAGGAGCCTGTAGATGTGCTTATGCTCCCATGATTCAAATGGCTTCCTCTCATTCATAGAATCATAGAATCTCAGGGTTGGAAGGGACCTCAGGAGGTATCTAGTCCAACCCCCTGCTCAAAGCAGGACCAACCCCAACTAAATCATCCCAGCCAGGGCTTCGTCAAGCCGGGTCTTAAAAACCTCTAAGGAAGGAGATCCCACCACCTCCCTAGGGAACCCATTCCAGTGCTTCACCACCCTCCTAGTGAAAAAGTTTTTCCTAATATCCAACCTAAACCCCTCCACTGCAACTTGAGACCATTATTCGCAGACATCTGATGTGCCCATCGTCGCAGAACTTAGGTGCCAGTTCTCACTGCCATCACTCTGAATTGGCTCTCTGGACTTCTTCTGTTTGTTGAGTTGCCAAGGGGGCTTTTCAAACAGCAAAGTGTCTAGGAGCCTCTTCCTGGGGTGGGGGTGGTGGGATTGGGTCAGCCATCATTTAAGCCAGATTTAAGTTTTATATTAATAATTACGAGAGAGAAAAAAAAAAGCAATGTCTGATCCTTTTTGGTTCCTTGGATGTGAGCTCTCTGGGGCAGAGACCGTCTTGTGTGCAGTGCCTAACACAGTGGGGCCGTGATCCCTGATTGGTCTCTGCTCACTACCGCTGCACAAACAGTGGTTCAGAAGAGCTCCTGCCTGGGGCAGTGTGGTCTGCCAGAGTCTGCAGACAGCTGTTAGCACTGCTGTGCAGAGCTTTGCCAAGCAATATTGAAGTGACTCTCACTGCTTGGTTCTGAGAACTCTGGGCAGTAGTGACCTGTGCAGATGGCAGCAGAGTAGTAAGGTGGCTCACAGGAGAAGAGGACCCAAAAAACATAGGCTATAGGAAGTGTGGGCTAGTGGGTTTCCCCAGTCCACGAGGCGCGGGAGAAAGGAGGAGAGGTCTCTTTCCCTCCCAGCAGTCAGTGTGTACCAAGAGTTTACACTGACCAAACGTGGGGTTGTCTGAAACTTGCTGGGCTTCTCCCAGGGCATTGCCTCTGGACCTGCTAGTGTGGGTGGGGACTCAGCGCCCCTCTTCCCTGTAACTGGCAGTCTCTGGTGTGCTCCTCAAGTCCTACTGGAAACACTTACCAGAGTGCCATGTTCGCTGACCTCCCCTCCGGGTCACTGCAGGTGTGGGGTCTGGTGCTCAGTGGCAAAGGACCTCTCTCCTAGTGTGCCAGGGCCCTTCAGTCCTGGCTGTCCCCCGGGCTCTGCTGAGGCACTTCAGCCCTGCTCGCAGACCTGTCGGGATCTTTCAATACAGCCTTGTGCTGGTCCTGGGGGCTGGGGCTCGCTGTGTGAAATGTGCTGTTTGGGAAAGGAGGGATATCGGGGTCCCTCGAGCTCCAGACGTGCTCAGTCTTTGGCATTTGCTCTCTCCGAGTCGTGCTTTGGAGCGTTGCTGCACGCTGGGCTGATTGCTGCTCTTTAACTCCTACGGACAGACTGTTGCTGATTCGCTTGGTGCTCTGGGGCCTCTGGCTCCTGAGCTAAGGCTGACAGTCCCAAAGGGGCTTTTGCTGCTCGTGATCAGTTATCTGCACTGTCGTTTATTACCTCTTCTCTTGCAGGCTGTGAATTTTTTAAGGAGTACAAAGACCGGGATTACAGAGCTGAGGGTCTCGTATTTAACTGGAAGCAGGTACCAAGATCTCTCTGACTGGGTAGCTCGCAGTTCTGTTATGCCTGGCAACTGAATTTGGGTTTTCAAAATAGCAGGTGAAGTCTGTGCTTCCTCCCTGGCATGGGAAGGGAATCAGCAGCCCTCAAACCAAACAAATGGAGGGCATCTCTGAACACTAACTCCTTAAAGAGTAGCTCAGGCCAATGGTCCAGCCTCCTATGGCAAGTGTGGTGTTCTGGTGTCCTGGTATCCAGCAACATGGTGTCATCATGTAATAGATGTCCTTTGTATTTGGTTTGTCCCTCCTTCATGGGAGGACAGGGGACAGGCCCTGGGGACCCTTGAACTCACTTGGCTGTAGGCTGTACTGTAATGCTCCCCTCTCTCTTGTGGGGCAGACAGAGCGTAACAGAAGTGATGTGGTCTGCCCCGGATGCTGGCAGTGCAAGGAGAATGGGAAAGAATGCCTTGCAGCTATCAGTCCTGGCGTCTCCTATTTTGGAGGAGCCTGCTGCAGTGCAAGGGGAATGTGGGCGTGAGAGCGTGAGGGAAGCTGTGTGTTGGGGTCTGGTGATAACCCAAGTCATGAGAATTTCTGGGGTGGTGGGCGGCGGGCAGCACGTTGTGGAGTATCTGTGGGAGCTCCTTTGTACTGTAGGGTGGGAGGAATATGCTGCTCTCTTCAGAGGAATGGTCTCTCAAAGCTGAGATGACGTTTCCAGTCTCCAAGCACTGTGCAAGGGCATCACTTCTTTGCTCGTAGGATGCTGAGGGACACTGCGGACAACTGGTTTCAGCTCTCAAGCAGCCTGTGTTCTTGGGTGGGAGTGGTTCTGGGACAGCTCTGCAATGGAGAACCCCTGAAATGGCTGGAGACTGCTTTGTCCCCAGCTGTCTCCTCTCCTGATCGGGGGAAACAGTCACGGTGTGCGCCAGTCACTGCAGCAGGTCCTAAGCATTTACCTCACGGCAGGCGTCCCCATCCAGAAGCGCTCTGTAGCCCTCATTAGGCAGAAACAGTCGTGCACTGGTAGCATCCAGAACACGAGCAGTGATCAAGTCACTCCACAGTTTGTGCTACTGGGCCCTGTTCCGCTAGAAGCATCGTTTGTCTCTTGCTGTTTTGCTGTTTGTAACTGGTTACCTCCCAGTGGCTTCTCTTCTCTTCAGGAGTACTCTGTGATTGACTGAGGTGTGTCTCTTTGCAGGATTACGTAGATGCTCCATTAAGTATCCCAGTGTCTCTGACCCGGTCTTTGAACATTGACTGGAGTGAGTACCAGGTGAGGAGTGGGGTGCTCACTGGTGAATTCAGAGTAAGGCCGGAAGGGGCCATTCTGGTTCTCTAGTCTGTCCTCTTGCATGGTGCAGGTTGTGCAGCATCCCCCGGTGAGTCTAGGTGGCAGGTTTAGCTGCATGCTCTGCTGGGATGGCTCCCCTGGCGGCAGAGCTCTGCGAGTAGGAACATGCCTGTCACACAAGTGCTCAGATCATGAGGCTGTCACTCCCTGCATCTAAGAGCAGGGAGCTGCATGTACAGAATGAGCCCTCCCATCACTGCAGGTCAGGCAGTTCCATCTAAAATGCCACTGCCCAAATCCTTTCCTGCCTCTTGCTTCCAAGCGTGGTCCTCTGTGCCTCCCGCCCCATCAGTGTTGCTTCACTGGGGTCCTCGCATCTGCATTTGCTCTTACCTTCAAAGTGCGTGCGCTGTGTGGCTGCCTTTTGTGTCCCCACCACTCTTCCAGTGATGCCAGCCTCCACTTCTTTCTCTCTTTCTCTCCTGAGCACCTCCATGCTGTCCTGTGTGCATGGAATCGCCTTGTGGAATCCTCTCTCCACCTTCGTCTGGTCTAATCACTCCAATACCCCCTTGCAGCATTGCCTAGAAAAGCAGCTGACTTAAACCCCCAAACCAGAAATGTCACTAACGTGGGGCATTCCTGGCCTCAGCCATTTTGCTTGCATGCATCGGTGCCATTGCAAATTAAGCTGGGCAGTGGGGAGACAGCAACATGGCTGCCTGTTTTCTAGATGGGTTCAAAATCTCCAGAGAAATAGGCAGTTCTGTTCTAACATGCCCCATATTACTGTCCCTCACACATGGCTAACGAGGCCCTTCTTGGATTTGAAAACGACATCTCTTGGTTTCAGAGTAGCCAAATAGTAGCTGCAGTAAATTACCCAATCCCAGCTATACAGGCCTAGCTTGTTTAGGCGCACAAGGTGGGTCATGGAGTTATGCCTGTGAAAGGAACATGAGACGTGCCTTCCCCAGATGGGCCCACAGAGAAGGTGTTCCCATTTGACGGATTGCTAAAGCGATGACCCATCCTGCTCCACAGAGCCCTCAAGGTGCGATTGTTCAGTGTGGTGATGGCCTGCGAAGATGGTGTACATACAAGTGATTGTAAAATACATGCCACACTATCACGTCACTGGCATAGCCGGCATTTCATCCGGTTCTATTGATACATCACCAGCAAAAAGCAAAATCTGGGCCAAGTGCCGTAAATGCCGAGTGTTGCGCGCACGCCTTACCGTGTTCACTAGACACTTCCCGAAGGAGCGTGCCTTCTGTGGCACTTCCGGACAGACTTCATTTGCTACTGAAAGATTATCAGCCAGGGCTTCTTTCCCTCTGCCCTTCATGGTGCCAGGTGAGTCTGTGCTCTTGGTTCAGACCTGCAGCATTGTCTGTAGTCAGTTCAGACAGGAACATGGACAACTCTTCACTTAACCAGTGCTCCCCTCATTCACTACTGCAGCAGCAGCACGAGTTACCTCTGAGGCTCCCACGGCTTCCTTAGTGCTGGCGTTTCCACGCTGCATTAGAGCGCAGTGGCACTACAGGCTGTTCCACTTCGCTTCCTGACATTCCGCAGCTCCCTCAGCCTCTCCGGTTTTCCATGGCAAGTTGTAGTACAGAAGCGCCTGGCACACTCCATCCTCCACTGCTCGCCCTGGAGTACTAAGAGGCTCTCTCAGCCTCTCAAAGTTGATGCCATTATTTGTCAAAGGATCAGCAATGAAAATACTAAAATACCAACATAAACAACAGGAATCAAAAGTAACCAGCAGTCTCAGAGCGGAGCCAGTTAGAGCACAGATGCCCTGGAGCACAGCCGACTCTATTCATCAGAATACCAGGCAGGCGGATGAACTCTGGGAATCGCTCACCCTAGGTATCCTGACAAGATTAGGGGGAGAGCAGATGAAAGGCCCAACCTAAAATGTTGGGAGGACATGTGCCCCTGCCTCCTAGACATATGGTGTGTTCCTTTCCCCCACTTACCTGTTTCTGAGATTGCAGAGCAGGGCAGGTGTCTTTGTACATCTGACCATCACCGAGCGCTTTTGGGTGCTACTGCAGTGTTCTGTCTGCTGCTTCTGGAGCAGGGCTGAGAGGAGACTCTCTGCGTTCGCTGGCGTTGGGGAAGATTAGAAGGTTCGGTTGCCTGCACCCTCCATGCCTTCCCCAAACGCAGCCTTGCTGGGGTGGTGAGTGCAGGCTGCCAAAGAGTCAGAGCCCCTGCAGTCAGTCACCCCTTGATGGCCAAATGCTGATGGGCTGTGATCGTGCTAATAGGGCAGTGGAAGGGTTTTGTTTAGGGAGGTAAAATATCTGCTTCCCGTGTCCCTGTAGCATTTGAGCTGTCTGGATTGAGCCACCCTCCTGTGCTACTTCTGGGAATGCCGTGGCTCAAGAAGTCTGTTACCTGTCTGTGGAGCAAGGGGAGGGGGTCACTTAGACAGGCTTGTCTGACCTTGCAGGCAGAGCACTCCAGTCACAGGGGAGGCTCTCCTAACCACAGCATGCCTGTCCCAGCACGCGCTGCAGCTGGAACGCCACCGCTCAGTCACCCTTCCCCCACATTTGGGGTTTTGGCAGAAGTGGGTCGACACCCAGTAGGGAGTTCTTTGGCTCTGGGTCATCGTCCTGAACATACTGTGGCCCAGGGGGAGCTCAACAGAATGTCTGTATTTCCTATGCAGCTTGGTCCGCCTTGCTGCTGCAATGGCAAAATGGGTTCTGTGTCCTCCCTTTAGTCAAAAGAACCTGTTCTTGGAGGTTTGAACACCTTCTTGGGAAGTCCTGTGAGCAGCAACATTGCTTTAATTGCCCAGCCCCTGGTCCCAATCTCTGCCTTGTCGGCAGGGTCTCCTGGACTGCACGGCTGGCACCTTGGCAGGCCAGTGGGAGGCCGGGTAGGGAGGGGGAGGACTGCCCCCTTGGCTATTGCCATGGGATTGTCTTAGCCCTAGCGCCCTTCCTGCATTCAGCTGTGGAGAGAGGAGAGCAGGCTCCCTAGGCTGCAGGGCAGTGGTTAATTGTATGCAGGGCCTCACCTCCTGTTCTCCACAGAGCTGGGACCTGGTGCAACAGACACAGAACTACCTGAAGCTGCTGATCTCACTCATCAATGGGGACGGTGAGGTTTGCGCCTTCTCTGCATTCCCAGCTGGCTCTGTGGCCAGAGCGTATGGGCTTTCTCCAGGGCACTAACACTGCCACTGGCCAGACCTTTTAGAGAACGTGACTTTCTCTTCCTGCCCCTTGTGGGGTGTTGTCCTGGACTTTAGTACTCAAAGGGGAGTCCTGTTACCCAGGAAAATCCCAACCCTTGGACGAGGCCTCTCCTTCCCCACTGGCAGGGCGGCTGATTATGTAAAAATAAAATTGTCAAAGGCCAAGGTCTCGTTTTCCCCCAAAGTGAGTTAGACCCCAGCTCTGAGCCTCCCTGGTGCGATGAGATGGGCGCCAGGTCACTTTGGTGCTTTTGAAAGCTGTGCGCTAAGACTAGGGTTTGCAGAAGCTGAAGGGAAAAGCCTGTCTTGCTGGGGCCGGTTCTCTGGGTTTGGCCTCAGAAGGGGCTCCAAAAGGGGATCCTTTTATCTGTTTCATTTTCATTCTCTTCTTGCCAAGCCCCTTAGCTCGGGCTGGTGGCTTGTAGATCTAGAGCAGTGTCAGACCCTGCACTCAGCACTCGCAGAGTTAGATCCGTCCGATCTCTGCCAACACCCTCGCAGCCTAGCAGGAGCCGTGGGTGACTTAGCAGCCAAGTTGTGTGCTGCTACCACATGGCCTGTGCCCTGCCAATGGTGTGTATAACGGAGGTGGTGGTGGTGGCCTGTTCTTGGCCACTCTGCTCTGTGGCGATGTCGTCACGTCTCTGGGGTGAAAGAGGACCTGCTGCTCCTGGAGCTGAGGTCTAGCTCATTCAGACTGGAGAAAGGATGGAAATGTTCACCTCAGGCAGGCTTGGTGCTTTGATTGGTGAGGGGCTAGGGGAGGTGTAACTGGCCAGCTGTTTCCCCGTCATGGGGATTCCTTACCCCTAGCAGCTGGGGAGACTAGGGTTGCAACAGTTTGACATGACATGCTGAATCCAGGGACTTTCCAAGTCCTTCATTCCGGAGACAGCCCTCGCCCAAGAGGACGTTCTAGCTAGTAAGGCCAGTTGTGCTCTCCCTTCCCTCCCCTGCAAACAGCCCTCGGTGCTGCAGGGGGGAGGCGTGCAGTGAATCACAGGGCTAGTGTAAGTAACACTCCATTCTTCTTACAAAGCTCTCTCTCTCCCTCTCCTTCCCGCCCCTGGAGCAGATGACAGCGGGCTCCTGGTACACTGTATATCCGGCTGGGACCGAACCCCTCTCTTCGTCGCCCTCCTGCGCCTCTCCTTGTGGGCCGTGAGTACAGAACGGATTTGCTGCGCCTCGGGGAGTGACAGTTTGGGGGTGGCTGAGCAGCCATGTGACCCAAAGAGGGTTCCTAGCTACCAGGGCAGCGTCTGGAGAGGGGTGTGGGAATGGGCTCTGGAGACACAGCCTGGTGTGCTGGCCTGTATTGAGGGGGGCAAGGTAAGGCATTTGCTGCTTTGGACATGAGATGCTGTGTAACGGAGATGGGGGCTGCTCCGCACCTGGAGGGGGGGACCGAGCCAGCTGGACGTCCCCCTTTGTGGTGCTGGAGACGCTCTCCTTGGCGGTTCCCGGTGGGGCTTGCACCCTCAGCCCCAGTTCTAGTGGCTGCTGCATCCCTGAGGCTTCCCTCCTCTTTCCTTTCCAGGATGGGCTTATCCATGCCTCGCTGGAGCCTGCGGAGATTCTTTACCTGACAGTGGCCTATGACTGGTTCCTTTTTGGGTAGGTTCGCTGAGAGGTGCAGACGCTGCCCAGGGCTGGGCAGGCTCTCAGAGGGGCCCTCTCATGGTCTGGTTAGGGGGTGACCTGCTTGGGTTGAGGGAATGGCTTTCCTCGGGGGACTTGGCACATTTGCTTTGAGCTGCTTGCCACCTTGCTGGGCGGGAGGGGCTTGTACAGGTTCTGCCCAACGCCTAAGGCCGCTGCCTGTGCCTGACAGCTCATGGCCTGGTCCTTCACTGCTCATTCTCATTCCTTTCCCTTGCTCTCTTTCCAGGCACATGTTGGTTGATCGGCTCAGTAAAGGAGAAGAGGTGAGTGGCCCTGCAGGAGGCAGTAGGTGAGCAGGGCCTGAGTGCAGTACTCTGCCACTACATAGCAGGCTCAAGGTAGCAGCCGTCCTTGCAGCTCAGCATCTCATTGATCTGGCTGGGCATCCATTGTAGCCAGGCATTGGCGGTATTAGGACTGTACCTTGCGTCTGCTCCTTCCTTGCGTGTAAGAACGCTGTCCTGGGGCCCAAGGACTGTGGGTGGATTAGATCTTGTAATCTCGACGTGTCCGCTGTTAGTGCAGCAGGGCTTCCTTACCTCATCTCGGACAACAGTGTATAATGTTTCGGTTCAGCTCTGAGAAGGGATGCTTCAGGCTTCTGAATTCAGAGTGCTGAAACATAGTTAGTTGAGAAGTTGTTCACAAACTGGGTGGCTAACCCGCACGCCTCTCTTCGGGGCGCTCTGGCACCGGGGGGTTCATAGCTGCTATTTAGCAGTCATATGCACCACAGTCCTGACACTTGTGATCCTTGCAGATAAGCTGTCCTGTTGCTGTCATTCTGGCAAGAGACATTTGTGTCAGGCGGTGGGAGCCGTGTGGGGCACAGCCAGATCAGAGAGCAGGCTGTGCCGTGATACTTGGTGTTGGGGAGGTCACTGCTCTCCTGAGCGCCCCTATTCTGCTGCTGGGTGACCCTCACCCTCTGGTGCTGCATTGGCAAGGACACGGGACCTGTCCTGGCCCTTCTCAACTGCGGTGGGCCTTGTGTGAAGGTCCTTGGTTAAGAGCTTTCTGACATGCACTCGCCCAGCTGGCCCGTTCAGCAGGCAAGGGTGGTGGTACCACCCCTGGGGGGAGCTTCCACACTCAGATCCAGGGCAAGCCAGCAGAGGGCTCTGAAACAGAAGGCCCAAAACGTGACCGTGGACGCTGGACTCTCTGTTGGTAACTGCAGGTGCATTGCTGTCTCCTCCCCTCAGCATCCTCCCCCCATTAAAATAAGAGGCTGCAGCCCCTGTGAATTCTTATCAAGCTTCTCTTCTCTCTCCCTTTGCGCAGATTTTCTTTTTCTGCTTCAATTTTCTGAAGCACATCACCTCGGAGGAGTTCTCTGCTGTGAAGCTGCAGAGGTAAGCAGCTTGTGCCGGCTGCTGCCTGGACTAAAGAGCCAAGCAACTCGTTAGTGCTGTTACCATGGGGAGATGGAAGCCCTGGTGTCCTGGCCCAATTTCCCTTAATTTATTCTGCACTCAGAAGACTGAAGAATTGGGCCAAGGCTTGTGAGGTGCACACGTCATGCTTGGAAAAGCTGCCCAGGCTGAAATGTGCTCTCAGCTGAATGAAGTGTCTGTGGGGTCCATTAGCCCAGCTGAGTCAATGGCCGAGAGGGCTCTGACTCGCCTTCTGGCCACGCAGCAAGTCCCGTCTGTGCTGCTCTAAGAGAAGGGCCTTGGGGGAGCAGAGAGGGCCGGACAATAGCCCCTCGGTGTGTAAGGATGGCAGAAATCCAGCCCCTCCCTGGAGGAGGCTTCTAACAGCTTTAACTAAACCTCTCTCTGCATAGGATTCTGCCAGGTCCCTCCAGGCTGAAGGAGCTGAGCGCTCTCCTCCCTTCCCACCCCAGCTGGGAGTGGGGGTAGAAGCACATTGGCTACCATCACCCCAGCCAGGGACTGCTTCATGTCCGCTCCTCTGGAAGGGGGATGTTGGGACCCATAGCACTCCAAACACCAGTTCTGTCACGTGCCAGGCGAGCAGAGGGACAAGCCCCATTCTGTTTGCTGCCGTGACGGGTCGAGGGTCAGTTAGTGCTCTGAGATCCCTAAACTGCACAAGCCGCTCTTCGCTGGCTTGGCCTGGCAGGATGGCAGCAGACGTCCCGTGGCTCTGATCCTGTGTAACCGTTTCCCATTCCCCCCAGGAGGAAGAGCCTGCTGCCTGGCTTCACGGTGGAAGAAATCTGCATGCTCAGTGAGTGCAGTCCCGGAACGCCGGCCACTCCCCTGGGTGCGAGTACAGAGCTCGGGGCTGAATGGGTTTCTGGGGGAAGTGCCACAAGCTGTTTGTTTCTTTCTCTATTCCACATGCGTGAAGCCCTCGGGCACCAGCAAGGATGGGGGTGGGAAGTAGGATGGGGACGTGGCTAATCAAAGGCTCCCAGGCTTGGCTTCAGTCTGCTCCTGTCTTCCTTCTTGCAGAGCAGAGGGATCGGGGCAGCACCACGAGCCTGAGCAGTGACTTCTCCCTAGTGCTGGAGAGTTCACCAGGAGCAGCCGGGAGCTTCACCTCTGAGGCTGTGGAGCTGATGCCAGCTGGCGCACAGACCCAGGCCGCTTGGTAAGAAGCCACCCAAGCACCTGGCCAGGGCATAGCAGGCAGGGGCAGGTTCAAGCTGTTGCCTTGTGCAGTGCTCAGAAGGTGGCGTATTGAGCAGGGAGTTGCCATCCCCTCGCTGAGCGCCCGCTCCATGTGGCACAGGCACCAGCAGGACACTGCAGAGAGCGAAGGAAGGAATTCAGCTGTAGTACTAACCTGGGCCCGTGCTACAGAGCTCCAGGGCCTTCTGTTCCAGGAGATACTGAGAATGCTCCTGCCGTGAGGGGCTGCCGTGTGCTTCCGTGGGAGGCCTTCACCTACAGCCTGGCCCATGATCTGAGGACAGAGCAGCTGCTCGCATGGCCTAGGCCTGCTTTGTTTGTTTCTGAAATGCACTTAAATCACATCAAAGCCTGTTGTTTCTTGCAGTCTCGCCTACTGCAGAGCTCCGGGTCCGTTTGCCCCAGTGGTTCCATACATGGAGTGACTTTCTCACTTCCCATTAGTGACTCTGCATCTCCCAGGGGACTTGGGTGACGAATGATCACTCCAAAAGCAGGACTTCTTGGAGCAGTCCTTGCTCCCCATGCACCCAGCTGGCATCTCCTCCCACTTCCGCAGTGTGGAGGTGCCAGCTGGAGCCGGAGTTAACCTTGTACAGTAGGCTGCCCAAGCTAATAGCTGCCTCTATAAAGCCAAGTACCTGGCCTGGGGGTTGAAGCTGGCTAGACGGTTGGTTACTGTTCTTGGAGATGGCTCCAAAAAAGATTGCAAAACCCTAACCACTTCTCCTTAAAAGTGATGGGAGAGAGTCTCTCCTAGGTCTGGTTACCCCTGTGGCTGATATGAAGCCACAGTGGTGAAATTAGGGTCAGGAAAGTGGGTGTATCTGGCAGACTCACTATTATAGGGGCAGCTGGGTTTGGGGATTTCAGAGCCTTTCTCTGGGGTTGCCCCTCTGAGTTTAATTTCTTTCTCTCCTCTCCCTAAACGCTAGCTGTGATGCTGTTTTGTGCCGCAATTATTTTAAATTAAATCTGGACTGTGCTTGGGGCATCTGGAAATGCTCTGGGGGAGAGTAACCTGCGGCACGTTTCTGGCAGCCCAGGCTTCCTCACGCCTTGTGCAGGGAAATGTTTAACGAACCTGGGGACCATGAGAACCGGGATGAGAAGGCTGAAACAGCCACTTGCGTACTTGACCTAGCGCAGGGTCACCTCTAACATGAGCGACTGTCTGTCCACAGCGAACCGACTGTGACAAGTACAAAGCAGCCCCTCCACCCCAGGGCTCTGGGTAATGGCCAGTACTTCATAGGACCCACAATGGTAGGCCACAGACTCAAAACCTGAAGAGCATTGTTCCTCCCCCAGGCGCTTCCTGTTGAAGCAAAACATGGACTAGCCAGGATGTATTGGGAAGGCTAGAGGAGGAAACAGCTGCTGTTCTTGTGGGGTTGACTCACACTTGTGTGTTTTTGCTTCACTCACTCACTCACTGTGGATGCCGGGGGGCTGGGGCTTTGCTGTGGGTGCCAAACAATTCCACGTACATGTGTTCTGCCAAACGCGCGGGCTCTCCTTGCTTAGGTAGACACTGAGATCCCTGCAGGTTACGCAGGGAGGAATGTTGGCAGAGTGCTAACACCTGAGGTCCATAACACGTCGTTAGCAGCTGAGGTGTGGGACATTTGAGGCCTGGTCTACAATAAACGTTTATATCAACATAAGTATATGCTCAGAGGTGTGAAAAAACTGAGCACCGTCGCTGTGCCTGCCTAACCCCCAGTGTAGACACAGCTCCGTCGACAGAGGAATGCTTCTCAACCTAGCTACTGCCTCTCGGGGAGAGAGAGTTCCTCCAGCGTTGGAAAAACCCCTCCATGGCTGTGACAGCAGCATTGCTGGGGCACCTCAGCCCCCCTGGTGCAGACAAGCCCTTGTGGGGTGAAGGGAGGACATTGTGTTCTCCTCCTCTGTACAAAGAGCTGGGTTTAGCTGTGGATTCTCTGGTGTCTGTACTTGTGGTCTCTCTGAAGGCCAGGGTGGCTACACTAGCTTGTAGGGGGCCTTGTATTTAAAACCTTCCTTCAGGGCTCTGCCTACCCCAGTTCTTGTCACCAGATTGGGCATTTCATTAGCTCTGCTGGTTCGCACTGAGGACAACATTGCAGTGCCAGCAAGAGGATAAGGACTAGAGAGAGCTTTGGCCAACTGCTTGTAGTTTGGGAGAATGGAGCTAGCGCTCCTCCCAGAAAATCCTTGGTGTCTGAGGAGAACCCTGATTGACTTGCAAGGCTGGGGGGTCAGTCCATTGGCAGGCATGTAAGGGAAGCAGTAATGGCTTTCAGCCAGGAGGCGGTGGTGGGCAGCAAACTGGACAGAAGTTTGGAGTGTGGTATGACTAGAAGAGGCCATTGCAGAGACATGCCAGCCAAGCAGGGAGAGCAGCCCTGGCTCTAGAGCTGTGATGCGACTGCACCCTTCAGCGGGGGGCCCGAACGGAGGAGTGACAGCGATCAGAGGCCAGGCACAGCTGGCTGACTTGTCAAGAAAGATTGAAGGGACGCAGAGATCCCTCACCTCCAGCTGCTTACACAGTTTTATTCACCTGAGTATGTCTACACTGCTGTGAAACCCCCACCGCTGGCTGCGTTGGCTGACCGGCTCTCGGGAAGTAAAATTGCAGCATAGATGTTAGGGGTCAGGCTGCAGCCCAAGCTCTGGGTCCCCACGAGGAGGGAGGGGTCCCTGTGCCCAAATGCCTACAAGTCAATTTTACAGCTCCGCAGGCCAAGTCAGCTGCCACGATCCTGCTGCAAGTATTTCATTGCAGTGTAGACATACCCTTCATGACAGCACTGCACGCGTCTATGGGCATTCACTGGAGTCGTCTTTCTGCAGAGACATGCTGGGAGGCCTGGCGCTTGGGGCATGTCAAAATTAGATGGGACAGAACATTAGAATGTGCCCATATGGGCCGATCCTGCCCTGGCCCCAGGTGATGGGCCGGAATGGCCTCTTGCTCCCTCTCTTCTCTGAGGTGCCGCACTCCAGAAGTGTGAGCTGGCTTGGGGGGGCGGGGGCGAGAGCTCAGCAGATGCTAGGGGGAGGGCACATCTGTCTGGCAGACTCTGCTGGTGCAGTTACACCTGACTAATTCGTCCTCCTGGGCTCGGCGGGAGCTGAATCTCTGTAGTTGGGGGCGGGAATCTCTGCCCTGACATGGAATGGCTTCCTGCATGGGGAAGCTGACTTCTCACCCAGGGCTCCTGTTGTCCTGCAGGAAGAAGAGCCGCACATCCTCTCCCCAAACGGTGCTCTGGAGTCGGACCCCACAGTCTGAAGACAGACCGCCTTACCAGGAAGCAAAGTCCTCTAGCTCCTCCTCCTCAAACCATTCTGACACCTTCCTGAGGGTTGGAAGCAGCCCACTGGAGGTCCCGAAACCCAGGTGAGGTGCACCAAAGCAGACCATTTCTTAGCAAAATGAAGGTTGGGTATAGGGAAAGAGAGCTGCATTCATGCTGCTCTGAAGACCTGATGTGCAGTGGGTTCATAGACTGAAGCTCAGAAGGGGGCCATTATCTGTATAATACAGGCCAGAGAATTGCTCCCGGTGATTCTTGCCTCAGTCCATATGCACGAATAACGTGAGTGTGCAGAGGCAGAACTGGTGGTGGCGGTCCCACCTGACATGAACTGCGCGCCAGTCTCAGCCCCGCTGATTCAGTAAGTACAGGGTCTCTGGTCTCTTCCTCCTGCATGCCCAGCTCTCCCGGTGCTGGAGTGCGCTCTGTGCTTGGAAGCAAGTGTTCAGTAGGTGCACAGGAGACTTGAAGCAAAGTGTCATGTGGAGGCGGGGGGACTGGGACCTGCTCCAACTGAATTACACCCGTTGACATCTCAGTCTGTTCCCCTGAACCCCTGGGCACCCCTGGCAGAGGATGTAATGGTGAAGAGTGGGCAGTGAGTCTTGCACAGCGCAGGGGCTCTGAGCCTGTACGTCGGGCTATGTGGTGGCTGTGCTTTCCCACAGTGCAGGGGGGTGTGGTGAGAACCCAGGGAAGCCGGGAGATTAGCCAGGACACAGGCTAAAACTTGGGCTGAAACCAAGTGAGTTGCTTTCCATAACGAAGGGCATTCCAGCAGCCTCTGGAGTCTGATCACTGCCTTTGTGCAGCACCAGTGAGCTGGGGTACTCGGGCGGGGAGTCTGGGGAGCGAGGGATGGAGAGGAGGAGCCTGCAGCTACGACTCTGTGTGTTGAGGGCCAGTGAGGGAGATGTTGTTGTTAAGCCCTTGTTCACTACTACGTGGGGTTTCCTGCTGAGTTGTCGCTGGTGACTCCCATCACAACAGCCGCCATTTAAATTGTATTGACCTCTCCTCAATTCAGAGAAACCGAAGGAAAACAGAGCCTTTAATTGCACTTGGTGTGTGTGTGTGTGTGTGGAGTCTGTGTTACAGAGAGAAATCACTGACAGTCTCCAGAGCTAGTTTGAAGGGTCCTCTCTCTGCCGCAGGCAGTCATTTTGATTCTCTTCAGCTGCTGCTGCCGTTTTGTCTTGGAATGAACAGGCTCAGATGCGGGGAAGATAATGGTCCAAGGAGGGCTGGGGGGAATAGCAAAGAGAAATGCAGCTTCTGTCTCTTGATGGCTGCTTTTGCTTGCAACCTCCCTGCTGGAGTAACGTAGGCCCAGCGTAGCCCCTCACTGACACGGGCTAAGCTGCCTCTCTGGTCACAGGCTCCCAGTCTGCTGTAAAAGGAGGCGCTGTCTTGGCAGCTCAGCCAGACTTTTTGCCTCTGTCTTATAAGAGGGGAAGGAAGAGAAACAAGGTGGGGGAAGGAAAAGTGACCCCCGGGGAGGGATAATAGCAGAACCCCGGTGTTCAGGATTTAGCAGAAGCCAGTGCAGCTGATGTCCCTCCCTGAGTCTGTCTGGTTAGGATGCCTTTCCCACTCAGGGTGAACACCCAAGAGGGTTGTGCTGGTTTCTGGGGTCCCAAAAGATGGCTGGGGAGAGGCAGTAGCAGCCAGTTAGGGTAAAGTTTGTTCTGTCCATCCATATGCCCTGCTGGTAGCTCTTTCTCTGCCCTGATAAACAGTGCCCAAGAAGGGGTGGCAGTCTCATGCTGTTAACTGGGACCAAGCAGAAGTACACTGAGATTTCCACTAGGAACATTCCTCCCCTTTCTAGAGTCTTCCAGCTCGTCATTACGCTGATCCGTGACTTCCCCAGGAACTCTGAGCACAGCTCTTCTAACGTGACAAGTCCTGTTCATACTGGCTCCAGCCCTGGCTGCCTTGTGGAGACGGTTGTGTGTAATGGGCTGAGTTGGACTCTTGTTCCCTTGGACAATTGGAATATACAGGCTCCCACACAAGAGCATGGGGTGGGGTGAACCTGGGCTGGACTCTGCAGCAGTAAATACTGGAGCCAGGAGCACAGAGGAGAACATCAGTAATAAGGCTGAGGGGATCAAGTCAGCTGTATGCAGACAGCTGGAACCTCTCTCGGCCAGCAGCTCCAGCACAGAGTAGAGATGTGCTTCCCTTGATACAGAAGCAGCTTGGATTTCCTCTCCACCCGTGTCCCCGAACGCCAGCTGTAAGCTCATGTCTGGGTGACCCTGGGGAAAGGGGTGCAGTTGGCAGGGCAGCAGTTGATCTAGTCCTCTGGATCCAGTTACACTGCTCCAGCTCCCACTTCCCTGCTGAATCCAGCCACGCCTTGGTCCATACACGGCCTACTCCAGCTCCCACTTCCCTGCTGAATCCAGCCATGCCTTGGTCCATACACAGCCTTCCGTCCTTCTCCAGGGATTGAGCTGATCACTCCTGGGCGAGCCGGGGGCATGGTCCAAATACACCCTCGTAATTAGAGACTGACATGGCTGGGGCCTTCGCCTTGGCCTGAACTCCATGAATGGTGTCTGCATGTCCTATTGCTCGGGAGAGGAAGGGATTGCATTGCCTCACTCAGCACTGCTGGTGCCTCCTCTCTGGCTACGTGAATCCAGGTCACATCCGGTCACAGAGGGTCTATAACAATCTCCAGCTGAAGTTCTACCTGGGGATGGGGGGAACATACATTTGAATGCAAAATAGTCAATATTATTATTTCCTCTATAGTGTGTTTCATCAGTAGATCTCAAAGTGCTTCCCACTCATCAGTGTATTTCTCCCTACACCGCCCTGTGAGATGGGAGAACATGACTCGCCCCATTGTATAAAGGGGGCCTGAGGCACACCCTACCTACTGACCTGTCCATCCAGCATCACTGCTGGAGGCAGAGGGGAGCAAGGAGGAAGCCCTTTCCCTTGGCCCCTTACGAACAGTGTTCAGCAGCCAGACACTTGGCTGGAGTCCGCTGACTGACTGCTGCCAGAAATGCTCTTGTCTCTACAGCTGGAGGCTGGTTCCTGGGGAAGGTCTAAACTGAGGAAATAACTGCACTTGACTTTCTAATCCTCTGGCCATGTGGTCATGGCAACAAAACACTTAGCCACGCAGCAGCAGCAGGGGAGACATGGACTGTTCTTAGTGGGCCAACAGCACTTCAAGCAGCTAATCCCAGTTGTTCCAGGTGCAGCCAGAATGGAGAGCAGAGTAATGCCGACAGACGTGTAGTGGAGGAAGGGGAAGGGCACCAGGATGACCCTTTAGGTGTTTCCACTGGGGCATCCTCGAAGGAAATGTTGCATATGTTACACTTGGCCAGTGTGTGGGCTTCTTCAGGGGCTGGAGCTTCTGTCATACTAATAATGTGATTAGTGGCCCATGACCCAGTCCAAAGGCATAGTCAGATGTCAGGTCTCTGGTTGACAGAAAACCACTTCCCACCACACCTCTACATAGGCTGTGTCCCAAACTTGCCAGGCATTTGCAGAGCAGGGCATGACGGTCTCTCCAGCCGATTCCTTGTGCCCGTGTGGACTGAGCTGTAGAGACAGTGCCCTGGAGCTCATGTTTCACACTACTGCTGGAAGTAGTAGCTGGTGAAGCTGCAGAAAAATGCAGTGTGTCTGTGTTGGGGCATTGACTTGCGAGCACACACCTCGTGACGCTGGATTAGCAAACTGGACAAACGTTGCCCATGCTTTCGTTAAGTCTATTAACCAACCCTGGTGTGCTGTGTTCTGTTAAGAGGCAAGGAATCCAGCCCGGGGTCTTCTGGTGGCTGCGTGAATCACAGGAAATCCTAGCTCTTTAGATGCTGCTGCAGCCAGTTCAGTAAAGTGCTCTGACTGCAAAGAGCGGCACCCCAATGGATGTGGCTACTCAGTGGAATCTGCGGATGCTGTAGTTGGTGACCATAATGTATTCTCTTCAGCCCCCACTGGGACATTTTTTCTCACAGTTGCTTTGAGGTGCTTGGTAGCTAGAGGTTTTACCATGTCTGTGCTGGGCATCTGTCATTCTCTATGTCCTAAAGAAAAACGAGGCCCAAAGCTTGCCAGGACCAGGACTGAAACACCTGACTGCAGAAGGAAATGAGTCTTTCCAGAACTGAAGCTCTAATTATGCTACAAATTGAACTGATACTGTGGCGAAGAGTGTGACATTGCCAAGATCCTGACTGAGGTCCCAGAAGACTGGAGAAGGGCTAACGTTGTGCCCATCTTTAAAAAGGGGGGAAAGGAGGAGCCAGGGAACTATAGCCCAGTCAGCCTGACTTCGATACCTGGGAAGCTACTAGAGCCATGTATAAAACATTTCATTTGCGAATACCTGGAGGATGGAGGAGTGATCACTAGCAGCCAGCATGGATTTACCTAGAACAAATCCTGCCAAACCAGCTTGATTTCCTTCTTTGACAGGGTAACTGGTTCGGTGAATAGGGGGAATGTGGTGGACATAATATACCTGGCCTTTAGCAAGGCTTTTGACACAGTCCCACCTGACATTCTGATAAGTAAGCTGGAGAAAAGCAGGCTCGACAGAACTACCAGTAAGTGGATGCATAATTAGTTAAACAACCGCAAACAAAAGTAACTATTAATGGAATGATGTCGGGTTGGAGGGAGGTCTCAAGTGGGGTTCCACAGGGATCTGTTCTGGGTCCGGTGTTGTTTAACATCTTTATTAATGACCTGAGTGTAGAAATAGAGAGCAGACTGATCCAGTTTGTAGATGACACAAACTGGGGGGGGGGGGTTGCCAACACTTTGGAGGATGGAGCTAAAATTCAAAGGGATCCTGGTGAGTTGGAGAACTGGACTATAGACAACAAAATGAAATTCAACAAAGAAAAATGTAAGGTGCTATACTTAGGGAAGAAAAAACAAATGCACAAATACAGAATGGGGGAAAACTGGCTTGGCAGCAGCACTGCTGAGAAGGATCTGGGTGTTGTGGTGGATCAAAGCCTCTCCATAAGTCAGCAATGCGATGCTGTTGCAAGAAAAGCAAATGCAATTTTAGGTTGCATGAACAGAAGCATAGCATGCAAGTCACAGGAGATGATAGTATCGCTCTATTCAGCGTTGGTTAGATCTCAGCTGGAGTAGCGGTGTCCAGCTTTGGTCACCAGTGTATAGAAAGGATGTACAGAAATTGGAAAGGATCCAGAGGCAAGCGACAAAGATGATCAAAGGGAAGGAATGCAGCCATACGAGCAAAGGCTGAAGGAACTGGGTATGGTTAGTTTGGAAAAGAGGAAATTAAGGGGGAGGGGATCTTATAGTGGTCTTCAGATACTTGAAAGGCTGCCACAAAAAAGATGGAGAAAAGTTATTCTCTTTTGCCACCAAGGGCAGGACAAGAACCAATGGGTTCAAACCACAGCATAGCAGATGTAGATTAAAGCACAGAAAAAAAAATCCCAACTATAAGAACAGTAGGACAATGGAACAGAGCTCATGGAAGCTCCTTCACTGGAGGTTTTCCAAAGGAGGCTGGAGCCACCTGTCTTGGTTTAACATAACAAATCCTGCACCTTGCGGTCCCTGCTTACGTGTAGTTCTGTAATTGGCATGTGGCTTATGCTGCAAGGGAACTGTGCTCGTACAGTATTGTGCTCCAGGATGCTACAGCATTAAGAAGCCTGGTAAATAGGTGCCTGAGATTTAGCCAATATTGTAAATGCCACTAGCTGCCAAGTGCCACTTACCAGCTGTTTCCATCCGAGGGCTGGAAGGGACTGCAAGAAACCTGCCTGTCCTGCCTCTGGAATCAGTGCTCTAGTCCAGTTTGTGATCGTTTTAACCTTCTAAAGAGCATTAATACTTTGCAGCTGAATTTGGTGATGCTTGCACTAGTGTAAGGGTGTAGGGCAATGCAGCCTCTTCGCCACACGGTTTATAACAACATGGACAAATGGCATGTGAAGAATGGCAGAAAAGGGGTGAGATGCAACCAAGCAGCCAGGCTGGCTGACCCGAGTCTTCTCACACTTCGTAGAAGAGGAACTAGTCTTGGCTGCTGCTGTGCTGAAAGCCTTGACTCCCTCCGTGCAGGCCGCATGCTCGGAAAGCCAGAGAGTGTCTGTGGGAAAAGGTGCTGCATGGGGAGCCATGACCTAATTAAATGGAACCATTTTAGGGTAGCAGTTGCTAGTTTGTGGCCCGCCTAGGGAGCCAGCAGACTTAATGGTCCTGCTGCACTTGCGTAAAGGGACAGCTGTGCCACTCCCCTTTATATTCTGTCCATCTTGTCTCACTAGCCTGTCTCTTGTTTCTGAGGGATTTTCCTCCCACTCGGGGGGTCTGAGGTTCATTTGCATCCTAGCGTCCCCTCTCCGCCATCAGATGTTTGTGAGAAGGGTGCAGCTCTGATGCAGATCCCGCTGTGACAGCATATAGTTGTGTGCACCCCCTGCAGACACCTTCGTTCCTAATCTATTGCCCTCTTCGGACCTGAATTGTTGGTGTGCCTGCCACCCAGTCTCCCCTCCCCTGCTCTGTCGCGCCTGCATGTGGCCATCCCCTCATCACCCTGGTGCCTCCGCCCTAGAGCTGTAGCTCTTGTCCCTTTCCCAAGTGCTCTAGGGATTATTTCAGTTCTTTGACATAGTTAATGTGGGGCCAGTGGAAACCTGAATGGAATATTAAAATAGACCTGGGCTGCTGTACCCCCACCACTCACTTTCAACTTCATTAAAAACGACTCTTGGTTCGATGCGTCTGCCCCAGCAGGGAGACTCAGAATCCAGGAATCTTGCTACAGAATTTAGGTCCAACTGGGCCTTTATTATTTATGCACTAGGTATTGTATCAGGTGACTCCTATTGAACTAAAATCTCAGTCTGGGATACTAGTTCCTTCCACCTGCCACCACCTCTCTCTTTAGTGTGCTTAACCAAGAACGGAGGGATTCAGTTACAGCGGGGGAGGATGTTTGTAAAGCTCCTAGGTGGAACATGGAGGCCCAGGAAGCTGAGGCAGTTGGGAAGTAGACTGGGGTAAAAGGAGTTTCCAAAAGTTCAACTTCAGTCATTCCAGCAAAAATCAAAAGGCCAATGTGGGATTTCCAGGGCCCTCATGAGCTACAGCCATGAAACTTGCTGCACCAAGGCATTATGGGTGGCTGATTGCAACTGGGAATAACTGGGAATAAACACTTGAAAGTTTGAAAAGTCCTGTTTCTATCCTAGGTCACCAGAAGGTTAGTCTGGCAACTTACAAAAATGATATAGCTGTCTTCCAAAAAGTGGCCATGTGTGGTTGGGAAAAAAGATATGCAGCTGTCACCAACTTTAACTGATTGTAGCCAAGAAAACTCTTGGAGAAGAATGGCTGCTCAGGCATTGGTGCTGATGGTCAGGCCTACCCACAGGGCATGTGTGATGAAATAGGGATGTTCTTAATGTTTGCTCTGAATACTGGGTGGGTGCCTCAGTTTCCCCTATGCCTTTCTTAAGGATCTAGGTGGTGGGATCAGGGTGTGTGATTGATGCACAGCCCTAGAGGGCCAGTGTGATGGTGTCTGCACAGAGAGTGGCCGACACCCTGTCTCCTGGCAACTGGTGGCCTGAGCCCCTCCCCTGCAAGGTGCCAACTGAAGGTATTGGAGAACAAAGGAATCAGGTGGCCTCCTGGCCTAGGAAGGAGACAAAGGCCAGAGGAGGGGCTGGAGGGAGTTTCAGCTTTGAGCTGGCTGGGAAGATGCGGTGGGGGAGGCCCAGAACCGGGGTCTGGGCTCCCCACCCCGCAAGATGGACCTGACTTGAGGGTCCTGTTCTCTGTACCTACAAGCTCTGTTTTGGACTGTTTCTGTCGTCTAATAAACCTGCTGTGTTACCAGCTGGCTGAGAGTCCCTGTGGATCGCAGGAAGTGGGGGGTGCAAGGCCCGGACTCCCCCATGCTCTGTGACAGCGTGTTGCTCTGCTTGTTTTATTATCCACATCCCTTTGATAAGAAAGGGAATTGGAGAGCAATTGTAACAGAAGTATCCGGAGTATCCCGACCAAGCGCTGCTGACAGCCAAACACACTCTTGTGCAGTGTCTGCGTCGAAGGAATATCCTAATTCCATTTGCCTGTTGTAGATGCAACCTCAACCTCAACCCTGATTGCAGTGTGCAGGGCTGGCTTTCTGACTTGGAGCTTCTGGAGTGGCTAGGATCTGCTCTACAAGAGGAGAAATGGGCATCTGGAGTGCACACTACCTGGCTTCAAAACCAAGTGTTAAGGCCACTGCTCTGACAATTCTTGGGGCTCCGAACCACTGTTTCTGTTTCAGCAGAACCATAATTGGAGGGTGGCTTCCTGTCTGTCCTCTATGCCAGTTCTATTTCAATGTCTTTACTGTTCTGAACTTCCCCGTCTCCTGGACAGAGCTTTTGTGTGGCAGCACAGTAATAGCCACGTGAAATGGGAATGAGATTCTCCCTTCTGGTAAATACTGGAGGATACAGCAAGAGTTGAGGGTGCTGCTGCTCTGGGGCAGTGGGACAAGCAGGACGGGCCTTAAGGAGACTCCACACCACTGATCCAGTTCAAATAGTATTTATCTCCCCTTTGGCCTTGGAGCTGATGCTTTGTGCTTTCTGTTGGCTTTTTCCTCTTTGGCCTGCAATGCGGCCTTTTAAGAACTCCCAAATACAAGGGTTTTAGGCACATTCTTGCACCATTTGGATGCCTTTGGTCCCCACAAGACTAAACCTAAAAGAGCAAATTGCTCCTTGGTGCGAGTGTTTCTGGACTTTCGAGTTCACAGCCATGAGGAGTCTGGCCTGGATTCGTCCTTGTCCATGTCCCGGGTGGGCTTGGAGAATCCAGACACGTGCACCCCATTTTCCCCAGGATCCTCCGAAGTCCTTGTGGGCACGTTGCTGTCGTTCCACTCCAGGCTTGTCCCTTCCGTTAGCCCTGGCCGGTGCTGAAGGTGGCACTACTGGTGGTAAGCACAGCAGCTGCTGTGTAGTTAGCTCCTCACTGCCTACAGGCTTCAAAGAAGAGGGCTGAAAAACCTGCCTTACAGGGAGACTTCAAAGCTCTACCGAGTCAGCTTACCAAAGAGGATCTGAGGTGACCTGATCACTCTGGAAGTGCCTACGTGGGGACGAGGTGTCTGATACTAGAGGGCTCTTCAGGCTAGCAGACAAAAGCACAAGATGCAATGGCAGGAAGTTGAAGCTAACCAAATTCGGGTTCAAAATAAGAAGCAAATTTTTAAGTGGGGGTGATTAACCATTGGCCCAACTTCAGGTGTGACTCCAGATTTGAATCTGTTTCCCCCCAGGGCAGGCTGTCCAATCGCATTGTGGGTCTGCGGAGGCTATAAAACAAATGATTTTGGCAGAAGACAGTTCTTTACAGTCGCCCCTTTTTCTAGAGCACTGGCACATTCCTGTCTGCCTCCAAGCAGTCTCTTTTCTTCCCTCTGCCTCCAAAACCTTGGTGTGCCATTAGTCTCACTGCCTGGACTTCTGCAGCTGGGATCATCTCACCTCGACATGAACCCGGCCTCACCGAGTGCCACCAGCAGAGTACTCCTCTGTGTGTCCCCTGGTAATGGCTCTGCTGCTCTCCCCTGCCTTACTGACCTCACACTCCTCACCCTCCGCTCTTCTCTCACTAGCTGGTGCCCCTGCTCTCCCTTCTGTGCATTCACTCTGGGACTTGTCTCATCCTTCTGCACCCTGGCTTCTTCTCAAACTCAGCCCCTCCAGAATAGATCTCCTCCCCTGTCTGCCCAGCCCCTTCCCCTGGCTTCTCTTGCCTGGCTTTATTGGCAACTCACAATCCTTCCCATAATCCTGCTGTCATTTCGTGTGTCCCCTCTCCCCATTTGCTAAGTCCTCTTGCTGCTTTGTCAAGCTCTATTTCACCTTTCCTTCTGCCTGCCTGCAATGCACCATAGCTACTGTCACCTTCCTGGGTCTGGCCTCCCTGCCTCTGATTGCCCCTTACGCCCTCCAAAGGGACAGCTAGTGTCCCCTTCCTCACCTCTTCTTTGAATTCCCATTGCTACAGCCTTGTCCTCACCAGACGCCAGCCCTCACCTGCAGTTCCACTCTCGTTTCCCTGCTGCCCCTTGCTTCCTGCGTTCTTCCCAATCCTTTCCCCTCTTCTGGCTATCAGCATTGTACTGTCCTCATCTGCCCAGCGTCCCCTCTTCCTTCAGATCGCTGCTCCTTTCTCTCAAGGAGATCTAAGAGGGGAGGGGGTGAGCACATCTGAACTGTGGCTTTGGGTATAAGGAGCTCGGTGCGCTGGGGCGTGGGATGTCCTTGTTACCGGTCTGCAAAGCACCATGTAAGTGTAGCCTTTTGGGAGCAAACTGGCTTCTTTACATTTGTCCCCTAAACCTTGTGCTTCAGCGACGCCCACCTGCCACAGCAGGGAATTCTTCCCTACAGCAAACATCACTTGGGCTCAGCCCTCCGAACCTGGCTTCTGTGCTTCCACCTGTGACATGCAGCGTTCCAGCGCTCATTGGAGCGGGCTCTGCTCTTACCACCAACAGCTCTTACTGCTTGGGTTCGTGCCTCTTTCCTGGGAACCAGGAGATCCTTCTTCCAACATTGAAATAGCATCATCATTCTCCAGGGAGGGGATCCCCAGAAGCTTTTATCTGCTGGGACGGGAGTCCTCGCCAGGGGGCGCGCTGCAGAATCTCTGGAAGACCAATGAACTGGAGAGTCTGGGGACAGGGCTCTACATCTCTCAGCACAGGCACCCAGGTAAAAGGCATGTGCTAAGCTTTAACAGCCAACCCCCATTCTGGGAGAGGCCTGTGCTATTTCTGATCCATGTTAAGAATCCAGAGGTTGTCGCATTGAGAACCAATCAAGTGTCTCTTATGTAGGTGTCATGGCCTTTTACAGCTGGAGACACCCTATTCTCTGTATGTACTGGTGACCTCTAAGACTCTGGATGGCTACTGCTGGTCAAAGGCAAACGCCAGCCCTTGGCAATGCCAGCAGCTGCCCGAGCTCCAGGCTGTGATGGCATGCTCATAGCCCCAGGTTTTTCTTCAATTCTTCCTTAGGTTGCTACTGTAAAATCAGAAAGTAAACAGCAATGCCGGCTTGCTCCCCAGCTCCCCACCATCATGCTGTCACACTCAGAACCACCTTTCAGATTGCTGAGAGCTCTGCGTTGTGGACCGTGTGCCTACACTGCCACGTTGCAGGGTCCAATGACTTTAGGCAGTTCCAGGCGTCTGCTCGTGGAGATTGTCAGAGGAACTCCCCAAGTCCACTCATGTTTCTCTTCCTGGTAGGGGGCTGCATGCGTTGAGTACATCCTCTTCTCTGGGCTCCTTTTCCTGTCCTGGGGGCCTTTGGCCTAACTGCCTGCTACTGCAGCATCCTGCTCCTGATGAGTGAATACAAAGCATCTTCACAGGTCTTCAGTTCTGTGCTCGCTGGGCACACCAGGCGCAGGTGTGGCTGCTCTGCCTTCTCCCCTAAGATCAGGGTTCCCACAGGGACTCGCATTCCACTGAGTGCAGAAGCAGGGCTCTCGAGGACTCTCCCAAACTGTCTCCAGTACATGAAGGCACCAGACAAGCCACATTCTTATTCTCAAAGTCCCCACAGTTGCATTTAGATGTGTTAACAGCTGAAGTGGGCTGTGGAGGGATCCCCTTTGCGGAGCAGTGTCCATGGTTCTGGTTCTGGGGGCAGGACGTGCTGGTGGGTTTCCCTGTTCCTGCATGATCCTCTGTTTCTTGCTAGCTTTGCTCTACCAAGTCACAAATGAATCTACTGCTTTCTCAGTCACAACCAGCTTGGCTTCTCCTTTTGCTTTTGGAAGGAAGGTTTGCCTTGTGCTATGTGCCAGTACCACTTGTCATCGCACCCTCACCTCCAGCATCACAACGTGCTGGCACAGATGTTGGCAGTCAACCCCACTGTGCCCACTGGCACAAGAGTTTAGCAGAAAAGCCTGTGATTGCATGACTTCACTGACTGCCCCATGTCCCCTCTCTCTTTCTGACCCAGATCAGTGGACCACTCCCTGCCTGGATCCTCCGTTTCTACAGACTTTGGCAGCTGGCAGATGGTAACAGGGTGTGGCAGTATTCAGGAGCATGCAATCCTGAGCACAGACGCCGCTCTCCCTGGCAGCTTCCCGGATGAGCTCCCTAACAGTTGCCTGTAAGTGTACTGAGCAGAGAGGATGGCTCCCTGTGCGTAACAGTTGGCTGGCTATGAAACTGGGACAAGCCAGAGAGCTGCATTAGTCTCAAGAATAATTAGGGCTACCGAAGTCTGCCCTACCTTAATGCTTATCAAAAGTGCATTCTGCCACTGAGCACTCAGAGTTCAGCCATGGCGTACGCACTACCTGGCTTGCTGAGTGCTAGGTGAACTGTGCCCAGCCTTGAGGCAGGGGAAGGAATCCCGGGCTCTTCACTGGAGCCATTGCACCCTTTGGGCACAAGTTCAGAGAGGTTGCAGTTCTGCCGTATAACACTGCGGGGGAATGGGAGGAGTCAGGCCTGGATCCCACTTAGCCTCTCTGGGTCTGTTCACACAGCAAAGAAGAACCAAGCTGACTTGGACTCGCAGGGCTGTTCCATTGCGACGTTGATTTCTGGGCTCCAGCCCGAGCCTGGAAATCTACACAGCAGTGACACAGCCCCACAGCCTGAGTTGGCTGGCACAGGCCAGCTATGGGGTTTTCTTTGCTGTGTAGATAGACCCTTTATCTCTCCCATGTTTTAGAATCACCAAACTGGAAGGGACCTCAAGAGGTCATCTAGTCCAGTCCCCTGCACTCAAGGATTCCAGACCCTCCAAAATGTTTGAGCTGCTGCTTATTTCCCCCCACCCTCAGCTTGTCCACTTGCTCGTGCATGGTTCAGTGCAACCCACGGTGCCAAATAAACACTGACATATGCTTCATAGAACTGTTGTGACTCAAACACTTTGCTCCACAAACAGAAAGTTACTTGTGAGGGAACTTCAAAGACATTAAATGCATTTTAATTGCAACTAAAAAAATGTAGGCTGGTGCCTCTACCCTCTGAACTGTCAATCTAGTGATTGCAAAGTGGTGGATTCAGTCAGTGCACTGCACTGTGAGCTAATCTTATTGCTCTAGTTTTGAAAACAACTGCACTGCTCTCTCCTAGCATCCTATTAACGTACTGTGAGTGAAGGCTTCAGGAAGCCTCATAAAATGGGGTGAGGTGGAGGGTCGGAGACCTGGAAAACACGTTTCTTTTGAGACAAACTGTCCGTGCGACCAGCCGTATTTGATTAAATGTGACCATTTGTTGTCCTGCAGGCCAGAACCATAGCAGCAGCTTCTGTACCTTCCTGCACTGCTGCAAACCCTAAACTAACAGCCAGAAACCCTGGGAGGGATGCTGGGCACGACCTCAGAAAGGCCTCTTCTAACCTGAGCTTCAGCCACACAAGGTGGTGACAGGTCCTCCTTTGTGAGAAGCACTCTGTGCAGCTCTGAGATGTGATTGACAGCCAGGAAGGGGTGGGAGGAGACATCTTGAAGGACATAGTGTCAATGAATAACCAGTTTAATCCATCTCCTTTGGTGGCTGCTGCAGGTTTCTTACCCAATACGTAATGCGTCCATTCCCCCCGGCTCGGGTAGCTGCAGTGCCCCGGAACAGCTAGTACTAACAATGTGGGATTGCAGCTGAGGCTCACTCTGAAGCCTAGGTGGGTCTGGCCTCAAGCCAGCGCAGTCTCCTGGAAGTGTTGTCTCTGGTTTGGGATTTCAGTGTGAAGAGTCACTAGCTCCACAGCTGTGACTTGTGGGTCCTGGCTGGGTCCTGCTGCAGTGGACACGTCTGCACCTGGAATCTGGAGCATGTGACGTGCTCAGAGTGTAACTTCTGGGCCCAGCCAGACCGAGGGCAATGGACAAGGGAGAATTGCTCATTTCCTCAGATTTGTATAATCGATTAACCACTGCTACCCCCAAAATATTCACAACTGAGACCGTGGCCCCAATGTCCACCTGCCTTGGCTATCCATGGCTTTCAGACCTGTAACCTACCTAAGCTCCACACGCTGGGGCTAGACCGGCCATCGGGAATGGTCTGCCTGTGGGTCAAGCGGGGTAATCCAGGGGACTTCTCCAAGCCTGATCTGGGGTTCAGGTCCTTACTTCTCTGCTGAGTAGCAGCCTTTGTTGGTAACAGTTGCAGCTGTCTCCTAGTTCAGGATGCAAACCCGTTTCCATTGTAATTCCCTCTGGGTATGCAGCTTGCACCTAATGGACTGAGCTTTCCCAGGCTTGCTCTCTGCTGACAGGACATTTTCCAAAGAGTCGTTATGCAGAATCTCTTGTAGGCCTCTACCAAAAAGGCTCCAGTTTGGCGTTTTGGCCTGGACATAGTCTTGTCTCATGCACTGCATCCTCTTGCCCCCTTAGCTGGGGTTTAAACGTCCCGTGAAGCTTTAACACCTCCGCAGTATCCGAGCCTACCATCTATACGATGGCAAAACTGGGGGACTGGCTGAAAGCCTGCCTCAGATCTTTGACTGCTCATCAGTGGATGTATGCATGACTTAGTCTGCAGTACTAACAACCATTAGTTGACCTCTCTCTGTTGAAGGAAACCAGGCCACCTTTTTTCCTTCAAAAATAAACAGGGAATCTAAATATGAAGCACTACAGTAAAGCTGTGCAGGTAAGCAGCTGAAAGCTGGGAAGTAAATACATGGCAAGTCCAGATTCACAGCCAAAGATGTGCCCTTGTTTCTATGCTGCATGAAACAGTCTGATTATCTGAACAGTAGGAGATTTTTTTATTTGTCATATAAATATGTAATTCTTTTTTTTAATTTTAACAAGTTGCCTTAATATTCTGAGCCAGGGAGTTCCACAGACTAAAGTATTTCCTCTGTATCTGTTAAATGTGTTACCTCCCCAGCGTGCCCTTCTCCTTGGCTTTTAGGAAAGTAACTAGCGGCCTAGATGGCTGCCTCAGTATCACTTGGTGTTTTTAAGCCTCCCACCAGATCTCCCCTCTTGCTGCTGTTTCCGGACGAATGCTGTTGGCTGTGGATGGTTAACGCTTCCACTCACTAACTGTGCCAAGAGAGAGCCAGCCAGGCGCTAGTGAGATTAAAGGGAAGTCTCTAGGGGAAGGTTTGTGCTCTGCCCTTGGCATGACCTTTGAGGAATGTCTTATTCTCTCTGAGAACCACGCTCTGTGCTTGTTGGTGGAGACACAGCAAGGACTGCTTCAATCCTAAACCCTCCAACAGCTGCCTTTGAACTGTAATCACTCTCATCTAGAATATCATGTTATCTTCTCTCTCCTCCCCTGCCCTGAAGCTGTACCTAGAGCAGCTGGAGAGGAGAGCAGGTCCCAGGGGAACCAGGCCCTGCTCTAGGAGAGTGACGCAGACACAGTCCAGGATTGCAGCGGAACAGATGTGCAAAATCTCTTCACTCTAGTGACTGTGGCTGGAAGCCTTGGGGCTTTCACCCACTCACCAATCCCCCATAATCCAGCCTAGCTTGTCCCGTGCGCAGAGCTGGCTGTATGAGGACGGGGGGTGAAAGGGGCAGAAGAAAGTGGGGAATACCCAAAGCTCCCTAAATGCTATCACTATAATCGTCAGTCCAGAAAAATCCCAATGCACCCAATTGCAACTCCCTACCAAGGAAGTGAAGTGTAGTAGTATCCACTTAAACTGAATGTGGGACCCACTTAGGTTGGAATTTGGCCAGGATCCAGGGTAAAATCTGACCTGTGAACTCAGAAATGAAGTGTACCATTTTCCACACAAACGGTTCCTAAGAGCCTTGCAGATGGGGGGCAGGCGAAGCAAAAAGTGAGGTATTGGCAGGGGACAATGGAGCTGCAGCAAGGCTCTGCCAGATGGCAGGAGCTGCCCACCCAGCTCTTGGCCCATCTGCTGCAAAGCCGACTGCTGAGGCCAGTGTGGACTGAGGGAGACAGCTCATGGTGCTGTCTGCTGGGAGGTCTGGGACTGTTGTAAAACTGAGGGATGTGATGGAGAGAGTTTGGGTCGGGGAGGGAAGCAGAGAGAAGGGCTGGTTCTGCTCCCTTCATAGGGGGGAGAAAGCAGCACCCGCAGCACTGGGGCCCAGGTGCTGGAGAGTTGGGGCTTGGAACCCTGAGCCGAGGCTGGCATGGGGCCAGGACACCAGCCAGGATCCCCTACTCTAGCACCAGCTGCCAGGGACTGGTTAGTAACAGGTTCTACCTGGGAGAACCTTTCTGCTGCCAACTCCCTGGCTTGGGGCCAGCTGGCCTTAGCTGGCAGGAGGTCGCAGCCAGACTCCATGGGGGGCTGTGGTGTTCCTGCCTTGCTAGAGGAAGGGCTGATGTCTACCCCCTGTGGGGTACAGGTGGGGCTAGCTGGCTCCAGCAAAGGCTGCTGCTGACCCCTCCCCCTTCTGTCTTGCAGGCTGGTGCCAGTGGCAGGCCGTGAGTCCCGTCTGGAGGAGGTGCGCTCTGCTTTCCTAGCCACCTACAGCAGCACCATTGGCCTGAAGGCTGTGCCATCCAGCCCCTCCGGAGCCCTTGGGGGCCTGCTGGAGCAGTTTGCACGGGGCGTTGGACTGAGAGGAAGCAGTAGCACCCTCTGAACATGTTGCCCACCTTGGACTGGCTCCTATGTGTGTCCAGCAGCTGAAGGAACCTAAAAGCCATGCGAGTGCCAGAGCTGCCCCTTGCTGGGGCCCGGCCCAGAGCCAGCTGGGGCTCCTCCCCCATGCCAGCCCTGACGAGCTGTGACAGATCTTTTCAGTAAAGGCATCTGCACCACTGCCTTTGCCCTGCCTCTTGTTTCAGGCCACGGCAGCATGGGGGGGGGGGGAATGGCCTTGGGTGCTTCTGTGGGGTCGGAGTGGGGTCGGAGCCAGGTGGCTGCTGGCAGACACTCTTTGCCTGAGTCTGCTTTGGCCACTAGGCTGAGCTCCTGCAGGAGCCTGGCCACAGGGCTGTGTGCCATGGAGCATATGGACACGGGCAGGGCTGCAGATGGGGGGAGCCCTGCCACGCTCTGGCTGGCATGGGGGGGGGCGTCCCATGCAATGCCACTCACAGACCTGGGGCCTGGCTGCCCCTCCATCCTGCCAGCAGCGGTGGGGTTCTGCTCCTACCCCACCGCTTCCCCAAGACCTGGGCCTGCCCCTCCCCTCGTGCCTGGCCCTTTGCCCCCTCCATGGCCCATGGCAGAGCTGCCTGTGCCCCCCTGCCCGGGCCGGGGTGGGGTCCCTGGGGGGCGCCTGGGGCTCAGGTCTCGGCTGGCCCCTCGACGGAGCGGGGCGGAGCGCTGCGGGCTCCCAGGGGCCGGCCGGGCCCAAGTGCCCGGGCTCCGGGGCTCCCAGGGGCCGGTCCCCGCCGGGCCGGGCGGGGCGGGGGCCGCGGCCAGACGCGCTGCGCCGGGCGAGCGGAGCGGACGCAGGCGGGGGGCGGAGGCAGGGCGCCCGCGGGAGGCTCCGGCTCGGCTCGGCGAACGGACCTGCCCGGGGCCGCCGCTTCCCCGCCCATGGAGCCCGCCCCGCGCCTGCCTTAGCGCGGCGCGCCCGGAGCGCAGCAGCCGGCAGCGGGGATGGCGTCTCCGGGAGCCCTGGAGCCGGCGCCCGCCAGCGTCCCGGCCACCAAGCTGGAGCTCACCGTCTCCTGCAGGTGCGGGGCCGCGGGCAGCGCCGGGCGCGGGCGGGAGCCTCCGGCAGCCGGGCAGAGCCAGACCTTCCCTCCCCGGCACTGCGCGGGGCCGTCGGGCGAGGGGGCGCGGGGCGCCACGGGCAGCTTGGGGAGCCTGAGCGTGCAACGCCTGGCCACCGTGTGCGTGTGAGCGTGCAACGCCTGGCCACCGTGTGGGTGTGGGAGAGCGTGTGAGCGTGCAACGCCTGGCCACCGTGTGGGTGTGGGAGAGCGTGTGAGCGTGCAACGCCTGGCCACCGTGTGGGTGTGGGAGAGCGTGTGAGCGTGCAACGCCTGGCCACCGTGTGGGTGTGGGAGAGCGTGTGAGCGTGCAACGCCTGGCCACCGTGTGGGGGTGGGAGACCGTGTGAGCGTGCAACGCCTGGCCATCGTGTGGGTGTGGGAGAGTGTGTGAGCGTGCAACGCCTGGCCACTGTGTGGGTGTGGGAGAGCGTGTGAGCGTGCAACGCCTGGCCACCGTGTGGGTGTGGGAGAGCGTGTGAGCGTGCAACGCCTGGCCACCGTGTGCGTGTGGGAGAGCGTGTGAGCGTGCAACGCCTGGCCACCGTGTGGGTGTGGGAGAGCGTGTGAGCGTGCAACGCCTGGCCACCGTGTGGGTGTGGGAGAGCGTGTGAGCGTGCAACGCCTGGCCACCGTGTGCGTGTGGGAGAGCGTGTGAGCGTGCAACGCCTGGCCACCGTGTGGGTGTGGGAGAGCGTGTGAGCGTGCAACGCCTGGCCACCGTGTGGGTGTGGGAGAGCGTGTAAGCCTGCAACGCCTGGCCACCGTGTGGGTGTGGGAGAGCGTGTGAGCGTGCAACGCCTGGCCATCGTGTGCGTGTGGGAGACCGTGTTAGCGTGCAACGCCTGGCCATCGTGTGCGTGTGGGAGAGCGTGTGAGCGTGCAACGCCTGGCCATCGTGTGCGTGTGAGCGTGCAACGCCTGGCCACCGTGTGGGTGTCAGAGACCGTGTGAGCGTGCAACGCCTGGCCATCGTGTGGGTGTGGGAGAGCGTGTGAGCGTGCAACGCCTGGCCACCGTGTGGGTGTGGGAGAGCGTGTGAGCGTGCAACGCCTGGCCATCGTGTGCGTGTGGGACAGTGTATGAGCGTGCAATGCCTGGCCATCGTGTGCGTGTGGGAGAGCGTGTGAGCGTGCAACGCCTGGCCATCGTGTGGGTGTGGGAGAGCGTGTGAGCGTGCAACGCCTGGCCATCGTGTGCGTGTGAGCGTGCAACGCCTGGCCATCGTGTGGGTGTGGGAGAGCGTGTGAGCGTGCAACGCCTGGCCATCGTGTGCGTGTGGGAGAGTGTGTGAGCGTGCAATGCCTGGCCATCATGCATGTGGGACAGCGTGTGAGCGTGCAATGCCTGGCCATCATGCATGTGGGACAGTGTGTGAGCGTGCAATGCCTGGCCATCATGCATGTGGGACAGTGTGTGAGCGTGCAATGCCTGGCCATCGTGTGCATGTGGGAGAGCGTGTGAGGGTGCGACGCCTGGCTATCGTGTATGTGGGAGAGCGTGTGAGCGTGCAACGCCTGGCCATCGTGTGCGTGTGGGACAGTGTATGAGCGTGCAATGCCTGGCCATCGTGTGGGTGTGGGAGAGCGTGTGAGCGTGCAACGCCTGGCCATCGTGTGCGTGTGGGAGAGCATGTGAGCGTGCAATGCCTGGCCATCATGCATGTGGGACAGCGTGTGAGCGTGCAATGCCTGGCCATCATACATGTGGGACAGTGTGTGAGCGTGCAACACTTGGCCATCGTGTGCATGTGGGAGAGTGTGTGAGGGTCCGACGCCTGGCTATCGTGTATGTGGGACAGCGTGTGAGCCTGCAACGCCTGGCCATCGTGTGCATGTGGGACAGCATGTGTGCGTGCAACACATGTTCATCATGGGGGGGACAGCTTGTGAGTGTGCATCACCTGGCCAATGTGTGTGAGGGAGACAGCATGTGAGCATGCAATGCATGTCCATCATCTGTGTGTGGGGGGCAGCATGTGAGTGTGCAACACATGGCTATTGTGTGTTTGTGGGCGTGCAATGCATGTCCACCATGTATGTGAGGGACAGTGTGTGAGCGTGCAACACATGGCCATTGTGTATATGTGGAATAGTGTGTGAGCGTGCAACACGTCCATCATGTATGTGTGGGAAAGTGTGTGAGAGTGCAATGCATGTCCATTGTGTGTATGTGGGACAGCGTGTGAGCGTGCAACGCATGGCCATTGTGTGTACGTGGGACAGCATGTCAGTGTGGAACACATGCCCATCGTGGGGGGGGCAGCATGTGAGCGTGCAATGCATATCCATTGTGTGTGGCGGACAGAGTGTGAGCGTGCAATGCATGCCCATCATGTGGGGGGGCAGCGTGTGAATGTGCAACGCATGCCCATCGTGTGTGTGGGAAACGGTGTATGAGCATGCAACACATGTCCATCATGTGTTTGTGTGCAATAGAATGACAGCGTGCAATGCATGCCTATCGTGTGTGTTTGACAACATGTAAGCGTGCAACACATGCCCACTGTTTATGTGTTGGGGCAGCCTATGAGCATGCAATGCATGTCCATCGTGTGTTCGTGTGCAACAGCATGCAAGCATGCAATGAATTCCCCTTGTGTGAGCATGCATGTGACTGTGAGCATGCAATGCATGCCCACCGTGTGTGTGTGTCGGACAACGTGTAAATGTGCAATGCATTCCTGTTTGTGTGCAACAGCATGTGAGCAACGTATGCCCATTGTGTGTGTGCATGGGAGAAGATGTGAGCTTGCAATGCATGTCCAGCATGTGTGTGCATGCAATGGCCTGTCAGCATGTAACACATGCCCACCGTGCATGTGCATGCAACCATGTGAGCATACAACACATGCCCATTGTGTGTGCACATGCAACAGCACGAGCGTGCAAAGCATGTCCATCATGTGTGCCTGTGTGACAGCATGTGAGCGTGAAAGGACATCCATCACGTATGTGTGTGTGCCAGCTGTGCGTGCATGTGAGCACGCATGCATGTCTACCATGTGTGCGTAGAGTGGGTGTACATGAGCGTGTGTGCCTGCTGTGTGTGCATGGATAGTGTGTTTGACGCATGTGCAGCCTGCGCACGCAGCAAACTTGCTCTTCGGTGATTATTTCCTCTTAACCCCTAAATGTAAATGCAGTTTTCGTTCTGTTTGCTGGTGAGAGCGACACCCGCCAGCCCTCACCCCCGCTCAGTGAGACTTCGTCGGCATGACCACGGTGCAAGGGCCATGTAAGAGTCTGGTCCCGCTCGGGGGAGAGCATGGCCTGCCCGGGGGAGAGCATGGCCTGCCCAGGATAGAGCTGGTCCACACCCAGTGCACCCCCTCCCCCGTCGCTCGCTCTCACCCAGCGCCCCTTCCCCAGCAGGCACTCACTTCCCCCCAGCTCTGTATGGCCTGGCTGTTAACCTCAGGCCCAGGCAAAGACAACAGCTGAGGTTTTCCCAGTGGCTCCCTAGCGTGCAGCTTGGGATTCCCACCCAGCTGGTCTGGGGCAGGGAGCCCCAGAGGTCCCGGGTGGGCCGCAGTTCCTAGGCGCACGTGGGGTGGTACCAGGGGCAGCAAAGGCAGCCAGACGGGCATCGGGAAGCCCTGGCCATGCTGGAGGATTGCGCCCAGCAGTGCAGCCGGCAGCTCGCTGGGCACCAGCCAACGCAGGTGCAGCACCGCCCAAATGTCAGGTGGACACGTCTGCACAGGCTGGAGGCCCGTTGACTGTTCTGCCCTGGGGCCTGGGCCCCGGAGCTGCTCTGCTGCCGCCTGGGAATGAGCCGGGGGGAAGGTACCGGTACGTGCGGAGGAGCGGGCGGGGTCCCTGCCTGCGCATGGCTCCATGGGCAGCGTTTGCTCACGTTCTCACCACGTCTCTCTGGTTCTGACCCCAGCCCAGGGCTGTCTGGCTCCCTCGTCCAAGCAGAGGCAGAGGAGGCTGGAGGGCAGGGGACAAGGGGCAGAGCCATCAGGTGTCCTGGGGAACACCCCTGCTCTGTGCAGCAGCCAGACGCCTGAGCTCGTCACTGGTTTTCAGTTGGGTCTGGCAGCACCGTGTGCTCACGAGGGTTTTGGTGAGGCAGAGCCAGGGTATGAGGGGGCTGTGAAGCTCCTCGCCAGGGGAGCCTGAGGGGTTACTGGGCCCATGTGCACCCCTGGGAGCCCAGCCTGACTGGTGCAAAGGGAAGCCCCAAAGCAGCTAAGTGAACTGAACAATTGCGACCCCTCGAGGCTCTGGTTAAAATAGGCCTGCAGGGGCACTGTTGCCTGGCTGCTGCAGCCTTTGGTGCATGGCCCAGGAGAAGTGCCTCAGCCAGCTGGGAAAGCAGCCAGGGCTGTGACTGGCTCCGAGCAGATGGAGACCCGTACCCCCTTCCTGCAGGAGCAGGGACTAACTGTCTGATCTCGAAGGGCAGCGAGGAAGCTCTCGCCCCAGGAGGCGGGGGGCATGGGCTGGATCAGCAGGGATGGATCGCTCACATCGCCCTGTGCTTTGGGGGGGCGAGATGCGGAAATGGCATCCTCTCCCCAAGGAGGCGTGTCTGCCCTTTACAGCTGTTCGGAATTCAGCAGTTGTTGCCTCTGATCAGCCAGGGAAGCTCTCTGGATCAAGAGAGCTGAGCTCCGCACGTAGACAGAGCACGAGGCTCGGGCGCCCGAGCGTCTCAGCTTTCCCCAGGCCTCCCCACATCACCTCCCTAAGGAAACGGACCTGCTGGGCCTGGCCCCTGCTTCCAAAGGCTTTGGGCCCTTTCCTCTCTGCATGGCCATACAGGGGCTGGGACAGTTTGTGCAGTGGGGGGCTGAGAGCCAGTGAACCTGGGTATGATGGAAACCAAGCTAGGGGGTTCAGCAGCCCCCCTAGTTCTAGGCCATAGCTTGGAGCCTGCTCTCAGATGTCCTCTCTTTCACTGCCATGGGGATGGGCATGTCAGACCTATAGGGATTGAGGATGGGGCGCGGGAGGGAGGCCAGGTAACAATCCTTGGAGCGGTCGCTTCTGTGTCTCCTTCCTTATGGCCCCCTGTGCAGGGTGCGACCTGAGCTCGTCTGCTTGGTCCCTCTTTGCCCCTGGCCACCTGCCTCTGACAGACCCAGCTGCTCACAGCAAATCCAGGTGACCTGTGCAGAACTCCCCTTTCCCTCATCTGCCCATCCATCCTCAGACGGAGCCGGGATGTGCCGGGGGGGCGGGGTCTGTTGCAAATAAATATGAAGGAACAGTGAGAATTTTGGAAGCGTTGCAGGGAGGGGGCAGGGAGGGACCCTTGGTGTTTTGCAGCCCCCAGGCCCACACGGGCTGGCAGCTGGTCTGAGGGACTCTAGTGAGCTGGGACCCAGGCCCGAAGGGCTCCTTCTCCAGCTGAACCATTTTCCCTTGTGTGGCTCTGCCCAGCAGAGTGTTAAACACCCTTGGGCCCTGCTCCCAGCACAGGTGGGGAAGAGTGGAGGGACCCCTCTGTTCTGGCTGAGTTTCTGAGTAGTCCCAGCTGGGTAGGGGGCTCAGGCCCCTGGGACCCTGGCCCAGAACCAGGCAGGGCAGAACCCTGCTCTGAATGTGCCACCATCCCTGGTGAGAGCAGGCGTCATGGGGCACAGGAAAGAGCTCGGGGGATTTAATAGCAGCCTTTGGTGCTTTTCAGTGTCAAACTCTACACAGTCAGGAATGATCAAAGTGCTGCGGCTGCTGCTATTTCGGGGCGGGGGGCAGCCCCGGGACCCGCTCGCTCAGTCAGGCTATTCAGACCTTGCTAAGTGTCTCTTTTCTTCTCACTTTGCCCCCGCCCATCTCTCCATTACCGATGCTCCTGTGCCTGGGTGCAATAGCCACTCAGCCACCACCGAGTGCGCTAGTAAATGGGTTCCCTGTCATGTTCAATCACCGTCTGGGCCAGAGACGCCGCTTCTTCCTCACCCTGTTCAGCTCGCGGACCCTACCTCCCCCCCAGTGCATGCTCTGCAGTGCCCTGCCAGTGCAGCCCCCTCCCTGCACTGCTCTGCTGCTCTTCAAGCACCTGCTTCCCAGCACCAGCTCTCAGCCCTGCGGGTCAGCCCCGGGCTCACCTGCACATCCCTGGCGAGCCCCACAAGAAACAGGGCCCTGAGGCTGGCCAGTGATGGTGCCCTCAGCTGGTGACTGGCCACAGAAACCTGTTTCCCAGGAGTGCTGCACCCTGTCGCTCAGCTGGGCCTGGTGCTAGTCCCTGTAGCCCTGCGATCCTCCCTTTCCTCCTCTTGCACTCCCTGGTTGTGTGTTGGGAGCTCTTCAGGGCAGGGACCTTCACTGTGTGTGAGCAGCACCCAGCAACGGGGCCCAGACCCCGGCCTGCAGACGCAAGGCCTCTCCCTGCTCTGCGCCCTCTGCCTTGGCATCCCCCAGGGCTCCCGGGTGTAGGGTGACCATACGTCCAGCTTTGGCCAGGACAGTCACTATTTTAAGCCCTGTCCCGGCTGTCCCGACTTCTTTGGCAAACGTGGGCATTCGTCCCGTTTGTTCTTTCCGACTAGATCAGTTGGCAAAGAGCAAACGGGACAAATGTCCACTTTTGTCCAAAATGTGGAGTGCAGAGAAACGTGGGGGGGCTGAGCAGCGACCCCAGCGCAGTCAGGGGCAGGCAGGGCTCGAGCGAGCAGCGACCCCAGCCTCGCGTGAGGAGGAGGGATCGGGCAAGTGGGGAGGGCCAGCCCTGTGGGGCAGAGGGGGGTCTCAGGCCAGTGTCCTGTTTCCCCTTATGGAGCGTCCCAGGCACAGCACACATGGGGGCTGTTTCCGCTCAGCTGGTTGCGTCTGTTAACCAGGTAGAGTCCCCAATCCCCAGCCAGAGTCAGCACAGCCCGCAGGACCCCTGGCCTGGCTGGAGAGTACAACCCTCAGCAGCAGCTCAGAGCCAGGCCGGAACAGCTGCCTGTGTCCTGCGAGCTGCGTCTGGCTGAGTCGTGCTGCCAGCAGGGTCTTCGCAACGGGCTCTTTGCCACCAGGCGATGAAATCAAACCGCTCCAGCCCCACAGTCACCAGCACCTGCCCCCCGCACACAGGTGGGTTCCTAGACTCCTCCCCTCCCTGCGGACTCTGGCCTCGGGGCTGCGGCCCAGGGGCTGGCACCCGCCCGCACTGAAGCTCTGATGCCTTATTTTTATGTTGAAGGCATTAAAAAGGGAGTGCAAAGGGACTTGTTCTTTGGCCGTGCCAGGTAACACGGGTCCCTTGCAGCTGTGCAGCTGCCTGGCGTGTGCTGGCTGGGAAAGAATGAAACCCTGGGGCTGGGGAAGCCGGGAGCTGCGCCCCGTGCTGGGAGCTTCCCCCCAATCCAGCAGCCTGCCCTGCCCCTCAGCCAGCGCCCTGCCCCGCCCCACAGTGCCACGTGCTGGGAGTTCCCCCCCATCCAGTACCCAGCCCTGCCCCCACAGCCAGCGCCCTGCCCTGCCCCCCACAGCACCCCCCTCTGGGAGCCCCCACAGCCAGCATCCTGCCCTGCCCCACAGCATCCCTTGCTGGGAGCTCCCCACCCCATCCAGCAGCCTGCCCCGCCCCCACAGCCAGTGCCCCTCTGGCAGCTCCCCCCAATCCAGTACCCTGCCCTGCCCCTCAGCCAGCGCCCTGCCCTGCCTGCACAGCGCCCCCTGCTGGGAGCTCCCCCACAGCCAGCGCCCCACCCCCTCAGCCAGCGCCCTGCCCCGCCCCACAGCGCCCCCTGCTGGGGGCTCCCCCACAGCCAGCGCCCCACCCCCACAGCGCCCCCTGCCGGGAGCTCCCCCCACATCCAGCATCCTGCCCTGCCCCCACAGCCAGTGCCCCACTGGGAGCTCCCCCCAGTCCAGTACCCTGCCCTGCCCCCACAGCCAGCGCCCTGCCCCGCCCCCACAGCGCCCTCTGCTGGGATTGCATCATGCCCACAGCCATCTTGGTTTCTTGCCGTGGTTTATAAAGTGTGGGTTATTCTGTTTGTTTAAAAGTGCTGCCTGTGATGGTGGCGACTGACAGGGAGCCGAGGGCTGGGCTCCCCTCGCCTGTGCACACCTTGGGCCTCTGGTTAAAGGGGAGCAGCCGCGTTTCCTCCACACTGCACAGAGCAGAGGTTTCACCCAGAGGCCCCAAGGGCAGAGACAGGACCCCGGGGCTAGTACAGGGCTGGGGCTGTAGGGTCAGGGCACCCCCAGCTAGTCACCATTCCCCAGCTGCCTGTGGCTTTGCCTGCCCTGCTGAGTCCCCACAGCACCCCGGGGTGCTCCAGCCCCTCGCCAGGCTGGACTCTCCCGTGGATCTGCCCAGGAGGTCAGGGGCTGCAGGGAGCAGCTGTTAACAGAAGTATTAATTTTAGTTACTGTTTGTGCCACTGCCAAGCTGCCATGGCAACAAGGAGAGGTTCTACTGAGGGCTAGGCAGGCCCCTCTGAGTTTTGGGGGAGGGGTGGGGCCCCCACCACAAACAGCCACTGACCTCCTCTCCCAGCTCCCAACACCCTCCTGCCCAGCCTGGGGACCCTGCGTCTGAGCTCCGGGGGTGCAGATTCCACTGACGTGTCCTGTTCTCGCAGATCGGTTTAATGTGGATGGACTCCAGTGGCCTGGGCTGGGAGCGGGGAGGGCGGCTGGGCTGGGGCCCAACGCTTGGGGGCTGGAGCGCCTGCTGGAGCCAGGTTCGTAGACCCCAGCTCCCCCACTTCTCCCGTTGCTGGACAAGTCTCCAGCCTGGCTCACGTCCGTCTGTCTGTCTCCCCAGGAACTTGCTGGACCTGGACACCTTCTCCAAGTCTGACCCTGGTACGTGTGGGGAGTGGAACTGGCTGGGGGACCTGCTTCAGGGCGTAGCCTCTGGCCGGGCAGGCGGGGGCAGCAAGGCCTATGCAGCCGGCTCCTGCAGGCTGTGCCTGGCACTGAGCGGTGGGAGGGGTGTGTGATTGCACCAAGCTGCACAGCCTGGGCAGAGACAAACCTGTCTGGGGCAGGGGAGCGGGGGTGCTGCACGGGCCGGCTTGGCGCAGTCAGTGAGACGAGCACTAGAGCCTTGTGGCAGAAGGAGACAGGCTGGTGTGCACAGTGTGTGTGTGCAGTGCAGTGTGTAGTGTATGCTTGGTGGGGTCGTGCACAGTGTGTGTGAAGGGGTGCATGAGGGCATGCATGAAGCGCGTATGCCTGGTGTGGCACACAAGGGACGTGCACAGTGTGTGCAGGGGCACGGGGAAAGTGCAGTGTTGGGATGAGCAAGGTTAATGTATATATGCAATGTGGTGCACAAGGTATGCCCGTGTGAACGCATGTAGTGTGATGTGCAAGGTATGTGCGTGCAGTGGGTTGGTGTCCATGAGGTGTGCATGTGCAAAGTATGACCATGTGGGGTAGCCGAGTGCACATGCAGTGTGTGCACAGAGGGGTGGGTTGTGCAGTGTATATGTGCAGTGACGTGCGTGAGTAGTCACTGTGATGTGCAAAGCATGCATGCACAGTGGCGGGGGAAGGAGGAGTGCATGCACAGGGTGCACCTGCATGAGGTGGGGAGAGTGTGCATGAAGTGTGTGCACAGTGGGGAAGTGTGTGTGAGACCTGCAGTGGGATGGGAAGTGGGGGGGTGCAGTGTGTGAGATGCAGTGGGATGGGGGGTGCGGTGTGTGAGATGCAGTGGGATGGGGTGTGGGGGGGTGCAGTGTGTGAGATGCAGTGGGAAGGGGTGTGTCGGGTGCAGTGTGAGATGCAGTGGGAAGGGGTGTGTCGGGTGCAGTGTGAGATGCAGTGGGAAGGGGTGTGTCGGGTGCAGAGGCAGTCATTAACCCTGCGCTCTCCTCTCTGCAGTAGTGGTTCTGTTCGTCCAGGGGAGTGGCAGCAAGGAGTGGAGGGAGGTGAGTGCCGAGCGTCAGCGCAGCGGGGCCCGTCCCAGTGCCCAGAGCAGGCACCCGGCCGGCTGCCCACACCCTGCCCCCACTGACACAGGCTCCTTACAGGGTGCTCGGGAGACCCACTTGCCACCCCAGCTCCAGCTGCCAATGCACCCATCTAGCCCTGTGCCCCCCACCCCCAAACAAGCCAGTGGGCTCATCTGCCACGGCTGAGTCTTTGTCAAGGAGAGAGCAAAGCTGAGCAGTCCAGGGCGAGACTTAGCCACCTGACACTGTCTCCTCCCGCTCCCCTGGAGCCCGGCCCCATGCTCCAGAGCCCGGCCCCGCGCCCAGCGCCTCCCAGAGCCCGGCCCCACGCCCAGCGCCTCCCAGAGCCCGGCCCCGCGCCCAGCGCCTCCCAGAGCCCGGCCCCGCGCCCAGCGCCTCCCAGAGCCCGGCCCCGCGCCCAGCGCCTCCCAGAGCCCGGCTCTACACTCCCAGCGCCTCCCAGAGCCCGGCCCCGCGCCCAGCGCCTCCCTGAGCCCGGCTCTGCACTCCCAGCAGCTCTGAGTCATTTTCAGAGGGTTCCTTGTCTAACTCCTTCATACCCATGGGCCTGGCTGCTCCTGGGCCCAGCAGCCAGGTTCGCTGGCGGCTGAGCAGGGCCCCGACTCCCTGTTCACCCGGAGGGTGCTGCATGGGCAGCAGAGTGGGCAGCTCGCAGTGCAATGAGCAGCCTTCCGCAGCACCACTGCCCGTCTCGCAGCCTCAGTTTGCTTCAGGCTAGGGTGAGTTCTCAGCTTTGCGTCTTTGCATGGCGTCTCCTGGGGCACTGCCAGCAGCGTGTCTGCTTCCCCTGCGTCACGCTGCTGCTGCCTGCCTCCCCCGCGCCAGCACCATGCCCCCTGCTGCTTCGGGCTCCTGCCCTGGGCTCAGCTCACGGGGGGATGCTGAGGGGCTGCTGCTGCTCCCTGAGCCGGGGCTGAGACCTGCAGGCCTGGGGATTTCCAGATCCGTCCCCCCGGCCCAGCAGAGATCAGCCGGAGCTGGGGCCTCGGGACTGGGCTGCCCAGGGCCTGGGATAGATTCTTTCTGGGGGCTGCACCTGCTCCGCTAGCCAGGCAGCTCCAGGCACCAGCTCCAGTGCGGCCCCTGGCCCAGCTGGGGGCTCCACAGCGCCCCCTTGCTGAGGGGCTGGGCCTGCCCCACTCTGATCCCTGCGGGGGCTCCCGGCCAGGGCCGCCTAATCCCCTGCTCTGCTAAACGGGCCCATATGGCCTCCTGCTCCCACGCTAATGATCTGGCTCTGCCGTTGGCCTTAATCCCAGGAAATCTGGATTACAGGCCTGGGAGGCAGCCCCTCACCTACGTGCTGGGACACAGGGGCCCTGCCGCAGCCACGTGGCCCCAGGTGAGCGCTGTCCCCTCACCCTCTTCTCCCCTCAGTTTGGACGCACCGAAGTGATTGACAACACCCTGAACCCCGACTTCGTCCGCAAGTTCGTCCTTGATTATTTCTTTGAGGAGAAGCAGAACCTGCGCTTTGATGTGTGAGTGAAACCTGATCCCTTCCCCCACCAGATCCCCTCCCCCGCCTCAGCTCCCCGCCCAGTTCCCTCCCCGTCCCTCTCCCCCACCCTGCCTTCGCTCTGCTCACCCCCTGCTTTCCCACTGGGCCATAGTTGGAGACCAGGGTATTTGTGGCATGGCTGCCAACTGGGCCAAAGTGGAGCCCTTCCTGGGAGAGCTGGAGGCTGGTTGCAAAGCTCTGGGGCGGATGTGGTGTGACGGGATGTGACCCGGCAGGGCAGTTGCAGTGTGCTGAGACATGGCGGGTGGCTGCGGGCGGCCAGCGTGACAGAGCAGCTGTGGAGGGACGTCTGTGGCAGCTGCAGCACAACAGGGCGGCGGCTGCAGCGTGGCAGGGTGGCTGCAGGTTGGTGTGACAGAGCAGGTGTCGCATAACAAGGTGCCTGTGACGGTTGCAGCGTTATGGGCTGGTTGCAGGGTGGCGTGACGGAGAGGCTGCGGGATGGTGGCTGTGGGGTGGCTGCAGGGTGGCTGCGGGGCGGCCGTGGTGGCTGCGGGATGGCAGGGTGGCAGTGGCGGCTGCAGGGTGGCGTGATGGAGCGGCAGTGGGGTGGCTGTGGGGCTGCTGTGGTGGCTGCAGGGTGGCTGCGGGGCGGCCGTGGTGGCTGCAGAGTGGTGTGATGGAGCGGCTGCAGGGTGGCCCTGGCGGCTGCGGGGTGGCCCTGGCGGCTGCGGGGTGGCTGCAGGGTGGCCCTGGCGGCTGCGGGGTGGTGGCTGTGGGGCGGCTGCAGGGTGGCGTGATGGTGTGGCTGCAGGGTGGCCATGGTGGCCACGGGGTGGCTGCGGGGTGGCCCTGGTGGCTGCAGGGTGCCTGTGGGGCAGCCGTGGTGGCTGCGGGGTGGTGGCCGTGGTGGCTGCGGGGCGGCTGCAGGGTGGCGTGATGGTGCAGCTGCAGGGCGGCTGCGGGGTGGCCATGGTGGCTGTGGGGTGGCTGTGGTGGCTGCAGGGTGGCTGTGGGGCAGCCGTGGTGGCTGCAGGGTGGCCATGGTGGCTGCGGGGTGGCTGCAGGGTGGCGTGATGGAGCGGCTGCAGGGTGGCTGTGGGGCAGCCGTGGTGGCTGCAGGGTGGCCATGGTGGCTGCGGGGTGGCTGCAGGGTGGCGTGATGGAGCAGCTGTGGGGTGGCTGCAGGGTGGCGTGATGGAGCGGCTGCAGGGTGGCTGCGGGGTGGCTGTGGGATGGCAGGGTGGCTGTGGCGGCTGCAGGGTGGCGTGATGGAGCGGCAGTGGGGTGGCTGTGGGGCTGCTGTGGTGGCTGCAGGGTGGCTGCAGGGTGGTGTGATGGAGCAGCTGCGGGGTGGCCCTGGTGGCTGCGGGGTGGCTGTGGGGCAGCCGTGGTGGCTGCAGGGTGGCTGCGTGGTGGCTGCAGGGTGGCGTGATGGAGCGGCTGCGGGGTGGCCGGGGTGGCTGCGGGGCGGCTGCAGCAAGGCAGGACGATTACAAGGCTCCTCATGCTGCTCTCAGGGTTCCTGACTCCGCCATAGACAGAACAGAAGCTCTTCGGGGCAGTGTGTAACATGGGCCCAGCCTGAGGTCGTCATGACCCTGGAATGCAGGGCAGGACCCAGTGTGCGAACACCCAGCAGCGCCTGGGGTGGGCGAGAACATGAGATGTGGGGGGCTGGGGAACAGCTGTGCCTGGTGCCAGGGGCCTGTCTGGGCCCGTCTCTGGCTGTGCAGGGCCCAGCACAGCTCGTGAACTCCTGGAGGGCCCAGCTCCCAGTGGCCGGAGGACACAGCAGGTGCTGGTGCTTTGAAGCGGTGCCCCCCCAGCCGCTGCCCACAACAAGGAGTCCAGGAGCCCCACAGGCCTCTCCGGGCATTGCGGGGCATCGGGGCGGCCACCGGGCACCAGCCTCCATCACCTGCTGGGCTTGGGTGTGCTCAGCGCCCTGCCTGTGGGGCCCCGTAGCCCCCGTCTTGTCCCAGCGCTGCCCCGGACGGAGCTCGTTCCTGGGGGGGCTCTGACTGGGGCAGCCCCGGGGTGGGGGGGTCCTGCACCCATTGCAAGGCGCTCACGGCTCTTCCTCTCTTCCCCACCAGCTACAACGTGGATTCCAAGAGCTGCAACATCTCTAAACACGTGAGTGTGGATCCGGCCCCTCCCCCAGCTCTGCCCCCTTGGACTGAGCCCCCCCGCTCAGCCCCCGGCTCTGCCCCGGACCCACCCCAGCTCTGCCCCCTTGCACTGAGCCCCCGACCCACCCCGGCTCTCCCCCCACCCACCCCAGCTCTGCCCCCTTGACTGAGCCCCCGCTCAGCCCCAGCTCTGCCCCCCACCCACCCCAGCTCTGCCCCTTGCACTGAGCCCCCACTCAGCCCCGGCTCTGCCCCCACCCCCCAGCTCTGCCCCCTGGACTGAGCCCCACTCAGCCCCGGCTCTGCCCCCTGGACTGAGCCCCCGCTCAGCCCCGGCTCTGCCCCCGGACCCACACCCCAGCTCTGCCCCTGCACTGAGCCCCCAGACTCAGGCGCCTGCTCTGCCCCCAGACCCAGCCTCTGTCTCTGCCCCTGCTCAGCACCCGCTCCGGGACCCCCAGACCCAGACCCCAGCTCTGCCTCCCAGACTCTGCGCCCCGCCGCTCAGCACCCTGCTTGGTCCCAGACTCAGGCCCCTGCTCTGCCCCCGACCCCAGCCTCCGTCTCTGCCTCCCCAGACTCAGCCCTTCCCCACTGCTCAGCACCCCGCTCGGACCCCCCGGACCCAGCCCCCCGCTCAGCACCCCGCTCAGCCCTCCCCCAGGCTCAGCCCTCCCCTGTCACCATGTGCCTTGCGGGTCCCTAGTCTCAGCCGTGTTTCTGGACCAGTGAGACTCTGCGGCTCTGTGCCCTACGGGGGGTGGGTCTCCCCGCTGTGGTGCAGAGGCGGCTCGGCCCTGTCTGTAGGAGGCACAGACTGAGCCCCGTTGCTGGGGCACCTTGCAGCCCCACTGCGCAGGTGGGAACTGCAGCCTGGCGAGGCGGGGGCTGGCCAGAAGCTGCCCAGGGGCAGTGCCCTGGGTGCGGGCCTGGCCCAGCGGGAGCAGCTGGCCGTCTGGTCCTGGCAGGAGAGCGCAGCGCAGGCGCCACGTGCCCAAGGAGCTGCACTGCGTGTCTGGCACAGAGAACACGGCCCTGGCCCTGGCTGCTGCTTGTCGCTGCTCACCCAGGCTCTGCCGCTGGCTCTCCGGCGTCCCCTCCCTGCTGCTCTGCGGAGCCTGCCCCCAAGCTGCCTGGCTGGATCCGGTGCTGCCAGTGGCCCAGAGCGATGGGGCGACCCGCTACCTCAGAGGGGTGGCAGCCCGGGCTCTATCATCACCCTGTGTAACCTGCTCTCTCTCTGCTGCCCACGCTGGGACCACAGAAGGTACGTGCCTCTCCTGCCCCCAGTGGCAAATGGGCAAAGCACAGCCGGGAGCGAGGGCTGGGCTGGGAGCCCAGGTGGGCAGGGGCCGTTTGTCACCAGGGACTGAACCCTGCCTATGCTGGTTACCCCTGCAGGCAATGCCCACCCCCAGCCGGGAGGGCCTGGGGGCCCTGGACAGGCCGACGCCTCCAGGGCAGGGAAGCAGTTGGAGCTGTTGCAGCGCAGAGCCGTGGTACCTATGCCTCCCGCCACGGGGGGCCTCTCTTCTCCCGGGTGGCCGGGGGAACATCCCTCCCCACAACTTGTCCTGGGCCCTGGCCATTGCTCCTGCGGCTCTGGAACACAAAGGGCTGGTGGAAGTTGCCAACCAAGACATTGGCCATCCCTCCCCACCAGGCTGCCCCACAGCACCTGCTCCCCACTGCAGCACTGGCCTCATTTCAGCAGCAAGCTCTGGCTGGCAGGGTGCAGGCAAGAATCCAGAACATCAGCTCAGCTGCTGGGTCAGACCAATGGTCTGTCCAGCCCAGTGTCCTGGCTCTGGCAGTGGCCAGGTGCAGCAGGGAAACGGGGCACTCATCCAGCGATCCAGCCCCTGTCGCCCACTCCCAGCTTCTGGCAGTCGGAGGCTTAGGGACCCCAGCGCGCGGGGTCCCCTCCCTGCCCATCCTGGCCAACAGCCATTGATGGACCCGTCCTCCAGGAACTGAGCTCCTTCAGGTTTGAACCCAGTTACACTTCTGGCCTTCACCTCCCCTGGCAACGGAACTGGCACCTCCGCAGACTGACTGCGCTGCGAGAAGCAGCACGGCCTTGTGTTTGTTTAACCTGCTGCCTATTAATTTCATTGGGTGACACCTAGTTCGTGCATTATGAGGAAGAGTAAATAACACTTCACTATTCACTTTCTCCACCCAGTTATGATTTTATAGATCTCTCTCATATCCCTCCCTTAGTCGTCTCTTTTCCAAGCTGAAAACTCCCAGTCTTATTAATCTCTCACCATACAGAAGCTGTTCCATACCCCTAATCATTTCTGTTGCCATTTTCTGAACCTTTTTCAATTCCAATATATCTTTTTTGAGATGGGGCGACCACATCTGCACGCAGTATTCAAGGTGTGGGCGTACCAGGGATTTATATAGAGGGGATACAATATTTTCTCTATTATCTGTCCCTTTCTTAATGAGTCCCAACATTCTGCTCACTTTTTGGCCTGCTGCTGTTTTCAGAGAACTATCCACAATGACTCCAGGCCGGGCCTACCGGGGCGGGGGCTGAAAGCAGCGAGCAGGGGCGAGGCCTCAGCTGGAAGAGGTTTAGTAGGGCACTAGCCACCCCAAGGGGACGCTTCGCCCGCTGCCCATGTATGTAGTGTCCAATGTGCTTCACTTTGCATTTCTCAACACTGAATTTAATCGGCCAATTTGGGGAGGTCCCTTGGTGGCTCTTCGCAGGCTACTTTGGACTTAACTATCCTAGTAATTTAGTGTCATCTGCAAACTTTGCCACCACCTGGGTGGGGTGTGCTCTGAGCCGCCCTGCCCTGGGGTGGGGTCTGGGGACACGCCATGGGCTGCCCTCCCCACCTGCTCTGTGTGCCCTAACTAGCGAGCCTTGTTGGCAGGACTTTCTGGGCCAGGCGTTCGTGGCGCTGGGCGAAGTGATCGGATCCCAGCGGAGCCGCTTGGAGAGACCCCTCACGTGAGCCTCCCTTCGCCTGCTCCTGGGGGCTCCATGCGGGGGGGGAGGGCCTGGGGCAGGAGCTCCTGTAACTCTGCATACTGCCCCCCAGCCAGCCTGTCCCTGCCCCCCAGCCAGCCAGTCCCTGCCCCCGCCGTACTGCCCCCCAGCCAGCCAGTCCCTGCCCCCCCATACTGCCCCCCAGCCAGCCTGTCCTTCCCCCGTACTGCCCCCAGCCAGCCAGTCCCTGCCCCCACACTGCCCCCAGCCAGCCAGTCCCTGCCCCATACTGCCCCCAGCCAGCCAGTCCCTGCCCCGTGCTGCCTCCCAGCCAGCCAGTCCCTGCCCCCGTACTGCCCCCAGCCAGCCAGTCCCTGCCCCCACACTGCCCCCAGCCAGCCTGTCCCTGCCCCCACACTGCCCCCAGCCAGCCTGTCCCTGCCCCACACTGCCCCCAGCCAGCCTGTCCCCTTCCCCGTACTGCCCCCAGCCAGCCAGTCCCTGCCCCACACTGCCCCCAGCCAGCCAGTCCCTGCCCCGCCGACTGCCCCCAGCCAGCCAGTCCCTGCCCCCCGTACTGCCCCCAGCCAGCCAGTCCCTGCCCCGTACTGCCCCCAGCCAGCCAGTCCCTGCCCCGCACTGCCCCCAGCCAGCCAGTCCCTGCCCCCACACTGCCCCCAGCCAGCCAGTCCCTGCCCCATACTGCTCCCCAGCCAGCCAGTCCCTGCCCCACACTGCCCCCAGCCAGCCAGTCTCTGCCCCATACTGCCCCCAGACAGCCTGTCCCTGCCCCACACTGCCCCCAGCCAGCCAGTCCCTGCCCCCACACTGCCCCCAGCCAGTCAGTCCCTGCCCCCACATACTGCCCCCAGCCAGCCAGTCCCTGCCCCCCATACTGCCCCCAGCCAGCCAGCCCCTGCCCCGCACTGCCCCCAGCCAGCCAGTCCCTGCCCCTGTACTGCCCCCAGCCAGCCAGTCCCTGCCCCTGTACTGCCCCCAGCCAGCCAGCCCCTGCCCCCATACTGCCCCCAGCCAGCCAGCCCCTGCCCCTGTACTGCCCCCAGCCAGCCAGTCCCTGCCCCCCAACACTGCCCCCCAGCCTGCCAGCCCCTGCCCCCCTGTACTGCCCCCCAGCCAGCCAGCCCCTGCCCTGGAGCTAGGTGAGAGCCAGTGCCCCCCAGAGGGGAAAGGCCCCGTGTCCCAGTCCCCAACCATTAGCCCGCCAGGCCCCTGCCATGGCGCACAGGGGAGCTGGGGCTGGGCAGGCCTGTCACGGTGCCTGGCGCAGCAGGGCCAGCCGCACTCAGACACAGGCCCAGTAAGGGAGTGAGACGACTTCTCCAGGATGTAGCTGGGGGAGGCTGGGCTGAGGGGGGGACCCCCAACAACATCCCGCAGCCCCAGGGACCATCCTGCCCTGCCCCCAGGGCTCCTGGCCCTGCCCGCTGGCAGAAAGGCGGCTTGGAGGGGCCAGCGAGTCCCCATGGGCTCAGTCCCCTGTGGGGTCGGCTCCACGAGGGAAGGGGTCCCCGCGGCCGGCAGAGCACGTGCGCTTCCTCCCGAGGGCAGTGGGGATGTGCCAAGCAAACCCACCCTGAAAACGGCAGGGCCTGCTTGGTGCCTCAGCTCCGCTGCAGCGCAGGGGGCTGGGAGCCCAGGAGCCCTCGTCTGACCCGCCGCCCCCATGCTGGGCGTCTCGGGCTCAGGTCCTTCTGCCGGCCACACTCCAGCTCTCTCAGGGACAGTGTGGCAAGGACATGCCCGGCACAGGGGGCCAGGGAGACCTCAGAGCTCCCTGCCTGCTGCCCCACATGAGCCATGGCTCCCGCTGCAGTGACCAGCCTGCCTAGCAGTGCGGGCGAGCGACGGCAGGGCCCTTGGCTCCGGGGTCAGCGATTCCTCAGCACCACCATCTTCCCAGCCAGTCAGCGTCCCCCCGCCCCCCACCACACCTGTCACTGTGTCTGCTCCCCCACCAGCCCAGGGCGCTGCCCTGCCCCCCAGCCCCCCTGCTGGGAGCTCCCCCACCAGCCCAGGGCGCTGCCCCGCCCCCACAGCGCCCCCTGCTGGGAGCTCCCTCAGCTAGGGCCCTGCCCTGCCCCCACAGCGCCCCCTGCTGGGAGCTTCCCCACAGCTAGCGCCCTGCCCTGCCCCCACAGCACCCCTGCTGAGAGCTCCCCACAGCCAGCGCCCTGCCCCGCCCCCCACAGCCCTGCTGGGAGCTCCCCACAGCCAGCGCCCTGCCCTACCCCCACAGCACCCCCTGCTGGGGGCTCCCCCACAGCTAGCGCCCTGCCCCACCCCCACAGCACCCCCTGCTGGGAGCTCCCCCACAGCCAGTGCCCTGCCCCGCCCCCACAGCGCCCCCTGCTGGGAGCTCCCCCACAGCCAGTGCCCTGCCCCGCCCCCACAGCGCCCCCTGCTGGGAGCTCCCCCACAGCCAGCGCCCTGCCCGGCCCCCACAGCCCTGCTGGGAGCTCCCACAGCCAGCGCCCTGCCCCGCCCCACAGCCCTGCTGGGAGCTCCCATAGTCAGCGCCCTGCCCTGCCCCCACAGCGCCCCCTGCTGGGAGCTCACTCACAGCCAGCGTCCTGCCCCGCCCCCACAGCCCCTGCTGGGGCTCCCCACAGCCAGCGCCCTGCCCCGCCCCACAGCGCCTGCTGGGAGCTCCCCACAGCCAGCGCCCTGCCCCGCCCCACAGCGCCCTGCTGGGAGCTCCCAGAGCCACCCCTGCCCTGCCCCCACAGCGCTCCCTGCTGAGAGCTCCCCACAGCCAGCGCCTGCCCCGGCCCCACAGCGCCCCCTGCTGGGAGCCCCCCCACAGCCAGCGCCCTGCCCCGCCCCCACAGCCAGCGCCCTGCCCCGCCCCCACAGCGCCCCCTGCTGGGAGCTCCCCCACAGCCAGCGCCCTGCCCTGCCCCCACAGCCCCTGCTGGGGCTCCCACAGCCAGCGCCTGCCCTGCCCCCCACAGCGCCCCTGCTGGGAGCTCCCCACAGCCAGCGCCCTGCCCCGCCCACAGCGCCCCTGCTGGGGCTCCCCACAGCCAGCGCCCGCCCCGCCCCACAGTGCCCCTGCTGGGGCTCCCACAGCCAGCGCCCTGCCCTGCCCCCACAGCGCCCCTGCTGGGACCTCCCCCCACAGCCAGCGCCCTGCCCCGCCCCCACAGCACCCGCTGCTGGGGGCTCCCCACAGCCAGCGCCCTGCCCCGCCCCACAGCGCCCTGCTGGGAGCTCCCCCACAGCCTGCGACCTGCCCCGCCCCCACAGCGGCCCCTGCTGGGAGCTCCCCACAGCCAGTGCCCTGCCCCGCCCCAGCGCCCCTGCTGGGAGCTCCCCACAGCCAGCGCCCTGCCCCGCCCCACAGCACCTGCTGGGAGCTCCCCACAGCCAGCGCCCTGCCCCGCCCCACAGCGCCCCTGCTGGGAGCCCCCACAGCCAGCGCCCTGCCCCGCCCCACAGCACCCCTGCTGGGAGCTCCCATAGTCAGCGCCTGCCCTGCCCCCACAGCGCCCCTGCTGGGAGCTCCCCACAGCCAGTGCCCTGCCCCGCCCCACAGCACCTGCTGGGAGCTCCCACAGCCAGCACCTTGCCCCGCCCCACAGCACCCCTGCTGGGAGCTCCCCACAGCCAGCACCTTGCCCTGTCCCCACAGCACCTGCTGGGAGCTCCCAGCCAGTGCCCTGTCCCCACAGCTCCCCTGCTGGGGCTCCCACAGCTAGCGCCCTGCCCCGCCCCACAGCGCCCCTGCTGGGAGCTCCCCACAGCCAGCGCCTGCCCCGCCCCCACGGCGCCCCCTGCTGGGGGCTCCCCCACAGCCAGCGCCCTGCCCCGCCCCACAGCGCCCCCTGCTGGGAGCCCCCCACAGCCAGCGCCCTGCCCTGCCCCCACAGCGCCCCCTGCTGGGAGCGTGCTCTGCTCTGGCCATTGACTTTGGCCCTTCAGTGGGCTGAAATGCTGATTTCACAATGGGGCAAACAGGACCTGGGGGGAGAGCAGCCAAACCCGCTGCAGCTGCGCCCCTGTCCTGCCTGCTGTCCGCTCCTGCCAGCGCTAATGGGATGTTTCTTTTCCCAGGGGGGTCCCAGGGAAGAAGTGTGGGACCATCCTGCTGTCAGCTGAGGAGCTCAGCAACTGCCGGGTGAGTGCGTCTCCACTGGCCTGGGCACGCTGCCTGCGCTCGGGGCTGGCTGCAGGGCGCTGAGGGGCCGATGGGGGCAGGGAAGGGCTGAGGCATGTGTACGTGGGGGGGCTGTGCTGGGGGGCCAAAGGGGGTGTGTGGCGAAGGCATGGGGCTGGGCGGGGCACCGCGCTCCCCATGTCAGTGGGGTGGCCCAGGTCAGGTGGGGCCTGCCCTACAGGCTCTGAACACTCCGTCTGTCTGGGGCCTGGGCTGGCCCTGGCTCCCTGCCCCAGTGCCCAGTTAGTCGTGTGGGCAGATGGGGTGTCACGGGGTCCCCGGGCGCTGCTCTGGGACTGCTCCCCACCAGGCCAGGCAGGACTCTGGTGAAGTCTCCTCTCTGTGAGCAGACTGTCTCCAGGCAAGAAGCTCCCACGGCTTCACCTCCTGGGTCTGACCTTGGAGCATTCAGCATCCTCTGCCCCTCCGTGCGCTTCCCCCAGCGAGTCCTCCCCGGCGGGGTCCTGGGGGGGCCACAGGGTCCTGCCCCCCCACTGCGCAGTCAGACGTGACTCTCAGCCAGCCAGGGACACAGAGGTTTATTCGATGACAGGAACAGGGTCTAACACAGAGCCTGTAGGTACCGCGAACCGGACCCCTCAGCCGGGTCCATTCTGGGGGGCAGTGAGCCAGACCCCCACATCTGCACTTCACTTCTCGTCCCCAGCCAGCTCCAGACTGACACCCCCTCCAGCCCCTCCTCCTCTGCTCAGCTCCTTTCCCGGGCCAGGAGGTCACCTGATCCCTTTGTCTCCAACGCCTTTAGCATCCCCTTGCAGGGGGAAAGGGCCCAGGCCATTACTTGCCAGGTGACAGAGTCTCGGCCCTTTGCTCTGCAACAATTACACCCCCTGATCCCACCACCTAGAGACTTAAGAAATGCATAGGGGAAACTGAGGCACCCACACAGTATTCAGAGGAAACATTAAGAACAGTCCCACTTCATCACAGGGGGGCACTGGTAGAGTTGGGGGCAGGATGGGGTAATGGGGGGCTGATGGGGGCACTGGTAGAGTTGAGGGGCAGGAGGGGGTAATGGGGGCTGATGGCAGGACGGGGGCACTGGTAGAGTTGAGGGGCAAGATGGGGTAACGGGGGGCTGATGGCGGCACTGGTAGAGTTGAGGGGCAGGAGGAGGTAATGGGGGGCTGATGGCAGGACAGGGCACTGGTAGAGTTGGGGGGCAGGATGGGGTAATGGGGCTGATGGCAGGATGGGGTAAGGGGGGGCTGATGGCAGGATGGGGGCACTGGTGGAGTTGGGGGCAGGATGGGGTAATGGGGGGCTGATGGCGGCACTGGTAGAGTTGAGGGGCAGGATGGGGTAACGGGGGGCTGATGGCACGGGTCGAGGTGAGGGGCAGGAGGGGGTAATGGGGGCTGATGGCAGGATGGGGGCACTGGTGGAGTTGGGGCAGGATGGGGTAATGGGGGCTGATGGGGGCACTGGTAGAGTTGAGGGACAGGAGGGGGTAATGGGGGGCTGATGGCAGGACGGGGGCACTGGTAGAGTTGGGGGGCAGGATGGGATAGCAGGGGGCTTGGCTACCATGGTGCAGGCCCCTCCTGCCTGCATTGGCAGCTGCCCCTCGCCATCCACCCCTTGCCTGGATCCTGACTCCCCCCCCGCCCCATCCTGACGGAGTCCGTTTCTTTCAGGACATTGTCACCATGCAGCTCTGTGCCAACAAGCTGGACAAGAAGGACTTCTTCGGGAAATCCGACCCCTTCCTCGTTTTCTACCGCAGCAACGAGGATGGCACGTACGTGTGGGGCCGTGCGATGCCCCAGGCTGCATGGGGCGGATGCCCAGCGAGGGGCAGCTTGGGTGGGTTCCTACCTGCTAGTGCTTGCCCTCAGCCCCACTTCTCTGGTGCCTCTCCAGGTTCACGATTTGCCACAAGACAGAAGTAGTGAAAAACACACTCAACCCTGTATGGCAGCCATTCTCCATCCCCGTGCGAGCCTTGTGCAACGGGGACTACGACAGGTCAGGAGCCAGACACGTGTCCGTCCTGTCCTGCCACGGGGGCTGCAAACACAGAGCCAGAGCGCGGGCAGATCCCAGACACACAAACTCCCGGGCCCAGCAGGGCCCTGGGGGAGGGGCAGCTCTCTGGGCCAGTCCAGTGGGGGGGCAGGAGGGGCTTGGCCTGGGAGAGGAGGAGGGGATGGTGGAGCAGGGCCCTGTGGGGTGGGGATGAGGAGTGGGGCCCTGGGAGCAGGGGAGGGGATGAAGGAACAGGGCCCCGGCAGAGGAGTGGGGGAGGGGATGAGGGAGCAGGGCCCCAGTACAGGAGTGGGGGCCCCGGGGGTGGAGATCAGGGAGTGGGGGCCCAGTGAGGGCAGGGATGGGGGAACAGAGCCCCAGCAGGGGAGTGGGGGAAGGGATGGGGGACTGGGGGAACAGGGCCCCGGCGGAGGAGTGGGGGAGCGGGGGCCCAGAGGTGGGGACGGGGGAGGGGGAGCAGGGCCCCAGCAGGGGCCTGGGGGTGGGGAGGGGGAAGCATGGGGTGCCAGGCCCCCCGGGGCTCTCCAGGCCCATCCTGGGTGCTCGCTAACCTGCTGCCTGCATTTGTATTTCAGGACGGTGAAGATAGACGTGTACGACTGGGACCGGGATGGAAGGTGGGACCAGGCTGTGAGGAGCCCGGGGGCAGGCGGGGGCACATCCCCAGTGCCCCACCCACCTCCGTCCAGCTACTGTCTGGCCTTAGGCCTGGTCCTTGGTCTGCCCTGGCCATAACCCCCTCCTCCTTGCTCTCCCGGGGCTGGCCCTGGGCTGCTGCCCGTGCCCATCCCACTGCTCTCCTGGCCACCCCGTAGCCTCCAAGCTCTGGGGCCCAGGGAGCCAATCCCTGAGTCTGTCCAGAGCCAGTGGGAGCAGCCCTTGGCCTGGCTGGGTTCCTGCCCCTACCCACTGGGCCCTACCTCTCCGCCCTGCTGGGGCTGCCTGCTGGAAGGCTCCTGTGTCTGGCCACCAGGGCTGCCCCTTCTCTCATCCTCCAGCCACCCCATTTCTGCCCTGCCTGTGAGGCAGCAAGGACTAGTGGGCACTGGGCTGGGAGCCAGGACTCCTGGGTTCTCTCCCTGGTTCTGGGAGGGGAGTGGGGTTGAGAGGTCAGAGTAGGGGGTTGTCTCACAGCCTCTGCCCATGGTGTGCCAGGTTATAGTGGGCGAGGCCCCCTGTGCCCTCTCCCCCCACGACAGGCTGAGTGAGTATCTGCGCTGCCTACTAACACCTGCCTTGTGCTCGTTCTCTGCCCACAGCCACGATTTCATCGGGGAGTTTGCCACAAGCTACCGGGAGCTTTCCCGCGCTCAGAGCCAGTTCACAGTCTACGAGGTGAGGCCCGCTGCTGCCCAGCTCTCCTGGTTCCCCCCATGCCCGGCTCAGCCCCACTGGGGTTGGGGGCCTGGGCCAGTTCTGGGGCATGGAGTCCCCCCCGTGGGCAGCTCTGGGCTGGCAGCTCTTGCAGGAGCTTCACTCACCTGAAGTTTGCTGCAGGGCTAGAATCCAGGCAAGATTCTGGGCTCGGGAATTTAACTGGCAGCAAAGGGGGGCTGTCCGGAATGGCCGGGGGAAATGGCAGCCCGGGGGCCGGCGGCCGGGGGGGCTGTCAGAAACGGCCAGCAGGGCTGGCGGTACAGGGCAGCTGGTAGTATGGGGGGTGTCTCAGGAACAGCCTGGGGAGCTGGCAGCAAAGGGGGCTGGCAGGAACGGCCGGGGGCCATCAGGAATGGCTACGGAGCTGGCAGCCTCGGGGGGCTGGCAGGAATGGCTGGGGGTTGTTGCAGCCCAGGGGGGTGGTCTGTCAGCCCGGGGGGGGGGGTTTCTCAGGAAGGGTGGGAGGGCTGGCGGCCGGGGGGCACTGTCAGGAACGGCCCGGGGTGGTGATATGGGGGTGCTGTCAGGAGCAGCTGGGGGGGCTGGCAGCATGGTGGGTGACTGTCAGTAACTGCCAGTGGGGCTGGCAGCAGAGGGGGGCTGGTTCCCCTGGGGGGAGCTGGCAGGGACAGCTGGGGGCTGGGGGCTGGGGGCTGGCAGCATGGGGGCTGGTTCCCGGGGCTGGCAGGAACACCTGGGGGCCTGGTGGTCTGGGGAGGTGCTGGCAGGAACTGTCAATGGGGCTGGCAGCATGGAGGGGATGGTTCCCCGGGGGGGCTGGCAGGAACACCTGGGGGGCTGGCGGCTGGGGGGGGCTGTCAGGAACTGCCAGTGGGACTAGCAGCATGGGGGGGCTGGTTCCCCGGGGGGGCTGGCAGGAACACCTAGGGGGCTGGTGGCTGGGGGAGGGGGTGCTGGCAAGAACTGCCTCGGGTGTGTGTGCTGATGTTGGGGGTCCCTGAACTGTTCCTCTGCTTCCATCAGGTGTTAAATCCAAAGAAGAAATGCAAGAAGAAGAAATACATCAACTCTGGAACGGTGAGTGAAACCTGCCGGAGCCCCTGAGGGAATCCGCCCCCCAGGCCAGACAGTGCCCCCAGCTCCCTCTTTGCCCCTTGCCCACTGCATGCTGCCCCCTGCCCCCTTGGTGACGCACCCCACAACTCCCTCCCTTCAGCTCGGACAACCCCTGTGCCTGTCCTGCAGCCTATGTCTGTCCTGGGGGGGGACGGGAGAGGGGTGTCTCCAGCTCTGTCTCTCTGCGGAGTGGGGGAGGGTTTCTTTGGGGGGGTCACTGGGGAGACGGGGTATTTGGGGGTCTCTATGTGGCGGTGCAGAGGTCTGTTGGGGGCTCTGTCCAGGGGGGTGGTCTCTGACATTCTGTTTCCAGTAGCTGTCTCTAGATGTCTCTCTGGGGGCCTGTCTCTGGGGAGAGGGGGGCCCTGTCTTGGAGGGTCTGACTCTGGGCAGAGGGGGTCTTAGGGGTCTGACCCTGGGGGGACTTGTCTTGAGGGGTCTGTCTCTGGGGGGGCCTGTCTCTGGGGGCTGTCTGTGGGGAGGGCCTGTCTCAGGTGGCTTTCTGTAGGGGCTGTCTGTAGGGAGGGGGCCTATCCCAGGGGCTGTCTCTGGGGCCTGTCTGTGGGGAGGGGAGCCTTTTCTCAGGGGCTGTCTGTGGGGGCTGTCTCGAGGGGCTGTCTCAGGGGACTGTCTTGGGGAGGGGGCCCTGTCTTGGGGGCTGTCTGTGGGGAGGGGGCCTATCCCGGGGGTTGTCTCAGGGGCCTGTCTCAGGGGGCTGTCTCATGGATCTGTCTGTGGGGAGGAGGGACCTGTCTCAAGGGGCTGTCTGTGGGGAGGGGGCCCTGACTCAGGGGGCTGCCTGTGGGGAGGGGCGCCCAGGCACGAGGGGCTGTCTGGGGGGAGGGGGCTCTGACTCAGGGGTCTGTCTGTGGGGAGGGGGGCCCAGTCTCGAGGGGCTGTCTGTGGGGAGGGGGGCCCAGTCTCGAAGGGCTGTCTGTGGGGAGGGGGAGCCTCTCTCAGGGGGCTGTCTGTGGGAAGGGACGGCAGTCTCGAAGGGCTGTCTGTGGGGAGGGGGAGCCTCTCTCAGGGGGCTGTCTGTGGGAAGGGATGGCAGTCTCGAAGGGCTGTCTGTGGGGAGGGGGAGCCTCTCTCAGGGGGCTGTCTGTGGGGAGGCATGGCAGTCTCGGGGGGCTGTCTGTGGCGAGGGGGGGCTGTCTCGGTGGGCTCTGATGTTCTGTCTCCGGCAGGTGACCCTTCTCTCCTTTGCTGTGGAGTCCGAGTTCACCTTTGTGGATTACATCCGAGGCGGGTGAGCGGGTGCCCAGGGATCCCCCCCCGCACGCACGCCCCAGGCAACTCTGTTCATAGCTCTGCACTCCTCAGCCCCTTTGGGGTTTGTTCCCCACCCCCTGCATCCCCCATTCAACACGGGCTGCACCCGCCCACCGTGCCCCCACGGCCCTGGCCCAGCCTCCCGCGCGAAGCCCCGAGGGAGTTGTGCACCCGCTGCTGGCAGCCCCTGGCCACTGTGCCGGGATCGGGGAGACGGGCCATGGCCTCTGAGCGGCAGGGGACAGCGGGAGGTGGGAAGAGCTGGCAGCGAGCAGGAGAGGGAACCGGTGCCGCTGGTGTTGGGGGGCGCAGGGGTCTGCAGGGGCTGGGAAGGGGGGTCTGGAGGGGAGTTTGGGAGCAGGTTTGGGGATGGGAGGGTGGTGGGTGGGGAGGGGTGCTGAGGCAGCATAGTTTGGGGAGGGGTGTGAGGTTGAGGGAAGTGAGTGAGGGGAGCAGGGTTGAGTGGGGTGGGGGGAGAGGAACGGGGTAGAGGGCAATGGGGTTGGGGGCGGGGAGCAGGGTAGGGGAACGAGGTTTGTGGAGGGGAGTGGGGCTGGGGAGCAGGGTGGGGAAGGGCAGCGGAGTTGAGGGGAATAGGGCTGGGGAGTGGGGCTGGGGAGGAGAGCGGGGTTGAGGGGAATGGAGTGGGGGAGCCGGGTTGAGGGGAGTGGGGCTGGGGGAGCGGAGCGGGGTTGAGGGGAATGGAGTGGGGGAGCCGGGTGGAGGGGAGTGGGGCTGGGGGAGCGGAGCGGGGGTGAGGGGCCTGGAGTGGGGAGCCGGGTTGAGGGGAGTGGGGCTGGGGGAGCGGAGCGGGGTTGAGGGAAGTGGGGTGGGGGAGCAGGGTGGGGAAAGTGCACCGGAGCTGAGGGGAGCAGGGCTGGAGGACCGGGGGGGAAGGGAGTTGGGGGGATGGGGGAAAGGGAACAGGGTGGGGAGCTGGGAATGCCTCATTGGGGGTCTGGGGGAGCACTCTCTCACTCTCTCCTCCTGCCCCCGCAGGACACAGCTGAATTTCACAGTCGCCATTGATTTCACGGCCTCCAACGGTGAGTGCCATGTGTGGGCTGGGCCCAGATGCTTCCCACGGGAACTGAGGGACAATTCAGCCCCGGGTGACCCCCGAGCTCCTTTCCCCTTCACCCTCTCACAGCGAGGGCCTGGGGGTCCTGGCTCCAGGGAGCTGCTCTCCAGCCCATTCTCGGCCCCTGCCCCAGTCCCAGCTACCTGCCCCCCAGACTCTGGGGTCCTGCCACAGGGTTCAGAGGGGCAAGGTGATGGGAGTCCTGGGAAGGGGGGAGAGGGGCCTGGAGAGGATATGGGGGCAGGGGGGCTCTGGGGGGGTGTCACAGAGTGTGGGGAAGTCAGGGCCCTGCACCCCCCCACACTGTGATTTGCAGCCAGCAAGTAAAACAGGTTTATTAGATGACAGGAACACAGTCCAACACAGAGCTTGTAGGTACAGAGAACAGGATCCCTTCAGTCCGGTCCATCTTGGGGGACAGGGAGCCCAGACCCCGGCCCTGGGTCTCCCTCCGTTTCCCCAGCCAGCTCCAAACTGAAACCCCCTCCAGGTCTCCCCCAGTCTCCCCCCGGCTCCTCCCCCAGCCTTTGTCCAGTTTCCCAGGCAGAAGGTGTCACCTGGCCCCAGCCTCCTCCTGGCTCAGGTTACATGCTCAGGTATCGTCCCTCAAGTGATCACCCCTGATATCCCAACACCACTGCAGACAGGCCCAGTAAAACTCCCATGCAACATTCCCAGGTCAATCCTCCCCACTCCCTATTCTGTCACCGGGGGCAGGGGCAGGAGGGGCCTGGAGAGGATAGGGGAGGGTGGAGGGAGGAGCCCAGGGTGGATGGGATGTATGGAGGGGCCAAGCCCGTGGCAGATAGGGCAAGGCGAGGGGCCCCAGGGTAGATGGGGCGGGGTGAGGGGCCCAGGGTGGATGAGGTGGGGGGCAGGGCCAGGGTGAGGAGCCCAGGTTGGATGGGGCCAGGGGCAGACGGGGCAGGGCCGGGGGCCGGGGAGCACGGCCCAGGCTGAGGCGGGTGCTGCGTGTGCCCGGCAGGGGTCCCGTCGCAGCCCACCTCCCTGCACTACATGAGCCCGTACCAGCTGAGTGCCTACGCCATGGCACTGAAGGCCGTCGGCGAGATCATCCAGGACTACGATAGTGACAAGCTCTTCCCCGCCTACGGTTTTGGTGCCAAGATCCCACCTGACGGCAGCATTTCCCATCAGTTCCCCCTGGTAGGAGGCAGTGCCAGGGCCTCTGCCAGCCCCACGCCAGCCCAGGGCTAGGGGCGCCCCTCAGGGCCCCCAGGACCGGGTGGGATGGGAGGTGATGCCCAGCGGTGCTCTTGCCCTGGGTCCTGACTGCTGCTTCCAGCATGCAGGCCGGGCCGGGAGGAGACGGGGCAGCGTGGGGCATTTTGGAATGGGATAGGGCAGCACGCAGGAGGGCAGGCTCCAGGGAACCCCGCCAGGCCTTCACGGTCTGCTCCAGCCCTGGCTGATCCACTGACTGCAGGGCCCTGTGGGGAGAGCCCTCTGGGTGCAGAGCCCTGGAGAGAGCCCAGCCCCATGGCTGCCCCCGGCACGTGCACAGCCAGGGCTTTGCCCCAGCGCTGAGCCCAGCCTGCCCCGGCTTTCTCCCCTGCTAGAACAGCGACATGGAGAACCCAAGCTGCATGGGGATTGATGGCGTCCTGGAGTCCTACTTCCAGAGCCTGCGCACGGTGCAGCTGTACGGGCCCACCAACTTCGCCCCTGTCATCAACCAGGTGGCCCGGTGAGTGGGGCAGAGGCTGCACCACGGGCACACTGGGAGGGTGCCCTCCTGTGCCCCAGAGCCCTGCAGCCTGGCGCTGGCTGCGGGGGAGGGTCCGGCTCAGAGCTCGGGGCCTGGCGCTGGCTGCGGGGGGGGCTGTGGCTCAGAGCTCGGGGCCTGGCGCTGGCTGCGGGAGGGGGGGAGGCGGCTCCGGCTCAGAGCTCGGGGCCTGGTGCTGGCTGCGGGGCGGCTCCGGCTCGGGGCCTGGCGCTGGCTGCGGGGAGGGTCCGGCTCAGAGCTCGGGGCCCGGCGCTGGCTGCGGGGGGCTCGGCGCTGGCTCAGGCCCGGCGCTGGCTGCGAGGGGCGGCTCGGCTCGGGGCCCGGCGCTGGCTGCCGGGGCTCGGCTCAGAGCTCGGGCCTGGCGCTGGCTGCGAGGGGGCGGCTCCAGCTCGGGGCCCGGCACTGGCTGTGGGGGGGGGGCGGCTCCAGCTCAGAGCCTTGGGCCCAGCGCTGGCTGCGAGGGGGCGGCTCCGGCTCGGGGCCCGGCGCTGGCTGCGGGGGCGGGGGGGGCGGCTCCGGCTCAGAGCTCGGGGCTAGGCCAGGAAGCAGCAGGCATGGCCAGATTTGAGAGCTGAGCTCCAGGGCTGGGCTGAGCAGGTGTCTGAGGAGCTGTGGGCTCTGTGGGGCTGGGGCTGGGCACCCGGAGTGGCAGCCAGGCGGCACAGCTCCCAGCATGGCCCCAAGGAGCCACGCCTGGCTGGCGGAGAGAGGGGGAAGTTCTATCAAACCGCCCTGTGACCAGGGCCCCATGGGGGGCAGAGTGGGGCTGGTACGAGTCCCCTGCCCTCTGCCTTGTGCCCTAGCTTGGCTGCCCAGGTGACGGACGGATCGCAGTACTACGTCTTGCTCATCGTCACCGACGGCGTCATCTCTGACATGATGCAGACCAAGGAGGCCATCGTCACCGTGAGTGGGGTGGGCGGGGGCAGGGCAGTCCTGTCCCACTGCAGGCAAGGGAACCCTCCTAGGGGAGCTGGGCTGGAGCCAGACTCAGCACCCTCCCACTGGCCTGGGTCTCCCAAACTCAGCGCTATCCAGGGTGGCAGAGACTCGCTCATGTGAGGCTAGTCTGGCCTGGCCCCCCATCGCCCGGCCCTTATACGGTATTCCCTCCCCAGGTGGCTCCTGGCTGCTATTCCCATCCTCCCCCGGCCGTCCCTTGCACGCTATTCCCCCCTCCCCACCCAGCCGTCCTCTGCGCGCTGTCCCCAATCTCCCCCTCGCTGCCCCTGCGTGCTATTCCCTCCCTCCCCTCCCCCAGCCATCCCCTGCGCGCTGTTCCCCCTCAGCCATCCCCTGCGCGCTGTCCCCCCCTTGCCCAGCCATCCCCTGCGCGCTGTCCCCCCCTCGCCCAGCCATCCCCTGCGCGCTGTCCCCCCTCCCCCAGCCATCCCCTGCGCGCTGTTCCCCAGCCATCCCCTGCTGTCCCCAGCCATCCCCTGCGCTGTCCCCTCCCCAGCCATCCCCTGCGCTGTTCCCCTCAGCCATCCCCTGCGCGCTATCGCCCCTAGCCATCCATCCCGTGCTCTATTCCCCCAGCCATCCCCTGCGCTGTCCCCGCCCAGCCATCCCCTGCGCGCTGCCCCCCCCTCGCCCAGCCATCCCCTGCGCGCTACCCTCACCTTGCTGGCTCCTGTGGATTATTCCCCCACCCCGCAGCTGGCCCGTGTGTGCTATTCCCTCCCCCTTGCCCGGTCGGCCCTGTGCGTTATTCCCCCAGCCGTCTCCTGGGTGCTTTTCCCTCACCTCACCCAGCCTGTGAGCGATCCCCCCCCTCGCCCAGCCAGCTCTGGGGTGAAGCTAGTTCCCCAGCTCAGGGCCAGGCTGACTGGGCCTGAGGGCTCCATTCCCTGGGCAGCAAGGCCCTGGAACGCAGGGATACTGGCTGGGATGCCCACGCCCCAGCTGTGCCACCTGAGTCCTGTGGCAGCGCTGGGAACAGCAGCAGGCCCCAGGCTGGCGAGGCACGGAAGAGACGCAGGTGGCAGGCTCCAGGCTGGCAGTAACTCTCTCCCTTGCTCTGCAGGCCTCTGCCCTGCCCATGTCCATCATCATCGTGGGAGTGGGCCCGGCAGAGTTTGATGGTAAGTTCGGTGATGTGCAGGGCTGACCATGTGGCACTAGCTATGGCTTGAGGCCACTCACAGGGTGCTTGCAGAGGTCTCTCTGCTGGGGGCAGGGAGGTTGGAGTCCCAGGACGCGGGGGGGGGGGCGGTATGTGTCTGCTGTGAGGTCAGGAAAAGCAGGCAGCAGGGCCAGATGCACAGTGCACCCAGGGAGGAGACAGGCAGCACCCCCACATCACAGCACTGGGTCAGCCCAGCCCAGCCTCATGGGGACAGGTGTGCAGGAGGGAGGCACGAGAGGCTGGTGGCAGCTTGTAAACGTTGACTGGCGTTCCCATCCCCAGCCATGGAAGAACTGGATGGAGATGATGTGCGGGTCTCCTCCAGGGGGCGCTATGCAGAGCGGGACATTGTGCAGGTAACTCATGCCCAGCCCCAGCACGGCGTGGTGGAGGGGGACCGGGCTGGGGAAGGACCTCGGGCCCCTCGAGCCCCCAGACACGCATGCAGCCCCCCTCCCCTGACCCCCACACGGTGCCCTTGGGCTGCAATGGGCCAGGAGGGCAGCACCTGCTGCGCTCTCTCTCCCTCAAGCCAGAGTGTGATGTTGCTTACCTGAGAACTTGGCCCAGGACCGAGAGCGGAGCTCCGGAGCTCCCACTCCCTAGGCCAATCCCCTGGGTGGTCCCGGCGGGAGCCCTGCATTGCCCTGTGCCCTGGGGGCACTCGGGGGCCCAGCACTGCCCTCCCGGTGGCTGCAGCGGGGTGCTCCGGGGCCCAGAAGTGCCCCCCCCGGTGGCTGCAGCGGGGTGCTCCGGGGCCCAGAAGTGCCCCCCCCGGTGGCTGCAGCGCGGTGCTCCGGGGCCCAGCGCTGCAGCGGGGAGCTGGAGGCCCAGCACTGCCCCCACGGTGGCTGCAGCGCAGTGCTCTGGGGCCCAGCGCTGCAGCGGGGAGCTGGGGGCCCAGCACTGCCGCCTCGGTGGCTGCAGCGCGGTGCTCCGTGGCCCAGCACTGCCTGTCTCGTGTTGCAGTTCGTGCCATTCCGGGATTACGTGGATCGCTCCGGGAACCAGGTGCTGAGCATGGCGCGCCTGGCCAAGGACGTGCTGGCCGAGATCCCGGAGCAGCTGCTCTCCTACATGAAGAGTCACGACATCAAGCCCCGCCCTACTGACCCACAGTAGCTCCTCCTCTGTGCAGCCCAAGCCAATCAGACACTGCTGCTCCTGCCAGGCCTGAGACCGCATCCCCCAGCACGCGCCCGCCTGAGCCGAGCTGGTTGTCGCCCCCTGGATGCAGCCCTGGAGGCTGGCTCAGCCTGCAGGGCTGGCACTGTGCCTCTGTTGGGGGGAGGGCAGCTGCTGGCCTGAGCTCCCTTCCCTGCCAGCTGCAGGCAGCCCAGGGGCCTGGGAGCAGGGCAGGGTCAGAGGTGTTCAGCAGTGTCTCGTCAGGCCCCCCCCACTGGCCCAATAAGGGGGTGCGGAGCCCTGCCCTGTCCAGATCCTGCCAATAAAGCTTTGTAGGTGCCCTGGTGCCTGTGTCGTGCTGGGGCTTGGGGCAGTGCCTTGGCTCAGGCCTCGCAGGCTCGTTCTCCTGCCAGTCCCCCCACTGCTCCCTGCTGACATGGCAGCGCTCTCGGCTGGCATGCAGGGCTTCCAGGCCGCGGCAGTGTTCCCAGCAGAGCCAGGCCTGGGCCTGGGCCTGAGATGGCAGCAGGGTGTGGGAGCCACACGCACCCGGGCCCAGTGCCATGCTGCGTGGAGCTGCGGCCAGGGGCTGCTGTTTCTTGGGCACCTGCTGATCATGGGCAATGGGCTCCATGCTGCACGGCTCGGCCAGTGCTGCCTCCCTCTGAACCTGAGTGGGGCTCTCACCCACCATCTCCCCTGGGAACCGTGGGTGAGGGCATGGGGCAACTGGGCCACCAGCTCCTTTGTGCTGAGCTCTCGCCCAGGAAATCCCGGCCTCCATGGTTGCCAGGGACTGGCTGCATTGAGCCCCAGATCCCCCGTGCTCTTCAGTCTGAGCTGGGCAGATGGATGAGCTGGGGGCAGGGCTAATGGGGCCTCAGGCACATCCCAGGGCGTGAGCCCAGGATTCATGGGCACACCCTAGCCGGGGCCATGTCTTCAGACTGACCCTGCAGCTCTTGGGGGTGGGCATCAGTCCCTGCTCCGATAAATCGGCAACTCGCCCAGCCTCAGCTGGGCTCTGTGGGACCTGCTGGGGAGCCCAGCTCTGTTCAGGGCAGGTCGCTGCAGGCCTGCCTCCCTGCTCTGGATGGGCCAAGCAGCTGCCGCATCCCCACACACACTTTAGTATGAACACTCCCGGGTGACAGGCTGGGCATGCTGAGGTGGTGCGGTGGGGGGCGGGGAAGGGCCAGGACACAGTACCACAGCTGCCCTGGGGGGTGGGGGAGGGGGCTCTGTGCCGGGCTGTTGTGTGCTGTCATGCCACGAGGCATTATAGGGCTGGCACAGCCTACAGCTAAGGAAGCAGTTAGCAGTAAAGGGCTTTAGTGATCTACCCACAGCACATCAGGGCAGGCTGCATCCTAGCCAGTCCCTGGGCACCAGGCACAGCTTGGTGAGACGTCTGCCAGCCAAGAGCAATGTCCCTTGCGTTAACTTCTCTCTAAACGAGCACTGATGGCCGTTCACCAGCATGGGCACGTGTGGCCATAGCACCCCTGCACGCCCAGAAAGCTGTTAGCTGTGCCGCAGCCCTGAGTATGGAGCCCTCGCAGTAACCCCCCAACCTGAAAGATCATGGCCAGTCCTGGGACACACAGAGCACTCAGGGCCTGAGCCTGCATCACTTAAAACAGGCAGTGGCAGCAGCCCCTCCAGATATCACTGCTCGATGGCAGGTGGGCAGCACCCAGAACCATCTGCCTTCACAGACCCCTGGGGCCCAGCGGCTCCCCGCAGGAAGCACTGATCCCCTGGGTGGGTTCTGGCACTGCAGCATGGAGGGAGCTGCTCTGGGCCCCCCAACTCACCTTTGCACTGGGCATCGCACAGATGTAGACACACTCCAGAGTCGAGGAACGGGCCTGTTCTTGCTCTGCCCCCCACAGTAATCGGAGGCTGAGGGGCTGACTTTAGGGTCTCCAATACGGCTTTACTCCTGCGTGCCCCACAGCCATGGGGGCTGGGGGGGGGTTCTATTATAAATGAAGCATGCGGTTAGTAGGCCTGGCTCTCTGCTAAGCCTTGAAAGCATTTTATATTATGGTTATGCCTGTGATCAGGGCCCCACTGTGCCGGGTTCTGCACAGCCCCTAGCCTCCCCTCCCTCCAACAGAGCTCAGCCATCATTGTGCCAGGTGCTGCACACACCCACTGTCCAGCCCCTTCCCCGCCCAGCAGAGATCAGGCCCCCACTCCACTGGAAAGCATCACAAGATGAACATTGATAGTCAAGCTCGGCGTGTAAATAGACAAGGGGTGGGAGGGGCAGGGACTTGCCCAAGGCCACCCAGCAGCACAGTCAGGAACCTCAGTGGAGGGCTTCATCCACTGGGCACCGCTGCCTCTTGCGCTCAATTCCTGGAGGGTTTGAGTTTTGGGGGGCACTCGGTGTGGAAACACGTGCACTAGGACTGGATAATTCCATGCTCCCTGGTTTGAGAGGAGTAATTAACCCTTGGAACAACTTCCCTGCGGGCCTGGGGGATGCCATGTCCCACAGGGTTTGAACCAGGCGTGGCTGTTTTCTAACAGCTCTGCTCTAGGGGTTATGGAGGGGGGCAGGTCTCTGGCCTCGGTTACACAGGGCTCAGACGAGGTGAGCACCAGGGACCTTCCCGCCTCGGAATCTATGAAGAACAGGGTCAGGCAGGTGTCACACGGGGCATTTCCTGTCCCCAGCCCAGGCACCTGTCCCACCGCAGAGCAACCAGGCAAAGCGACTGCTGGGGAGGAGCACACAGGTTCCCTGGGCAGCAGCACCACCTACCGGCCCCGCACAGGGCAGGCGCTGCTCCCGCTGGCCTCCACCCGCCACGGCACACTTCAGGAGACACCTACCAGCAAAGGGGCCCCAAAATGCCCCTTCCATCCCTCCCTCCCAATGCCCCCCTGCCCATCCCCACTGCGTCCCCCTTCTCATCCCCAACAGCCCTTCCTCCCCATCCCCCTGTGTCCCTCTGCCCATCCCCCACAGCCCTCCCTCCCCATCCCCCCTGCATCCCCCTTCTCATCCCCCACAGCCCTCCCTCCCGCCCCATCCCCCCTGCGTCCCCTCCCATCCCCGTGTCCCTCTGCCCATCCCCACAGCCCTCCTCCCCCATCCCCTCGTCCCCCTTCTCATCCCCACAGCCCTCCCTCCCCATCCCCGTGTCCCCTGCCCATCCCCACAGCCCTCCCTCCCCATCCCCGTGTCCCCTGCCCATCCCCACAGCCCTCCCTCCCCATCCCCTGCGTCCCCTGCCCATCCCCACAGCCCTCCCTCCCCATCCCCTGCATCTCCCTCCCATCCCCACAGCCCTCCTCCCCATCCCCTGTGTCCCCTGCCCATCCCCACAGCCCTCCTCCCCATCCCCGCGTCCCCCCCTCCATCCCCACAGCCCTCCTCCCCATCCCCGTGTCCTCTGCCCATCCCCACAGCCCTCCTCCCCATCCCCGTGTCCCTCTGCCCATCCCCACAGCCCTCCCTCCCCATCCCGTGTCCCCTGCCCATCCCCACAGCCCTCCCTCCCCATCCCCTGCGTCCCCTCCCATCCCCCACAGCCCTCCCTCCCCATCCCTGTGTCCCTCTGCCCATCCCCACAGCCCTCCCTCCCCATCCCTGTGTCCCTCTGCCCATCCCCACAGCCCTCCTCCCCATCCCCCGTCCCCTCCCATCCCCACAGCCCTCCCTCCCCATCCCCGTGTCCCTCTGCCCATCCCCACAGCCCTCCTCCCCATCCCCGTGTCCCCTGCCCATCCCCACAGCCCTCCCTCCCCATCCCCGTGTCCCCTGCCCATCCCCACAGCCCTCCTCCCCATCCCCGTGTCCCCTGCCCATCCCCACAGCCCTCCTCCCCATCCCCGTGTCCCCTGCCCATCCCCACAGCCCTCCCTCCCCATCCCCGTGTCCCCTGCCCATCCCCACAGCCCTCCTCCCCATCCCCGTGTCCCCTCCCATCCCCACAGCCCTCCCTCCCCATCCCCTGCATCTCCCTCCCATCCCCACAGCCCTCCCTCCCCATCCCCGTGTCCCCTGCCCATCCCCACAGCCCTCCTCTCCCCATCCCCGTGTCCCCTGCCCATCCCCACAGCCCTCCCTCCCCATCCCCGTGTCCCCTGCCCATCCCCACAGCCCTCCTCCCCATCCCCGTGTCCCCTCCCATCCCCACAGCCCTCCCTCCCCATCCCCTGCGTCCCCTCCCATCCCCACAGCCCTCCCTCCCCATCCCCGCGTCCCCTCCCATCCCCACAGCCCTCCTCCCCATCCCCGTGTCCTCTGCCCATCCCCACAGCCCTCCCTCCCCATCCCCGTGTCCCTCTGCCCATCCCCACAGCCCTCCTCCCCATCCCCGTGTCCCCTGCCCATCCCCACAGCCCTCCTCCCCATCCCCGTGTCCCCTCCCATCCCCACAGCCCTCCCTCCCCATCCCTGTGTCCCTCTGCCCATCCCCACAGCCCTCCCTCCCCATCCCTGTGTCCCTCTGCCCATCCCCACAGCCCTCCTCCCCATCCCCGTGTCCCCTGCCCATCCCCACAGCCCTCCCTCCTCCCCATCCCCGTGTCCCCTGCCCATCCCCACAGCCCTCCTCCCCATCCCGTGTCCCCTGCCCATCCCCTCAGCCCTCCTCCCCATCCCCGTGTCCCCTGCCCATCCCCACAGCCCTCCCTCCCCATCCCCTGCATCCCCTGCCCATCCCCACAGCCCTCCTCCCCATCCCCTGTGTCCCCTGCCCATCCCCACAGCCCTCCCTCCCCATCCCCGTGTCCCCTGCCCATCCCCACAGCCCTCCCTCCCCATCCCCGTGTCCCCTCTGCCCATCCCCACAGCCCTCCCTCCCCATCCCCGTGTCCCCTGCCCATCCCCCACAGCCCTCCCTCCCCATCCCCGTGTCCCCCTGCCCATCCCCCACAGCCCTCCCTCCCCATCCCCGTGTCCTCTGCCCATCCCCACAGCCCTCCCTCCCCATCCCCGTGTCCCCTGCCCATCCCCACAGCCCTCCTCCCCATCCCCTGTGTCCCCTGCCCATCCCCACAGCCCTCCTCCCCCATCCCCTGCGTCCTCTGCCCATCCCCACAGCCCTCCCTCCCCATCCCCTGTGTCCCTCTCCCATCCCCTCAGCCCTCCTCCCCATCCCCTGCCAAACCCCTGCATCCCCTGCCCGCATGGCCTATCCCGGCTGGCCGCAGGCCGGTCCAGCTGGGGCGGCTCCGCGCGGGGGGCGGGGTCTGTTCCTCGAACCGCCAGCAGCGAGAGAACCCAGGCGTCCGGGGCCCCCGCGCTCATTGGCTGGGCCGGAGCCGCCATTGATTCCTGGCCGCAGATTCGCCTCGCCCGGCTCGGCGCGGCCCGACTCCTGGGGGTGGCTGCAGGGCGCGGCCCGCCCCGGCCCGCCAGCCAGCCCCGGCCCCGCCTCGCCCGGCCCGGCTCGGCCCGGCCCAGCCCGCTCTCCTGTCCCGCCCGGCCGTGGCGAAAGTGCGGTTGCTAAGGGCCGCGAGGCGCTTTACCAGCGGGGCCGCCCCGCGCCAGGAGCCGCCGGAGCCTCCATTGGTCCGGGCCCGGCCCGGCCCCGCCGCCGCCATGGCCCCGCCGCCCCCGCCCGCAGCGACCGGGCTCCGCCGCTGACCGCGGCCTCCGGGCGGCCGGTGAGCCCCAGGCCCGCTGCCCCGCGGATGAGCCCCGGGGGGCCGGGGCCGGGCAGGTCCGTCGGGGGCGGGTGTGTGGGCCCGGGGGGGCTGGGAGCAGGGGGCAGGTGTGTGGGCAGGGGTCAGGGTTACCGGGGGCAGGGGCAGGTGTGTGGGCCCAGGGGTTGGGAGCAGGGGCGGGTGTGTGAGCCCAGGGGTCAGGGTTACCGGGGTCAGGGGCGGGTGTGTGGGCCCAGGGGGCTGGGAGCAGGGGCGGGTGTGTGGGCCCAGGGGTCAGGGTTACCGGGGTCGGGGCGGGTGTGGGCCCAGGGGCTGGGAGCAGGGGGCAGGTGTGTGTGGGCCCAGGGGTCAGGGTTACCGGGGTCGGGGACGGTGTGTGGGCCCAGGGGATGGGAGCAGGGGGCGGTGTGTGGGCCCAGGGGCTGGGAGCATGGAGAAGTTGAGGGCAGGTGTGTGGGCCCAGGGGATGGGGGAGAGCCACGGGCTGTGGGCTGGGAGCAGGGGCGGTGTGTGGGCCCAGGGGCTGGGAGCATGGAGAAGTTGAGGGCAGGTGTGTGGGCCCAGGGGATGGGGAGAGCCACGGGGCTGTGGGACGATAAGCCCGCAGGGGATGAGGGTGAGGGTTGGGGCGGTGTATGAGCCCAGGGGGTCAGGGTTACCGGGGTCAGGGGCGGTGTGGCCCGGGGGCTGGGAGTATGGGGGGCGGTGTGGGCCCAGGGGTCCAGGTTACTGGGGTCGGGGCGGTGTGTGGGCCCAGGGGTTGGGAGCAGGGGCGGGTGTGTGGCCCAGGGGTCAGGGTTACCGGGGTCGGGGCGGTGTGTGGGCCCAGGGGTGATGGGAGCAGGGGCGGTGTGGGCCCAGGGGTTGGGAGCAGCGGGGCGGTGTGTGGGCCCAGGGGTCAGGGTTACCGGGGTCGGGGCGGGTGTGTGGCCCAGGGGATGGGGAGAGCCACGGGGCTGTAGGACGATAAGCCCGCAGGGGATGAGGGTGAGGGTTGGGGGCGGGTGTATGAGCCCAGGGGGGTTCGAGGCACCGTGGGGAGAGTCACGGGGCTGCAGGAAGATGAGCCCACAGGGGATGAAGGCCAGGGGTTGGGGGCGGGTGTATGAGCCCAGGGGGGTTTGGAGCATGGAGGGAGAGCCCCAGGGCTGCAGGAAGATGAGCCTGCAGAGGGTGAGGGTTGGGGGTGGGTATGTGAGCATTGGGGGGATGGGGGGAGAGCCCCAGGGCTGCGGGAAGATGAGCCCACAGGAGATGAGGGTGAGGGTTGAGGGTGGGTGGATGAGTCCACAGGGAGGTTGGGGGGCACATAACCGCACCCCATACCTGTGTCTCATTCCTCTCCCTAGCAGAGGTGACGCCATGGGGGTGGACTTTGATGTGAAGACATTCTGCCACAATCTGCGGGCAACCAAGCCCCCGTATGAGTGCCCTGTGGGCACCTGCCGCAAAATCTACAAGAGCTACAGCGGCATCGAGTACCATCTTTACCACTATGACCATGACAACCCCCCTCCACCCCAGCATACTCCCATCCGCAAACACAAGAAGAAGGGGCGCCAGGCCCGCACCGCCAACAAGCAGTCCCCCAGCCCCTCGGAGACCTCACAATCGCCAAGCCGTGAAGTGATGACCTACGCCCAGGCCCAGCGCATGGTGGAAGTGGACCTGCATGGGCGCGTGCACCGCATTAGCATCTTTGACAACCTCGATGTGGTGTCAGAGGATGAGGAGGCTCCTGAGGAGGTGCCGGAGAACGGGAGCAACAAGGAGAACACAGAGACCCCGGCCACCACCCCTAAAGCTGGCAAGCACAAGAACAAGGAGAAGCGCAAGGACTCCAACCACCACCATCACCACAGCGCCTCCGCAGGCACCACCCCCAAACTCCCAGAGGTGGTGTACCGGGAGCTTGAGCAGGACACCCCCGATGCACCTCCTCGCCCCACTTCTTACTACAGGTACCATCTGCACGTTGGAGGGCGGGGGACTCCCTGCTAGGTTTCATCTAAGCTGTCCCCCAGGGACTGGGGCAGGATTGTTCCCCACTGTCTAGTACTTTGTCCAGGCACAGTGTACATGGTACCTGTCTGATTCTGCTATGGGCCTCTCTAGTGCCTCTCTGGGGAGGTGAATCCTACAGATCCTGCTGCACTGTTGTTGCAGGCTCCAGGGACTTTTTCTTTTGCTTCCCTTTGTGGTGTCCCGTTAGCCCTGGGCCGGGGTCTGTAAGCTGGGGACTCGTTGGTTCCCACTTCTTGTCTGGCTGACAAAACCTCTCTTGTTATCAAACCTTTTCTCACTGGTACAATCCCATAGCAGGTGGTGGAACAGGAGCCTGGCGGTTCCTGAGGGTATGTCCCGTGACTGGGCCATGTCAATGGACTTGGACTGGGGGCTAGCAAATTGCAGTGTAAACGTTCAGGCTCGGACCGAAGCCCAGGCTCTGGGACCCTCCCCCCTTGCAGGTCTCAGAGCCCACCTCCTGCCCAAGCCAAAAGTCTACACTGCAATTTTACTGTCTCGCAGATGACCCAGGCCAGCCGCAGTGTTTTATTGCAGTGTAGACATACCCTGTATCTGCTCCGTGTAACTGGCGCAGAATCTGCTCCAGAACGTAAGCGTTTCTCCTCTTACGCGTGTGAAGAAAAGATCCCAAGTGGGACTTGATGTGGCAGCCGGCCCATGAGAATAGCTGAACTACCCAACCTGTTAGGTTATATGGCCCCGGAGCACATGGGAACTTGCCTGGGGGTTGGTACCATGTTCCATGTGGTTGCCTTGCCTTCATGAGATACTCCAAGCTTCATCAGTTGCCAAGCAGGAGCATTGTTTGGTGCAGTGTCCTTGCTGCGTTGTGCCGGCCGCACCAGCATACTGCAGTTCTGCTCAGTAACTGAGAAAAGGGGCATGCACAACATATCCCATTTCAGTGGGTTCCTTCCCCTTCCTTTTTCTTTCTGGCTTGTTCGTGGCCATGGTGGTCAAATCTCCCCCTCTGGTCCCTTTGGGAGGTTAGGCTGCACTAGCTCTTGGTTCCTCCCAGTCACTCATTCCCTCTCTACATGCCTCTCAGGTACATTGAAAAGTCAGCGGAGGAGCTGGATGAGGAGGTGGAGTATGACATGGACGAGGAAGATTATATCTGGCTGGACATCATGAATGACCGACGGAAGACGGAGGGTGTGAGTCCCATTCCCCAGGAGATCTTTGAGTACTTAATGGACCGGCTGGAGAAGGAGTCCTACTTTGAGAGTCACAACAAGGGGGACCCCAATGCCCTGGTTGATGAGGACGCAGTCTGCTGCATCTGCAATGATGGAGAGTGTCAGAACAGCAACGTCATTCTCTTCTGTGACATGTGCAACCTGGCTGTCCATCAGGAGTGCTACGGGGTGCCCTACATCCCCGAGGGCCAGTGGCTCTGCAGAAGGTGTCTCCAGTCCCCCTCCAGGGCAGTGGACTGTGCTCTGTGCCCGAACAAGGGCGGTGCTTTCAAGCAGACAGACGATGGGCGCTGGGCACATGTGGTCTGTGCCCTCTGGATTCCAGAGGTTTGCTTTGCCAACACTGTGTTCCTGGAGCCCATAGACAGCATTGAACACATCCCACCTGCCCGGTGGAAGCTGACCTGCTACATCTGCAAGCAGCGTGGCTCTGGGGCTTGCATCCAGTGCCATAAGGCCAACTGCTACACTGCCTTCCATGTCACCTGTGCCCAGCAGGCTGGACTCTACATGAAAATGGAGCCCGTCCGGGAGACGGGAGCAAACGGCACTTCCTTCAGTGTGCGCAAAACTGCCTACTGTGACATCCACACCCCACCCGGCTCTGTGCGCAGGCTCCCCGCCCTCTCCCACAGCGAAGGGGAGGAGGAGGACGAGGAGGAGGAGGAGGAGGGCAAAGGCTGGAGCTCAGAAAAGGTGAAGAAGGCAAAGGCCAAATCCAGAATCAAAATGAAGAAGGCAAGGAAGATCTTGGCAGAAAAGCGAGCGGCAGCACCTGTGGTGTCAGTGCCCTGCATCCCACCTCACAGGTATGGCCCCTGGCACCCTCCCCTCTATCCGGACAGTCCTTTGCCTCAGGGTCCTGCGCTCCCCACTCACCACCTCCCAGTACAGCCCCTTGCCCTGGGGTCCTGCCCCGCCCTTGCCTCGGGCTCCTGCTGCCCCCCCGGTCCAGACTGTCTGTATTCCTGTCATTAGCCCCGCCAAGCTCTGGTTTATTTCATTCCTTGCTCGGTGGCTTCGCTGGTGAATCCTGCAAGCAGTGTGGCTCTGGGGCTTGCAGCCAGTTTCATAAGTCCAAGCTGAGCTTCTCTCCGCTGTGCTGCTCCGTGAAGGTGGCTGGGGCCGGAAGGAGCAGGAGGTGGCTGCTGTTAGTCTAACGGCAGAGTGAGCGCGGCGGGACAGGTCAGGAAGCAGCTGGGGGTTCCCAGGGGTCTTTTCCTGTTATGTTAACCTCAGGGACTTTGGAACAAACCATTGTAGAAGAAAGGGGGTACTGTTAATTTATCTGCCTTGGTTTGTATTTCTCCCCTTGGCCCTGCTGCTCCTTCAGCTCTTTGTTAGGGCCAAGGCCATCCTCCTGAGGAAGTCTGTGCCGAATGGAGCTAGCTGCTGGGACACCATGTGAGTGTTCCAGGAAGGGCACTAACTTTATGCTGGCTGTTAACCCAGCCCCATCTCCCAGCCTGGAGTGGTGGTACCTGCCCTCCTCTGGAGCACAATTCAAAGTTGTGGGAACTAGGAAAACCCTTGGCCTTTGCCTGTGCTCCACAGACCCATAAGGTTAGCCAGGACCACAAGGGCCAACTAATCTAAGGATCTGTGGTGTCCTCATGGGGTTTCTCACCTCCCGTTAGCTGTCTCCTGACCCACAGTTTACCATCCAAGCAGGACAGGGAGCATGTCAGTTGTACAGTGGCCTCACTAAGTGAGCTGGGTAAGAGGATGAAGGGCTGGTAACCAGCAGAGCAGTGGGGCTTTGCAAGGAGATAGTAATTGCCAGACTGGATCAGACCCGGGGTTTATCTAGTCCCGTCTTCTGGATCTGTCAGTGACCAGCCCCAGAAGCTTCAGAGGAAGGAGAACCCCCCAGTAGTGATGGTCTGCCCCCCACATTAGACCTTATCCTGGTCTCTAATAGGTAGAAACTGGCTTAAGCCCTGAAGTTCTTGACCTCAGTGAGATCATGTGACAGAGAGTTCCACAGACTGACTACATGTTGTGTGAATAAAGTGTTTCCTCTTATTGGCTTTGAGGTCAGAATGCCATGCAGCACAGTCCTGCAGAGAAGCCTGTCAGTCCCACGCCCTTCTTGGCTGGACTGCTGCCTTGCAGGAAACTCCCCCAGCCAATCCTGAGCTGGGTCCCTGGGGTTTGTCTTGTGTGGCTAGGCACCTCTCGCTGGGCCTGATTTGGCAGTGGCAGGGCTCACCTGACTGATCATGTACGTGCCTTCCCTCCCTAGGCTCAGTAAGATCACTAACCGTTTAACCATCCCGAGGAAGAGCCAGTTCATGCAGAGACTTCACAGCTACTGGACCCTGAAGAGACAGTCCCGCAATGGGGTGCCTCTGCTGCGCCGGCTGCAGACACACTTGCAGTCACAAAGGAACTGTGACCAGGTACGGGGTGGGCTCTGGGTGCTGATGTCCTGTGTGCGTTGTGCATCCCAGGGCCCTGGGGCCGAAGCATTTCCTGCTTGTAATGCCTGCAGTTTCAGAGCCATGCTGGAGAATGGGCCAAACTGTCCTTCGGAGGAAAGGGCAGTCCCAGCTCCCCACCACTGCTGCTTCCCCATTCTCTACTGTGTTCAGCATCTGAGACTTGCCAGGCACTGACCTTCCAAAGCTCGCCGTGGGGAGGGTGCAAAGTGTGTGTCTGGCTGCCTTGGTCTCTCCTGCCTGTCTCCAGCTGGCAGGGGTTGGAAAAACCTACCACAGAGAGCTAGCCAGAGGCCAGGTGAGAGTGGAGGGCCCACTAGGGAGGTCCAGAGCAGTGTCCCGGGGAGAAGCACAGTCCCCCATTCCTGCTGCAGGAATTCCTACCAGAGTTCTGGCTCTGAGCCCTGCTTGTTCCTACCGTCTGCATCAGCCTGTCACTAGTGGGTGCCTCTGGTTTCTGGAAAGGAGCAGGGGGTTTCTGCTCCCTGCTCACCACCTTAGAGCCTCCTGGCTCATGGTTGTCACTCTACCTCTTCTCTGGCACCCCAGGTGCTGGGATGGGGCAGAGGTCTCCCCTACTCTGCTCCTTCTCAGGTTTGTGGGCTGCTCCTGGAGAGCAGCTCCAGCACTTGCCCCAGCTATCCTCAGCAGAGTGAAATTCACCATTTCCCTGCTGCCCCAGCAGCGAAACTGACCAGAGTATTATTAGCTCTGCTCCACTGCCCTTTAGCAGAGCTCTGAGCAGCTGCAGAGGCACACCAGCTTTATCTAGCTGCAGACTTGGCAGGCAGTGCTGTGTTGGGTCACGTTGGGAAGGGTCTCTCTCTAACCCCAGGGACTAGGAGTCTGCATTTTCAGAAGCGACCACCCAACTTGAGACACCTAGGGTGCTTGGCACTGGCTGGAAATCAGCCCATTTTCGGATGTGCCGGAATCCTCAAGTCACCTCTGAAAATGTCAGGCCCCTCCCTCTTCACGGGGGAAAGAGTGCCAGCACACTGCCACAGGGAGCTGCTTCCCTCCATCTCATGGTCTCTGATGTTCCTGCAGAGGGAGACAGAGGATAAGAATTGGGCCCTGAAGGAGCAGCTGAAATCATGGCAGCGCCTCCGCCATGACCTAGAGCGCGCGCGCCTGCTGGTGGAGCTGATACGCAAACGGGAGAAGCTCAAGAGAGAGACGGTAACAATTGTGTGTCCCTCCTGGGAGCTTGGGGGTGACAGCACAGGCCCCTCCTGCAGGAGCTTGGGGCGAGCCCAGATTCCTGACCTGAGTGTGGGGGAGGGAGGGGAGCGCAGGTCCCCCCGTGGGTACTGGCTGATTCTCCTGTCTATGCCGTGCGGCGGTGTGTGTTTACGCTGTGCCCTGCCCCAGCAGGGTCTGAAGGGGGGTGGGGCTTTGGGAAGTGCAGGTGCTGTTCCTGCATCTCTGCTTTTCACTGGCATTGACACACTGAGTCAGAGTATCCTGCGTGCCGCCATCGCACAGGGAGGTTGGCTTCTCGAAGCAGCTGGGAAATGGCTCCTCTTTTCTCTCTGAAGTCCAGATCGCACCCAGAGCCTTGTCTGCGTCCCAAGGGCTGTAGCACAGGTCCAGGAGGCCAAGGCTCAGTCCCGCCCTGTTCTTGTGTTTCAGATTAAAATCCAGCAGGTGGCGCTGGAGATGCAGCTGACCCCCTTCCTCATCCTCCTCCGCAGGACTCTCGAGCAGCTCCAGGAGAAGGACACGGGCAACATCTTCAGCGAGCCGGTCCCTCTGTCTGAGGTAACAGAAATCTACGAAGTAAGAACCCCCTCCCCCCGGATTTCTACTTCACTCAAACTCAACCCCCGTCTGCCCACGCCAAAGGCAGCAAATGGTGCTCTCCAGACAGCTAGCGGCGGCCCGGGACTTAGCCAAGTGGGGATGTGGGCAGCTGAGCTGAGCACAGCTGGGACTGTAGCCTGGTACAGGGACTGGCAGAGAGATGAATGGTCCGTGTTCCTCTTGTGCGGGCATGGTGGGCCGGGCCAGGCAAGCGGGGCTCCTTGCTTGGAAAGGCAGGGTGCAGTGGGACCCTCAGCACGCTCCCATCCGTTCCCTGGGAAGCGCTCTGTCTAGGCATAGACATGAAATGAGTTTGGCATCAGACTTCTCCTGAGTGGGTGCAGTGGAAAACTCTGAGTCTGTCAACTGTGTCCTTCTCGGTTTTCTCTCGCCGGGGCTGTGCCTGCCTGCGCCTGCTGCCCCACTCTGGCAATTCTTCTGTGTGTTGTACATCTTGGAGCCCTCTGTAACTGGGCTATGAAATCCCACCCCCTCCAACCCATCTGGGAGGAAGGCAAGCCTCTGCCATGCCCTGGGGATTCCAGAGCCTGGGCCGGATTCCTGCCTGCCACCAGCCAGAGGAGAGGGCTGGGGCTGGGGCTGTGGTGTGAGCAATGGCAACTCTGAAATGCCTCCAGTTGTATTGCTCCCGGTGTTGGGCTGGGCTGCAGTATGCCTAGCCCCAGTCTGGTAGTGCCATTCCCTGTGTCTACACAGAGCGGGCAGTGTTTGCAGGGTATGCAACGCCATTTGGGGCAAAGCACCAGGACTGGATTCTTCTAACAGCTGTTTTCTTGGAGCAGGTAGTTCTGAGGTGTGACTCCAGGCTCAGCTCTGGCTGTTCTCCCTGTGCAGGTCCCAGACTACCTAGATCATATCAAGAAGCCAATGGATTTCTATACCATGAAGCAGAACCTGGAGGCCTATCGCTACCTGAACTTGGATGACTTTGAGGAAGATTTCAACCTGATTGTCAGCAACTGCTTGAAATACAATGCCAAGGACACAATCTTCTACCGCGCGGCCGTCCGGCTGCGAGAGCAAGGGGGAGCTGTGCTGCGGCAGGCTCGCCGGCAAGCGGAGAAAATGGGCATTGATTTTGAGACAGGCATGCACTTTCCACACTGCATCCCTGTGGATGAAGTGCTGCACCGAGACACTGAGGAGGGTGGGTATTGACACCCCATCCCAGGGTGCAAAGGCTGCAGGAGGGTCACCCGTGGAAGTCACAGCGGGGAATTCCTGTTAGATCATTGGAGGCCAGGGCAGGATGTAATTCTAGTGCCCCCATCCTCCCCCGGCAATATCTGCCACCTCCTGCTATGTCTCCTAGCCAGCCCACATGCCCGTTCCCCAAAGAGACAGGGCCAGTCCCAGGGCAGTTCTGGACCCCGAGGGTCAGGTGCATTTTGCTGGTTGGCAGATGGAGATGGGCTTCCTGGCTTGCCCCTCAGCGCTGTTGGTGCACGTGGTCAGGTGCAACAAGAGAATCTGGTTTTCCTGGTCTTGTGCTAAGGATTCGGGGGTGACATAATCCATATTGTGCCATGCGGGGCCCTTTGGCAAGCTGCTGTCATGTGCCCCCAAGTCAGCTCCCTCCAATGGGGCAGGAAGGGTGGAGAATGGAGGGCACTGCCTTTCCCAGGGCCGGCCTTAGGGAACATGGCACCCTGGGCGAACTTGCATTTTGGTGCCCCTGGTCCCTGTGGGTGTGGCATGCTCCCCCTCCCCCATATTGCCCCTGGCCCCCATGGGCTCTCCACCCTCCCTTCACCCCTAATCCTTGCACTCCCCTCCTGTGCCCCTAATCCCTGCACCCCCTTCTGCACCCACATGGGAAAACTGACCTGGATGCAGTGACGGAGCACCTGGCATTGCGGCACCCCCTGCCCGCCCCTCTGCGCCCCCCCCCACACCCACAGCTAGGGAGCTGTGTTTGTGGGGGGGAGCAAGGAGCGACATCAGGGCTCCCTGCATCCAGCTCACTTTCCCTGCAGGCTGTGTAAGGAGAGGGAGAAGAGCAGCAGCTCCTGATACCAGGATTGTGCTGTGAGGTGTGTGTGTTGGGGGGATTGTGCGTGTTGAGCGTGCTGTCTCTTTAAGAAAGCACTCGGGGTCAGGCATCTGAAGGCTTGTTCAGACACAAGCAGCTGCTGCTGGACCTGGAGAGGCAGCAGCACACACAGATTTCCCCCGTCCCGTTACCCCAGCTCAGTGGAGACCGAGTTCATGGGCTGGGGGAGGGGGACACCCCGATATCAGTCCCTCCCCCCGCATAGCAGACAGGAGGATGCTCCCAGTTCAGAGTGGCGAGAGGCTCCAGGGAGGAACAGGAGTGGGAGACAGGAGCAGTGGGGACTTCACACAGCAGTGGAGCATGGGGGAGGGGGGCAGTTCGGGTCCCTCGCCCTGCTGTCCAGAGGCTGCTGCTCCACCTTCCTGTCTGCTGCCTCTGTTAGCCCAGCTGGCTCTCAGCAGGTCAGGTAAGAATCAGGCAAATCCTGCGCATGGTGGGCCGCCCTGGCCACCGCCTGGACTGCCCACCCGCAGGACTGGCCCTGCCCTTGCAGTCTGGGCAGCCGGAGGAATTGAGGGGCCTGGAGCTGAGTACAGGGCCCAGGAGGTGGGGTCTCCCCAGAGCTGGGGGGGGGGGACACCCTCCCCTCCCCTCTCTGCTCCAGGACACCCCTCTAATGAATTGATTCTTGTGCTGCTCTATCCAGTGGCAAACCCCTGGCCCATTCAGCTCCATGTGGCTTATTCTCTGTGCATTTCTGAGACTGAGCCTGTTTGGCTCCTCCCTTCCCATGGAGCTCGTCTCTTGGGCCCCTTCAGGTGACTGTTCTGTGCCTGTGGGTTAATCCCCTCTGGATTGCCATGTCCCCTTTCCAGGAGGAAGGGAATTTCAAAACACTACCTGGCTTCTCTCACCCATCTGACCCTCCTTGTGCCCACAGAGGAGGTGCGGCTGCTGCTGTCAGAGAATCAGAAGCACCTGCCCTTGGAAGAGCAGCTTAAGATCTTGCTGGAGCAGTTGGACGAAGTCAGTGCTGGGAAGCAGAGCATCGGGCGCTCCCGCCGTGCCAAGATGATCAAGAAGGAGATCACAGTCCTGCGCCGGAAGCTGGCTCACCCACGGGATGTGCTGGACAGGCACGGCCCCTCCGCCAGGGGGATCCTGCAGGCCCACCACCCCTGTGAGAAGGACATACAGACCGACAGCGCTGCAGAGGAGAGCAGCAGCCAGGAAACTGGCAAAGGTACTGGCTGGGGGGTGGTATCAACACCCTGGCACAGCATGTAATACCCAGGGGCTTGGTGTAACCCCATGTCTGGGCAGGGCCTGAGAAGGGTGGAGTGTGCAGAATCAGCAGCCATGGACCTTACCTTCCAAAGCAGCGGCTGGGGTGGGAGGAGGTCCTGCTCCTTCCTTGGTTCCTCATTAGTGGCCCTGAAGAGCAGCGTTACAAGCTTGCAGGGGCATGAGAGGCCAGGAACGTGCCAAGCATTGTGTCAGGACTAGATGGCTGGGAGCTCCCCCTTGCAGCGGGGCCCCTCGGAGGGGATTGGGTACCAGCCGGAGACGCTGGTTTTCCCAGGTTTCTGGGAGGGAAAGAAGCTCTGGGGCCTGCCCTGCCGGCTGATGGAACCCTTTGGCCAGTTCCCTGCAGTGACCCGGCTTGCCTGGGCTACCCTGGGCTAACTGGGAGGAGAGCCCAGGTGGGGGTGGGGCCTGGAGAACCGGGATGGGGGGAAGCCAGGGTGGGGGCAGGCCGGGCCCCTGGGGAGGAGAGCCTGGATGGGTGCTGGGAGGGGACGGGGGGCCTGCTGGGAGGAGTGGGCTGACCCAGCTGGGCTGACTGGGAGGAGAGCCCGGGTGGGGCTGGGAGAAGGGTGACTAGATGTTAAGGGGAAAATATCGCTGCAAGGGAGTGGTTTTTTTTGTTTGGTTGGTTTTTTTTACACTCACCCATCCGGGAGTTTGGCGGCAATTCGGCAGAGAGCCCTTCAGTCGCGGACGGTCTTCGGCGGTATTTTGGCGGTGGGTAATAAACCTTGCCGCCAAAGACAGAAGCACCCGCTGCCAAAGACCGTCCGCGACTGAAGGGCTCTCCGCCGAATTGCCGCGGAAGACCAGGAAACAAAATATTGGGACAAATGGCGTCCCGACCATACTCTGGTCGGGATGTGGGTCAAACTCCTCAAAATCGGGACATCTGGTCACCCTAGCTGGGAGAGCCTGGATGGGACCGGCGGGGAGCCTGGGTGGAGCCGGGAGAGCCTGGATGGGGGCAGAGAGGAAGCCCAGGTGGGGGCAGGTCTCTGGATGTGGGTCGGGCTGGGCCCTGGAGAGGAGAGGCCGGGGGGGGGTCAGAGCCAGGGGAGACTGGATGGGGCAGGTCTCTGGATGGGGTCAGGCTGGGCCCCTGGGAGGAGAGGCCGGGTGGGGCGGGTCTCTGGATGGGGATCAGGCTGGGCCCCTGGGGAGGAGAGACCGGGGCGGGTCTCTGGATGGGGGTCGGGCTGGGGCCCTGGGGAGGAGAGACCGGGGCGGGTCTCTGGATGGGGTCGGGCTGGGCCCTGGGGAGGAGAGGCCGGGTGGGGAGGATCTCTGGATGGAGGTTGGTCTGGGCCCCTGGGGAGGAGAGGGGGAGGCGAGTCTCTGGATGGGGGTCGGGCTGGGCCCTGGAGAGGAGAGGCCGGGGGTCAGAGCCAGGGAGACTGGATGGGGCAGGTCTCTGGATGGGCGTCAGGCTGGGCCCCTGGGGAGGAGAGGCCGGGGAGGGGCGAGTCTCTGGATGGGGATCAGGCTGGGCCCCTGGGGAGGAGAGGCCGGGGGGGGGCGGGTCTCTGGATGGAGGTTGGTCTGGGCCCCTGGGGAGGAGAGGCGGGCGGGGGTCAGAGCCAGGGGAGACTGGATGGGGCAGGTCTCTGGATGGGGATCAGGCTGGGCCCTGGGGAGGAGAGGCCGGGTGGGGCGGGTCTCTGGATGGGGGGCGGGCTGGGCCCCTGGGGAGGAGAGGCCGGGGGGCGGGTCTCTGGATGGGGATCAGGCTGGGCCCCTGGGAGGAGAGGCCGGGGGCAGGTCTCTGGATGGGGATCAGGCTGGGCCCCTGGGGAGGAGAGGCCGGGGGCTGGTCTCTTGATGGGGATCAGGCTGGGCCCCTGGGGAGGAGAGGCCGGGTGGGGCGGGTCTCTGGATGGAGGTTGGTCTGGGCCCCTGGGGAGAGGCGGGGGGGGTCAGAGCCAGGGAGACTGGATGGGGCAGGTCTCTGGATGGGGTCAGGCTGGGCCCCTGGGGAGGAGAGGCCGGGAGGCGAGTCTCTGGATGGGGATCAGGCTGGGCCCTGGGGAGGAGAGGCCGGGGGCGGGTCTCTGGATGGGGCGGGCTGGGCCCTGGGGAGGAGAGGCCGGGGCGGGTCTCTGGATGGGGATCAGGCTGGGCCCCTGGGAGGAGAGGCCGGGGGCGGGTCTCTGGATGGAGGTTGGTCTGGGCCCCTGGGGAGGAGAGGCCGGGGGGGGGCCAGAGCCAGGGGAGACTGGATGGGGGCAGGTCTCTGGATGGGGGTCAGGCTGGGCCCCTGGGGAGGAGAGGCCGGGGCGGGTCTCTGGATGGGGCGGGCTGGGCCCTGGGGAGGAGAGGCCGGGGCGGGTCTCTGGATGGGGATCAGGCTGGGCCCCTGGGGAGGAGAGGCCGGGGGCAGGTCTCTGGATGGGGATCAGGCTGGGCCCCTGGGGAGGAGAGGCCGGGGGCAGGTCTCTGGATGGGGATCAGGCTGGGCCCCTGGGGAGGAGAGGCCGGGTGGGGCGGGTCTCTGGATGGAGGTTGGTCTGGGCCCCTGGGGAGGAGAGGCGGGGGTCAGAGCCAGGGAGACTGGATGGGGGCAGGTCTCTGGATGGGGTCAGGCTGGGCCCCTGGGGAGGAGAGGCCGGGTGGGGCAGGTCTCTGGATGGAGGTTGGTCTGGGCCCCTGGGGAGGAGAGGCGGGGGGTCAGAGCCAGGGGAGACTGGATGGGGCAGGTCTCTGGATGGGGATCAGGCTGGGCCCCTGGGGAGGAGAGGCCGGGGCAGGTCTCTGGATGGGGTCGGGCTGGGCCCTGGGGAGGAGAGGCCGGGGGCGGGTCTCTGGATGGGGGTCGGGCTGGGCCCCTGGGGAGGAGAGGCCGGGGGGCGCGGGCAGAGCAGGAGGGGCCGGGGGCCTGCTGGGAGGAGTGGGTGACCCGGCTGGGCTAACCGGGAGGGGAGGCGGAGCAGACCAGGACACACGGGCTGGGAGGGAGCTGAAATCCGCCCGCCCGTGGCCAAGGCCTGATGCTTCGAAGGGGCAGCTCTAGGCTCCCCGCTCAGGACCCGGGGGGCCTTGGCCACGCTGCCCAGCTCGGTCCAGAGCCGTGGGGTCTCTCGCCAGCAGCCTGGGCAGCTTTTCCTCTCCTGGGCTGGCAGGGCAGCTCCGCTCTCGCTGGCCTGGTCTTTGCCTCTCCTTGGCTTGGCCCCTGGCGCTGTCCCTTTGCACCCGGTTTGTCACCAAGCAGCTTTCTTCACTCGGGGCCTTCACCTGGGCACTGGGCCCCTTCGACCTGTATTGCCTCACTAGACGCTCAGTCTCTGGGCATGGGCTTGAGGCGGGGGGGGTCTCGCTTCCCCTTTGCAGGGTCTGGTTTAAGCTAAAACTGCCTTTGGAGCTGGTCCCGTTTCAGCGGGTGGATTGCTGTGACGCCCTCTCCTGCGCGTCCCTCCATTTCCCTCGCTGAGTGTCTGCTCCCAGACCCGGGTCTGACATTCCTGCGTCTCCGGACCTCAGACCTTTCGCCTTTTCCTTCTTTCCTCTTTCTCGCTTCCCAGTTCTTCTCTTATCTGATCCCTTCCCCAGCTCCGCTCGCTAGCTCAGCCTCTGCATCCTTCTTCCCCTCCAGCTCTTTCCAACTGCCCCTTCGGGTGGATCCCGAGCCCCCTCCTTGGCCGGCTCGCGCCAGGACGGCGTGCTGGGCTGCTGGGCTGCAGGGGCTAGTGCCCGGGCAGGGTTACCACACCCGACACATTGGCACACCTTAACAGGGCCATGCGTGAACATGACCCAGGAAGGTGTTGCCTGCTGGAGTCTGGAAAGCTGGGATCAATAGCCTGCTCTGTCCGTCTCAGATGGGACAGTTGCCAACTCCAGAGTGTAGAGTTGGGCATTTTCCAATCCAGGATTCCCTTTTTGCTGCACCAGGTGCCCAGCATTTCATTTCCTGTCTCCCAGCTGTGCCAGGACCTGCCTGCAGCTGCCACTTGCTCGGCAGCTTTTCCCCACGAGGCAGTTGATTGGCTGGCAGGGAGTGTTCCCTGCACTGTGCCATGGAGCCAGGCTGCAGAGGACGGAATCAGAGCTGGACGGGAGCCAGCAGTGTTGGCCGGTGAGCTAGGCTGCCTGGAGAACAATGCAGCAGCTAAGGGCTGAGCCACTGACCACCTACAAGCTCCCCCTTCCCTGGCACGCACAAGGAAGGAGGCTCTGGGCCTGGCTGCCTTGAGAGCATGGCAGAAATTCCATCCTTCAGTCCCTTTCAGAAATAACCACAGGCCATGAATTGACTGTGGGCATGGGGCCCAGTGGGACTCCATGGGGCTGGACTGCTTTCCTGCTGCAGGCTTGCTGGGCCTTTAGCACAGGGAAGTGCAAGCTTTTTCACAAGCACTTCAGATGTCTGTAGCTTTTCAGGGGCACAGCAGGGCTGGGCAGCTCCCAGCTGGAGCCTGAGGAATTTGGGAGATGCTGTTGCTGCTCATCTTGCTTCCTTTCGTTGATTTCGGTGTCTCTGAACATGAGGGGGAGTGGCTGCACTGCTAGGGTGGAGGCTTCTCTGCAGATCCCCCCTGGTGAGGATTCTCTGCAACTCTGCCAACTGCCCAGGTTTGGTGATGTGAGGACAGTGGTGGCAAGATGAGAGAAGGCATGGGACTATCCCTTCCTTACAAAGCTCTGCTGCTGATCTGCAGCTCTCTTGTGCCAGCCCTGGGCTCCCCGCAGCTCTCCCCTCGTGCGTTTGCACACTGCTGCCCGATGGCCTCGCTGGAGGCAGGTGTGAGCTGTGGGGGCAGATTTCCAGAGCTCTCCTGGGGAGCTGGGAGTGGAGCAGCGTGGTAGAGCCTGCTGCCCAGCTTCTGAACATGCTGTCTCTCATCCCCTCTCTGCCAGGTCTGGGCCCCAACTCTTCCTCCACCCCAGCACACGAGGTTGGCAGGAGGACTTCTGTGCTCTTCTCCAAAAAGAACCCCAAAACCGCAGGGCCCCCAAAACGCCCTGGACGCCCACCCAAGAACCGGGATAGCCAGCTAGCTGCAGGGCATGGGAGTAGCCCAATAGGTCCCCCCCAGCTTCCAATAATGGAGGGGTCGCAGCGCCAGCGGAAGAGAGGGAGGAGCCCACGGCCAAGTTCCAGCTCAGAGAGCGACAGCGATAAATCCACCGAAGACCCTCCCATTGGTGAGTGTGGCTGCTGCAGCAGCGAGGGTTGGAGGGGGCCATGCTGGATCTGTGTGTGTGACTAATGATGTCCCTTGCCTGGTTCTGCTGCAGACCTGTCAGCCAATGGCTTCAGTGGCGGGAGCCAGCCAGTTAAAAAGAGCTTCCTGGTTTACCGGAACGACTGCAGCCTTCCTCGGAGCAGCTCTGACTCGGAGTCCAGCAGCAGCAGCAGCAGCAGCGCTGCCTCGGATCGCACCAGGTACAGTGCCCAGGTGGCTCTGTCCCAGCGGCTGTACCAGGAGTGGGGCCTTCAGCCTGTTTGTAAATCCATTTAGCAGTAACCCTTTCAAGGCTGCAGCACCCACCATGGCTGCTCCAGCGCCTCCCTTCCTCTCACATGCAGTGCCCAAAGCCACGTATGTTTGTGACATGCCTGCTGAGGAGCAGAAGGCCCAGAGTCTGGGACTCATTGGGCCTGGCTTGCTATGCGTCTGCCAGCACTCAGCCCTGCCCTGGGGGCAGCTGTCAAACAGTCCTCTTGGTGAGGCCATGGCCGGAGAGCCCGAACCAGAGAACTGCACAGAGGTTGCTCCTGCACATGTGTCTGCTGGAGGCCAGCTGGGTTGGGTGGATTGTGCCAGTTTCTTTCTCTCTGTGGACAGAGGGACCTTAGGCCTGCCCTGGAGTGAAGACCCAGGTGGGGGTGGGGTGGAATGCCATCTGGGGGGGACCCTTCTCACTTAACCACTGACTCCCCCTTTCAAAGGCAACTGGAGAGCCCCATATCGTAGAACAGTATTGTGGGCAGTTCCTCTGCTGAGCGCTGTGGGCTCTATTCCTGAGGGCACTGGCTGGCCGCCTCCCCAAAGCATGGGTGTCCTAAGGATCCCCTCCCCCCAGTGCACAGGAAAGCAGTGCCTGGAAAGGTAACGTGGCACCTAGTAACAGGACTGCTTCCCTGCCTTCCCACAGCACGACGCCCTCAAAGCAGGGCAGAGGGAAGCCCTCCTTCTCCCGTGTCAACTTCCCAGAGGACAGCAGCGAGGATACTTCTGGAACGGAGAATGAGTCCTACTCTGTTGGTGCTGGGCGAGGCGTTGGTCACAGCAGTGAGTATCTTGAGCCTCGGCCAGCAGCTTCCAGCTCCTGTCGCTGTCTGGAAGCGTCAGTGCTAATTCTTCCCCTCTTTTCTTTGGCGCAGTGGTGCGGAAGAGCATTGGGCGTGGAGCCGGGTGGTTGTCGGAAGATGAAGACTCCTCTCTGGACGCCCTGGACCTGGTGTGGGCTAAGTGCAGGGGGTACCCATCGTACCCAGCACTGGTGGGTGCCCTCAGCTCTCCTTTTCCTCCCCTTGCAGGATCTCACCTGGCTCCTAGTGAGGGAGTGAACGGATTCTCTTGCTGGATGGCCAGAACACTAGGAATCCCCTCCCCTTGCTCCCAGATGATCTGCACCACATGTCACTGCCATCCTTGGGCCAGTCTGGCTGGAGGCTTACTGCTCTTGTGCCGATGGTGGGCTAGTCTTCCTGAGCCCTGTGACTAGTGGGGAAGTTAAGGGGCTTGCTGCTTCCCATAACACTTTGGGCTAAAGCACATTTGCCATTTGCTCCAATGTGTGAATCCTGTGGGGTAGCCCTGTTCTTGGGGGTGGCCTCAGGTCTCTTCTGCCCCCTGCCTGCCAGAGAGAACACTTATGCATGGTCTGTACAGTCATGACAGGTGGAGAGTGAATAGGGAAGCATCATTTGCCTCTTCACGTAACACGATTAGGCGGCAGGTTTAAAACACAAGGAAGTTCTCGTGTGGCACTCGTTGCCAGGGGCTGTGAAGAAAAGTATGACTGGGTTGAACTGTCAGTTCATGGGGGACAGCCCATCAATGGTTGTTAGCCAGGATGGGCAGGGCCACAACCCCATGCTGTGGGTGTCCCTAAATTTCCAACTGCCAGAAGCTGGATGACTGGATAACAGCCCTGTTCTGTTCTATTTCCCTCTGCAGCACCTGGCCACTGCCAGAGCCAGGACACTGGGCTAGCTGGACCATTGGTCTGACCCAGCACGGCCGTGCTGCTGCTGCTATGTGAACCCCTTTAGAATGTAGCTGGCTGGCTCCCCAGGCTAGTGATCCTGGCCCCAGCTGTTCCTCAGTTCTTAGCCGGTCCTGCTTTAGTCAGACCCAGTGGTGGGGCTCAGTGCAGGAGTCGCTGGGTGACGCTCTCTGGCCTTTGTTATGCAGACTAGAAAGTCCCTTCTGGCCTTAAAAACCTAGCAATCGAACCTCGGGAAGTGCTGCTCCAGCCTCAGCCCTGAGCGTGGAAATACCCCTGTCACTCTGCAGATCTGCTCCCCAGGGTAACGGGAGGCTGAGCTGCAGGCTCTGGGGTCTCCAATACAGCTTCACTCATGTGAGTGCAGCAGAGACACAGTCCCCGGGGAGCTGGAGGCTCTTCTTCCCAGAGGCTAGCAAGAGAGTTGGTTTGTTAGTACTGTGGCATTGCCTGGGAGCCCAGTTACAGACCAGGCTCAGCTGTGCTAGGTGCTGTATGCAGAGCCTGCCCCAGTCCACTCGCAGTCTAAAGAGAAGGAAGCGCTGAGAGTCTGGTGGTCAGCATGGTAGGCAGTGCTCTCGGTACACCAGCTGCTGTCTTGTCAGTGATGCCAGAGGCCCATCGCGGAAGGCAAGGAATTGCAAACACAAGCATGAGCTAAGGCTGTTTCTGAAGGGGGGGTGTGAGCAGGAGAGAGCCCCTGTGACTTCGCCTGAACTGGTTGTGGTGTTGCGTCTTTGTGCACACCTGGAGCCCCTTTGCTTCGGGTTGTCATGGTGACAGACACGTAGCTCAGGGAGCTGGTGTTAGTCGGCCGCTTTGCAGTGCAGTCACTAACACGGGGCCTTTGGGCTCTAAGCGCAACACTTGGGAACGAACTGGTCAAACCAAGCCCTGCGGGGGGGTTCAAAGGCATAAAGCTGCCAAGAGCTGAGGGGTGGTGCGAGAGTGGATTATTAGGGGCTGGGCAGCACTCTGCTTTTTCCCAGCTGGAGCGAGCATCCTGATTCTGCCTTTATACCCCCAGGAAAAGCTTTCCTCAGTGTCTTAGTGGGGCTGGGGGGGCTTCTGCCCCTTCTCTGGGATCTCACCTTTGTCTCCCTGCTGGTTTGGCAGATCATTGATCCGAAGATGCCACGGGAGGGTATGTTCCACCATGGCGTCCCCATCCCAGTGCCTCCCTTGGAGGTGCTGAAGCTGGGAGAGCAGATGACTCAGGAAGCACGAGAGCATCTCTACCTCGTCCTCTTCTTTGACAACAAGCGCACCTGGTAAGGGCCAGCCAGGGCTTTCTCATGTTGTGTGCCAGCTCTGTGGTCCCTCAGCAAGACCGAGCAAGGCCTGCTGGGGATGGGGTGCTGAGGGCGAGTCAGTGAACTCCACCAGGCTCGGGGTGGGGTATGCAGAAGATGGGAAGCCTCATGAGGTGTGATGTCCTTTCCTCCAGGCAGTGGCTGCCCCGGACCAAGCTTGTGCCACTGGGTGTGAACCAGGACCTGGATAAGGAGAAGATGCTGGAGGGCCGCAAGTCAAACATCCGCAAGTCTGTGCAGATCGCTTACCACCGTGCCATGCAGCACCGCAACAAGGTGCAAGGCGAACAGAGCAGCGACTCCAGCGAGAGTGACTGATGCCAGCTGCTGCCTTGGTGATCCACTGGCTCTGCTCATGGCTTCTCAGTCTCAGGGCAAACAGGGCTCTCAGTCCTGGGCACTTAGTGCAGCTGGTCTGTACAGGAGCAGGAGCTTGCCCCTGTCACTGGGACAGAGCGTGCTCCTGAAAGCAGCCAGGGCTGAGCACAGGAGTGAGTGGGTTAGAGCAGAAGCAGGCGGAGCTATTGCCTGCTGCTGAGTGCAGTGCCCAGCAGTACCCTCTGCACCCTCCCCCCTCTCCAGCTGGCACTGCTAGAGCCTCCCCTTCTAGGGTGCTGCCCTGCCTGTCCCTGCTCCCTGGCTTGAATGTCGTGTTCCCAGGGGCAGGGCAGGTGCCCAGCCAGGCCCAGTTCCCTGGGGCTGGTGCCTCCCCCCGCGGGCAGGGGCACAGCTCCAGCGGGGGAAGGGCGCTGTAAATACTGTACAGACGGGAGAATTTAAATTATTCTCATTTGTAGCCCGTTTCAGGGTCCGGGGGAAGTAGTTTGGTACTGAACAGCGCTTCCCATCGTGGCCCTTCCAGCCTGGGTAGCCCGGGCCTCTTTGTAATCTCCTTACGCGCACACTTTGATACGGTCGCTGTGGGGAGCGGCTGCGCCCTGCCTGCCCCCTCCCCCACTGGACTCGCGTCTCCTCCTCCCGCCACGGTCAGACGCTCGTTTGTATTTATTTGGAAGGAAGAAAATCTATTGAGTCTTAGAAAATAAACCCTCTATTTGCACCCCGGCCTGAGGCTGGTGCTGCCCGGGCACGTGGGGGGAGGGGGCGCGGCCCTGGCGCCGTGGGGGGAGGGGCCTGGGCACGTGGGGGCGCGGCCCTGGCGCTGTGAGGGGGCCTGGGCACGTGGGGAGGGGCGCGGCCCTGGCGCCGTGGGGAGGGCCTGGGCACGTGGGGGGCGCGGCCCTGGCGCCGTGGGGGGGCCTGGGCACGTGGGGAGGGGCGCGGCCCTGGCGCCGTGGGGCGGGGCCTGGGCACGTGGGGAGGCGCGGCCCTGGCGCTGTGAGGGGGGCCTGGGCACGTGGGGAGGGGCGCGGCCCTGGCGCCGTGGGGGGGGGCCTGGGCACGTGGGGAGGGGCGCGGCCCTGGCGCCGTGAGGGGGCCTGGGCACGTGGGGAGGGGCGCGGCCCTGGCGCCGTGAGGGCGGGGCCTGGGCACGTGGGGAGGGGCACGTCCCTGGCGCCGTGAGGGGCGGGGCCTGGGCACGTGGGGAGGGGCGCGGCCCTGGCGCTGTGAGGGGCGGGGCCTGGGCACGTGGGGAGGGGCACGACCCTGGCGCCGTGGGGCGGGGCCTGGGCACGTGGGGAGGGCACGTCCCTGGCGCCGTGGGGGGCGGGGCCTGGGCACGTGGGGGGAGGGGCACGTCCCTGGCGCCGTGGGGGGCGGGGCCTGGGCCATAGAGCGCCGGGGCCGGGCGGGATGAAGCGCTGCGGGGGCCCGGCGCTCTGGGGCCACCTGCCCTGCGGGCGCTCGGAGCTGCGGCTGGAGCTGGTGCTGCGCTGTGGCCAGGCCTTCCGGTCAGCGGGGCGGGGCGGCGGGGGCGGGGAACAGGGCCCCGGGGGCGGGGCGGTTGGGGGCGGGGAACAGGGCCCTGGGGGCGGTTGGGGCAGGGAACAGGGCCCCGGGGGGCGGGGCGGTTGGGGGCGGGGAACAGGGCCCCGGGGTGGGGAACAGGGCCCTGGGGGTGGGGCAGTTGGGGCGGGGAACAGGGCCCCGGGGTGGGGCGGTTGGGGGCGGGGAACAAGACCCTGGGGGCAGGGCGGTTGGGGGCGGGGAACAGGGCCCCGGGGGCGGTTGGTGGCAGGGAACAGGGCCCCTGGGGGCAGGGCGGTTGGGGGCGGGAACAGGGTCTGGGGTGGGGAACAGGGCCCCGGGGGCGGTTGGTGGCAGGGAACAGGGCCCCGGGGGCGGGCGGTTGGGGGCAGGAACAGGGCCCCGGGGGTGGGAACAGGGCCCGGGGGCGGTTGGGGGCGGGGAACAGGGCCCCGGGGGGCGGGGAACAGGGCCCCCGGGGGGGGGCGGTTGGGGGCGGGGAACAAGACCCTGGGGGGCGGGGCGGTTGGGGGCGGGGAACAGGGCCCGTGGGCTGCCCCACCCCCCAGCACAGACCGCGCGGGAGTCAGCCCCGAGACCCCATCCCTGGCCCCCGGCGCCCCCAGTCTGATCAGCAGCTGCGCTTTGCCACTGGGGTCCTGGCCAGCGGGGCCGCGTGTCTCCCCAGCACGTGCCCGCCCCGGGGGCTGCCCCCACATTGGGAATCTGGCAGCACGTGAGCAAAGCCCTTGGGGGAGAATCCAGGCCCCTTCGTGGGCCAGGAGCACAGAGGTGCTGGGCAGCCACCCCTGGCCCTGACTGGCCTGTGTGTGTCAGCTGGAGGGAGCGCAGCCCTGGGCACTGGACCGGGGTCCTGGCGGGCCGGGTGTGGACGCTCAGGCAGACCGAGGAGCAGCTCTGGTACACGGTTCACGAGGAGGAGGAGGAGGAGGAGGAAGGCAGCCGCACAAAGGCCGCGGGGCAGGAGCTGCAGCCCAGGGGAAGAGACGCAGGGGGGAGCCTGCACCCTGAGGCCCCCGCCATGGAGGCTTCGGGTGGCGCAGACAGCTTTGAAGCCCAGCAGATCCTCCATGATTACTTCCAGCTGGACATAGGCCTGGCCGGGCTGTACCAGGCCTGGGGCGCTGTGGACCCGCACTTCCGGAAAGTGGCTGCCAGTTTCCCAGGTACATTGGTGCTGGGCAGCCGGAGCAGAGGACTGAGCTGGGGGGATCATGTGCATGTCATGGGTTGCCTGGCAGGCAGACTGGGACAGGAGCAATGTCTCGATGGGACTTTCGTCTGGCCAGTGCTTTTTGCTGTGGGGGCTGGACTGGCAGAGCTCCAGCGCACTGACCCTGGTGGGCAGACACTGGCTACCTTGCGCTAGGGGCTCACATGGGCGTGGGGACGCTAGGTAGGTGGACAGGAGCCTTCCATTGACCAAGCTGCATCTGGGCCGGGGCTGCTCGTCCAGCACAGCTCCTGCTCTCCGAGCCCTGAGCGATGCCATGGGCAAGGGCAGTTCCTCTCCTCTGCTGCCTGGCCTGTGCATGGCAGCCGAGCCGTGCCGGGCCGTGCCCTCAGGGTGAAAGTCGCTCAGAATGGGGCTGGCTGAGCCCCTTGGCCCAGCCCCAGCTGGGGGAAGCAGGCCAGCCCTCGCCACATGCCTGCAGGCTCCTGATTGGTTCGTGGCTCTTCCCAGCTGTTCTGCTCTGCTCTTGGTGCCCAGGGCTGAGTGGGCTTTTCCTAGGGGGACGTCAGGGTGCTGCCCCTCCAGCAGGGCCTCAGCACACTTCCTCTCCACCTGCTTCTCCCATGTCACACTGTGCTGCACCACCCCCGCCCAGGGGCTCTGTCTGAGGGGCACCCAGGAGCAGTACCTGGTGGGCTCTGGGTCCGTTTCCCAGGTGGTAAGGTCAGGCCTAAGCTCCAGGGGGGCCTTTCTTGCCTGCAGGACCCAACCCCATAGGTCCTGATCCTTTCCAGTCTCTCTGCTTCCCAGGACACTGTCCCCCCTCTGGGGAGGGCCAGCGCTCCCTGGCCCTTGATGTCCAACTTGCCAGGCTGAGCTAACGCACATTTTGTGTGAATGGGCCTAGCTGGCTGCGCGCCTGCCTGGCCTTGGCAGATTTACCCCTCCCTCAGTCTGTGGTCAGCAGGGATTGCAGGTTTCCTGCCCGATGAGCGATAACATGCTGAAGAGCGTCAGGCTCACACTGATTCCCGGGGAACCCCACTAGAAATGCCCCCATTCGATGGTGGTCGCCCAGTGACACCTGCTGTGGGAGAGCTGGCAGTTAGCCAGGGCTTACCCCCGGTAACGTGTACTGTACTGAGATGGTACAGGGCAAATATTTGAAGCAGACAGCTGTGCAGCACTAAGGCAAATGCCTTACAAAAGTGACGACAGTTACATTTATTGGCCAAACGTGGAAGCTCCTAAAAGGATGACATGTGCCATGTGTGTCAAACGCCGTGGGCTGGCATTGATCATGTTCCCGCCTTTTCATTCCTTGCTAGTTGAATCTCGTAGCAACTTTTCCATTATTTTGCCGGGGGTTGATGTCAGGCTGGTTGGCCTCTAGTTACCAGGATATCCCACTTGCCCTTTTTGAATATTGACCTGACCTTAGCACTCGCCTTGTCTTTTGGAATTTCCCAGCTAGTCCAAGATTTACTTAAAAGTAACATTGGTAGCCGAGATCTCCTCAGTCAGCTCTCTTACCACTACTGAAAGCCAGTCTTCTAGACTTGCTGATTTAAACGTTTGTCCCTAGTAGATGTTGTTTAACATCCTCCTAAATTGCTAATGGCCTGGAAAGTACTTCTTCATCCTCATGTGACAGGATATGCTTCTTTCCAAACACAGAACAGTTATATTTAATGAACACTTCTGCCTTTTCTGCATCATCTCTGTCTAGCAAGGGCTTCTACTGTTGTTTTCTTTTATTCATATTTTCAAAAACTCTTCATTCTTGCCAGCCATGGATTTTTCCCCTGGTTTCTTTAGCTTCCCTTATTAATTTTCTACATTTCATAACTTTAAATTTATATAAATTGCCATATTTTTCCTCTTTTTTTTCCATTTGTTATATATAGTTTTTTTATGTCTAATTGCTGCCTTCACTTCCCCACTGAACCAGGAAGGCCTCCTAACCAAAGTTGTCCTTTCTCACTTGTAGAATCATGGCATTTTGGCCATCTGATAAACTCTTCTTAAAGAACTCCCAATTTTTTTCTGTCTACGTTTTTCCTTCTGATCAATTTCATTCATAATCTTCCTCAGTTGGGGGCATCGGCTGCTTGGAAGCATCAACTCCCCAGTGCAGTTCTGGCACCTTCTTCTTTCCTGTCACGTGGCTCGCGTCCCAGTGAGTTAGCATTGCTGGGGGCCCGCCCCAGTGCTGACTGACTGCCCTGGGTGTCTGGCTGCCTTGGCACTCAGGGCAGCAGGGGTCTCCCAGAGGGGTCTCGGAATAGTCGGGGGGAAACAAACAGGCATCATATCTCGCACGGATAAACCAGCTCATGCATTTCCCCCGAGTCCCGTGTGAGCCTGGCAGGAACCTGCTGGGCACAGGGCTGAGAGCTGGATTCCAGTCTCACCTGCTGCTCCTTGGCAAGTCCCTGCCTCTGTCTCCTGTCCCCTGCCTTGGAGCAGTAGGGACAAGACGCTCTGTGAGCGTGTGCTCTGCAGAGGGGGATGTTGTCAGCCCGCCCAGGCATGCCCTGTCAGTGTAGCGTACCCGCTGACAGAGGCCAGTCCCGGTCTCCGTGCTGCCAGGCCCTGTTGCACCATGTGTACCGGAGCAGTGTACCAGACGCCCTGCTGCTTGGGCCCATTGCAAGGGGGAGCTCTCGGAGGGGCAGTGCTGAGAGACCCTTCCTCTGCTCCAGGGGCCCTGTGCAGGGTGGGGCACGGGGTAGGGGGTTCTGGCGCTGCACACAGTCACATCTCTCAGCTCAGCCAGTCTTTGTGAAGGCCAGAGGCCGAGGGAGGAGGTGGAGCCCTGGCTGTGCCATGCCCTGCTGAGTGTTGGCCCTGTGGCTGGGGCTAATCTTGGCTCCTGCCTGGCGCCTGTGGCTGGGGAGAGGAGCTGGGGCCTGCCTAGGCTGGTTTAGTCACGGGCTGTGGGGTACTGGGCGCTGGCCCCAGGAGGGGTGGCAGCTATGGGGGCTTTGAGTGGCACTGCCATGTGGAGGCCAGGAAGCACTTTCCCTGCCTGAGGCAGCCCTCTGGCCTGCAGGTGTCCGCGTGCTGCGCCAGGACCCCGTCGAGTGTCTCTTCTCCTTCCTCTGCACCTCCAATAACCACCTGGTGCGCATCACGGGCATGATTGAGCGCCTCTGCCGGGCCTTTGGGCGCCGCCTCTGCCAGCTGGATGCGGAGCCATACCACGCCTTCCCCTCGCTGCAGGCCCTAGCGGGTGAGTATGTCCTCCCCCCCCCCCCCGCCGGCTGGCAGCCCCGCGCCCGCCCCCTCCTGCCCCCACGCCACCAGCTGGCAGCCCTGCCTCCTCCTGCCCCCACACCGCCGGCTGGCAGCCCCGCACCCGCCCCCTCCTGCCCCACCAGCTGGCAATGCTGCACCCTCCCCCCCGCGGGCCGGCGTGCGCCCGCTCCCTCCTGGCCCCCCCCACAGGCTGGCAACCCCATGTCTGCCCCCTGCCAGCTGGCAGCTCCACACTCGCTGCCGTCTGCCCCCTGCCAGCTGGCAGCTCCACACTCGCTGCCTCCTGCCCCTCCCTGCAGGCTGGCAGCCCTGCACCCACCCCCTCCTGCCCTCCCCACACCAGTTGGCAACCCCGCACCCACTCCTTCCTGCCCCCCTCACGCCGGCTGGCAGCTCCACACCCACCCCCGTGTACCCGCCTCTGGGCCAGCAGCTCAGCTCCGACCCCCTTGTGCCACCCCTGTGTCCGTTCCCCCAGCCGGCAGTCCAGCACCCGCCACCTTGTGGCTCAACCCCCCGCAGACCAGTCCCCTCCCCACGGCTGACCTGCTGTTCTGGGGCAGGTGCTGACACTGAGCGACGGCTCCGGGCTCTGGGCTTTGGCTACCGGGCAAAGTTTGTGAGCCAGAGTGCCCAGGCCGTGCTGAGGCAGTTTGGGGCCGAGGGGTTGCACCAGCTGCGCAGCATCCCGTACCCGGAGGCCAGGAGGCTGCTGTGCGCCCTGCCCGGCGTGGGGGCCAAGGTGAGTGCTGGGGCCCCAGGGGCCCAGCACAGGCACCTGGGCTCCTTTCACCTCAGCCCTCGTGCGACTGCCAGGGAACAGGGCCCCATCCTGCAGCGGGCTGAGAGCTGGGGGGAGGGGCCCACAGGGGATGCATATGGCAGGAGCAGCTCAATGTAGTGGCCTGGGGGGTACAGATGGCTGGGAGGGGGTGCTGGGAGGGGGCAGGTGGGGGTGCTGATGGCTGGGAGGGGGTGCTGATGGCTGGGGAGGAGGCAGGTTGGGGGAGGTGCTGGGAGAGGGGATCAGATAGGGGTGGGGCGCTGTTGGCTGGGGGAGCGGGGCAGGTGGGGGTTGGGGGTGCTGGGGCCTGACCCTCTTCTCCCCGGTCGGGGGCAGGTGGCAGACTGTGTGTGCCTGATGGCACTGGACAAGGTGGAGGCGGTGCCTGTGGACACCCACGTGTGGCAGATTGCCCGGCGGGACTACGGCCTGGAGCTGGGCTCAGGCGCCCGGAGCGTGACGATGCGTGTGCACAGTGAGCTCGGTGAGTGCTGGGGGGGGGTCACGCTGGGCCCCCTCCCTGGGGAGCAGCTCAGCAAGGAGAGGGGGTGCAGGGCGCAGGCTGGCACGGAGGCCGTGTGGCCCCAGGGGCTGCTCCCCCCCTTCACTGGAATTTTCTCTCCTCAGGAGACTTTTTCCGGCAGCTCTGGGGACCCTACGCAGGTTGGGCACAGGCGGTGAGTAGTCCCCAGGGGCCCCCTGACCTGCGGAGAGGGGCAGCCCACAAGGACGGATCCCCCTTCCCACGGCTGGGCGCGCCCTCTCCACCCCCAAGCTCCCCATCTCTCCCTATCTCGCAGGTTCTCTTCTGTGCCGATTTAAAGATGTTCCAGCAGAACCCCAGCACAAGTGCAAGGACGAAGGGGGGCCCAGCCCGTTGCAGACCCACCCCTGCCCTGGAAGCAGGGGGGCAGGACTCGGCTTCGCCTGGAGCCACAGGGACTCTGTGCACAGAAGCAGCTCCAGCCCCTTGTGCCCTGACTGGCAAATGCCAGCGTGGGGCAAAGTGCTGCACTGGCCCCTCCCCACAGGGGGCTGGGCACTGAGCTGCGCTGCACATGCTGTGCTGCTCCTGGTGCTGGCAGAGGGGGAGAGAACAGAGCAGGGGGGGCCAGTTCCAGCCTCTCAGGGCTGTGCCTGGCTGGGGGCTGCATGCAGAGCAGCTGGAGGGAGGAGGGGGGCTCAGTGCAAACGCAGCCATGTCTACAGGGCAGGTGGAGCCCCCACCAGGGCGAAAGGCCAGTGCCGGCCCAGCTTGGCTCAGCTCAGCGCCCCCAGGAGGAAGCCGGGGCCAGGCAGAGGCTCCTGAGGCGCAGCTGCCGGCCTTTGATGAGCGCAGCGTGGGGGAGAGCCCACGGGAGCCGGGCTTTGGCCGTAACGCCGGTGCCCTGCTGCAGCGCTGGGTGCCGGGGGTGCCCATAGCTGCTGGGCCTGGCACTGGGAGACGCACACGGCCAGCCTGCAGGGTGGGACCCTGGGGGCGTTTGCCCGGCAGGGTCTGCCCAGGGTTCCCATGTGCACTCAGCAGGGGGCATGGATTCACCCTCCCTCTCGGGTCCCCCACCCATGTCACAGGCTGGGGGGCCTGAGGCACTGAGCCAGCAGAGCCGTGCCTTGGCCTGGCCACAGCACAAGTGGAGGTGGGGGGACACATGCCCCCCGGGAGCTCAGGGCAGCCCCCCCAGCCCCCAGTGAGCAAAGCCACCGCAAGCTGCATTCGCTGCTTTCCTTTAATACAAGCATCAACGTCGAAAGAGCCTTGCGTGGAAATTCTGCTTGAACATGCGGGGAGGGGCCGGGGCCGCGGGGGAGGGGGAAGGTATGGGGGCTGCAGCGAGGTGAACCGGCCCCTTGTCACCCTGCAGCTTGGCTGCACTGACCCCGCCCCCGGCAGCGGAGCCAGGCCGTGCTGGGGGTCTGGCCAGAGCGTGCTACCTGAGTTCCCGCCTGTGGAGCGGGGAGGGAAGGAGGCTGCAGTGGCATGAGCAAGTACATGCAAGCCCCAGCATGGGGGGGGGGGGTCAGTGGCCTAGCCCAGGCGTGGCCCCCAGGGAGGCTGGGCCCCGGCTCTGCCCCAGGGGAAATGCTGGGTTCCTAGCCTGCACCCTGCAGGCAGGGCAGCCATGCTCCAAGCGCCAGCTGCTGTTGCTGTCTCCCCCGGAGGCTCAGTCCCAGGCCAGCTCTCTGCTGGGCCCTGCCACCTGGATTGGATCATGGCAGCCACAGCAAGGAGACCCCAGCTCTTGGTGCCTCCAGCGGCAGCCAGCGCCCCCACCCCACGCAGCTCGTCCCCGAGGCCAGGGCCCCCGTGGGGCAGTGCTGGCGAGGCAGGGCTATGCTGGGTGCTGTCAGTCCTGGGGGGGGCGGTGAGAGCTGGGCCCCAGCAACCTCTCGCAGCCCCTGGAGTCTGCCCCTGCCGGGAGAGAAGAGGCCGTCAGATGCAGTGTTCCCGCCTGGGGGCTCGTCTCAGCCTGGCACGGGCATCTAGCCCACCCAATTCAGTGTCCCACGGGGAGTCCCCGGCCTGGCCTCACCCCGGAGACTCACCGTTGCTGGCGCCAGCCTCCAGTAGCTCGCAGGGGCTGGTTGGACTGGTTTGCCCGGGGCCTTCCTGGCTGGTTCCAAGCTGCAGCTTCCTCATGTGTCGCACCACGGCGGTGGCATTGAACGCTTGCTGCACCAGGAGAGAGGGGCAGCGGTGAACGGGCGCCGCTAGCTAACAGGGACCGGCGCCGCCGCCAGCCCCAGGGCAGCGGGCACAGGAGTGGGGCCCCGCTAACTTCCTGGCCATGAAAAGCACGTCACAGTCCACGACCACGGGACTTTTGTGTGCTTCTCCCCCATGCAGTACAGATTTCACAGCGTGTCTCGACCCGGAGGGGGGGGAGGGTGTCACAAGGTTATGCCAGGGGGACGGCGCTGCTGCCTTCAGAGCGGGGTGGGCAGCGAGCGGCGGCTGCTGACGGGGGCCAGCTCCGCAGGCACCAATCCCGCCCCGCCCCTCCCCCACAACTCCTTTTTGGGTCAGGACCTGACAATTACACCCCCAGCAGGTTCAGATGTGGAGCTGAAATCATGAAATTTACAATTTTTAAACTCCTGCGACAGAAATTGACAAAAATGGGGGATTAATTTGGTAGGGCCCTATAAAGCCCAGCGCTCCCCCCACAGCCAGCCCCCCCCCTCCCCCCAGCACCCTCTGCTGGGAGAGCCCAGGGCTCCCCTCCCCAGCACCCTTTATGGGAAAGCCCAGGACCGCCCCACAGCCAGCGCCCGCACCCCCTCCTCACAGCACCTTCTGCTGGGAGAGCCCAGCGCCCCACAGCCAGTGCCCCGGCCCCCTCTCCACAGCGCCCTCTGCTGGCAGAGCCCAGAGCTCCCCACAGCCAGCGCCCCACCCCTCCCCACAGCACCCCTGCTGGGAGAGCCCAGGGCTCCCCCCACAGCCAGTGCCCCGGCCCCCCCCACAGCACCCTCTGCTGGGAGAGCCCAGGCTCCCCACAGCCAGTGCCCCACCCCCCGCCCCCCAGCACCCCCTGCTGGCAGAGGCCGGGGATGGCGTAGCTGCGGGTGCACTCACTTTCCACTTGCTCTTGGCGAAGTTCTTTTTGATCTGTTCACTGACAGACTGGTGGATGTTCTTGTCCAGCGCAGTGTCCCCGGCGATCCTGAGACGGGCACAGGGGGTGGGGGTTGGTACCTAGGGTGGTAGGATCTCAGCAGCTCCCCCCCCCCACCCCCACGCACTGCTTACAGGGCAGGCCCAGGAAGGCTGGGGGCAGAACGACCCAGCAATGGCCAAGCCCTGGCGGTGGAGGGACAGTCCCTGTACCACTCCAGGGATGCCAGGGTGGGGTAGTTTGTCAAAGGGGATCCCCCGGGAGGTCACGGGATGGGCCCCTTACCAGGGGTGCTGCAGGGCCTGCTCACATGTGAAGCGCTTGCTGGGATCCTTCTCCATTAAGCGCTGGATGAAATCTTTGGCTAGAACCAGAGACAATAAAGATCCATCATGGCACCCGCCGGCCCCTGCCCACCCTCCCCACATCCCTCCTCTTCTGCAGCCCCCCCCCATGTGACCGCTGGCCAGGCCGGCCCCTGCCCACACGCACTGGGCACCCCGGAGCCCGTGGGAACAGCAGAACCCAAGCCCTGCGCACCTGACTCGGAGATGTCGTCCCAGTAGGGTGAGTCGAATTCGTACTCGGCCCGCAAGATCTGCTCAAAGAGCTTTGCATCGTTCTCGTCATAGAAGGGGGGGTAACCACACAGCCTGGGAGAGCGAGATCACTGCTGGGGGCAGTGAGAAATGGGGACCCGCACAGTCGGGGCGGGGAAGAGCGAGATCACTGCTGGGGGCAGTGAGAGATGGGGACCCACACAGTCGGGAAGAGCAAGATCACTGCTGGGGGCAGTGAGAAATGGGGACCCACACAGTCGGAGAGCGAGATCACTGCTGGGGGCAGTGAGAGATGGGGACCCGCACAGTCGGGGAAGAGCAAGATCACTGCTGGGGGCAGTGAGAAATGGGGACCCACACAGTCGGGGAGAGCGAGATCACTGCTGGGGGCAGTGAGAGATGGGGACCCGCACAGTCGGGGCGGGAAGAGCGAGATCACTGCTGGGGGCAGTGAGAAATGGGGAACCCGCACAGTCGGGAGAGCGAGATCACTGCTGGGGGCAGTGAGAAATGGGGACCCACACAGTCGGGGTGGGAGAGATGTGGGGAGAGAGAGCTCACTGCGGGGGGGGTGAGAGTTGGGGATAACTGCACAACCGGGGCGGGGGGGGGGAAAATCCCAGGAGGGAGCCAGGGCCTGTACCCGCCCAGTCCAGGGGATCCCCAGATCCCTGCACCCGCCCGCCACCCCCCCCAGCCTCGCAGTACCTACAGGATGTAGGCGATGACACCGATGGACCAGCAATCCACAGCCTTGCTGTAGGGTCTCTGGGCCAGCACCTCGGGGGCTGAGGGAGGGAGGGGGCCGTCTGTGAGGCTGGGTCTTGGTCTCCTTCGAAAGTGTTAATAACACGACCCCCCCCCCCCGACATGGAACCCCACGCGGGGCAGAACCCCCCTCCCCAGACAGGGAACCCCACGCGGGCGGAACCCCTTCCCAGACAGGAAACCCCCACGCAGGGCGGAACCCCCCCCCAGACAGGGAACCCCACGCGGGGCAGAACCCCCCCCCAGACAGGGAACCCCACGCGGGGCAGAACCCCTCCCCAGACAGGGAACCCCACGCGGGCGGAACCCCCTCCCCAGACAGGGAACCCACGCGGGCGGAACTCCCCCAGACAGGGACCCCCACGCGGGGCGGAACCCCTCCCCAGACAGGGAACCCCACGCGGGGCGGAACTCCCCCTCCCCAGACAGGGAACCCCACGCGGGGCGGAACATCCCCCCTCCCCAGACAGGGAACCCCACGCGGGGCGGAACCCCCCCTCCCCAGACAGGGAACCCCACGCGGGGCAGAACCCCCCTCCCCAGACAGGGAACCCCATGCGGGGCGGAACCCCCCTCCCCAGACAGGGAACCCCACGCGGGGCGGAACATCCCCCCCCAGGAAAGCGCAGGGGGGGGGCAGGCTCCCAGCCCCACATCCCTTGCCATCACTCACCCACGTAGCCGGGGGTCCCACAGGCTGTGGACATGACGCTGCCAGAGCCCTCGATCTTCGACAGGCCGAAGTCGCTGATCATGATCTTGGAGTCCGGGTCCGGGCTGTAATAGAGCAGGTTCTCGGGCTGCCCCGAGCCCGGGGGTCAGCCAAGGCCCGGCTGGCTCCAGCTCCCCAGCCCAGGCCCCGCCCTGCCCCCCACATCCATCCCCACACGCGACAGGGCCTGTCCTGTGCGTCCCACACAACACATTTCCTGCCTGCCCGCCCCCCCGTCCCAGCCCTGCCACGACCCCAGCCGCCCTCGCGCCCTGGCCCTATCCCGTGGCCTCACCTCCTGCCCCTGTCCCATGGCCTCCCCTCCTGCCCTGCCCCGATCCCAGCCGCCCTCACGTCCCGGCCCTGCCCCATGGCCTCACCGCCTGCCCTGCCCCGATCCCAGCCGCCCTCACGTCCCGGCCCTGCCCCATGGCCTCACCTCCTGCCCTGCCCCGATCCCAGCCGCCCTCGCACCCCGGCCCTGCCCCATGGCCTCACCTCCTGCCCCTGTCCCATGGCCTCACCTCCTGCCCTGCCCCGATCCCAGCCGCCCTCACGCCCCGGCCCTGTCCCGTCGCCTCACCTCCTGCTCCTGCCATGACCCCAGCCGCCACCACGCCCCAGCCCCGTGGCCTCACCTCCTGCTCCTGCCCCGATCCCAGCCGCCCTCACGCCCCGGCCCTGCCCCATGGCCTCACCTGCTGCCCTGCCACGACCCCAGCCGCCACCACGCCCCAGCCCCGTGGCCTCACCTCCTGCTCCTGCCCCGATCCCAGCCGCCCTCGCACCCCGGCCCTGTCCCGTCGCCTCACCTCCTGCTCCTGCCCCGATCCCAGCCGCCCTCGTGCCCCGGCCCTGCCCCGTGGCCTCACCTCCTGCCCTGCCCCGATCCCAGCCACCCTCGCGCCCTGGCCCTGCCCCATGGCCTCACCTCCTGCCCTGCCACGATCCCAGCCGCCCTCACGCCCCGGCCCTGCCCCATGGCCTCACCTCCTGCCCCTGCCACGATCCCAGCCGCCCTCGCGCCCCGGCCCCAGTTCCTGACCCATGACCTCACCTCCTGCCCGTGCCACGATCCCAGCCGCCCTCGCGCCCCGCCCCCAGTTCCTGACCCATGACCTCACCTCCTGCCCGTGCCACGATCCCAGCCGCCCTCACGCCCCGGCCCTGCCCCATGGCCTCCCCTCCTGCCCCTGCCCCATGGCCTCACCTCCTGCCCCTGCCACGATCCCAGCCCCGCCCCCAGTTCCTGCCCCATGGCCTCACCTCCTGCCCTGCCCCGATCCCAGCCTGCCCCATTTGTTCCCATCCCTACCAGCCTTCTGTCCCCCGTTTGCTCCTAGCCCCCCAGTCTCTTCCCCTCCCCATGCCTCCCACCTTGGCAGTGGAGTCAGCCTGCCCAGGCTCCAGCAGGGGGCACTGAGGCCCCAGGCCCAGGCAGCGGGAGGAATATGGCAGGGGCCGTCCTGCTGACCCTCAGCCCAGCACCGGGCGCTCAGGCGCTCTGGGGTCGGGGAAGAGGCAGGTGCTGGCCAGGCACAGGGAGGGCGTCGGAGGGGCTGGCGCACGCTCCGTGCAAACGGGAGCTCTGGAGAATTTCACAGACACTCGCCGTCTGGCTGGCTGAGCACGGGAGACCCGAACTCTTCTGGGCTCAGAACACAGCACACTGGGCCAGGCGCCCGAGACCGGGCAGAGCCCCACTGGCCCCAGAGCACGAGGCTGCGTAACGTCCCGCCCCAGCGCCCAGGCATGGACGTGCTGGAGCTGGGCAAACAGCATCTGCTCCCCTCAGCTCCTTCTGGGGAGCGGCTGGGCAGTTCTGCGGGAGGCAGCCCAGCAAAGTGACACGCCACGGAAATCAGGAGCGCCAGGCTCCCTGCGCCACCTGCCCAAACCAGCCTTGTGAGCTTTGAGCCCTGCCCGCCCCCGGGGAGACGAAGCGGCTGCTGCTTGCCCATGGCTGGCACCTCTGGCGTCTGCAGAGAAACCCACACGCCCTGCAGGGGACAAACGCAAGCCAGGGTAGTTCAGAGAGTCCAGACTGGAGAGAAGGGCCCAGGATCGCTGTGAAGGCAGCTCCACACGCCCTTGTGCTGTATGGAAACCACAACAGGCAACAGCCATACAACTCTTCCGCAGCGGCCCCGGCCCTGTTCTACTGGGCAGCCGGGACACAGCGCCTGCAAACAGATCCCTCGTCCCAGGGGCTCCCGGCCTGCCAGCCGCTTCCCCTCCCCAGCTCTTTGGGCCACCCTCAACCACAGCAGCAAACACCCCTCCGCACCCGGGCTGCTCAGCGAGCGTGGGGGCCAGCAGGGCCAGGGCACTCGCCCTGCAGGACCCAGCAGAGCCCAGGCGACGCAGCAGCTGCCCCCAGGGGCCGTGCAGCGGCGCAGCACACGCAGCACTGTTGGAAAGAGCCTCATTCAACCTGCACAGAGACTGGGGAGACTCCCCTGTGCCCGCCCCGGGGAAGGGAGGCAAATCAGATCAGAGCCCTCAGGCAGCCCTGGCTTGCGGCTCGGCCTGCCCCAGCCCAGGCCTTTGGTGCCCCCTTGGCAGAGCTGGTGCAGGCCCTTGCCAGCGATGGCTTGGTGACTCAGCTGCCTGCGTTCAGCAGGGCCATGAGGGCAGGGCCCCTCCCCAGACGTTGGCTCACCTTCAGGTCCCGGTGCACAACGCCCATATCGTGCAGGTACCGCACGGCGTCCAGGATCTGCCGGATCAGCTGGCTGGCGTCCCGCTCCGTGTAGAACCCCTTCTCCACAATCCGATCAAAGAGCTCCCCGCCTGAGACACTGCGGGTGGAGGGGAGAGCTCCGGGTTAGCCCCGCCCCAGCCGTGGGACGTGCGTGGGAGGGACTAGCCCCCGCCCCAGCCCTGGGACGGGCGCGGGAGGGACTAGCCCCCGCCCCAGCCGTGCGACGTGCGTGTCAGGGACTAGCCCCCGCCCCAGCCGTGGGACGTGCGTGGGAGGGACTAGCCCCCGCCCCAGCCGTGTGTGGGAGGGACTAGCCCCCGCCCCAGCCGTGGGACGTGTGCGGGAGGGACTAGCCCCCGCCCCAGCCGTGCGACGTGCGTGTGAGGGACTAGCCCCCACCCCAGCCGTGGGACGTGTGCGGAAGGGACTAGCCCCCGCCCCAGCCGTGGGACGTGTGCGGGAGGGACTAGCCCCCGCCCCAGCCGTGCGACGTGCGTGGGAGGGACTAGCCCCCGCCCCAGCCGTGGGACGTGCGTGTGAGGGACTAGCCCCCGCCCCAGCCGTGGGACGTGCGTGTGAGGGACTAGCCCCCGCCCCAGCCGTGCGACGTGCGCGGGAGGGACTAGCCCCCGCCCCAGCCGTGGGACGTGCGCGGGAGGGACTAGCCCCCGCCCCAGCCGTGCGACGTGCGCGGGAGGGACTAGCCCCCGCCCCAGCCGTGCGACGTGCGTGTGTCAGGGACTAGCCCCCTGCCCGGCACTGGTGGGACGTGTGTCAGGGACCAGCCCCTGCCCCAGCCGTGGGACGTGTGTGGGAGGGACTAGCCCCCTGCCCGGCACTGGTGGGACGTGTGTCAGGGACTAGCCCCTGCCCCAGCTGTGGGATGTGCGTGTGTCAGGGACTAGCCCCCGCCCCAGCCGTGGGACGTGCGTGTGTCAGGGACTAGCCCCCTGCCCGGCACTGGTGGGACGTGTCAGGGACTAGCCCCCGCCCCAGCTGCCTCTGGCACCAACACAAGCGCATCCCCTCCCCGCTCTGCCAGCCAGGGAGGCCCCTTCCTCCACTCACAGCTGCATGATGAGGTAGAGGTGACCCCCACTCTCGTAAATGTCATCCAAAGCCACAATGTTGGGGTGCTTGATCCTGAAAGAAAGATGGGGGGCAGCTTATGAGATGGGGGGCTGGAGACAGGGACGCTGTGGGGAAGATGGGGGGCTGCAGATAGGGGGCTGCAGGGGATACAGGGGGGTTGGTGATGGGGGTGCTGAAGACAGGGGCTATGGAGGAGATGGGGGGGCTGGAGACGAGGGGGCCGTGGGCAAGACGGGGAGACCATGGGGGGGTCACAAAGGAGCCGAGGGCTGGAGGTGGATAGGCTGGAGATAGGAGGGCCGTGGAGGAGATGGGGGGCCATGGGGGAGCTGGAAATGGGGCCATGGTGGAGATGGGGGGGCTGGAGACGAGGGGGCCGTGGGCAAGACGGGGAGACCACGGGAGGGTCACGGAGGAGCTGGAGGTGGGTTGGCTGGAGATGGGGGGCTGCTGATGGGGGTGCTGGAGACAGGGGAGCTGCAGGTGAAGTGATGAAGGAGCCGGCCCTCGCAGACACCAGGCCCTGCCCTGGGGTGCTGTTCGCTCCTCCATGGACAGACGCTTCAGCCGTCACAACCCAGGCCAGGCCGGGCAGACCGCGCAGCCTGGCCCCGGAGTCCTGCAGTCCAGCCAGGCAGTGGGCAGGAGTCCCTAGTGGGGGACATTCTTGGGCACCACAGGTCTCCTCCCATGAACCAGAGATGGGGCGCAGGGGTCACCTTTGCTCGCTGCACCCCACCACCCTGAGGCTGCTGCCTGCCCCACAGGAATGCCCTGGCGCAGAACGGTCCCCAGCCCGGCCCCTGGTGCCAGGGCTCATGGCCAGGACTGTCCTGCCCCAGCTCCAGGGGCCAGGGAGGCCAGGGGCAGCCATGCCGAAGCTAATGCCCGTCTGCAGGCTGCCATGCCTACCTGGGGGCGGCCCAGCCTACGCAGCCCCAGGCTCACACCCCCAACTCCCCAGCAGGCCCTGGGCCCAGCAGCGCCAGCCTGCAGAGCAGCTTCTTTGGCTGGAGCCTGCAGAGCAGGCTCCACTCACACCTGCTGCCAGAGGGTCGCCCCGCTGCACTCCCCAGCCCAGCAGCGAGTGGGATTAGGGGTGTCGCAGCTGGGCCTTCGCCAGGCGGGCAGCTCGCCCAGGAGTCCCGGGACATCACGAGGCTCCAGCCTGGGGTTATTTTTAGACAGACTATGATAAGCGGCCCAGATGTCTGGGTGTGGCTGGCCCGGAGGGGAGTGGCAGAGCTCTGTGAGCGACCTCTGGCCCCTCGTGGCACAAGCAGCTGGGCAGGAGGCAGGGGGGTGCCCGGCGGCGGGAGGGGCGGGGCCAGCGTGCAGGAGGGATGGTCTCTCGGGGGTGAGCCAGGCCAGCCCTGCGCCCATGGGCAGAGCCTGGCACTCACGCTGCCCATCCCGGCAGCACCTACTTGTGCAGGACGGCGATCTCGTTCTCCAGGCTGCTCTCCTTCCCCTCCAGGGCCTTCTTGGCAATGCACTTAATGGCCACCAGCTTCCGGCTCGTCCTCTCCTCGGCCAGCACCACCTCGGAGAAGGCTCCCCTGGGGAGAGAAGGGGTGAGCTGGGGCCAGCCCCCAGGGCGGGGCTGAGCCGCCAGAGGGCGCTCTGGGCGGGGGACCGGGAGCAGCCCGGGCGTGAGAAACACAGCTGGCTGCTGTTGGCATGGTAACAGCCGGAAACCCCAGCTATTTCTAGAAGAGAATGAGGCCTGGGGGGAGGGGAAGGGGGGGAGGCAGAGACGTGCTACCCAAGTGCTGGGGCGCTGGGGGTCACACCCGGGCCTGCACCTACACAGCATCAGGACACGGGGCTGTTGCCGAGGGCCCCGGCCAGCGGCTCCCCCAAAAACAGCTGGGGTAGGAGCCCCAAGAGCCCGGCCCTGTGCCCGGCCCTGGGAGATGCCAAGCTCCGAGTCTCCTCCCCCTGCTGCTGTGCCGGAGGCAGGGACAGCCCAGGCTGGGCCAGGCCAGCGCGGGATGCGAGTCACAGGGGGCCAGGCAGCACTGCGTCCTTGCCCCCCACTCTGCCCCAGGGGCCACCTAGCGCATCCCCCCGCAGGCTGCCTGCAAGGAGCCAGCCCTGACCCCCAGCCCGGATCATTCATCCCCTTCCACTCTCACTGATAAAGCCCCACTGCTCTCCCCAGGCAGGCCACACCCAGTGCTAGCGCCCCGAGCCAGCCCCGGGGTAGGAGTACCTGGATAACCAGTCCCCATGTCCCCCCGCAGAGCCAGCTTCACCTTGGCACCAGGCGAGGGGTCCCTGTGTACACAGCACCCACGTTCCCCCCCAGAGCCAGCTGCACCTTGGCACCAGGCGAGGGGTCCCTGTGTACACAGCACCCACGTTCCCCCCCAGAGCCAGCTGCACCTTGGCACCAGGCGAGGGTCCCTGTGTACACAGCACCCACGTTCCCCCCCAGAGCCAGCTGCACCTTGGCACCAGGCGAGGGGTCCCTGTGTACACAGCACCCACGTTCCCCCCCAGAGCCAGCTGCACCTTGGCACCAGGCGAGGGGTCCCTGTGTACACAGCATCCACGTTCCCCCCCAGAGCCAGCTGCACCTTGGCACCAGGCGAGGGGTCCCTGTGTACACAGCACCCACGTTCCCCCCCAGAGCCAGCTGCACCTTGGCACCAGGCGAGGGGTCCCTGTGTACACAGCACCCACGTTCCCCCCCAGAGCCAGCTGCACCTTGGCACCAGGCGAGGGGTCCCTGTGTACACAGCACCCACATTCCCCCCCAGAGCCAGCCGCACCTCGGCACCCAGTGTTGAGAGACTTATCCCACTCAAGATAGCCTCTTTGGGTGGAGCTCTTGTGCCCGCCCCCGTCACGGACCCAGCAGCAAGCTCTCTTGCCAGATTCAGAAGCAGCAGTAGCACGTGCCTGGGCCCGAGACAGGAGCCAGCCAAGCTATGCCACAGGCTTGGCTGGGAGGCTGTTTGCATAAGAACATCCTGATCCAGCCCAGGGGCCAGGCACGAGATAAGGGCAGATCGGAGCCGCCCATGGCAGCTGGGAAAGGCCCAGCCAGGGAGCGCATGGAAACCAGCTGCACTGGGCTCACCCCACCCCAGCCCCCACTGGGCCCTGCAGAGGCTCCCACCCCTGCTCCTCCTAGCCAGGAACCGGGCACAACGCCAGGAGATGGCAGGAGGAGACGGCACCCGGAGGCCCAGGTGATGGGCTGGGACTCTCCCAGAGTTGCTCCGGTGCTCAGATGGGGGGATTTAGCAGGAATTCCAGGCTCTGCCCCGCCAGGTCTGGCGCTCATGCACAGTCCATCTGGAGAGGCTGGAGCTTAGGGGGGTACCCAGCCCCTCTGTGGAGCGCTGCTGAGTGGGCTGCCTCGTGCAGAGCCGGCCTGCCTGCCGCTGACCCATGGCCAGCTAGCTTTTGGCTTGCTTGCTTGGGCTGGAAACAGGAAAAGGCAGAGACCGCCAGGGCCCAGGTTTCCGGAGAGGACAGGAAGTGAAACGTGGTTTATTTAATACTGTGGCATCTGTAACCCCAGTTCCCTGAGAGCCCCACGCTGCCCTCCCACGGAAACCCCAGCCCTGAAATTCCTGCACTGCCCCAGCCTCCAAACCCCAGCCCCTAGGATCCTCGCCCAGGAGACCCCCCAGTGCAAACCCCAGCCCCTAGGATCCCTGCACTGCCTCACCCCACCCCAGCCCGGGGGAGAAGTCAGTGCATACGTTGATCCAGCTCCTGGCTCCCAGAGGCCTGCAAACCAGCCTAGTGCGAGGGAGTTGGGGATTATATAGAGGGGACCCTGCCAGCGCAGACGGTGTCATTCCCCCAGCGCAGACAGGGGGCCTGCCCTCGCCCCACTGGTCAGCGTGAGGGGCCGTGAGCTCAGCACCAGCAGCCAAGACCTGGCCACGTGTTTCGGGGCATCGCGGCGAAGCGGCCGGAGCTGTTGAAGGAGGGCTGTGCAGGAGGACAATGAGGTGGCTTTGGAGGGGCAGCAGGGGAGGTTCGAAAACCTCAGAGCAGGCGAGGGAGGCTGGCCTGGTGGCAGTCAGAGGCAGGAGTCAGCTCAGCAGTCACTAAGAGAGGGTGGGTTGGCTGGGGACCGACTGCGAAGGGCCTTGGAAGTGCAGACCCAGCTCGTGCTGGATGGGGTAGAGCCTGGGGAGCCAGTAGCTCACACCCCCATCCCCCCAGGGCACCCCTCTCCGCCCCCCGCAGTAGCTCAGGGCAGAGCCGGCCATGTGGGGCAGGGGGAGCCGAGGAGCCAGTAGCTCACACCCCCATCCCCCCAGGGCACCCCTCCCCACCCCCCACAGTAGCTCAGGGCAGAGCCGGCCATGTGGGGCAGGGGGAGCCGAGGAGCCAGTGGCTCACACCCCCATCCCCCCAGGGCACCCCTCCCCGCCCCCCGCAGTAGCTCAGGGCAGAGCCGGCCATGTGGGGCAGGGGGAGCCAGCTCACCCAGCGCAGGGAGCAGACACCATGGCAACTAGGGCCCAAGGCCCAGTGCACTCAGCAGGGGCCTGGTGGAGAGCTTCCTGCCCAGCTAAAGGGGGGCCCACAGGCAGGAGGGAGGGGGTGGGGGGAGCAGGCTTTCAGGGAGGTCACTGTGACTCCTGCGTTCTGTGGGGGAGGGGCAGGAGTGGGGGGGTGGAGCTGAGACTCTGGGGCAGCACAGCAGACAGGGTTTTGGTGGGAGCCCCCCCGCAGGACGCCCCAAGCCCACGCCCAGCAGCCAGGAGGGCCGAGCAGGTGCTCACCAGAGCTGTGGACTAGGAGGGGTACGCCGGCCGGGGCTCGGGCTGGCGGGGAGAGCCGCCCGGGGATGTGTGCCAGGGAGCTGGCTCTGGCCAGAGAGGGAGTAGGACCTACATGCAACTGAGTGCACCCCCCGGCCACCTGTGCCCATGTGCCTCTGGGAGCCCCCCCATTTGAGTGGAGGAGACAGCACCACCCGCACCCTATGCAACAGCCATGGAGCGTCCCGCTGGCAGCGAGTTCTGGGAGCCCCTCGTTCTGCTGGCAGCCCGAGCCGTTGTGGACCGTCTGTGGGACCCTGACAGCAGGATATTAGGGACACTCCTTTTGCTGTGTTCTGGGTACGGAAGTTGTGGGGCTGAACCCAGAGGACTCAGATGCAAACCACTCAGATGGGCTTGCTGGCTTCCCCCAGCGGGACGCTCCATCGGTGCTGAGTGCTACTGGGCAGAACTCGGCCTGGGCGGAGGCAGCCAGGGCACAGCCCTGCGAGGTGACAGCACCAGACCACAGTCCCAGCGTCAGGACAGGAAACCAAGAACGAAGCAGCTGCCTAGGGAAAGCTGCCCAGCCTAGAATGGCAGGCTGGCGAGGGGGCAGGGCAGGTGGGGAGCAGCCTGGGGGTGGTGGGGAGCTGTGGGGTTAACAGCCTGCCTGCAGAGCTCACATTGTTCGTGGCTGCCGCAGGCAGTCACAAATCCTGGGGCCCATGAACTCTGCCCCATACCCTCCCACACCACCCCATCAGCCAGGAGAGATGTGCACGGACCAACACTGCCACCAGTGTGATCACTGGGCCTGTCTTAGTTGGAGGTAACCCAATGGGGGAGGCCTTCCCCGGGGTACTGGGGGCCCTGCTCCATTTGTCAGGGGGAGGCTTTGGGGGATCTGTGTAGAGCTTCTGAAGGCTGATTCCATGAACTCTCTGAAGAACTCCAGCCCGGGGCCTGGCCTCCGGCAGGGCGTCTCCGGGACAAAGCTGCTGGGAACATGCGATGGCTCAGCCCTGGCCATGCAAGGAATCTGCTAAAAGGCCTGGCCAGGCTGAAGACCAGCCCTCCCAGGCTGCCGGCAGGGAGCAGGGCCAGGGAAAGGAAGGCTGGCTGAGCACTGGGGCCCACTGGAGCGGAGCAGGAGACCGAGGGCTGCAGGGGCAGGGAGCGTGGGCACCAGGAGGAGGTGCTGGAGGAGACGGGCTGAGGGACCTGGCAGGGCAGAGCGACCGGAGGGCTCCCAGAGCAGAGGGATTTCCATGCAGGCTTCGCATGGATCTCCCCAGGAATAAAGCAGGTGTGCGAAAGAGTCCCCGAAGGGTTACATGGAACGGACGGGCCCACAGGGAGGATGTTTAGGGGTGGGGGTGTCAGGCCTGGTCTTGGGGCCTAGGGAGCTGGGCTCCGGGCCCCACTCCTGATCTGGGGCACAGCCCGAGTCAGGTCAGTGCCCAGACGCAGCAGCCCGGTACGTGTGGACCAGGCACTTGCCCTAATCCTGCCTGTACTTCACACATTAATCCAGCGTCAGAGCTTTAGCCGGCCTCGGGGCACCATCCCCGCTCCTGCAGCACCAACCTGCTGAGCCCACAAACTGCCATGCCAAGCCAGGGAGCCCGGCCTGCCCCCGCTTAGTGCCTGACGGGGCCAGGCAGGACAGAGCCTGGCAGCGCCACTGCGGGTGGGCTCCAGGAGGGCACATGGCTGGTACCGACCCAGGAGGGGATCTCCTGCCACCTCCCGCAGCTGGATGCCTGGCCAGCCCCAGCCCAGCCGCACCCCACCAGCACACCGACGGGTTCTGTCAATATTGACCCAGCCATTCCGGCATCGGTGCCAAGCCTTGGGCGGCAGGTTTCCATCGGGTCCCGGCCAGTGCCAGCCTCGCACCCAGCAACAGCCCCACTGGAGCCACACGGGGGAAGGGCACAGGGCCACCACCGGGGGAGAAAACAGCAACGGCCCCAGAGCTCCCACAGGGACATCCCTGCTCCCCACAGTGCCCCACTGGGACAGGCTGGGGCTGGAGCAGTTGGGAGCTCCCCCCAGAGCCAGCACCCTGTCCTGCCCCCACAGCGCCCCCTGCTGGGAGCTCCCCTACAGCCAGCGCCCTGCCCCGCCCCCACAGCACCCCCTGCTGGGAGCTCCCCCAGAGCCAGCGCCCTGCCCTGCGCCCACAGCGCCCCCTGCTGGGAGCTCCCCTACAGCCAGCGCCCTGCCCCGCCCCCACAGCACCCCCTGCTGGGAGCTCCCCCATAGTCAGCGCCCTGCCCTGCCCCCAGCGCCCCTGCTGGGAGCTCCCCCACCGCCAGCGCCCTGCCCCGCCCCCACCGCACCCCCGGCTGGGAGCTCCCCCACAGCCAGCGCCCTGCCCCGCCCCCACAGCACCCCCTGCTGGGAGCTCCCCCACAGCCAGCACCTTGCCCTGTCCCCACAGCACCCCCTGCTGGGAGCTCCCCCACAGCCAGCGCCCTGCCCCGCCCCCACAGCACCCCCTGCTGGGACCTCCCCAGAGCCAGCGCCCTGCCCCGCCCCACAGCGCCTGCTGGGAGCCCCCACAGCCAGCGCCCTGCCCCACCCCACAGCACCCCTGCTGGGAGATCCCCACAGCCAGCGCCCTGCCCTGCCCCCACAGCACCCCCTGCTGGGAGCTCCCCCAACACCCAGCGCCCTGCCCCGCCCCCACAGCCCCCCCGGCTGGGAGATCCCCCCTACAGCCAGCGCCCTGCCCTGCCCCCACAGCATCCCCTGCTGGGAGCTCCCTCCACAGTGACCCCTGCCCTGCCCTCACAGTGTCCCACCCCCACAGCACCCCCTGCTGGGAGCTCCCCCCAGCCAGCGCCCTGCCCCGCCCCACAGCGCCCCCTGCCGGAAGGACTGGGGTTACAAACCCTGCCCATGGCAGACAGGCTGCAAGGCCGGGATGGGCATAGAGACGGGTCCGAGCACAGTGCCAGGCAGCGCCACAGCTGGTGCCCTGGGAGGGGTGGTCGGTCTGACTCACGTGCCCAGGGTCTCCCGGAACTCGTAGATCTCCCGGATGTCCTGGGCTCTCTTCTTCCAGCTGGGCCCATCCTCACCCAGAGGCATCATCCTTCCCCGCTGGGCTGTCAGCCGCCTTCCCTGAGGTGCAGTGGGCAGCACACCCAGCAGCCTGTGCGGGGCCGCAGTGTGATGGCAGCACGCTCAGGGCCTGCGTGGGGCAGCATGAGGAGGTGGCATCAGAGCCAAAGAGCTTCCAGTCTGTGCCTGCCTGGACAGGAGCTCGAGCTGAGCCAGCAGAGCTGAGGGGTCAACGGCTGGATCAGCTGGGGCGGGAGGGCCGTGTGGGCCCGGGGAAGGGGCGGGAGGGCCGGGCCCGTGGGCCGAGGCAGGGAAGGGGCGGGAGGGCCAGGCCGGGCCCATGGGCTGGGTTGGGGAAGGGGCGGGAGGGCCGGGGCCATGAGCTCAGCCCCTTGGAAACCCTCAGGAGTCCTGGTCACCCAGCTCAGCCCCTGCAGCCAGCGTGTCGCTGGTGGTGCAGGACCCCCGGTGCGGTGTGTGCCCAGCCCCATTGCCCCTCTTGCTGGTGGAAGGGGCGAGGGGGGTAGGAGACTGCAGCAGCAGAGATCAGGGCCATGGCCAGCAGCCACATGGGCTGGCCCCAGGGCGATGCCAGGGCACGGGGCTCTTTACCCTACCTCCTCCCTGGGTCGCCAGGGCCCTGCCCCCAGCCTCTTCCACCCTGTCCTCAGCCCTGCCAGTCCTGCCCCTGGCCACTCCGGCTCTACCTCCGGCCCCACCAGCCCTGCCCTGCCCTGCCGCTGCAAACGCTCTAGGGAGCGCCCCAGAGCAAAGGTGCAGATCATAAGAACATGAGAACGGCCAGACTGGGTCAGACCAAAGGTCCTTCCAGCCCAGTGTCCTGTCTGCCAACAGTGGCCAATGCCAGGTGCCCCAGAGGGAATGAACCTAATAGGCAATGATCAAATGATCCATCCCCTGTCGCCCATTCCCAGCTTCTGGCAAAGATCCCCCAAAGCAGCCTGGCCAACGAGGCCCTCCCGCCCCTTCCCACACCCTGGGGCCCAGTCCAGCCTATTCCCTGCCCAGGCGCCATCCCTACCCATTAGCTCACACTCCACAGAACCTGCCAGATGCCCACACCTGCCAATGGTGGCCCCCGGCCGCCTGGATCCTGCCAGGCCAGGCCCTGCGTCGCACAACCCGCCTGGCCAGCAGGAAGTTGCAGAGGAGCACACGCAGAGCTGAGCACCAACCCCAGCAGGCAGCGGCACACACCCAGACACGGGGAGTGAGGCATGTGCACAGTTCCCTCCGACGCACGCGAAAACACACATCCCCCATGGGTGTGCATGCACAAACATACACAGATCACATGTGCACAAACACAGAGCTCTCCATCCACACATGCGCACACCCAGATATACACACACATCCCTGCACATGCACACATGGGTCCAGACACACAGACCGTTGCACACACAAGCATGAGCACACACACACACAGAGATCCCTGTGCACACACTATGCACAAACACACGCATCCCCCACACACACCTGCACACAACCTGTGCACACCCCGCACATACACACACAGTGCGCACTATGCACATACATGTACACACATACACGCACCCCCACACACACTGCACACACACATACACTGCACCCACGCACATTCCCCACACACGCACACTGTGCACACCCCATGCACACATGCATACCCCATGCGCGCACACACACAGTGAACACGCGCACACCCCATGCACACACAGTGCACACGCACCCCCACCCCACACACACTGCACACGCACTGTGCACACCCCATGCACACATGCATACCCCATGCGCGCACACACACAGTGAACACGCGCACACCCCATGCACACACAGTGCACACGCACCCCCACCCCACACACACTGCACACGCACACTGTGCACACCCCATGCACACATGCATACCCCATGCGCGCGCACACACACTCCCCCACACAGTGCACATCCCACGCGCGCACACCCGGCCCCACGCGGCCCCGCCCGGCCCTTACCGCGCGCCCCGCTCTCCCTCGAGCCGAGCCCGAGCGGCCGCAGCTCCCACCCGGCCGGCTCCGCCAGCCCCAGAGACGTCACGGCGGGGCGGGGCGGGGCGGGGCTCGCTCCGAGGCGGCCAATCCGAGGCCGGGATCTGCCTGGCGACGGGAATACACTAAAATTAGCTGGGGGGAGGGGCAGGGCGGCTCCATTCACCGGGGGCGGGGCCCGATACCGCCCCCGCCGGACCCACTGAGCCCGCGGGGTGCGCGCGGCAGCGCCCGGACCCCTAGTTCCCGCCCCTAGGGCAGCGACCCCGCCCCGCGGGACCCCCCTTCTCCAGAACCGCCCACGCGGCCCCCCACGCAGGATCCCCCGTCTCCAGACCCCGCCCCGCGGGACCGCCCCACACGCATGACTTCCCTTCTCCAGACCCGCCCACGCGGCCCACCCACGCAGGATCCCCCTTCTCCAGACCCGCCCACGCGGCCCCCCCCACGCAGGATCCCCCTTCTCCAGACCCCGCCCCGCGGGCCCCTTCTCCAGACCCGCCCGCAGCCCCCCACGCAGGATCCCCTTCTCCAGACCCCGCCCGCGGGCCCCCACGCAGGACTTCCCTTCTCCAGACCCCGCCCCGCGGGACCCCCCTTCTCCAGAACCGCCCCGCGGGACCCCACGCAGGACTTCCCTTCTCCAGACCCCGCCCCGCGGGACCCCCCTTCTCCAGACCCCGCCCCGCGGGACCCCCACGCAGGACTCCCCTTCTCCAGAACCGCCCACGCGGGACCCCACGCAGGATCCCCTTCTCCAGACCCCGCCCGCGGGACCCCCACGCAGGACTTCCCTTCTCCAGACCCCGCCCCGCGGGACCCCTTCTCCAGACCCCGCCCGGGCCCCCACGCAGGATCCCCTTCTCCAGAACCGCCCACGCGCCCCCACGCAGGATCCCCTTCTCCAGACCCGCCCCGCGGGACCCCACGCAGGATCCCCCTTCTCCAGACCCTGCCCCGCGGACCCCACGCAGGATCCCCCTTCTCCAGACCCGCCCGCAGGACCCCTTCTCCAGACCCGCCCACGCGCCCCACGCAGGATCCCCCTTCTCCAGACCCCGCCCCGTGGACCCTCTTCTCCAGACCCCCATGCGGGATACCCCTTCCCCAGACCCCACCACAGGACTCCCCACACACACACACAGAACCCCCTTCTCCAGACCCCCACACACACAGGACCCCCTTTTCCAACCTCCCACCACGCAGGACCCTCCTGCTCCAGACCCCCATGCAGGACCCCAGCCTTCTCCAGAGCTTTCCCACAGGACACCCCCTTCTCAAGACCCCCCCCACATGGTACCCCCCTTCTCCAGAGCCACTGCGCAGGGACCTGACTTCTCCAGACCCCCCCCACAGTACTCCCCTTCTCAAGAGCCACCCTGTGGGACCCCCCCTCCTCCGCTCCACAGGACCCCTAGCCTTCTCCAGACCCACCCCACAAGAATACCCCACACAGGACCCCTGCTCCAGAGCCACCCTACAGGATCCCCACACCCCTGCCCGAGACAGCCCCCTTTCTCCAGAGCTGCCACATGGGTCCCCCCACCCCCAAGCCACCCCATGGGACCCCCTCACCCTGTGAGGTCTGTCCCCCCGCCAACCCATTCCACTTCTCCCAACTCTCTCCAGGCCCCATCTTCATGCCTGCCCCATGTGTCCTCCACTCTCCCCTTGCACGTCACAGCCCCCAGCTCCCTCCCCGGCACACTTAGCCAGCTAGGCCCAGGCCCATCTCCCAAGGGAGCCTAGGACTGGAGTAACCTTAGGTCCTCAGGCTGCATGAGATCTTCTCTCCAATACTCCCAGATGCTCCCCTCCTGACCCCAATTACAGCCTACAGAACTCACCGCCACTGGACAGCAGAGGGTTGACTAAAAGGTCTTTCCCCCCCCATGTTAAACGTGCTCCCTCTCACTCCCCTCTTGGCTCTTCTCTAATGGAGACAGGCCCAAGCTTCTCAGTCTCTCTGCCTGGGGGCTTTCCAGCCCGATGATTCTCTCTGCCTCTGCCCAAGCCCCTTGATTCCTGCTATGTCCTGGCTGAGATGGGGGGACTAGCACTGAGCACAGCACCCAGAGGAGGCTTTTTCATCCTTGTGCATCTCAACTTTTTATTTGCTTGTTCCTGCTGCTGCACATGGAGCAGAGCTTCCATTGACCCGGCACAAGAACCCCCAGGCCTTTTTCCTGGGTCATTACAGTTCATTTAGAGCCCTGTACAGTGAGTGAGCAGGTTGCCTTATTCCTTCCAATGTCCATTTGTCTGTCAGCACTGAACGGCATCTGCCAGTGGGTCGCCTGGTCTCCTCGCTGGGTCAGACCCCCGTAGGCTCCTCTCAGTCTTCACCATCTTCATTTAAATAATTTGGTGTCATCTGCAACAGTGGCCACATTTCTCGCTCACTAATAAATACACTAAACACCCAGCCTCGGACCCAACCCTGGGCCAGGAACTTTCCAACTCTACAACTGTTCTCTCGGGAAGAGGGTGTGGGATGCGAGGCAGGCGCAGAAAAGTCCGTGAGCCACACAGGCATCTCCACGTAGCCACAGCTGGGCCGTGCTCATGGCCTCAGGCCTTCCTCACCTTTGCCATGCTGGCTATCTTAGGCCGGGGTTTCTGGGGCCCTCGGGAAGTCCCACTCCATGATTGAGCTGCTCACAGAATTCCAGCAGCCTAGTGCTTTGCGGGGTTCCCCTTCAGCTAGTCGGTCCAGTCCCAGCACTTCAGCTGGCACACTTCCCGCCCTAGCCAGAATGACAAGGAAACCTTCCTGCCTTAGCATCAGCTGGGGGTTTGCTCCGGTTTTAGCCACTAACAACAGGGGACTCCCAGAGCTGCTGGCACCATGGCACCTCATCCGCTCCCACACTCATGCCCTGGTACAACCATTCAAGCTTTCAGAGAAAGTGGTGCAAGGGCCCTCTGGCCACCCCCCAGACCAGTGGGCCCAAGGACCAGCCCCAGCCTGGCCCACAGCCTCCCAGCGAACAGGGAGGTGAGTGAAGAAACGGCTGGAGAGAAAACAAAGCAGATGGGTTCCATCCTGTGCACCCTTGGCTGGGGGAGGCCAGGGGCAGACAGCTGCATTTGGGAAGCCCAGAAGGCGGCTGGTGCTAGGACTCCAACCGCCTCCCCCCACCCTCCCAAGGCAAGTAGCAGCTTTCCCCCGCCCCGCCCTGTGGGCTGCCGCTAGGTTTGGAGGGGCTTTGCTCTCCTACCCCCCAGTCCCTGGCAGGCCTGTGCAGAGAGCACTCACCCACGGGCAGTGGTGCTGGGCACTGACATGAGATGGGTGCACAGCCACCTCAATCCCCCCTCGCCCCCCTCCCCGGTCACAGCACCTGGCTCCCCTCTCCCACCAGCGAAAAAGCCGTCATTCACAGGCAGAGCCCTGCCTAGGGGCCAGGCTCAGCACCGCTCCGCCCTGCAGCAGCCGGTGGCACCCCACTCCTCAGTGCTGAGACGCCCCCGAGCCTCAAATCTCAGCAGCGAGGCCGCTCCCCCTAAGCAGAGGGGAGCCCAGGACCCTGCCTGGCCCCAGCTCAATCTCTCTGGGTTCTGCCCAGTGGCACAGCCCTAGCCATGGTGTCCCTGCCCTCCCATGGGGATGGCTCCTACAGCCAGGAGCTCCACAAGCCAGGGCTAAGGTGCTCTCCCAGCCAGGCACGGCCTGTGCCTCCCCCCGAGAGGCAAGCCTCACACAGGGCACCTCTGCAGCTGAGTGCAGGACTGCAGGGGGCGCACAGGCCCCAGAGGCCCCCAGGTGGAGTGGGGCTCTCCCTGCTGCAGGGCAGATGGCCTGGCTGAGCTTGCCCCTGGAGCGGGCCCTGCTGCCCACCCCCACCCAGGGGCTAGTCACTGGCTGGACAGAGGCAGAGATCCAGCCCCTGCCCCTCCATTTGCTACCACCTTCCTGCCCACCCAGCACTGCCAGACCTGCCCTGGCGTAACCTGTACAGCAGGGGCATGCTCTGACCCCACTGCTGCACCGGCCTGAGGCAAAGCGAGGGGCTGCCCTTCGGGCCTCACCTTCCCCCTGCACTTCGGCTGCCCCCTCCTGGGGCTGGAAAGCCCCCAGCCATAGAGCCTTCTAGCCCCGCTCCCCCAGGGGCCAGCCCCCCGCCCAGGGTGGGGGGACAGGGGCATAGCTACAGGCCCCTGCTTTGGCAGCTCTCTCCGCACCTGGGGACTGAGCTGGAAGTGGAACGGAGATGCACTGTCCAGCAGGTCTGTCTCCCCCCACCCAGGCAGTGAGACTGGGGGCTGCAGCTGCTCCAGCCCCCCGCTGCAGCACGGCTGATGTCATGGCTGTCACGGCTTTCCAAGAATAACAGCAGGGCCCAGCTGGCTGCAGGAGCAGCAGTTCCCAGGGCCACAGCACCCTCTGCTGCTCACAACTGGGCACTGCGGGGGGCACCCAACCACGGGTGAAGCCAGCCGCTGGTTTCTCCAGGCAGCGCCTCCCTGCTTGGCTTCATGCTGTGTTCCCCAGCACAGGGGAGCTCGGCCCCTTGGAGGCTGGGGCTACGCTAGCAGGGCTGGTCAGCCCCTGCCCTTGCCCACGGGACCAGGAGGGAGGCAGCAGGAACTGCCCTCTAGGGACCAGTGATCCTTCCAGACAGGCAGCTGTGCTTGTGCGGTCCCGGGGATGATGGGTGGCTCTTTCCTGCAGCCAGACAAGGGCTCTGGATCAACGGCCAGATGGGCCAGAAAGGAAAGGGTGCTGCCTACAGGCAGACGGGTGAGGGAGCCCTCCCTTGCCCTTGGCTGCAGCGGGGGTCCGAAGAACAGGCCTAGGAGAAGGGCCCTTGGCCCTGCCCCAGCCCTGCGCAACACCCACCCCACCATCTGCTCCCACCGGCAGCTGGGAAGGGAGAGCGCCCCTTGCACAGCATAGTAGGGAAGGGAGATGCAGAGAAGCTGAGCACCCCAGGGAGAAGGGGGAGTACGGAGAGCTGCTCAGGGAGGTGCTACCAGGTGCAGAGCCACAGGCAGAGATACGCATGGGGGCTCTGCCTCCCCAGGGCCTGGCAACCCCTCCAGACTGGCCCAAGGCAGAGCTGAGCCCGTGCCCAGCCCCACTGAGACAGGGACGGGGAAGTCACTGCTAAGGCCCAGGGTTGGAGCCTCCCTGTCCCCAGCAAGGAGCTGTCAGTGCAGGCAGCGGGAGCTCAGCTGGGCAGCTAGTCTGGAGAGACAGGGCAGGGTGTGGCACTTCCCCATTAGCCATCCAGGAGCTTGAGGATGCTCTCACGCTCCTTCAGGGTCTTCCAGGCCTGGTCCTTCTCCTTCTTGGTGGGCGTGCGCTTCTTCTGGCGTGCCGCCATGATCTTGCGGAAGGCATCCATGACCTCATTGTCAGCCATGCGCACCCGCTGCCGCAGAACCTGCCTGTGCAGCTCGTCCTTGGCCAGCCTGGGGAGAGAGGCAGAGCCATCAGCCACAGCCTAGCCCCCCCGCCAGCACCCCTGGCCCCACACCCACCTGAGCAGCTCCTGCTTCTTGGCCCGGTTGTGAGCACTGAGCGCCTTGAGCTCGGCCTGCCTCTTGCGCAGCTCCACCAGGACCTCGTCCTCCGAGTCCTCAGGGGGGCGGTCTTCCGACTCCAGCAGGCCTTGGGCAATCAGCTCCTCTTTGAGCCGCCCCTCCAGGGATTTGGTGTGGGGGACGCTGCAAAGGGCAGAGAAGAGAGCTGCTGTGAGCCCCCGGCAGCCCAGCATCCCGGCTACTGCAGCAGCACAGCCTGCCGGCTCCTGCCCTCCCCTCCGCCAAGGGGCAGGCAGGACTGGCCCTCACTCCACAAAGGAGGCAGTGAGAACTAACCAGGCTCCCTGCCCAGATCTCACCCACAGGCTGGCTGCTTCCAAGTCCAACTCAGCAAGAGCACGAGCCCATTCCTCTCCCTTTCCTCTGGTGCTGCCTGCTAGGCACTAGGCTCTAGTGCGCTGGATCTCAGAGGGGACAGGAGAGTTCTGCTCAGGTGCTGAACACATCAGGCTCTCTAACCCTTGAACTTCTCCCTGAGCAATTCCTCAACGCCTCTAGACACGAGAGGAGAGGTTTCTTTCTCTGCTTCTACTACAATTCTGAGGGGTCAGCGAGCACGTGGACAAGGGGGATCCAGTGGATACAGTACACTTAGATTGTCAGAAAGCCTTTGACAAGGTCCTTCACCAAAGGCTCTTAAGCAAAGTAAGGAGTCATGGGATAAGAGGGAAGATCCTCTCATGGATCGGTAACAGGCTAAAAGACAGGAAACAAAGGGTAGGAATAAATGGTCCGTTTTCAGAATGGAGAGAGGTAAATAGTGGTGTCCCCCAGGGCTCTGTACTGGGCCTGTCCTAGTCAACATACTCAGAAATGATCTGGAAAAAGGGGTAAACAGCGAGGTGGCAAAGTTTGCAGCTAATACAAAACTACTCAGGATAGTTAAGTCCCAGGCAGACTGCGAAGAGCAACAAAGGGCTCTCGCAAAACTGGGTGACTGGACAACAAAATGGCAGATGAAATTCAGTGTTGATAAATACTAAGTAATGCACATTGGAAAACATAATCCCAACTATCCATATAAAACAATGGGGTCTAAATTATCTGTTACCATTCGAGAGAGAGATCTTGGAGTCATTGTGGATAGTTCTCTGAAAACATCCACTCAGTGTGCAGTGGCAGCCAAGAAAGCGAAGAGAATGTTGGGAATGGCTAGACAACTATGCACATGCTAAATAAATAAAATTAAGAAAGGGATCGACGAGACAGAAAATATTGTATTGCCTCTATATAAATCCATGGTCTGCCCACATCTTGAATACTGCGTGCAGATGTGGTCACCCCATCTCAAAAAAGTATATTGGAATTGGAAAAGGTTTAGAAAAGTGCAACAAAAATGATTAGGGTAATAAAAAGGTAATTGGGGGGGAGGGATAGCTCAGTGGTTTGAGCATTGGCCTGCTAAACCCAGGGTTGTGAGTTCAATCCTTGAGGAGGCCACTTAGGGATCTGGGGCAAAAATTGGTCCTGCTAGTGAAGGCAGGGGGCTGGACTCAATGACCTTTCGAGGTCCCTTCCAGTTCTAGGAGATTGGTATATCTCCAATTATTACCTATATTACCTAAAAGTGCAACAAAAATGATGAGGGGTATGGAATGGCTTCCGTATGAGGAGAGATTAATAACAGTGGGACTTTTCAGCTTGGAAAAGAGGCGACTAAAGGGGGATATGATAGAGGTCTATAAAATCATGACTGGTGTGGAGAAAGTGAATAGTGAAGTGTGTTATCAGAAGGAGTAAATAACAAGAACCAGGGGTCACCCAATGAAATTAATAGGCAGAGGGTTTAAAACAAACAAAAGGAAGTATTTCTTCACACAACACACAGTCAGTCTGTGGAACTCCTTGCCAGGGGATGTTGTGAAGGCCAAGACTATAACAGGGTTCAAAAAAGAATTAGAGAAGTTCATGGAGGATAGGACCATCAATGGCTATTAGCCAGGATGGGCAGAGAGGGTGTCCCTGGCCTCGGTTTGCCTGAAGCTGGGAGTGGGCGACAGGGGATGGATCACTTGACGATTCCCTGTTCTGTTCATTCCCTCTGGGGCACCTGGCATTGGCCACTGTTGGCAGACAGGACACTGGGCTGGATGGACCTTTGGTCTGACCCAGTCTGGCAGCTCGTAAGTTCTTCCCTTACAGACCCGGTGCACCCACCCCAGGCCTGAGGGGCACCTCAGCGCATTCAGACCAGGCTCTTCCAGAAGCCCAGGAGGAGTTTCCCGGGCAGAAGAGCTTCTTGGCCAGGCCGCCAGCCCCCCTGGCTGGCCACATGGGGCTGCTCACCTGAAGGGCTTGTTCTGGCTGCGGGGCGAAGTACCGGCACCGTCAGCTCCCGAGTCTTTGCCCGCCAGCTCTGGGATCGGGGAGTCCTCGATGGGCGAGATGATGTTCTCCTAGCAGCAGGGGTGGAGAGGGAGAATGAGTTCCAGGCTGCTGGGACCCACGCCCCATGGGATCTGACAGCCGAGCTCGCCCCGGAGCCTCACTCACCTCGACAAGTGCCTGCAGGAGGCGCTGCGTCAAAGGCCCAAACGGGCAGCCGTCCTCAGGCTGCTCCTGCTGGGACTCCGATTTCTTCAGCAGGGCGTCCACATCTGGGAGGCAGGCGAGAAGGAAGCAGTGAGCAGAGCGGCAGCTGCAGCAGAACAGGGCCTAGCAGCCTCCACTCTGGGACTCCCCAGCTGCCCCAGGCAAGGCTGGCATGTCCCCCACCCTCCTGCACCAGGGCCTGGGACTCTCCAGCCACATGGGCGAGCCTGGAACACACTCCTACCCCCACACCAGTCCCTCGGCACTAGGCGTGGACAAAGCACAGCCTCCCCCCCCCCCCCACACACACACACACAACCCTCGGTGCTGGGCATGGACAACCTCTGCCCCCCCCCTCCCCTCAATACATGTCATCCAATCCCTCCATGGTGGTGCTGCCCGGGGGCGGGGAATAGAGGCACCTTTTGTGTCCAGCTCTGTTAACGGTCCCAGAATGCCTTTCTTCTTGTCAGCAGCAGCTGCTGCCCGGGCACCATCCTTCTGCTCCTCCAGCAGATCCTCCTGGGCCCAGCGCTGAGAGTAATGCTTCCCCAGGGGTGGGATCTACAAGAGCAGGAGCTCAGGGAGTTGGGCTCAGAGTCCTGCAGCCCCTCTTCCACCAGAGACGTGGCAGAGCATGGCCTTCTGCCTCCCTCTGCACCCCACACTGATGAGCAGTGCCGGGCACTTCACAGTGCCAGCTGGCTGTGGGCAAGCCCTGCTGGGAGTCTCTGCAGAGAGCTGATGCATGTCCTAGAAGGGCCACTCCTTGGGCACATGCCAAGAGTTCCAGAATTCCTGCCTGAGGAAGGGCACAGGAGGGCAGTCCCAGCTCCTGCCCTGACAAGGCCGGGGGCGTGGGCCGGGCTCGGAGCTCTCCCTGGGCCCCCTTTACCGCACAGACAGGAGGAGCTGCAGGGGACTCTGCCAGAGGCTGGCACTTGCACACAAGAAAGGAGAACTCCCCGTTGACCTCAGCTCTGGGAAGCTCAGGTGTGACAGATCCCAGTCAGATGCAAAGCCTGCATGGGCAGCGTCCCTTGCAGTTCAGGTCCCCAGGGCCGGTGCAAAGATGTTTCGCGCCCTAGGCGAAACTTCCACCTTGCGCCCTCCCCCGTCCCCGAGCCCCCACCCTGAGCCCCGCCCTCCCCCGCAGCAGCTCCCCGCCCCAGCTCACCCCTGCTCTGCCTCCTCCCTGAGCACGCCGTCGCTGCTTCACTTCTCCCACCTCCCAGGCTTGCGGCGCCAATCAGCTTAGGTGCCGCAAGCCTGGGAGGTGGGAGAAGTGAAGCAGCCACGGTGTGCTCGGGGAGGAGGCGGGGCAGGGGTGAGCTGGGGTGGGGAGTTCCCCTGTGTGCCGCCCACCCCGCTTACTTGCTGCAGGGGGCCCTCCCCGCGCTCCCCCCACCTAAACGCCGGCGGCGACCGGGGCGGCCGAAGATCCGGCCGCCACGGTCACTGCCGAAGAAAATGCTGCCCCCCAAATCCTAGTGCCCTAGGCGACCACCTAGGTCGCCTAAATGGTTGCACCGGCCCTGCAGGTCCCAGCACAGCACAGCACGCGCTGAGGTCACTGGCTTGACGGGCACAAGCAGACCCAGGTGCCAGCTGCAGCCTACACTACAAGGAGCATTATGGACTCCATTTGTCACTCCTGCATCCATACGTAGGCAGAGGGGTGGCTGGGCCAGTGCTTGGGCGGTCTCGCTGGGTGTGCTGGGAGGGCAGCAGGTGAGCACTAGCCAGGGTCACGTGGGCAGAGGGGTGGCTGTGCTGGTGCCCTGGGGCTCTCGCTGGGTGTGCTGGGAGGGCAGAGGGTGAGCACCGGTCAGTGTCACGTGGGCAGAGGGGCAGCTGGGTTGGTGCCCTGGGGCTCTCGCTGGGTGTGCTGGGAGGGCAGCGGGTGAGTATCGGCCAGGGTCACGTGGGCAGAGGGGCAGCTGGGCCGGTGCACGGGCGCTCTCGCTGGGTGAGCTGGGAGGGCAGCGGGTGAGTACCAGCCAGTGTCACTTGGGGAAGCTGAGCCAGAAGACTTCTGCTTTTCGCTAAGGTCTGGATTTTCATACTCCTCTCTGCAGCCCTGTCCCACCCCAACTCTGAACAGCAATTGGGTTAGTGACCCACCGATCTCCTGCCTGAAGCAGCGGGACCAGCGTGTGTCTGTCTGAATGAGCGGGGGGATTGTTCGGTGTTTGGGACAGGCACTCTTTGGAACACTGTTAAAGCAGGTATTTCGGCCCAGATCTGAGCGCTCACGGACTAAGAACTGTCCCTGCCCTTCCCCTCCGCTGGGGAACGGGGGTTTCTCACTGAAAGCCACCTGCTGGGCCAGAGCCTGGCCCAGCACAGGAAGGAGCTTTGGGCGTGGCCCGCAGCATGCAGAGGTCTAGACTCATTCAGATCCTACAGCTGCAAGTGCCATGGTGTGGGGCCGGCCTGCAAGAAAGCTGCTGTCTCCTGCCCCTTTGCAGCAGACAGTTTGATTGTGTCTGAAAAGCAGAGGGAGGCCCACGTACTGGAGCAGGGGACGAGCTTTCAGATACCCAGGGCCTGAGCCACTTAGTGCCCTGGAAATGAAACTGAAATGGTTGCTGTATTCCATGGAGAGCCCAGGCCCGCTCTGCTGCCAAGAACGGGGGCAAAGCAGCACAGGCCCTATGGGAGTACAGCCTCCAGCTCAGCTTGGTCCTACCCAGCCTGCATTGCCCCAGCACAGACAAGAGGTAGCCACGGCCTCTCTCATGGCCCCGTGGCACTGTCCGGAATCAGAGGGGAGGACACAGCCCACAAACACAGGCCTTTGCTGCCTGCCTTGCCCCAGTGGAGTCGGCACCCACCGCGAGGCACAGGACTGCAGACTCCAGACAGCAGGAGGATACCATGGGGCTGGGACGGGGGGGAGGGGGGGGGCTACCTTGTAGTGCTCAGCCTCATCCTCCGGGGGTTTGAGCAGCTCCTCCAGGGTTCGCACCTCCTCACTGGTGAGGTCAGCACAGTAGGGCTCCACGGAGGCCCAGAACCTGCAGGGCAGAGCAAAGCAGGCACTCAGAAGGAAGGGGGCAGGTGGCCACCCCAAGCCAGGAACTGGGCTGCTGACTTGAGCTGTGGCTCCTCCTGTACCCAGGAGATGGATTCTGGGCTCTAGGATGGTTCAGTGCCAGACCAAACTTCACTCTCACACCATCCAAGCTCCAATTCAGCTTTGCAGCTGGTGGTTTTGACCCAGAGCATCAGGGAAATGAGTGTTTTCCTTGGGAACCCCTCAGTGTCCCTTTGCTCACTGCCCCAGCTGTCTCCACCCCACTCTCCCAGTGTCCCTTCACACATACACCCCATACCTGTTCGGGGCATCGTTTTTGGGGATCCGAGGCATGTCAACTGGGTCGTCTGGAAACTCATATTCTTGGATCTTGGGCTGGAGGTTCTTGGATTTAGGCCGCCCAGGGCCAGGCCCTGTGCCATGACCACCCTTCCCCTCTAGTTTCTGCTTCTTGGGCTTTCCATGTTTAACTGGGGTGCCCAGTTCATGCTCTTTGCCCAGCTTCAGGAACCGCCTGTCCCCCTTCTTGTCCTGCCAGTCTGTCAAAATCTGAAAGGGAATGGCCCTGTGTCACACCAGACAGGCAGCTGGCTGCACCCAGAACTGGAAGGGGAAGGGTCTGGTTCCACCCAGGACTCTTGCCCTTGGTGAGCCGTGTCTGCCCTCCCCTTTTCCCTAGCAACCATCATGCTGCGTTTCCCCTCAGGCCCTGTTCTCCCTGGTGGCTGGCATCCCTCTGCAGCTCGCAGGGAGCACTGAGGCACAACCTCCAGAGAGGGAAGGAAGGGAAAAAAGGCTGGACAGATTCGCAAGGCTGGTAGCAAGCAGGGCTATGCTGCGGCATTTTCTGCCATAGGAGGGAAGAACCAGCAATGGGAAGATGGCACGTTGAACAAAACGGGCTAGCCACTATACGGAGCAATTCCAGGCACAGAGAAAACAAGCCAACAGGCCTCCTGGTCAGAACCAACCCACAGAGCAACAAGCAGTGACCCAGCTGTAGTTGTTACCGAAAGGCAAACGTTCTTGGCCTTTTAGACCAGATGGGGCCATTAGATCTTGCAGTCTGACCTCCTGAATAGCACAGGGCCCTGGCCATTAACCATCGCCCAGCCACCTCAATAACTTGTGACATTACTTGGGACTCTAGTATGGTGTTCACTCTGAAGAGTAATGACAAGTCATCAAACCCCACCAGGTTAACCATTTCACTGCTGACTTGTTTGAAGCCCGCAGGTTCTACCCCACTGCCACTGGGTCAGCACTGCCACCAAGCAGCTCTTGGCATGGGCACCATGGATTGGCAGACCCCAAATGGGCTGTGTGTGAAGTGGGGGGAGCTTTGCAGATATGGGGTACCTCTTCCATCGGACATAGAAGAGACTTCCCTCCTGGGCCCAAAGGGTCCCTGGCAAAGGGCCGTGCAACCAAGACCGATGGACTCCAGCTGCCGCTGAGCCGTGACCCTGGGTGGCCTGGCCTCCCCATGCCCATCATCCGGGGACCCCAGGCCGCCCCGAGGAATTAGGGAGTCCGACCTGCGTCTCTGCCTCCAGCACCCGCAGCCTGCGGCTGGCCGAGGACAGCAGCGTCTCCAGCTCCAGCTGCAGCGTGTCGAGCTCCTCAATGCCAATGCCATCGTCCTCGGAGCGGGCCAGCACGGCAGTGTAGCGCGGGCAGACTTTCAGGTGATCCACCGACTTGAAGTCGTGGAACTGCAGTGGGCAGTCCTTAAGCTCGCTCATCGCCCAGCCGCAGGCGCCGGGGTTTGGGGGCGCCGGGATATGGGGAGTGCGGGGGGTGCCGGGATACAGGGGGCCAGGGGGATACAGGAGCTCTGGGATATGGGTGCAGGGGTGCCGGGCTGGGGGTGTGTGCAGGACACAGGGGTCGCTGGGGTTTGGAGGTGCCAGAATATGGGGACACCGGGCTGGGAGGGGGGTGCAGGATGCGGGGGCACTGGGCTGGGTGGGGTGCGGGACACAGGGAGCGCTGGGGTTTGGGGTGCCGGGATACAGGAGCACCAGGCTGGGGGTGCAGGACGCAGGGGCACTGGGCTGGGGGTCAGGACGCGGGGAACTGGGGTTTGGGGCGCAGCGCTGGGGCGGGGCGCCGCGCTGGGGGAACTGGGGTTTGGGGCGCAGCGCTCGGGCGGCACGCGGGGCGCCACGCTGGCTGGGCGGCACGCTGGGGAACTGGGGTTTGGGCGCAGCGCTCGGGGCGGCACGCGGCGCCGCGCTGGCTGGGGCGGCACGCGGGGAACTGGGGTTTGGGGCGCAGCGCTCGGGGCGCCGCGCTGGCTGGGCGGCACGCGGGGAACTGGGGTTTGGGGTGCAGCGCTCGGGGCGGGGCGCCGCGCTGGGGGAACGCGGGGAACTGGGGTTTGGGGCGCCGCGCTCGGGGGCGGCACGCGGGGAACTGGGGTTTGGGGTGCAGCGCTCGGGGCAGGGGCGCCGCGCTGGGGGAACGCGGGGAACTGGGGTTTGGGGGTGCAGCGCTCGGGGGCGGCACGCGGGGCGCAGCGCTCGGGGGCGGCACGCGGGGCGCCGCGCTCGGGGGACGCGGGGCGCCGCGCTGGCTGGGGGCGGCACGCGGGGAACTGGGGTTCAGGGCGCCGCGCTCGGGGGCGGCACGCGGGGAACTGGGGTTCAGGGCGCCGCGCTCGGGGGCGGCACGCGGGGGCGCCGCGCTGGCTGGGGCGGCACGCGGGGAACTGGGGTTCGGGGCGCAGCGCTCGGGGGCGGCACGCGGGGCGCTTCCGGGCGGCCGGTCCCTGCTGCGGAGGCCTCAGGCCGCGCCCCCGGCGATCGCGGGCCCAAGCAGACGGCGCCGCTCGGCGGGGCGGCCGCTACCACTGACACGCCGGGAGAGGGGGGGGCCCTACAGCACTTCCGGCGGCTGAACGCCACTCTCGGCCCTTCCAGCCCCCGTAGCCCAGGGTGGCCATACCCGATCCCCATTGGCTGGGCGCCACCCAGAGGCCCCGCCCCATTGGCTGAAGAATCTCACTCTCCGTTTCCTAATATGGAAGCAGCGGCCGGAATGTACCAAGTGTGGGATGGGGGGCAAGAGGAGCCCCGGCGCTCACAGTAGGGCCGCGGCGCAGGGGCGCTCCCCGCGCGCGGGCTGCCGGTGTCAGGGGTCTGAGGGGTCGGCCCGGCCGCTCCCATTCCCGGGCAGGAGGGAGGCTCGGGTGAGAGACCCCCGCGGGCGGTAATGGAACGGTCCACCCAACCCGGAAGAGAGGAGCCGCCGCGGCTGCACCCGCCACTTCCGCTTCCTGGGAGCCGGACGGACCGGAGCGAAGCTGCCGCTATGGTAGGGGCTGGGGCTGGGGCGCGCGGCCCGGGGCGGGGAGGGGGTGAGGCCGGTCCTATTGGAGGGGTTGGGCCGGGGCCGGGGCTGGGGGGCCGGGCGGGGGCCGGGGCCGGGGCGCCGCGGGGCGCGGGGTGAGGCCGCGGGGCCGGGCCGGGGCTGGCGGGGCCGGGCCGGGGCTGGCGGGGTGAGGCCGCGGGGGCCGGGCCGGGGCCGGGCGGGGGTGAGGCCGCGGGGCCGGGCCGGGGCTGGCGGGGTCGGGCCGGGGCTGGCGGGGTGAGGCCGCGGGGCCGGGCCGGGCCGGGCGTGGGCGGCTCTCGCCCTTGTTCTGACTCCCCCGCTCTCCCCAGACTGCCACCCTGCGCCCCTACCTGAACGCGGTGCGCGCCACGCTGCAGGCTGCCCTGTGCCTGGAGAATTTCTCCTCCCAGGTGGTGGAGCGACACAACAAGCCGGAGGTGGAAGTCAGGTACTGGGAGGGGGTTGGGACCCCGAGGTGGGCGGGGGGGACACTGAAGCCCCGCATGTCCTGAGGGCTTGGAGCCCCTGTCCCAGCAGGGGAAATGTGCCGGGGGGGGGGGGGTTGGCTGCTTGCTCAGGGCAGTGCCTGTCACCAGGAGGCCAAGGCTGGGGGAAGCATCGTGCGTTATGGAGCAGCCCCTTCCCTTCAGCTCATTGTCTTGGTCTTCTTGCCCAGCCAGTCCCAGTTCCCCCTTCTTCTTCGACTGCTCTGCCATGCCTTCTAGGCAGCTCTCCGTCCCAGTCTGCCCTCCACCCCCTAGGCTCAGCCCTTGTCCTTTCTGAAGTAGAGTCATATGTTTTCTTCTCCACGCTGCCTGAGCACCAGCCAGAGGAACACCAACAGCGCAGGACAAAGTCTCTCCCAACCCTGCTCCCAGGCATGACCTGACTTTGCCCCACTGCTACCCCCTCCCTGCAAGTTCTGGTGCATTGCACCAAGCAGCAATGGCCAGGACGGTCCTGCTCACTCTGGGTTGGGGCATGCTCAGTGCAGACAAACTCTTTGCAGCATTTAGCTGGTGAACTCTGAGGTCTCCATGGAGCATGGATGAACTGAGAGTTTTTCAAAGGCTAGAACACACTTGAGCAATTTTTCACAGGGACAGCAAAAGGGGCTCCTCACTGACAGAACAGTGACCCCCTTGCCAAATTTCTAGTCCCTGCTGCAAAGCACTAGAGCTTCTCAGTGAAATGGCTTGAAGAGTTGTTTTAACATGGGAAAAATATATTTTCCTCTAAACTTGGTCAGATGGTTGAACCATTTTTGCTGAGACTTAATATTCAGCCTGAATCAGATGCCTAGCGTGGGAAATTTCGGCCTGAGAGGCTAAAGTTTGACCCAGTTTATATGCAGTTAAAATCAGTGTCTTCTTATAGGCATCAACACTGCCTATAATACTTAAGGCTGCCCAATACCAGCTCTGCCTATAATGTTTTTCTCAAGAAAAACAGTATTGAGATCCTACTGTCAATTGATAAGGTAATTTTGTTAAATATATTTACTGCTTGTATTTTCCATTTAACAATGTCCCTTAAAAGAAAATGTGTTGCTACTTAAATCAAGGTAACAGAATTTAATTAAACCAACAATCCCTGGGTCAGAGTTAAGGCTATTTTGTTGTGATTTAATTTTTTGTCATGAAATATGCATTTCTGAGTACTTGAGGAAAGCAATGTGTGTTCAGCAGACAGGTCCCTTCCTGTCTTTAATTAATAATACATGGTTCTTTCATGGCAGAGCGCTTGCAAATTGTAGTGTCATCATGTAGTCAAAGGATACCGTTGAGGTTGCTGAGATGTTTGTTGTTTGGAATGTTTCAGTGGGAGGCTGAGGTTAGTCCCAGGAGTGTCTCCGTCACCACACGGGACTGGCTGTACTGTCCAGTCCGCTCTGGAGAATGGGAATTGGAGTGCCCTGCTATCCCTAGTTGATATTCCTATCCCTTGGGGGCTCAAAGTGCCGGTTGTGTGGGGAAAGCTTGCATTGCAGCTGTCCCGTGGGACCGGAACCCTGCAAGTGCCACTTCGCGTTGCTTCCTTCAGCTATTGTCTTGGGACTTTGGAGCCTTGGGGAGGCATAGGCTTTGTTCCTGCAGGATGGTCCTTGGCTATGGAGGCCTTGTGATCCCAGGGGAACCCTGTGTGTTACTCTGCTCTCAGGAGTTTCTTCGGTTTACCTTTAGCCCCTTGTCAGGAGAAAGATGTAGCGTGAAGAGAGTCCCTGTGATAGTGGGGGTTGGCTGCCCCGGGATAACCAGAGAGGTGTGAATTTAAGGCATTGTTTATATCAAGAAAACATTCCCATGTAGTGAAGGTCTTACACAGCCCTTTGCAGGGAAGGCATCTTTCCCTCCTCCCCCTCTGCTAAGCCACTGGCTACAGCTAAGGGTCTTGGCTGCTCATTGGCCGTGAGTCTGCCTAACTCCTAGTCCAGGGCTCTACACACACAAGTCACAGCTGGCACAATTGGCACTAATTACCCATCTGGTCAGGCCCATCAGGGAAGCTGAGGACTGGAGGGACCAAGGAGGCTTGCGGGTGGCTTCTGTGGGACAGAGATGAGGTATGTTGGCAGGGGTAGTGCTGCTCATGCTGGACTTGTTCAGTCCCCAGGGCTGTACATCTGGCATTAGTGCTATGTACAAAAGTGCAAGCTTCTGTATTACAATGAGGTTCCTACACTTTTCCCCAGCTGCAAGTGGCCAGGTGAGTGAGCAATTCCCTGGTGGATGCCTGCCCCTTATGTCATGCACATGCGTTGGGCTGGCAAGTGCTCCCTCCTCCATGCATGCTGATGTCTTTCCTGGGTTTGCAGGAGTAGCAAAGAGCTGCTGTTGCAGCCGGTGATCATCAGCAGGAATGAGAAAGAGAAGGTTCTGATCGAGGGGTCCATCAACTCTGTGAGAGTCAGCATTGCAGTGAAACAGGTGAGCCTGCAGTGGGAGGGGGGGCAGCACAGGAGGGGATGGAGCTGGAGATGAGGCAAAGGGTTGGTGGCTTGCACTCAGCTTGAGGAAGCCTGACTTCCCCTTCCCCTCTTCAGGCGGATGAGATCGAGAAGATCCTGTGCCACAAATTCATGCGCTTCATGATGATGAGGGCTGAGAACTTCTTCATCCTGCGCAGGAAACCCGTGGAGGTGAGATGGCTTGGGTGGGGGGCAAATCCCTGTGGTGCAAGACAGGGACACTTCTACTCACCTGCTTTGGCAGCTCACTCTCGTGAGCGTCTTTGCCACGGTGCTGAGCTGCCAGGCAGGGCAAAGGGGCTTTGGTGGTGATCACTGACCAGGTGTTGCTTCTTTCCTCTCTCCCACTAGGGTTATGACATCAGCTTCCTGATCACAAACTTCCACACAGAGCAGATGTACAAGCACAAGCTAGTGGACTTTGTGATCCACTTCATGGAAGAGATTGACAAGGAGATCAGTGAGATGAAGCTGTCAGTCAACGCCAGGGCTCGCATTGTGGCTGAGGAGTTCCTCAAGAACGTGAGCTCCTAGGCAGGGGAACAGCAGCTTCCTTCCCCTTTCCGTTGCAGGAAGGGGCTCGTGGGCAGCCTGTTATTGACCAGGGAGAGCTTTGGGGGTAACAGCTAGACAAAGGGGGCCTGCGGCCCTTCCTCAGAGATGTGGGAACCTGGCCTTACAGTGAGGCCTGGCACATCCCCACTGTCTGTTTCCAAGCTGGCTGAGTGTGGTGAGGGGGAGCCTGGATTGCCAGAACCAGCATGGGAACAACGTTTCCTTTAGAGGGCTTTGCAAAGGGTCACATGGAAGCCTGTTTGGGTCTCCTGACTCTGTCCCTTAAAAAGGTCTAGTTAGAACACAAGCAGTCCCATGTATGCGGTCTCTGCCTGGAGCGTGGCATGGGCAGGGGCGAGGGTACAAAATATGGAGGAATGATGGTGCACGTGGCACTATAGCTGAAAGAAAGCAGAGTCAAATATAGTAAATGACTCAAACTGTACCATAGACTCTCGCTGGATAGGAATTCTGTACTTGAATAATAAGAGTAGAGCAGGAGGAATATACTGCCAGCCGCCTGACCAGGATGGTGCTGGTGACTGGGAAATGCTCAGGGAGATTAGAGAGGCTACATGAGAACGGCCAGACTGGGTCAGACCAAAGGTCCATCTAGCCCAGTATCCTGTCTACCGACAGTGGCCAATGCCAGGTGCCCCAGAGAGAATGAACAGAACAGGACAACTGAGTGACCCATCCCCTGTTGCCCATTTCCAGCTTCTGGCAAACAGGCTAGGGACACCATCCCTGCCCAGCCTGGCTAATACAAAAACAATAAGCCCAATAATAATGGGTTACTTCAACTAGCCCCATGTTGACTGGGTACAGAACGCCTCAGGATGGGATGCAGAGATGAAAATTTTTTTGACACCATAAGTGACTGTTTCTTGGAGTAGCTAGTCCTGGAACCCGCAAGGGGAGAGGCAATTCTTGATTTAGTCCTGAGTGGTGCACAGGACCTGGTCCAAGAGGTGAATGTAGCTGAACTGCTCAGTCCTAGTGACCATAATGTAATTAAATATAACATCCTTGTAGAAGGCGAAATACCAAAGAAAATCACCACAGTAGCATTTAACTTAAAAAAGGGGAACTATAACTAGCTTCCTCATTTTTGTAAACAGAAATTGAAAAGAACAGTCACAAGCGTGAAAATGTCTGCACCCTACATAGAAACTTGTAAAAACCACCATAATAGAGGCACAAACTAAATGTATATCCCAGATAAAATAACTGTAAGAGGAACAAAAAAGGTCATCATGGCTAAACAGTAAAAGAGGTAGTTAGAGACAAATATCTTTTAGAAACGAAGTCAAATCTTACTGAGGAAAATAGAAAGGAGCATAAACTCTGGCAAGTCACATGTAACAGTAGAATTAGGCAGGGCAAAGAATGTGAAGCGCAACTAGCAAAAGACACGAAAGCTAACAGACATGTGGAACGGACACAGATTTCTCTTAGGGGAGAGTCTGATGATAGAGAATCTCCAGGTTATAGTCAGGAGCAGAGGACGGAAGAGGATAATGTAAGGGCCGGATCAGATGATAAACAGTCGCATAAAAAAGAATCTGGCACATCAGAAAAAGGCAGACTAATAAACAGGGACAAGTTTTTAAAGTGCTTGTACACAAATGCTAGAAGTCTAAATAATAAGATGGGTGAGCTAGAGTGCCTTGTGATAAAGGAGGCTAGAGATATAATAGGCATCACAGAAACCTGGTGGACTGAGAGCAATCAATGGGACACAGTCATTCCGGGGTACAAAATATATCAGAAGGACAGAACAGGTCGTGCAGGGGGAGGAGTGGCACTATATGTGAAAGAAAGTGTAGATTCAAATGAAGTAAAAATCTTAAGCGAATCCACATGTTCCATAGAATCTCTATGGATAGAAATTTCATGCTCTAATAAAAATATAACATTAGGGATCTGTTATCGACCACCTGACCAGGACAGTAATAGTGATGATGAAATGCTAAGGGAAATTAGAGAGGCTATCAAAATTAAGAACCCAATAATAGTGGGGGATTTCAATTATCCCCATATTGACTGGGAACATTTCACTTCAGGATGAAATGCAGAGATAAAATTTCTCAATACTTTAAATGACTGCTTCATGGAGCAGCTGGTACGGGAACCCACAAGGGGAGAGGCAACTCTAGATTTAATCCTGAGTGGAGCGCAGGAGCTGGTCCAAGAGGTAACTATAGCAGGACCGCTTGGAAATAGTGACCATAATACAATAGCATTCAACATCCCTGTGGTGGGAAGAACACCTCAACAGCCCAATACTGTGGCATTTAATTTCAAAAGGGGGAACTATACAAAAATGAGGGGGTTAGTTAAACAAAAGTTAAAAGGTACAGGGACTAAAGTGAAATCCCTGCAAGTTGCATGGGCCCTTTTTAAAGACACCTTAATAGAGGCCCAACTTCAATGTATACCCCAAATTAAGAAAAACAGTAAAAGAAGTAAAAAAGAGCCACCGTGGCTTAACAACCATGTAAAAGAAGCAGTGAGAGATGAAAAGACTTCCTTTAAAAAGTGGAAGTCAAATCCTAGTGAGGCAAATAGAAAGGAGCACAAACACTGCCAACTTAAGTGCAAGAGTGTAATAAGAAAAGCCAAAGAGGAGTTTGAAGAACGGCTAGCCAAAAACTCCAAAGGTAATAACAAAATGTTTAAGTACATCAGAAGCAGGAAGCCTGCTAAACAACCAGTGGGGCCCCTTGACGATCGAAATACAAAAGGAGCGCTTAAAGACGATATAGTCATTGCAGAGAAACTAAATGGATTCTTTGCTTCAGTCTTCACGGCTGAGGATGTTAGGGAGATTCCCAAACCTGAGCCGGCTTTTGTAAGTGACAAATCTGAGGAACTGTCACAAACTGAAGTATCACTAGAGGAGGTTTTGGAATTAATTGATAAACTCAACATTAACAAGTCACCGGGACCAGATGGCATTCACCCAAGCGTTCTGAAAGAACTCAAATGTGAAATTGCGGAACTATTAACTAAGGTTTGTAACCTGTCCTTTAAATCGGCTTCTGTACCCAATGACTGGAAGTTAGCTAATGTAACGCCAATATTTAAAAAGGGCTCTAGGGGTGATCCCAGCAATTACAGATCGGTAAGTCTAACGTCGGTACCGGGCAAATTAGTTGAAACAATAGTTAAAAATAAAATTGTCAGATACATAGAAAAACATAAACTGTTGAGCAATAGTCAACATGGTTTCTGTAAAGGGAAATCGTGTCTTACTAATCTAATAGAGTTCTTTGAAGGGGTCAACAAACATGTGGACAAGGGGGATCCGGTGGACATAGTGTACTTAGGTTTCCAGAAAGCTTTTGACAAGGTCCCTCACCAAAGGCGCTTACGTAAATTAAGCTGTCATGGGATAAAAGGGAAGGTCCTTTCATGGATTGAGAACTGGTTAAAGGACAGGGAACAAAGGGTAGGAATTAATGATAAATTCTCAGAATGGAGAGGGGTAACTAGTGGTGTTCCCCAAGGGTCAGTCCTAGGACCAATCCTATTCAATTTATTCATAAATGATCTGGAGAAAGGGGTTAACAGTGAGGTGGCAAAGTTTGCAGATGATACTAAACTACTCAAGATAGTTAAGACCAAAGCAGATTGTGAAGAACTTCAAAAAGATCTCACAAAACTAAGTGATTGGGCAACAAAATGGCAAATGAAATTTAATGTGGATAAATGTAAAGTAATGCACATTGGAAAAAATAACCCCAACTATACATACAATATGATGGGGGCTAATTTAGCTACAACGAGTCAGGAAAAAGATCTTGGAGTCATCGTGGACAGTTCTCTGAAGATGTCCACGCAGTGTGCAGAGGCGGTCAAAAAAGCAAACAGGATGTTAGGAATCATTAAAAAGGGGATAGAGAATAAGACTGAGAATATATTATTGCCCTTATATAAATCCATGGTACGCCCACATCTCGAATACTGTGTACAGATGTGGTCTCCTCACCTCAAAAAAGATATTCTAGCACTAGAAAAGGTTCAGAAAAGGGCAACTAAAATGATTAGGGATTTGGAGAGGGTCCCATACGAGGAAAGATTAAAGAGGCTAGGACTCTTCAGCTTGGAAAAGAGAAGACTAAGGGGGGATATTATAGAGGTGTATAAAATCATGAGTGATGTGGAGAAAATGGATAAGGAAAAGTTATTTACTTATTCCCATAATACAAGAACTAGGGGTCACCAAATGAAATTAATAGGCAGCAAGTTTAAAACAAATAAAAGGAAGTTCTTCTTCACGCAGCGCACAGTCAACTTGTGGAACTCCTTACCTGAGGAGGTTGTGAAGGCTAGGACTGTAACAATGTTTAAAAGGGGACTGGATAAATTCATGGTGGCAAGTCCATAAATGGCTATTAGCTAGGATGGGTAAGAATGTTGTCCCTAGCCTCTGTTCATCAGAGGGTGGAGATGAATGGCAGGAGAGAGATCACTTGATCGTTGCCTGTTAAGTTCACTCCCTCTGGGGCACCTGGCATTGGCCACTGTCGGTAGACAGATACTGGGCTAGATGGACCTTTGGTCTGATCTGGTACAGCCATTCTTATGTAACAACAAAAAGTGTTTAAGTACATCAGAAGCAGGAAGCTACCAGTCAGTGGAGCCACTGGACAGTCAAGGTTCTAAAACAGCAGACAAGGAAAATAAACCCATTGGGGAGAAACTACATGAATTCTTTGCATCAGTTTTTCACTGCACGGAATGAGAAGGAGATTCCCAAACCTGAGCCATTCTATTTAGGTGACAGATCTGAGGAACTATCCCAAATTGAGGTGTCAATAGAGGAGGCTTTGGAACAAATGGATAAATTAAACAGTAGTAAGTCACCAGGACCAGATGGTATCACCCAGGAGTTCTGAAGGAACTGAAATATGAAACTGCAGAACTACCAACTGTTGTATATAACCTATCGCTTAAATCAGCCTCTGTAGATGACTGGAGGATAGCTAATGTGGTGCTTTGTTTTAAGCCTCTAGAGGCGATCCTGGCAATTACAGGCCAGTAAGCCTAACTTCAGTACTGGGCAAATGGGTTGAATCCATAGTAAAGTACAGAATTTTTAGACACATAGCTAAATGAGATGTTGGGAAAGAGTCAATGCAGGTTTTGTAAAGGGAAATCATGCCTTACCAGTCTATTAGAGTTCTTTTGGGGGGTCAACAAATGTGAACAAGGGTGACCCAGTGGATACAGTGTACTTGGACTTTCAGAAAGCCTTTGACAAGGTCACTCACCAAGGGCTCTTAAGCAAAGTAAGGAGTCAGGGGATAAGAGGGAAGGTCCTCTCATGAATTGGTAACTGGTTAAAAGATAGGAAACAAAGGGTAGGAATAAATGGTCAGGTTTTACAGTGGAGAAAAATAGCATGGTTCCCCCCTAAGAACTGTACTGTGACCAGTACTGTTTAACATATTCATAAATGATCTGGAAAAAGGAATAAACAGTGAGGTGGCAAAGTTAGCAGATGATGTAAAACTAAATATAGTTAAGTTGAAAGCTAACTGCGAAGAGTTAAAAAGGATCTCATAACACTAGGTGACTGGGCAACAAAATGGCAGATGAAATTCAGTGTTGATCAATGCAAAGTAATGCACATTGGAAAACATAATCCCAACTATCCATATAAAATGATGTGGTCACAGCTAATTTAGACCCCTCAAGAAAGAGATCATTGAGCAGATGTCAGAGAACTATCCACAATGATTCCAGCTGCAGCAGAAAAGCTAACAGTAGTTAGGAACAATTAGGAAAGGGTTAGATCATAAAACAGAAAATATCCTAACACCACCATATAAATCCATAGTACGCCGGGACCCTTGAATACTGCGTGCAGATGTGGTTGCCCTATCTTAAAAATATATATATATATATATAATGTTTAATTGGATGAAGTATAGAGATGGGCAACCAAAATGATGAGGGATTTGGAACAGCTTCCATATGAGATTAAAAAGACTGATCCGGGTCAGCTTTGGAAAGAGACTATTGAGGGGGGGTAGGATAGAGATCTATAAAATCATGACTGGTGTGAAGAAAGTAAATAAGTGCTGTTTACTCCTTCTCGTAACACAAGAACCAGGGGTCACCCAATGAAATTAGTGGGTAGCTGGTCAAACAAACATAAGGAAGTACTTCACACAACAGTCAACCTGTGGAACTCGTTGCCAGGGGAGGTGAAGGCCAAAAGTATAACTGGGTTCAAAAACTAACTAGCTTAGTTCCTGGAGTACGGGTCCATCAATGGCTACTAGCCAAGATGGTCAGGGATGCAACCCTGTGTGCTGGGTATCCCTAAAACTCTGACTGCCAGAAGCTAAGACCGGTTGACAGGATGGATCACTCCCTCTGAAGCATTTGGCACTGGCTGCTGTTGATCTGACCCAGTATGGCCATGATATGCTCCTCTGATCCCTGGAGGGTGCAGCTTGGGGGGGGGCTGCCTGGGGTGATGTGAAGGCCCCCAGAGGTAGGACTAATGGGGGATGAGGTCCTGCTGCCAGATGGTGTGGGCATTCCTGACACCCTGTTAAATGAGGGAGCAGCATGGTACCAAGTGACTTGATGGCCGCAGCAGGCAGATGTGAGTTCAGTGGGCTGGGGCAGGGCAGGTGTGGGTGCGCAGTGTGTGCGGTTGACTGGTCAGCAGCTCAACCTCTTCAGGTGAAGCAGTAAGAAGTCACCATCTCCAGAGCACAGGTCCCAACTTCCCAGGCTCTGTGAGCTGGCTGGAGTGTCCAGTTCTGGGTTCTGTACTTTCCATATGCTGCCCCCTCTCTAGTAAAGGGCAAAGTTACGGTAGCTTGCAAGGGCCTGCACAGGCTGGGAGTGTGACCAGGAAGACGTGTGGGTGCACAGGGGACTAATGGGCACCTGACCACCTTTCTTTTTTCCTTCTTTCCAGTTTTAGAGCGTGGTGCTGGACTCCACAGCTCAGGTTCTCACTCTCTCCTGCGTCTGCACAGCTGCCCTGCTAGGGAGGGCCATGCTATCTGGAAGAGATGAGAAGCAATCAGATCTTCAGGAGCTGTCCAAGTGGAATGTACATTGATTCTCCGCTGGCCCCAGGGGAAGGGAGGGGGAGGAGTTAATAGTTTGAACCAAACTCTGTGCTTGTTTGAGACTGTCAGCTCCATATTCTTTTTTTAAATGACTAATCATTGCTGTAATTGTCTGAGGCTCTGGGGGCTGGAGGGGAGCTGTGGCTACTCCAGCACTGGGCAGCAAGAGCAGCTCCTGCCATCAGGCTAGTATGTGCTAGCTGGCATTCCAACTGAAGGCAGTGCCCACTCAGTTATCAGGTCCCTTCTACCAGCTGCCGTAAAACAGCCCTCATGCACGTGGCGTTCTTGAGACACAACTCTGAGCCTAATCCCAGCGTTAGGGCTTCCAGAAAGGTGGGGGCGTAGAGCAGCTGTCCTGGGCTAGCCAGCAATGTTCTCTTGGGCCAGGCCTCCAATTCCCAATCTCCACAGCCTCCCTGCTGCAGCTCTAGGGGCTGCTTTTGTGATAGATTCCCCAGTAATGGTAGGGGTGCAGCTGGGTGGAGTGGGCAGCCCTGCCCCCGAACTGCAGGGAGCACTGCTCTGCTTCAACTCCATCAGTCTGGCACAGGCCTAGGCAGCACATCCTCCTGCCGGTGGCCTTCACCTTCCCTTTCTCTGCGTGGGTGGAGGAGGCTGGAATCCTGACGGAGCTGGAATCTGTAACTTGTGCTTCTTTTGCTATTGCACTTGCTGTTCTTGCTCTGGTACCTTCCCCATTAAAGCCTTTTTCCTGCCTCTCGGAGGGTGGCCTGCTGGGGTGGTTCTTGTGTGCGCCCATGGGCAGGGCACTCCTGGGGGCCCTCAGTTCAGAGCTGTGGGGGGCTGGCACCAGCAGAAGCCCTGTCTGCACCTGCCAGGAGTTGGGGGTGGGTGGGGAGGGGAACAGGAGTGGGGCGGGACCCACGGGCTGCCCTGCCCTGCGGAGGAGAGGAGATGCCTGGAGGGGAGGGGGAAACGAGAGGCCCTGCCTGAGGGGAGGGGAAGGAGCGGCCCTGCCCGTGGGGGGGAGGGAAGGGGTGGCCCTGCCCCGAGTGGGGGTGTTGGGGGAGGGGGAAGGAGAGGCCCTGCCCCGAGTGGGGGTGTTGGAGGAGTGGCCCTGCCCCGAGTGGGGGTGTTGGGGGAGCGGCCCTGCCGGGGGGGGGTGTTGGGGGGCAGGGACCGAGCGGCCCTGGCGGGGGGGGGCAGGCAGCTCCCCCGCCGGGGGCGTTGCGAGCCCCCGCGAACGGGCGAGCTCGGACCCGAGCCCCGCCCTGATGTCACAGGGTCCGGCCCGCCCCGCCTCGCGTCGCCATGGAGACCCCACCACAGCCGGGCGCTCGGGCCGAGCGGGGTAGGGCCCGGCCGGGGTCTGGGGGATTGGGGCGATATGGGGTGGGGAGGCTGTGGGGGTGGGGTCAGGGTGGGCACTGGGGTGATATAGAGAGTGGGGTCTGTGGGGTGGGGCCAGGGTGGGCACTGGGGTGATATAGAGAGTGGGGTCTGTGGGGTGGGGTCAGGGTGGGCATTGGGGTGATATAGAGAGTGGGAGGTCTGTGGGGTGGGGTCAGGGTGGGCACTGGGGTGATATAGAGAGTGGGGTCTGTGGGGCTGGGGTCGGGGTGGGCATTGGGGTGTTATAGAGGCTGGGGGGACCAGGGGGGGTCAGGGTTTGGGGTGGGGATTGGGGTGATATAGAGGATGAGTGGGTCTGTGGGGTCAGGGAGGGCACTGGAGTGATATAGAGTGGGGAGGTCTGTGGGGTGGGGTCAGGGTGGGCACTGGGGTGATATGGAGGGTGGGGGTCTGTGGGGTGGGGTCAGGGTGGGCATTGGGGTGATATAGAGGGTGGGGAGGTCTGTGGGGTGGGGTCAGGGTGGGCACTGGGATGATATGGAGAGTGGGGGGTCTGTGGGGTGGGGTCAGGGTGGGCATTGGGGTGGTATAGAGGCTGGGGACCAGTGGGGTCAGGGTTGGGGGGGGGATTGGGGGTGATAGAGGCTGAGTGGGTCTGTGGGGTCAGGAGGGCACTGGGTGATATAGAGGGTGGGGAGGTCTGTGGGGTGGGGTCAGGGTGGGCATTGGGGTGATATAGAGAGTGGGGAGGTCTGGGGGGGTGGGGTCAGGGTGGGCATTGGGGTGCTCTAGAGGGGGGGGAGGTCTGTGGGGGTGGGGTCGGGGTGGGCACTGGGGTGATATAGAGGCCGGGGGGACCAGTGGGGGTCAGGGTTTGGTGTGGGGATGAGAAGGGCAGGGGTGATAGAGTCAGGGAGATGGAGGTGGGCTGCATGGCCTTGCTGGCTGCCTGGGGCACGGGGGCTGTATTGGCCAGCGTGCGGGCTCCTACTTACTGCCCCCCAGCTCCCCCATGGACCCAATGTGCTCTGTGGTAGTGCCATGGCCAGGGGCTGTCAGGCTGCTGAGCCACCCTGGCTCCACTCTCTTAGGCGGCTTTGCCCCATGCATGACTGGGCTTGGCCTTGGCCTGGGAGCTGGCGCGCCGGGGGTGGTGCCAGGGCTCTGCTGGAAGGGTGTTTGGGTCTCAGGCTGCACAGGGGCCACGTGCAGCCTTGTGGGAGCGTCAGCCCCTCGAGGGACCCTGGCACTTGCTTATGGGGCACAAGGAGGCGCAGCTGCACCACTTGCTCCTTCTCCCTCTGAGGTGGCTGGCTGGGAGCTGAGCCATGCTGGCAGAGCCAGGCCCTGCAAGAGGCTGCACAGAGAGCAACGGGCCGAAAGGATTCCCAGGTGAGGGGAGCGGCGCGAGCCCTGCGGGAGGGGCTGCCTGGGGGCTCTGTGCAGCTCTGGGAAGCAGTGATGATGCCAGCCTGGGAGGCGAATACCCCCTCCCGCCTGCCCAGCAAGGCCCCGAGGGGGGGCTGCCAGAGACGAGCAGCAGTCCCCAAGAGCTCTGCTCAAGGACTGCGAGGCAGTGACTGTGTGGGGCTCAGGACTGCAGGGTTGTTCGGACTCTGCCACCCACTGGCTGTCTGGTCTTGGGCAAAACCCTCACCCCTCTGTGTGCCTCAGTTTCCCCCTCTGAACTCAGTAATGTCTGTCAGGAGCTCTGAGCTGGGTGGGTGGTGCTAGCCAAGTGTAGGGGCATCGATGTCACTCCTCAGCGGAGTCACACAGGAGGTGACAGTCATGTGTTGGGGGGATGGGAAAGGTCTGAGGGAGGTGGAGGTGGGACAGCTGCTCCTGCAGGCCTCTGAGCACTAGCTCGGACAGTCCCAGGGACTGAATGAACTCTGCTAGCTCCTCTGCCCACACTGGGAGCCCATCAGCCGCTGCCCAGTGGGGTAGGGTCAGCCCGAGCCATCTGGGCCTCAGACCAGCCTTAACAGGAGCACAGGACACCCCCCCAGACCGGGAGCTTGGGTGTCCTGTACCCCTCCAGCACCTCCCACAGCGACTGGCTCAGCCAGTGGAGCCTGCTCTGGGCTCCATACTCCATTGCAGGCTCCTCACAGAGGCTCAGCCCTGCCCCCCAGTGCATGAGGGCCTGACCCTGATGTGCTGCTCTCCTGGCTGAATATAGGTGCTGACGTGGAGGGGGATGCTGTCGCGGAGAAGGCAGCTCTGCTCCCTGCCCGCCGCAAGGGCCCTGCTGCCCCCGGCCCCAGGAGGCAGCGGCAGGAAGGTAGGAGCCCTGCAGCTGGTCCCGGCCAGCCCTTCTCTCTGACCTCCCTGCCCCTTTTCTTTGGAGCCCCTGGCTGCCATGGCTAGTCCCTGCAGCAGAGTGACCCCAGGCGTGCAGGGCATGGCCTGGGCCAGCCCAAGGCACGTGGGCTCCCAGTGGAAGCATGCAGGGTCTGGCACCAGGGGAGAGTGTCCCTGGCTCGGTTCCTTTCCCCAGCCCTGGAGTGAACCATTGTCTGACCAAGAGCCCCCAGCCTGTTCTCCCCATGCTGCCCACTGCAGGGGACATGCCTCAGCCCATGACCCCCTATAGCCTGTCCAGGGGCTATTCCTTGGCACATGACCTCCCCAGGGCTGGCAACACAGAGGGGGCCATTGCCCAGCCTCCTGGCTAGTGGCACTGCCAGGGAGCCAACCCCCCTTGGGCCCCCGGAAACAGCAGAAAGAGCAGAGTGCCATGGGCGAGGGCCCCCTGAGGACGGCCTGGCAGGCATGCCCCAGAGCTTGGAGTGGGTCTAGCAGAGCTGGTACTGGGCTGTTCTCCCGTTCCAGGGCTCACAGCTCCTCCGAGCGATGGGCGCACCCGGCGCAGCAGTGGCTGCTACCCTCTCAACCCAGAGCGCCTCAAGCAGAGCAGGCTGTACGTGGAAAGAGCCGTCAAGGTGAGGGGCTGTCCACTCCGCCCCGCCTGCAGCCCAGCTTCTACCCCGGAGCCCCCACTTCCCCCCCACACCCTGCCTGCCCCTCCCTGGCTTCCCCCCCACGCCCTGCCTGCCCCTTCCCTGCCTCCCCCTGGTCCTGCCTGCCGCTCCCTTCCCACCAGCCCTGCTTGGCCCTCCCCTGGGCCCTACCCAGGGCTGCCCGGGGGTGGGGGGGGCAAATGGGTCAATTTGCCCTGGGCCCCGTAAAGGGCCCCGCCTCCGCCTTCCCCCATCACCTCAGCGTGCCGCGTCAGGAGTGGCCCTGGACAGCACTGCTGCGGCAGGACCTGAGCTTCTCCCACTGAGACAGAGCCCCGTGGTAAGGGAGTGGGGCTGCAAGCTCTGGTCCCACTGGAACCACACCGCTGCAGCGCTGTCCAGGGGCCAGGGCAGCTCCTGGACGCGGCGCGCTGAGGCTCCGAGAGAGGGGAGAGGCAGCGGTAACCCAGGAGCGGCCCTGGACAGCACTGCTGGGGGCAGTCAGGGGACAGGGAACAGAGGGTTGGATCGTGGGCATTGCGGGAGTCTGTCAGGACTTGGGGCGGGGGGATAGGGGTCTGGGCAGTCAGGGGAAGAGGGAGTTGGTGGGGGGTGGGGTCCCGGGGTGGGGGGTGGGAGAGCGGTGAGGGGACAAGGAGCAGGATGGGTCAGGGATTCTGAGGGGGGCAGTCACGGGGCAGGAAGTAGGTGGGGGTCAGATAGGGGGCGGGGCCAGGCTGTTTGGGGAGGCACAGCCTTCCCTACCCTAAAGCTCATTTAGCAGTTTGAGGCTTGCAGACAGCTATTTAACACAAAGAGCCAAGCTGTTATCTTTTCCCTTAGGGCTACCATCCCTTTCACTTCTCAATGCCAAATGATAGTCTATATTTAATTTCAGTGCCATAGGGAGATTCATGTCAGGGGCGGGTAGCTTCATTTCAAATTAGCCACTTTAGATTAACAGTGAGAGAGCCAAGAGAGCCATGGAGGAGGGATCACATGAGAAGGGCAATATCCTACACCACCTACCTCCTTCCCAACCCTACCAAGGGAGACCCCCCTCCCCTGCATTCCCCGAGGCTCCTGAGGGGTTAATTCAGTGGTTCTCAAACTTTTGTACTGGTGACCCTTTCACATAGCAAACCTCTGAGTGCAACCCCTGCTTATAAATTAAAAACACTTTTTTTATATATTTAACACTATTATAAATGCTGGAGGCAAAGTGGGGTTTGAGGTGGAGGCTGACAGCCCGCGACTCCCAGTAATAACCTTGTGACCCCCTGAGGGGTCCCGACCCCCAGTTTGAGAACCCCTGGGTTAATTTAATTTTAGCACCCTGTGTCCATTCACATGCATATGCTATTTTGAGCATGTTAGTTTTCACAACATAGGCTCATCCCAGATTCTGGAACAAGCTCAAATGCTCAGTTCGTGGAGTATGTACATAAGTTATACTAAAGACAAACCCACAGTAACCGTCTCCAGTTTGTGAGGGACCCCATGGAGCCAGTCTCTAGGAAACAGATACATTAATGGAGGTTAAGTCCATTAATGGCTATTGGCCAGGATGGGTAAGGAATGGTGTCCCTAGCCTCTGTTTGTCAGAGGGTGGAGATGGATGGCAGGAGCGAGATCACTTGATCATTGCCTGTTAGGTTCACTCCCTCTGGGGCACTTGGCATTGGCCACTGTCGGTAGACAGGATACTGAGCTGGATGGACCTTTGGTCTGACCTAGTATGGCTGTTCTTATGTTCTAATCAAAAGCAACCAAAGTTATGGAGACAGATATGAGTCAAGGAAGCCAGCAGAGTATCAGAAACCTGGAAAAATCTCTGACTGGATGGGCTCAGGCGTTTGGTCACAAGCTGAGGTGGTTCAAAAGTTTTGGATTTTTTTTTAAGCAGAATTTTTTTATTGTTTCTTTAAACAATCAAACACAGCAAGCAGCAAATATTTGGCCCCACACTTCTGAAACCCCAAACCATGTTCAAGTTTTGGCAGACTAATTTCAGCTTTTCAATTAAAAAAACCACAACAAATTTTGAAAGAAAGCACACATTGTCCATGATATTTTCTGCTTTTAAAAAACCTCTAATTTTTGATCCAAAAAAAGTTTTGACGAAAAATATTTGTCCAACCCTTTTAATGAGCTTTAGTGCCTTTTAGCATTGGCTGATGCTGAGAACCAGTGATACCTTGTAAAGGTGACTTGAAAAGAAGTCCAGGGCCCAGCTGCGCCTTGGGTTCCTGTTGCATGGAGCATTCAGCTCCCTTCCCCCGCAGCAAAGGAAGATCTTCATGCTGCATGGCCCGTACCCTGTGATCCGGAGACTGCTGCGCAGCCGGGGCTGGGTGGAGAAGAAGGCCCCCAAGGCGGCACACAGATGGGAACGAGTGCCCGAGGGCGAGGAGGATGGGGAGGGGGACGACAGCGACGGAGCCGAGGAGGGTGAGAGCTGGGCACGTGGGGGAGCCCTTTGTCAGCAGATCTTTTCTTTGCCAGTGCCAAGGCTCTCCTGCTGCTCCTGCCATGGGCTCTCCAGGGCAGGTCCCTGCTCAGGCCTGGGACTTGCTGGGGGCAGCAAGCTCAGGGGAGCATAGCCGAGAAGGAGGGACAGCCTGGGCCCTGGCCCCAGGAGACTGTTGGGGAACCGCGATGCCTTGTTGTGGGGTGGCTCCAGATACTGAGATATGCTTGTCCCAGTCCCGGGAGTGCCCCAGCCCCGCCAGGCCCCCCCAGCCCAGTCCCTGGGAGCTCCCCAGCCCCGCCACATTCCCCCATCCCAGTCCCTGGGAGCGTCCCAGCCCTGCCAGGTCCCCCCAATCCCAGTCCCTGAGAAGCCCCCCCAGCCCTGCCAGGTCCCCCCATCTTGGTCCCCAGCGAGCGCCCCAGCGCTGCCAGGGCCCCAGGAGTGTGTGCGTCCCAAGATCAGAATGCTCAGCAGCTTGGGCCCTCGGGTGCTGTGCCCGGGGCAGTGGTGCTCTGGCCTCCCTCTGGCTCTTGCTCTTCTTCCCCAGACGAGGAGGGTGAGGAAGAGGAGGAGCAGGATGATGACCCTGATGGCACCTACGACCTCATGGTTAGTTTGGGGGTGGAGGAGCCCAGGCCACCCCATCTCCCTGCACCCTCTGGCACAGGGGCAAGATCGGCCTCACAGGAGCATCGACACAGAATTGCCTGAGGAGAGTAGTGTGTTCAGGCCAGGGCAGAGCATGGGGGTGGGGTGGGGGACGTTCAGGCTGGGGCGAAGTGCGGGGGTGGGGCAGGGTGGGGGACATTCAGCCAGGGGTGGAGCAGGGTGGAGGGACATTTCAGGCTGGGATGGAGTGCAGGGGTGGGGTGGGGGTGGGTGTTCAGGCCAGGCAGAGCATGGGGGTGGGCGGGGGGGGGGGCGGCTCCTCGGAGCTGGCTGCCCAAGCAGGCTGGCGCTGGGTACTGCTGGACCCTTGGCCATGGGAGTTGAAGGCCGGCACATCCAGTGGCTGGGCCGTAGGCTGCGCTGCCCCGTCCGTCGCAGACAGCTGCTGGGCATGGCCTGGGCCTGTCTGCACCATGGAGGCGCTGGGTGCCCCAGTGTTCGGCCCGCTGAGAAAGCCTAGGCAGGGCAGACCCATCCGGGCACCCTGGGCTTCCCTGGCCCCTCACACCAGCCCCTCTCCCGTGGGCAGTCGCGGCTGGTTCGCAACCAGATGCCCTATTTCATCTGGACTAACCGGCGAGATGCCATTGACTGCCGCTTCCTGCGCAAGGAGCAGGTGATGAACCACTACGCCAAGGCGGGCTCCTTCACCACCAAGGTGAGCGCAGGGTGGCCAGCCTGGGGGTCCCTACCACTAACCTTGCTGGGGGAGGCAGGGCATGGGGCTGGGGCCTGCACAGGGAGAGGGTGCACACATGGCCCTGGGGGCGGGGGGCTTGTCCATGGCCCCGTGCAGGGACGGGGGGGCACACATGGCCCTGGGTGGGCAAGGAGTGGGGGGGCATGGCCCCATGGGTCTGAGACCCTGCGCTGCATGCAGGGGTCGGTCCCCAGGCGTGAGGGCCCAGGAGGACCAAGCTGAAGCTCCATTTTCTCTCAGGTGGGGCTGTGTCTGAACCTGCGGAACCTGCCTTGGTTCGACCAGGCCGATGCCGACACCTTCTTCCCCCGCTGCTACCGGCTGGGTGCTGAGGATGAGAAGCATGCCTTCATCGGTGAGCGCTGCTGTGCGTTGGGGGGCACATTGCCCCAGGGAGGGGCAGCTCCCAGCTGGCCCCGGGGAGGCCGAGGGCTGTCCTGGATGATGGGGGGACTTCCAGCTGGCCCCAGGAGAGGCCAAGGGCTGTCCTGGGTGATGGGGGGGCTCCCAGCTGGCCCCGGGGATGCCGAGGGCTGTCCTGGGTGATGGGGGGGCTCCCAGCTGGCCCCGGGGATGCCGAGGGCTGTCCCAGGTGATGGGGGAGCTCCCAGCTGGCCCCGGGGAGGCCGAGGGCTGTCCTGGATGATGGGGGGACTTCCAGCTGGCCCCAGGAGAGGCCAAGGGCTGTCCCGGGTGATGGGGGAGCTCCCAGCTGGCCCCAGGGTAGTCCGAGGGCTGTCCCGGGTGATGGGGGGGCTCCCAGCTGGCCCCGGGGAGGCCGAGGGCTGTCCCGGGTGATGGGGGGGCTCCCAGCTGGCCCCGGGGAGGCCGAGGGCTGTCCCGGGTGATGGGGGGGCTCCCAGCTGGCCCCAGGGTAGTCCGAGGGCTGTGCCAGGTGATGGGGGGCTCCCAGCTGGCCCCGGGGAGGCCGAGGGCTGTCCCGGGTGATGGGGGGGCTCCCAGCTGGCCCCGGGGAGGCCGAGGGCTGTCCCGGGTGATGGGGGAGCTCCCAGCTGGCCCCAGGGTAGTCCGAGGGCTGTGCCAGGTGATGGGAGGGGGGGCTCCCGGAGGTCAGGAGCTCCCCACCTTCCCCAAGGGGCCCATTCAGAAAATTGAGCCATCTCCCTGAAAATCCAGTCTCCTTTGCCCCGACTTAGTGCCCCCCCAGCATTAGCACTCCCCATGGCCCCACCTTGCTGTGGAGCCTGGCCACCCAGCGGTGGTGACACCATCTCTTGCAGAGGATTTCTGGCTCACTGCTGCCCGGAGCATCCTCAAAGTGGTGGTGAAAAAGTACTGGAGCTCAGCTGCCCGGGGGGCTGGGGCAGCGGCGGCTTCCGGCGCACAGGGGCCCGTGAAGGCCGGCGAGTCCGCAGGTAGGTGCTGGGCAGAAGAGCTGAGTGCACGGGTGATGAGCGGGTCATGGCCCCACTGCTGAAGCGGCCTGCTTTACTCTCTGCGGCAGAGGGTGACACCCCGCCCAGCCTCTGGGGAGACAGCCCGGCTCCTTCCCTCTCCTCTGGGTTACACCATCCCCATCCCACCCCACCCCCGAGTGCCGCCGGTTCCCCCACCGTCCCCACCATCCCACCCCACCCCCGAGTGCCACCGGTTCTCCCACCATCCCCATCCCACCCCACCCCCGAGTGCCACCGGTTCTCCCACCATCCCCATCCCACCCCACCCCCCGAGTGCCGCCGGTTCCCCCACCGTCCCCACCATCCCACCCCACCCCCCGAGTGCCACCGGTTCTCCCACCATCCCCATCCCACCCCACCCCCAAGTGCCGCCAGTTCCCCACCGTCCCCACCACCCCACCCCACCCCGAATGCCGCCAGTTCCCCACCGTGCCCACCATCCCCACTGCCACTGCTTCCCCACCATCCCCACCATCCCACCCCACCCCCCGAGTGCCGCCAGGTCCCCCACCGTGCCCACCATCCCCACTGCCTCTGCTTCCCCCACCATCCCCACCATCCCACCCCACCCCCCGAGTACCGCCGGTTTCCCCACCGTCCCCACCATCCCACCCCACCCCGAGTGCCGCCAGTTCCCCACCGTGCCCACCATCCCCACTGCCACCGCTTCCCCACCATCCCACCCCACCTCCCGAGTGCCGCCAGTTTCCCCACCATGCCCACTAGCACCCCTATTGCCACCGGTTCACCCACTGGGCCCACCATCACCACCATCCCCTGTCGCCAGTTCCCCACCGTCCCCACCCCTCAGTGCCGCCAGTTCCCCACCATCCCCACCACCACCGGTTCCCCACTGTGCCCACCCCCGCCGCCGTTCCCCACCTCCACTGCCGCGGATCCCCACCATCCCCCAAGACCCCTACTGCCACCAGTTTCCCCACTGTCCGCACCACCACCACCATCCCCCCACGGTTCCCCACCGTTCCCACCCCACCCCTACTGCCACCGGTTCCCCACCATCATCCCCTCTGCCGCGGTTCCCCACCGTGCCCACCCCACCCCTATTGCCGCCGGTTCCCCACCATCATCCCCTCTGCCGCTGGTTCCCCCACCGTGCCCACCACCACCATCCTCACTGCAGCCGGTTCTCCCACCATCCCCCAACCACCCCTACTGCCACTGGTTCCCCACCATGCCCGGTTTCCCCACCATGCCCACCCCGCCAATGCCTCCAGTTCCCCACCGTCCCCACCATCACCCGCACTGCCACCAGTTCACCCACCACCCCCCCCCGTTCCCCCATCGCACCCACCCCACCCCCACTGCCACCGGTTCCTCCACCGTCCCCACCATCCCCACTGCCTCCAGTTCCCCACCGTCCCCACCATCACCCCACTGCCACTGGTTCCCCACAATCACCCCACTGCCACCGGTTCACCCACCACCACCACCAGTTCCCCATCGTACCCACCCCACCGCCGCCAGTTCCACCACACCCCCCACTGCCACCGGGTCCCCACCGTCCCCACTGCCACCGGTTCCCCCACCGTGCCCACCCCCATGCCTCTAGTTCCCCACCGGCCCCACCAACACCCCCACTGCCACCAGTTCACCCACCACCACCGCCGGTTCCCCCACCGTGCCCACCCCACCCAATGCCGCCGGTTCCCCTACCATCCCCACCACCATCCCCACTGCTGCTGGTTCCCCCACCATCCCCACCTGAGAGCATCTGTCACAGCAGCTGTGACCTTCCCTGTGGGAGCTGCACAGTTAGATCAGGCTGAGCTGCCAGGACTCTGAGCGCTGCCTCCGCCTGGCAGGAGTGGGGCTTGGTGGGCCTGTCAGAGGGAGTGGGCTGTGCAGGGGGCCTGGGCTGTGAGAGCACCAGGGCAAGTCCTGAGGGGGCCAGGCCCCAGGGTAGCTCGCTGACCCCACGCTGGCAGAGCCCAGCCCATGTAGGTGGCTAGGGACACCCCCCCCCCCCCCGTGGCTCCCAGCTGTGCTGTCAGCACCTGTGGCCAGAGGTGAGTGGGACGCAGGCAGGAGAGCGGAGTTATGTGCTGGAGCATGGCGGAAAGGCAGTGCAGACCCCACGGGAGGGAGATGCTCTGCTGGCATCTCCCCTGCCCCCCAGGCAGAATGTGCCCCAGGGCAGCGCCCGCCCACCCGATGCACCCTCTGTGTGATGCCATGAGCCCTGCCAGCTGGCTTGCTCTCTCCCATTCAGAGTCCCTGAGAGGGACTGGCAGAAAGAAGGCCAGCCCCCTGCCACCGCAGCTCATCGAGACAGCCCTGCAGGCCTGCGAGGAGCACCTGAGCAGCCTGACGCACCAGGATATCGACAGGGAGCCCGAGTCCCCTCTGTGCATGATGGGGGCCCGCCGGGGGGACTTCCTGCGCACCTACTATCAGGTGATTCAGTAAGTGCTGCGGGGCGGGGCTCGGGGGAGGGAGAGAGCGGGAGCACCCCTGCCCTGCTCTGAGCTGGGCTGTCTGACTGCAGCGAAGGGGCACTCCTGGAGCAGCTGGGCTCCCATGTCGAACGGTGCGAGCACGTCCTGCAGCGCCTGGCCGAGGTGCTCCCACAGCTGGAGATGGAGGGGGACCGCAATATCTGGATTGTGAAGCCAGGCGCCAAGTCACGGGGCAGAGGTAAGGCCCAGTCCTGCTGCCGTGGGGAATGGGGACGGTCCCGCCGGAGATCCTGGGGCCTGCCTGGCCGAAGCCAGAAACCCCGATCTCACTTGTATGTGGCTGCGGGGGGCAAGGGAGCCTGGCACTTAGACACTGGCCAACCCCGAACCAATCCCCCCAGCCTCCCCTCTGCCTGCAGAGTCCGTGGGGCAGCCCTGTGCTTTGCTGTGGGTGCTGCTCACTCTCTGGGGGAGGCTCCGGGCTCTGTTTGCCCCTGGCTGCAGCCTGTGCTGTTCTAGCTGGGTCTCTGTGCAATCTGGGGCAGCCCCACGCCCCACATGCTGCATGCCATGAGGCTGCTGGGCGCCCCCAGGAATCACCTGCATGGACCGCCTGGAGGAGATGCTGAAGCTGGTGGATTGCGACCCCATGATCGTGAAGGATGGCAAGTGGGTGGTGCAGAAATACATCGAGAGACCCCTGCTCATCCACGGCACCAAGTTCGACCTGCGGCAGTGGTTCCTGGTGACGGACTGGAACCCGCTCACCATCTGGTTCTACCGAGACAGCTACCTCCGCTTCTGCACGCAGCCCTTCTCCCTGCACAACCTGGACACGTGAGTGCCTGGGGGAAGGGGCTGCACCTCCCCAGCCCCTGCTCCCCAGCCCTGGGTGCCAGGGCGAGGCCCCAGGCGGGGGCAGCATGCAGCTGCAGGCACTGAGCCCCTTTCTCTCGGTCCCAGCTCCATCCACCTGTGCAATAACTCCATCCAGAGGCACTACGAGAACTCGCTGAGCCGCCACCCCCAGCTGCCCCCTGACAACATGTGGTCATCGCAGCAGTTCCAGGCCCACCTGCAGCAGGCGGGGGCGGAAGGCGCCTGGCAGGAGGTGATCGTCCCGGGCATGAAGGCAGCCATCATCCACACCATGCAGACCTCCCAGGATGTGGTGGAGTTCCGCAAGAGCAGCTTTGAGCTATACGGGGCAGACTTCATGTTCGGGGAGAATTGCCAGCCCTGGCTGATTGAGATCAACGCCAGCCCCACCATGGCGGCATCCACGGCCGTGACCAGCCGGCTGTGCGCCAGCGTTCAGGACGACACACTCCGTGTGGTCATTGACCGCAAGCACGACCGCAGCTGCCACACGGGGGCCTTTGAGCTCATCTACAAGCAGGTGAGTCCCCCGTAGCCCTGCATGGGGAGAGCACCCAGGGGAATCCCAGCCCCAAATGGACCAGCTGAGCTGCGAGGGGACCCAGAGAGCACCCAGGGGGAGGCCAGCCCCAGGGCCAGGGGCAGCAGTGCCACTGAGCATAGGCCCAGGCAGGGGCTGGCTTGGCCCCAATGTGGTTGTGGGGACTGGTGCGGGGCTCAGTAGGGGGCACTCTCTGCTTGGGATCAGTGCTGCCCCATGGGCACTAGAGGGTCCTGTGCTGCTGCAGGGACCTAGTTACAAGGGAACCAGCCCTGAGTCCTACCCACCCGTGGCCCCCACACAGTGCAGACCGAGCCCTGTTGCCTGACCTCACCCCACCAGGGGAGCCCCCAGAATGTCCTTTCAGCCACAGGGGCCCTGTGCAACTTGTCACTGCCTGCCCAGGCTGTGCACAGCGGCCACACGCCACCCCCCTACTGGGGGCTTTCCCTGCCCCTTCCCAGAGTGGGACAGCATCTAACAGCCACCCAGGGGCCCTGAACTAATCCAAGGCAGCAGCCCAGTCCAGCCGGGCTCCCAGACCCAGGTCCCTGCAGACACTCCTAGCCCAGGCAGGGCTGCGGGGCTCTGCGCTGAGCACTCTCCTGCCTTCTCCCGCAGGCGGCTGTCGACGTGCCCCAATACGTAGGCATAAGCCTTTTGGTGGAAGGATCCACTGTCAAAAAACCACGGCCTCCAAACCACAGACTCTCCCCCGGTGCCAGCCCCAGGACGGGCCCCAGCGTGCCCAGCTGCCCGCAGCACTCCCAAGCACTCCCACAGAGCTCCCCTCGTGGGCCCAGGCCCCCTGCGCCAGTCAGCGGCAAGGAGAACAGAGCCAGGGAGCTGGGGGCACCCAACAGGGCCTCTGCTGCAGCTGGCACCCGGCTGAAGCTGCCCAGCAAGGTGCGAGCAGAGCCAGGCAAGAGGCTGCTGGAGCTGCACAGCACAGCCACCTCCCCGCTGGGGGACAAGCTGGTGCCGCTGGGCCAGCCCCGGTTCTGTCCCAAGTGCAGCTCCCAGGTGCCAGGCCCCAGCCCCAGGGCACCCCCACGGCTGCAGCTCAGCAAGGCCACCGGCCCGAAGGGGCAGCTGCACATGCGGGACTTACGCACCTTCCAGCTGGGCTGTGGGCATGCGGCTGCCCCTACTCACCCCCCTGCCTGTTCTCCAGGGAAGCCCAGTGTGCCAGAGCACCAGTGGGGACAGGCTCAGGCTGCGCTGCGGGAGCGGCCCCCAGCCCCTCCTGCCAGGCCTGGCCAGCAGTGTGCCAGGGGCTGGCTACACAGGGCCCCCCACCTAGCCTCCGCCCCGGAGCTTGGGGCCTTGCACACGGCCGCGGGCAGAAGGAAGCAGAAGAGAGACAGGATGTGCAGGTGATGGAGGGAGCTGCCCCTGGGGCTGCTGGCAGCAGTGAGGGAGTCATGCCAGGGGCTGGTGCCCTCCAATAAAGGGATCAAGAGAAGGAGCTGGAGTTCGTGATGTGGGCAGGAAATGCAACCTGGTGCTGCCTTCACCCGGGGGGGGCAGCTGGCAGGGCTAGGGGAGGGGGCCCTGGGGCCAGCTGCAGGCAGCACAGGTCCCACATCTCAAATGAGCCCCAGCCCAGGGGGCAGCCCCCCTTTCCCCTTGCCTTTGGCACACAGGGTTGCTGCTTGGTTTCTCTGGCCTGTCTCTCCTTCCCACATCTGCCCAGCTCCACAGCTAGTGCAGCACTCTCCCCTGTGCTGGGGGGCGGGGGGCAGAGCTGGGCACCACCCTGGACAGAGGGCCAGGAGCTGGCACTGCCCTGGCAGAAGCGGTGAACAGGCCCTGAGGCAACAGGTTTCAGGGCATAGAATAGGGAGCAAGGCCTGTGGCCCAGCTGAACAGGGCTAGGCCCTGGGGGTGGACTGGCCAGACCCAGCCAGTGCCCCCCACTTTGGGCCTTGCCCCTGCCTATTTCTCTTTCCTTCCCAGGCCCCCCAGAGACGCACAGGCTCCCAGGCCTCTGCTGCTGTGCTGGAAACCCCTGGGCGGGTTTGCACCTGCTCAGTGGCTGGTCCCACCCTGGGAGCAAGGCAGCCACCTCCAGCAGTGAACCCGAGTGCCCTCCTCACCTGCTCTGAGGCCAGGACTGGCCTTAGCTGGGGCCCCACAGCAGCAAGGGGCACTGGGGGTTGCCCCATTCTGTTGGACTGGGCCTGTGAAACCATCCGGGAGGGGGGGCTGGGAGCACATCTGAGGGCACCTGGCACTGCAGAAGGCGGAGGAGCCCCCCCAGGGACCCCACCCAGAGAGTGGAGAGGGGGCAGGGCTGTGAAGGAGCAGGGTGGGGGGAGGATGCCCTGAGACCATGGTGTAAGCAGGGGAGGGGGGGGGGGCTGGATGTGGTTTCCATCATATCCAGGGTTTGCAGTTTGGCGCCATAGCTCAGCGCCCCTGCAAGCAGCCAGCCTGACACTGGTGGGAGGGGAACATGGTACAGCACCGCATGGAGTGCAGTGGAGACAGGCCAGGACCTGCCCCCTGATTCCTTCACTGCAAGCTGCCCCCCAAGGCAGTTCCCCCTGCCCCCCCATGAGCAACCCCTTGTTTTCACTGCATTGGGACCAGCTGCAGGCTGGGCTCTCTGCCCCCCTGCTGGACCAGACCGCTTCACAACACTGCAGTGAGGCAAGGGGAACGCAGAGCACAGGCCTGTGTCACACACCCTGAGCGCACCCCAGGCTGCTCTGGGGGGCCACCCTACCAGACCCTGGGTGTTCAGCTTCCCTTTGTCTCGGCGGGCTGCAGACCTTGGTGGCACAGACTCTGCCAGGGCTGAGCCCCCAAACTGCCCGCTAGGCACTCGGGGCTGCAGCTCACCTCTTCGGGGCACTCCAGTGAGAGCAGGCAGCCAACGCTTCCAAACCCAGTCACTCTTCGCTACCCCCCGACAAAATAAAGCCCTGCCTCAATTCCCCACCCTTCTGGCGTGGCCAAGATCTCCTGCAGCTCCTGCCTACTGTGAATCATGGGAGTCGCGGGCCTACAAGCAGAAAGGGCCCCCTTGGGTTCCCAACCCTCGAGCATGGGCCTGGAGTCTCCAGGAATTAAAGATTCAGCTTTAATTAAAGATTCTGTCATGTGATGAATACGTCTAACCAAAACAGGCAGCCCTACCTGTGAGCTCCTCAGCATTTATAAAACCCCACCTCCAGCACCTGGGGATTCAACTGCCCCCAGCCCAGGCCCCTCCTTAGCGTACCGTCCCCGGGGGTACCACTGCCCCCTCTCCCTGGGCTGGAGGGCGCAACCTGACGGCCCAGGGCAAACTCCACCTACCTGGAGGTGTCCAGTGATCCAGCACTTTCCTGCTGTGTACAGGGTTCCCCGAACCACCCCAGGAGGACACTGGGAGTGCAAACACCAGAAAGCCAGAGCCCCGCACCTGCACTTGCCCTTGCCTGGGAGAATCTGGCACCATGGTTCGGATGCAGTCAGGGCACGTACCCAGAACATACCCTGGTTCTAACGCACGGGATCGCAGGGGGTCTGTGCTGGCCCCGCTGCTCTAATGGCTCCAGGGCCATGAAGATGGCCCAAGGGGGCCTGCCCTCCTGGGAGAAGCCCCTGAAGGCCACACTCACAGGCAGGGCCCGGGCCAGAGAAGTTGCCTCTCCCAGGCAGCTTTCTGCTCTCTGGCCAGGAAGAGGCTGGCAAGCAGGACTCAGTTCCAGGCCCAGTTCAGCTCGACCTGCAGGGGGAGCAGTTGCTGCTGCACCCCCCCAGGACAGCCTCACACCCAGCAGAGGGAAATTAACCGCTACTGCTCACAGCTCCTTGCAACAGCTTATTCCTAGTGGCAGCCAGTTCAAGGGCTCCTGGGACATGCTCACTGCTGCCATCTCCCCCTGTGAAGCCTGCTGGGCTGGGGGGGCCTGGATCTTTCAGTCCCTCCCCTCAGGGCTCTAGCCCCACCCACCCAGGAGCATGGTGCCAGCACCTCCAGTGCTTTAAAGCTGCTCGGAGACACCCCTCCCCAGGGTGTGGGGTGAGGTGCTGTCGCCGCATGGAGCGTCAGTGGGAGATGGGCTATGCTGTGTCTGCACGCAGCCGGGCCGTCCCCCAGGCTAGCTCCAGGGAGCACCCCTGCCAGGCGGTGGCAGCCCTCCTCTGCCCAGCCAGCTGCCTGTAACCCCAGCCCCACTAGCACAAGGGAACAGCAGGGGCGTAGCTGGGGACACACTGCTTTGATGGGACAACTGCAGCTGGGAGCAGCAGTGAGGGTCCTGCCTCCAAGGAGGGGCTGCTGATCCCAGCCGCCGGGGGAGCACCCGCCCCAGTCCCTAATGCACTGCTGAACATCCCTGACACAGGCAGCCTCAGCAAGGAGACAGAGGGGACATGGGATGGGGCAGGGAAGCCCAAGGCCCTTGCAGAGGTGCCAGAGGGGGCCACGAGACAAGACCCCAAACCAACAGTTTGGCATGGCTGAGAAATGGGGGGGAGGGGGGGCCTGGGGAAAAGGTCCCGAGAGGCAGAAGGATCAGCTCATGGGAGCTCCGCTGTTTGGGCCACGTAAAGATCAGAGTGGCTAACCCCAAGAACCAGGCTGCTGGTGGCATGGAGCGCAGTGCAGACCCTAGGTGGGGCACACACCGAGGCGGAGGAGTCTGGAGCAGCACTCCAGGGGCACCACCAGCCTGCACGGAGCAGGGGGCATGTTCACGGCGATCCAGCCTTCCCAGAGACCATCCCTGCGGGGAGTCCCACCAGCGGGATGCAGAGCCCAAACCTAGAGCTCTGCTAGCAGCAGCCCCAGGGGTGAGTTCTGCTCCTTTTCTGCTTGGGAAATGGCCTCTCTGCCACAGAGCTGGGCCTGCCTCCTGCTTCAGTGGCCTTCTGGGTCAGGGTGGGTCCAGCTGAGCAGGGCCACCCCAGGGGGCACCCGGTCACGGTGCACTCTGGCCCCCCGGGAGTCCCAGCAGACGGAGCGTCTGGAGGAAGAAGGGCGGAGGCGGCGCAGTGAGAATAGCTGTCGGGAGGAGCAGTTGGTGCAGGTGGAGATGCAGTGGCAGGCGATGCAGCAGCTGCTGAGTGAGGCGCAGCCTACGGAGCAGCTGCTCACCCAGGACCTGCAGAGAGGGAGAGAGAAATGGAGCCAAGAGCGCTCGAGTCGCACCCCCCTGCGGTACAGCAGGGATCCCCTCTGGTGACTGAACGTGGCACTCAGGAAGCGGCCAGGGCTAGGCCCCAGCTCTGCCAGCTGGCAGCACACAAGGGGGGGAGGGGGAGAGAGTACAATCAGTGGCTGCCCAAGTGGGATCCTCAGCCCATCCCACACAACAGTGCAGAGGCTGCAGGATCTGAGGCTGAAAACCCTCCTCTGAAGAGCGACTGAAGACTGGGATTGCTAGCATGGACTAAGGTGAGTAAGAGGGGGCTGGAGAAGGAAGACAGGGAGATTGGACACTCCCAGCTCCTGACACAGGGACACACAGTGAAATTCTAAACTGCGAAAAGGAAACAGTCACACAATGCAGAAATCATCTGTGGAACTCTCAGCCACAGGATGGCCCTGAGGACATGGAGAAGGACTAGATGGTAGGCAGCGAAGACGGGATATTCAACCAGCTCCCAGACACCAGGAGGAGGCCTAGTGTGAGGCAGGTCGAACCCCTTCCTCTGCAGCATCTGGTCTGGATGCTGGGCCAGGGGACCCCCAGGTCTCAGCCAGTCTGGCAAGTGCTACGGTCACTCACTCAGAGATGCCCCTCATTCCTGACCCGCAGCCCCTGCTATCCCAGCCCTGGTCCCCTCCACGGCAGACCAGGCAAACTGCCCTGCATGCTGGGCTGACTGGGGGCTTTGCATGCAGGGCTCAGCAATGACTGGCTTCCAGAGGCCAACCCGAGCCGTGGGACCGCAGCGTGCAGCCAGCAAAGGGATTCCCGTGGCGGGGCAGAGCCCGGTACCTGTGTGCGTGGCAGAGCACTCCCCACAGGCAGCAGGAAGGGCTCCCCCAGGACCGTGCCCACACGGGCAGAGTACACGTGGTCACCCAGCGCAGGACACAGCAGCAGCGTCAGGTGCACCAGGAGCTGGCCAGGAAAGGCTGTGGCAAGGAGAGTTGGGGTTAATACGAGTACCTCCCCCACACCCTCCCCCAATCCATGGGCAGCAAATGCACCCTCAACCCCTCCTGCCCAGAGCCCCTCCCTGACAAGGACGGCAGGAGACGTCCCAGTTTAGCCCCTCACCCCCCACCCCCATCTGGGGCCCCGCTGGGCAGGGTTGTCAGGAAGAGGTGAACACAGGGCCCATTCCCCACCTGTCATGGGCTGGAGCTGCACCAGGCCACAGCCCGGAGCCACGCCCAGCACCTTGTAGCGAGTCAGGGTTTGCTTCACCTCCTTCCTCTCCACCTCCCGTCGGGACGGGGCAGCCACCGGCACCACCTGCAACCAGAGCAGAGCCACGCTCTCAGGGAGAGGCTGGAGCCGGAGGGACTGGCCAGGCCCCACAGGACACACCCTGCCCCCACAGAGCTCCACAGCCCCCCAGAACACACAGCTGATTTAACCCTTTCCTTACCAGCTGCAGGTCCCCAACCTGCTCCAGCTTCAGTCCTGTGCGGATCTCCCCATCCACGGCAGCTGGGATCCCGGCAGTGACAGCGCTGGGGGAGAGAGGGGGGAATCACAAGGCAGCTGTACTCTCTGGGCTCCAGGGCTCACAGGGCAGAAAACGGGAGATGAGCGAGACAAGGGAAGGAGGATCCAGGGAACTACAGGCCAGTCAGTCTCACCTCAGTCCCTGGAAAAATCATGGAACAGGTCCTCAAGGAATCAATTCTGAACCACTTAAAGGAGGGGAAAGTGATCAGGAACAGTCAGCATGGATTCACCAAGGGCAAGTCATGCCTGACTAACCTAACTGCCTTCTATGATGAGATAACCGGCTCTGTGGATGAGGGGAAAGCAGTGGATGTGCTATTTCTGGACTTTAGCAAAGCCTTTGATACAGTCTCCCACAGTATTCTTGCCAGCAAGTTAAAGAAGTATGGGCTGGATGAATGGACGGTAAGGTGGACAGAAAACTGGCTAGATGGTCGGGCTCAACGGGTAGTGATCAATGGTTCCATGTCTAGTTGGCAGCCGGTATCAAGTGGAGTGCCCCAAGGGTCGGTGCTGGGGCCGGTTTTGTTCAATATCTTCATTAACGATCTGGAGGATGGTGTGGACTGCACCCTTAGCAAGTTTGCAGATGACACTAAACTGGGAGGAGTGGTTGATACGCTGGAGGGTAGGGATAGGATACAGAGGGACCTAGACAAATTAGAGGATTGGGCCAAAAGAAATATGATGAGGTTCAACAAGGACAAGTGCAGAGTCCTGCACTTAGGACGGAAGAATCCCATGCACTGCTACAGACTAGGGACCGAATGGCTGGGCAGCAGTTCTGCAGAAAAGGACCTAGGGGTTACGGTGGACAAAAAGCTGAATATGAGTCAACAGTGTGCCCTTGTTGCCAAGAAGGCTAATGGCATTTTGGGCTGTATAAGTAGGGGCATTTCCAGCAAATCGAGGGACGTGATCATTCCCCTCTATTCAGCACTGGTGAGGCCTCATTTGGAGTACTGTGTCCAGTTTTGGGCCCCACACTACAAGAAGGATGAGGATAAATTGGAGAGAGTCCAGTGGAGGGCAACAAAAATGCTTAGGGGGCTGGGGCACATGACTTATGAGGAGAGGCTGAGGGAACTGAGATTGTTTAGTCTGCAGAAGAGAAGAGTGAGGGGGGATTTGATAGCTGCTTTCAACTACCTGAAAGGGGGTTCCAAAGAGGATGGATCTAGACTGTTCTCAGTGGTGGCAGATGACAGAACAAGGAGTAATGGTCTCAAGTTGCAGTGGGGAAGGTTTAGGTTGGATATTAGGAAAAACTTTCACTAGGAGGGTGGTGAAGCACTGGAATGGGTTCCCTAGGGAGGTGGTGGAATCTCCTTCCTTAGAGGTTTTTAAGGTCAGGCTTGACAAAGCCCTGGCTGGGATGATTTAGTTGGGTTTGGTCCTGCTTTGAGCAGGGGGTTGGACTAGATACCTCCTGAGGTCCCTTCCAACCCTGAGAGTCTATGATTCTAAGTCAGCACCCTAGAGCTGCAGGACAGCGCGGTCTCTGGCACACAGCCAGGCACCCCGCTGCAGGAGAGGGACAGAGCACTCTGCAGAATGGAGCCCACTCACCGGTAAGTGGCAGGGGGGCGCCCTGCTCTCCGGAGCTGCGTGAAGAATGCATGGAGCTGCTGCGTGGTGCCAGGGCAGCCGGAGAGAAGCACAAGGCCAGAACCGTCTCTGGAGGGGGGCATCAGATTCAGTCCCAAGGCACAGACAGCACCGGAGATGGGAACACAGCACTGAGCTATGGAGAGGCAGCGCCCTGTTCCCCAGCACCCTCCCCACCCCCCACCCCCGCCAGCCCCTCCCTCCCCAACCCCCAGGGCCCCTCCCTCCCCTACCCACACCAACCAGGCCCGTGCCCTCCCATTCCCCCCAACCAGCCAGCCTCCTTCCCTCCCTCTCCTGGCCCGCCCCAACAACCAATGACCAAGCACCCCCTCCTCTCCCTGGGGAGCCGATCCCTGGCCCTTCCCCAGTCACTTACTTCCCAGCTGTTTTGACCACGTGGAGCTCAGGAGGGAGAGACAGCCTCTGGCTCAGATCTGGGAGCAGTGAAACCAAACTCAGCTGCCCTGGACTGCCTGGGACAGGAGGAGGACACAGGGAAGGAGCCATGAGCATGCACTGCCAGCCTGACACCCCCCCACCTGCCAAGTGTCACTCCTCCTGCTCTTGGGGCTGTGGGTGGCCATGGGAACATCCTCTGCACCCCCAGTTCCCCCTCAGGCCGGGAGCGGAGGGACAAGCGAGGCCCAGCACATGGGAGAAGTGAACCCCAAGCACTCACCTGTCACAGCCAGGCCCGGGGGCTTGCTGACCGCCACCAGTGGCCCTGCAACAAGAGAACAGGCTAGGTCAGGGAAGGCCGGGCAGTCCTCCCCAGCATCCCAAAACCCCCTCTTCTTGGGCTAAAGCCAGCCCAGAGACCCAGGCCCAGGCCCCTTGCCACACCCACCGAGCAGCCAGCGCCCTCCCACCCAGGCCTCAGCAGCCCCATCTCCCTGCACAGCAGGGTCTGGCTGATTCCCCTCTGCCCCCCGCGCTGCCCCAGTACCTGCCCGATACACAACCGCTGCCTCCAGCAGCCCCAGCGCCTCCTGCCGGCTCCATGGTCTGGCTGGCCCCAGGATGCTGCCTCTGCCCGGGCCCCCCGGCCTCAGGGGCTGCTGGTACCTGGGGAAGGAAAGAGTGAGGGGAGCTGGGACCATGAGCCAGGCCTGCTGGGGTGGAGACGGGAACCGTGTCTAATCCTAGCAACACCCCCCGACCCCTCCCGGGGGCAACTGCGGCACAGCCCCACACAGTCTCCCCTCCCCCCAAACAGCTCCCCTCCCCTTCCCCACACAGCCCCTTTCCCCCCCAGCCCCCTCCTCTTCCCCCGAACAGCCCCACACACAGCCCCCTCCCCTTCCCCACACAGCCCCCCACACCCCAAAGCCTCCCCTCCCCTCAAACACCCCTCCCCCCACACCCCACAGCCTCCTCCCCTCAAACACCCCCACACCCCTCCCTTCCCCACACAGCCCCCACACCCTCCTCCCCTCAAACACCCCACACCCCCTCTCCTTCCCCACAGCCCCTTTCCCCCAGCCCCTCCTCTTCCCCGAACAGCCCCACACACAGCCCCTCCCCTTCCCCACAGCCCCCACACCCCACAGCCTCCCCTCCTCAAACACCCCACACCCCTCCCTTCCCCACACAGCCCCCACCCTCCTCCTCAAACACCCCCACACCCCTCTCCTTCCCCACACAGCCCCTTTCCCCCAGCCCCTCCTCTTCCCCGAACAGCCCCACACACAGCCCCCTCCTTCCCACACAGCCCCACACCCACAGCCTCCCTCCTCAAACACCCCACACCCCTCTCCTTCCCCACACAGCCCCCACACAGCCCCTTTCCCCCACAGCCTCCTCCCCTTCCCCGAACAGCCCCCTCCTCCCACGCCCCACAGCCTCCTCAAACAGCCCCCAAACCCCTCCCCCACAGCCCCCTCCCTTCCCCACAGCCTCCTCAAACAGCCCCCAAACCCCACACAGCCCCCTCCCTTCCCCAGAACAGCCCCCTCCTCCCACGCCCCACAGCCTCCCCTCAAACAGACCCCAACCCCTCCTTCCCCAAACAGCCCCCTCCTCACACAGCCCCCGCCCGGCCCGGCTCGGCTCACCAGGCCCGGGGTCTCCCCCCCGCGCGGAGCAGGAGCCGAGGCGCCGCCATTTAGCGCGTGCGCGGGGCCAGCCGGGAGGGGCGGGGCCGAGGGGGGCAGGCGCTGGGGAGCCGGAAGTGCCCGCACAGCTCGGCCCCGCCCCCGCCCCGTCTCCCTAGACTAGGCGCGATCAATCGCCCGCCGAGGGCTCGCTGCCCGCGGGGCTGGTGCAGAGGGGCCCTGGGAGGTGGCGAGCCGGGTGCGCAGAGGCCGGGTGGTTCTGCGGGGAGACGCTGGCGGGGGGGGTCTGCTCCGTCCCCACTTTGTGCATTTGGCTTTTCCTTCCTAAGTGACGTGCTTTGCCCCTCGCTGGATTTCATCTTCTTAAACTCAGACCAAGGCTCCATTTCCCAAGGGCCGTTTGAGTTCGAATCCTGCCCTCTCCAGTGCTTGCAACCCCCCCCCCCCCCCGCTTGGTGCCACCTGCAGCTTTTATAAGCGCATCTCCCTCCATTATCCAAGTCATTAATGAAAATATTGACTAGTACTGGACCCAGGCCTGACCCCGGTGGAACCCAGCTAGCTATGGTCTCCTGCTTTCGCAGCGATCCACTGATAACTACTCTTTGAGTTCCACAGTGGTAGCTGTGTTAGTCTCTATCAGCAAAAAGAACAGGAGTACTTGTGGCACCTTAGAGACTAAGAAATTTATTGGAGCATGAGCTTTCGTGAGCTACAGCTCACTTCATCAGATGCATGGAGTGGAAAATACAGTAGGAAAATATATATACAGAGGACATGAAAAAAATGGGTGTTGCCATACCAACTATAATGAGACTAATCAAATAAGATGAGCTATTATCAGCAGGAGAAAAAAAAACTTTTGTAGTGATAATCAGGGTGGCCCATTTCCAACAGTTGACAAGAAGGAGTGAGTAACAGTAGGGGGAACATTAGCATGGGGAAAATAGTTTAGTTTGTGTAATGACTCATCCAGTCTCACTCTTTATTCAAGCCTAATTTAATAGTGTCCAGTTTGCAAATTAATTCCAGTTCTGCAGTTTCTTGCTGGAGTCTGTTTTTGAAGTTTTTTTGTTGAATAATTGCGACTTTTCAGTCTGTAATAGAGTTACCAGGGAGGTTGAAGTGTTCTCTGACTGGTTTTTTAATGTTATTATTCTTGACGTCTGATTTGTGTCCATTTATTCTTTTGCGTAGAGACTGTCTGGTTTGGCCAGTGTACATGGCAGAGGGACATTGCTGGCAAAATTAATTTGCAAAATGGACACCATTAAATTAGGATTGAATAAAGAGTGGGAGTGGATGAGTCATTACATAAACTAAACTATTTCCCCATGCTATAATTCCCTCTACTGTTACTCACACCTTCTTGTCAACTGTTGGAAATGGGCCATCCTGATTATCACTATAAAAGTTTTTTTTCTCCTGCTAATAGCCCACCTTTTCGATTAGTCTCATTAGAGTTGGTATGGGAACACCCATTTTTTCATGTTCTCTCTGTGTGTATATATATCTATATATCTATCTTCCTACTGTATTTTCCACTGCATGCATCTGATGAAGTGGGCTTTTGCCCAAATAAATTCGTTAGTCTCTAAGGTGCCACAAGGACACCTCGTTCTTTTTACTCTTTGAGTGCAGCCTTTCAGCTGATGGGAGGAGACCCCTTAGCCCAGCTCAGTCTTTCTCAGCATCTCCAAAGAGCACGTGTAACGCCGACAGACCCCTGCCGTTGTCGGCCGGGATTGATCCTGGAACCTCTGGAGCTTAGTGCATGAGCCTCTAGTGCAGGGGTTGGCAACCTTTCAGCAGTGCTATGCCGAGTAGAATCATAGAATATCAGGGTTGGAAGGGACTTCAGGAGGTCATCTAGTCCTACCCCCTGCTCAAAGCAGGACCAATTCCCAACTAAATCATCCCAGACAGGGCTTTGTCAAGCCTGACCTTAAAAACCTCTAAGGAAGGAGATTCCACCACCTCCCTAGGGAACCCATTCCAGTGCTTCACCACCCTCCTAGTGAAAAAGTTTTTCCTAATATCCAACCTAAACCTCCCCCACTGCAACTTGAGACCATTACTCCTTGTTCTGTCATCAAGTACCACTGAGAAGAGTCTAGGTCCATCCTCCTTGGAACCCCCTTGCAGGTAGTTGAAAGCAGCTATCAAATCCCCCCTCATTCTTCTCTTCTGCAGACTAAACAATCCCAGTTCCCTCAGCCTCTCCTCATAAGTCATGTGCTCCAGCCCCCTAATCATTTTTGTTGCCCTCTGCTGAACTCTTTCAAATTTTTCCACATCCTTCTTATAGTGTGGGGCCCAAAACGACACAGTATCCAGATGAGGCCTCACCAGTGCTGAGTAGAGGGCAATGATCACATCCCTCAATCTGCTGGCAATGCCCCTACTTATACAGCCCAAAATGCCATTAGCCTTCTTGGCAACAAGGGCACACTGCTGACTCATATTCAGCTTCTCGTCCACTATAACCCCTAGGTCCTTTTCTGCAGAACTGCTGCCCAGCCACTCGGTCCCTAGTCTGTAGCAGTGCATGGGATTCTTCCATCCTAAGTGCTGGACTCTGCACTTGTCCTTGTTGAACCTCATCAGGTTTCCTTTGGCCCAGTCCTCTAATTTGTCTAGGTCTAGAGTCTTCATTTATTCACTTTAATTTAAGGTTTTGCGTGCCAGTCATACATTTTAGTGTCTTTAGAAGGCCTCTTTCTATAAGTCTATAATATATAACTAAACTATTTTTGTATGTAAAGTAAATAATGTTTTAAAATGTTTAAGAAACTTAATTTAAAATTAAATAAAAATGCAGCGCTCCCGGACCGGTGGCCAGGACCCGGGCAGTGTGAGTGCCACTGAAAATCAGCTCGCGTGCCATTGCCCACCCCTGCTCTAGAGCCTGAGGTAAAAGCCAAGTGGCTGTTAGCTAAGGCGGCAGAGCACCCATTTTCTCTCTCTGCGAAGCCCCCCCCCCCCGCACAAAACACACGTTTTGCCGAGGCAAGTGGCCGTGTGAAGGCGGCTTTGTGGGGGGGGGGGGGCTCTCCTGCTGACAACGCTAAAGCCACTCGTGGGGGTGGAAGTGGGGCCGAAGCCGAAGCGCGTTGACCCAGGCAGAGTGTGAGCGACGCGGCCGCGTCCCTAGAGCTGCGCGGTGTGGACGAGCCCTGAGCCGCCTTGGCGGCAGTGGAAGGGACGCACAGCTCCCGCTGGGCGGCGGACACGCCCCTCGCTCCTCCCCCTGGGCGGCGGGCACGCCCCTCGCTCCTCCCCCTGGGCGGCGGACACGCCCCTCGCTCCTCCCCTGCTGCGTCCTGGGCAGGAGGCAGAACCATAGACCCGGACCTCCCGCGGCGGAGACAAGCCCGCCACCGGGTAACCATAGAGTTGGCCTCCTGCGGGCAAGAAGGGCCCGACGATACCATAGAGAGTGACAGAGTGTCCTGGGCACGGCCGGCTCCGTCCGTGGCAGGTGGGAGAGCGGGGCTGGGGGTGGGGCGGGGTCGGCTGGGGGAGGATCCCCAGCTATGGGGTCGGCTGGGGAGGATCCCCAGCTAGGGGTCGGCTGGGGACAGGATCCCCAGCTGGGGTCGGCTGGGAGGGGATCCCCAGCTATGGGGTGTGTGGGGTCGGCTGGGGAGGATCCCCAGCTATGGGGTCGGCTGGGGAGGATCCCCAGCTACAGGGTGTGGTGGGGTCGGCTGGGGAGGATCCCCAGCTACAGGGGGGTCGGCTGGGGAGGATCCCCAGCTATGGGGTCGGCTGGGGGAGGGGATCCCCAGCTACGGGGTGTGGTGGGGGGGTCGGCTGGGGGAGGGGATCCCCAGCTACGGGGGGTGGTGGGGTCGGCTGGGGAGGATCCCCAGCTATGGGGTCGGCTGGGGAGGATCCCCAGCTATGGGGTGTGTCGGGGTCGGCTGGGGAGGGGATCCCCAGCTATGGGGTGTGTCGGGGTCGGCTGGGGAGGATCCCCAGCTATGGGGTCGGCTGGGGAGGGATCCCCAGCTACGGGTGTGGTGGTGGGGGTCGGCTGGGAGGGATCCCCAGCTACGGGGTGGTGGGGTCGGCTGGGGAGGATCCCCAGCTATGGGTGGGGTGGGCTGGGAGGATCCCCAGCTATGGGGTCGGCTGGGGAGGATCCCCAGCTACGGGGTGTGTGGGGTCGGCTGGGGGGAGGGGATCCCCGGCTACGGGGTGTGGTTGGGGGTCGGCTGGGGGAGGATCCCCAGCTATGGGGTGTGGTCGGGGGTCGGCTGGGGGAGGGGATCCCCAGCTACGGGGGGAGGTCGGCTGGGGGAGGGGATCCCCAGCTATGGGGTGTGGTGGGGGGGTGGCTGGGAGACCCGGTCCCCGCTATGGCAGGGTGGCTGCCCGCAGTCACATGATCCGTGTAATCCCATGTGCTTTCACCAGTGGTGCCCGGCTGGGCCTGCCTGGGATTGCTGCCATGTTCCCACAGGGTGATCGGGGCACAGAGCTCCTGTGGGTACTGGTGTCCATACCCCGAATGGCAGCATGTCCCCCTGGCTCACCCTGCCCATCTCTCTGGCAGGGCTTGGGCTGCCTAGCACCATGGCCTCCCGTGCGGGCCCCCGGGCTGAGGGCACAGATGGCAGTGACTACCAGCATCGCGAGAGGGTGGCCTCCCATTACCAAATGAGGTAGGTCCGAGTGCAGGCTGGGTTGAGACGTGAAAGCCCCGGGCCCCATTCCGGGTCTCTGCCCAGTGAGCTGGGGCAGGATGCGGAGCCGCCCAGCTGGACTGAGCTGGTGTCCGTGAATGGCTGGGCGTTCCCTGGAGTACGTCTGTCCCCAGGGCACTGTGTGCTGGGATTCAAGGGTCGCTGCACCTGTCTGAGGGCCTGAAGGTCCAAGCCAGGGTGGTGGTGGTGGGGGGGGGTGTCCAGGGCAGGTTTGTTATGCTGCAGTGCAGCCTCCTCCTTGCCCAGCCCACAGGAAAGCCGAAGGGGCTGTGCACGTCGGCTCTGGCTCACGAGCAGTTCCCACCCGAGTGAGCATTACAGGCGGGTGCCCTGCCCCTGCCCCTGCCAGGGGTGTTCCCTCCACAAAGCAGCTGCTTGTGGCTTTGGCTGGCAGGGGGCAGCCTCGCTCTGTTGGGGTCCTGGGTTCACTCTCCTGCCCCAGAGTCCCTCCTGCCCTGCCCCTCCCACTTCGGTGGGCTCCCTAGCTTTGCCTAAGTGTTACCCTGACCCTGGCTTTCTCCCTCTCCACAGTGTGGCCCTGAAGACCGAGATAAAGAAGCTGATCTACATGCAGGTGGCCATCTGGCTGCTGCTCCTGGCCCAGATGTGTGTGGGTCACCTGAAGCTGCTGCCCCATGACCAGGTGGCCATGCCCTACCAGTGGGAGTACCCCTACATGCTCAGCATCATCCCTTCTCTCTTCGGCCTCATGTCCTTCCCCCGCAACAACATCAGCTACCTGGTGCTGTCCATGATCAGCACAGGCCTGTTCTCGGTGGCACCCCTCATCTACGGCAGCATGGAGATGTTCCCCATGGCGCAGCAGCTCTACCGCCATGGCAAGGCCTATCGCTTCATCTTCGGCTTTTCCGCCGTCTCCGTCATGTACCTGCTGGTGGTGGTGGCGGTGCAGGTGCACGGCTGGCAGCTCTACTACAGCAAGAAGCTCCTGGACTCCTGGTTCACCAGCACGCAGGAGAAGAAGAAGAAATGAAGAGGGACTGGGAGCCACACACCTGTGTGACTCGGGGGGGGGGGGGGGGAAGGGGCTGGATGGCACCACGGTGGGGTCCCCATTTTTGGGCAGCTCTGCTGGTAAACACTGAAAGCTCCCTGTAGGCTGGGCTGCCCTGCCAGGCACCCAGCCGGAGTGTGCTCAGGGTTCCTCCAACCTTAGCCCTGGCTGGTAGTGACTGAATGTTCTTCAGTGGCTGGTGGGCCAGGGCTGGGTAGGAGGGCAGCTCCTGATGCCACCAGAGTACCCTCACCAGAAGTCCCCTGGCAGCACGTGGCTCTGGTTGGCTGGGATGAGAGGGGCGTGCATGATGGGAGTGGCCTGGGGGCAGCCACCAGCCCTTACTGATCTCCCCATTTCATGGAGCAGAAACGTGCCCTGACCGCAGTGCCTCTGTGCTGAAGTCTGACAACATGGCACAGCCCCAGGGCTGCAGACGGTGGTTGGCGTGGTGCTGCCCACTCCCACAGTGGCTTGTGCTGTGCTGGGCCAATGTCTGTGTCTGAGGCCCAGTCTGCACCAGTGCCCTGCCCAGATTGCCCTGGAGGCATGCAGGGCCTTCCCTTCCCCCGCAGCTGGGTGAATTCCATGCCTCCTCCTGGGAATGAGCAGCTCCGAGTCACCAGAGAGCCCGTGGTCTCAGGCCAGGTGCCTCCCAGCCCCCAGTGCCGCTGGCTGTGAGAGGGGCGGCGCTGGGGCCGAGGGGGGTCGGGCTGGTGCCACTTGCTGCGAGAGGGGCTGGGTTGGTGCCCCCAGGGCCGCTTGCTGCAAGAGGGGCAGCGCTGGGGCCGAGGGGGGTCGGGCCGGTGCCGCTTGCTGCGAGGGGGCAGCGCTGGGGCCGAGGTGGGTCGGGCCGGTGCCGCTTGCTGCGAGGGGGGCTGCGCTGGGGCGGAGGGGGGTCAGGCCGGTGCCGCGTGCTGCGAGGGGGCAGCGCTGGGGCCGAGGTGGGTCGGGCCGGTGCCGCTTGCTGCGAGGGGGCAGCGCTGGAGCCGAGGTGGGTCGGGCCGGTGCCGCTTGCTGCGAGAGGGGCAGCGCTGGGGCCGAGGGGGGTCGGGCCGGTGCCGCTTGCTGCGAGAGGGGCTGGGCTGGGGCCGAGGGGTCAGGCCGGTGCCGCTTGCTGCGAGGGGCAGCACTGGGGCCGAGGGGTCAGGCCGGTGCCGCTTGCTGCGAGGGGCAGCACTGGGGCCGAGGGGGGTCGGGCCGGTGCCGCTTGCTGCGAGGGGGCAGCGCTGGGGCCGAGGGGGGTCGGCCCGGTGCCGCTTGCTGCGAGGGGGCAGCGCTGGGGCCGAGGGGGGTCGGGCCGGTGCCGCTTGCTGCGAGAGGGGCTGGGCTGGTGCCCCCAGGGCCGCTTGCTGCGAGAGGGGCAACACTGGGGCCGAGGGTGGTTGGGCCGGTGCCGCTTGCTGCGAGAGGGGCAACACTGGGGCCGAGGTGGGTCGGGCTGGTGCCACTTGCTGCGAGAGGGGCAGCACTTGGGCGGAGGGGGGTCAGGCCGGCGCCCCCGGTGTCGCTTGCTGCGAGAGGGGCTGGGCTGGTGCCCCCAGGGCCGCTTGCTGCGAGAGGGGCAGCACTGGGGCCGAGGGGGGTAGGGCCGGTTCCGCTTGCTGCGAGAGGGGCTGGGCTGGTGCCCCCAGGGCCGCTTGCTGCGAGAGGGGCAGCACTTGGGCGGAGGGGGGTCGGGCCGGTGCCGCTTGCTGTGAGAGGGGCAGCACTTGGGCGGAGGGGGGTCGGGCCGGTGCCACTTGCTGTGAGAGGGGCAGCACTTGGGTGGAGGGGGGTCGGGCCGGCGCCCCCTGTGTCGCTTGCTGCGAGAGGGGCTGGGCTGCTGCCCTCGCCCCCAGCACTGGCACAAACTGCTTCTCCCACATAAGTGACCAGAAGGATGAAATAAAGAGCCACCTTGCTGAGCATGCAGCCTCCAGCACTGTCTGCCGGGGGTGGGGGATGGGCAGATACCCTCACTGCCCTGGGTTGATTTGTGTCCCTTAGCCCCCCCCACCCCGAGTCTGTCCTGCTGTCAGGTCCCCAGAAACCCTGGGGATGGCAGTGTCTAGACCCCTGCTGATCTGCCCCCCCCCCCAGTGTCTTTGTCCTCCCAGCCCCTGTCTATGACCCTCTGAGAGATGAGCCTATTGCCCCTCCTGAAAGCCAGCCATGGCGACAGGTGGCTCCTGTCCCCATGCCTGGGCAGCCTTTCAGATGCTGTGTTGGGCTCTGGCCTGGTGGGGTGGCTGCAGGGCAGGGTGTTGGGCACAGGCCGGTTCGCCCTGAAGAGAGAGGCCTGCTCGTACCACCGGTTATGCACCCCGCTTGTACCACCGCGTGTGCACCTGCCACCAGCCTCAGTGATACAGCTGGAGAAGCTAACGGCTTGGGTGCCTGCTCCTGCCCCGTTGCTATGGGCTCTGCCTGTCCTCCCCGTCACTGGGGCGAGGGAGAGCCTTGGGGGCCTGGGGAGGAAGGTGGTCCTGATCTGAGGCTGCACCATAGTGACAGGCCAGAGAAGCGGCGGCAGGGCCTGGGTGAGGAGGGACATACCAGTTGTGGTGCGGGGGTAACCCTGCCTTAGGGGGCAGTTCTTTGGGCTGTGCCTGGGAGTGGGGGGGTGGGGTGATGGAGCATGGTTCTGCCTTGGTGCCATGGCATCTGCTTGTGCCCCTGGGGGCAGGACCTGATCCTGTGTCTGGTGCCACCCTTGGAGGGGTCCCTTCCTGTCAGTGTGTTGCTGTGTGCCCCTCTTGCAGACCCATGGGCTTTGGGACCGGCTCTGGGGGCCCCCTGTAGTGGGGCAGAGCGCCTGGGGTCCCGCTCGGGCCTCTGGGCTCCATCCCACTGCTCTGGCCCACGAGCTCTGCCCAGCAAGTCCCCCTGAGACAGAGCCGGGCAGAGACTCGGAGCACCCTAGGGAGCAGCCCCCCTCTGCCAGCGCCGGCAGAGAGACAGGCAGCGTGGGCCCAGCCCGGCTCATCAGTCCCCTGAACCCAGCGCAGGCAGCCCCGGGGGAGCCCAGAGAAAGGACAGTTCCCGCAGAGCCCGGCCAAGCTGTAGAGACCCCCTGGGCTCCCCCTCTGCCTCCCGGCTGTCTGATCCCCTGCCGGACTGAGCGCTGGGCTGTTCGCTTTCAAACACAGGGATCTCCTGCCAGCGCTGTGCCCGGGGTGCTGAGCCTCGGGCTGCCACCAGCAGGACCCCCGCCCCGCCCCGGACCCAGCCCAGCCGCCACGTGAGGAGCAGGCTGCCGCCGCACGTGCTGCCCGCTGCGTGGGTGGGTTCGGTGCAGGCTGCTGCCGTCTCACAGGAAGCGTGAAAGAAACCAGGTCAACCGCCGTGTTCCTATTACCCTGCGGCGGGGGCAGTGGGCGGACAGGGAGCCTGCGGGGGGGCTGCGCCTGCGGCGGGGGGGCAGTGGGGGGACAGGGAGCCTGCGGGGGGCAGCGCCTGCGGGGGGGGGTTGGGGGGCAGTGGGAGACGGAGCCTGCGGGGGGGCAGCGCCTGCGGCGGGGGGGCAGTGCGGCGACAGGAGCCTGCGGGGGCAGTGCGGAGACAGGAGCTTTCGGGGCTGCGCCTGCGGGGGGGGGGCAGTGGGGGGACAGGGAGCCTGCGGGGCAGCGCCTGCGGCGGGGGCAGTGGGGGCAGCGACTGCGGGGGCAGTGGGGGCAGGAGCTTTCAGGGGCTGCGCCTGCGGCGGGGGCAGTGGGGACAGGGAGCTTTCGGGGGGCAGTGGGGGGACGGAGCTTTCGGGGGGCAGCGCCCTGCACCTCACTGCTCCGCGGACTGCTGGCAGATGATAATTCTCACCAGCATGTGCTGGGCCTGGGCAGACGGGGGCTCTCTTGTGGGGAGCGCGCACCTCCCATGGTGTTTGTTCCTCCTGAGGGTCCCGGGCCTGGCCCCCGTGTCCCGGCTGCCAGGGAGCAGGTGTTAGTTGCCCTGCTGCTGGGGGTGTTTCTGGGGGCAGCTCCTGGCAGGAGCCACCCCGCGCTCTCCTGGGGGGGGGGGTTGTGTCCCCCTGGCACCAGCTGTGCCCCCTGCCGCCGAGGTGAGAGCAGAGCTCGGCACCCCCCGCCCCGGGCAGCCCATCCTGGGCCCTCCTGCCCAGGGCAGCGGGGCAAGCGCCATCCTGCCGCCCATCCCCGCCGCACCTGGGCGCCCGCCAGGTACCTTGGCACCAGCACGGGCGGGGGGCGCCCCCCGATCCGGCCGAGAGGCAGCGCCCGGTGCGGGGCTGCCGGGGGCGGAGGGCCCCGGGGGGTGGCTCCCGCCCCGCCCCGCCCCGCGATGATGAAGCGGGGCGGGCAGGAATGCGGCGGAGCCGGCCCAGCCGGGTGCCGTGTGCGCCCCGCGCAGCCATGCGCCAGCCCCGCTGATGGGGCGCCCCGCGCCCTGCGCCCTGCTGCTGGCCGCCGTCCTGCTGCTGGCCGGGCCCCGGGCCGGAGCGCCGCGCCCCCGCGTCACCGCCAACTTCGTAAGGACCGGGCGGGGGGTGCGGGGTCCCGGGGCCGGAGCCAGGGGGTTCATCCCGGCATCCACCCGCTCCCAGAGCCCCGGGCGGGCACCCAGCGGCGAGGGGCCGGGGGAGGCGGCGGGTCGGGCAGCTCCGTGGCCCGCTCGCTGCCCGGGCTCTCCCCGGGAGCTGGACGAGAACCAGCCGGGGCTGGGCCGGTGCCCCGGTCGGGGGCGCTTTGGGAACTGGGCACAAGCGAACCGGGTGGGGACGGGGGGCGCCCCCCCGGGGGACGGGGTTTGGGGCGCGCGGTTGTAGGGCGCTAGGCCGCCGTTGGGCCCGGCCTGACCGCACCTGGGTACGGCAGGTGTAAATGGAGTCTGGGTGAGCTGGGGCTGGGCCCGGTGCTTTGTGTTCCGTGTGGCCGAGCGGAGCCGGGCCGGGCCCCCAGGGCTGGGTCGGTAGCAGGAGTGAAGAGAACAGGGTTGTTTGCGTGGCAGGTGCAGTAACTAGCCGGGCTGTGTAATGATGAAGAAATGGCTGGTCCAGCAGCTAGCAAGAAACGGGGCAAAATGAGACCAGGACAAAACCTGGAGGGGGAGGGAGCCACTGCCTTTAATCTCCCTTGCCTGGGCCAGGGCAGAGGTCAGCTCTGCATTGCAGGGTTAGAAACCTGCCCTGCTGCGAGGAGCTTGCTCTGGTTAGCTCCCCCAGGAGCTGGGCTGGGGTGAGTGAGCCCGGCCTGGCCGCGCCCCAGGGAACAGAGTGGGTGAGGGGCTGTTGGCTCCAGCAGCGAAGGGTAACCCGGCCCTGGGGCTGGAGGCTGATGCCAGACAAATTCGGGTGCTAATTTTGGACAGGGAGGGGAATTAGAACAGTTTCCTGGGGCAGGAGGGTGGAGGATTCGCCATCCCTGGCCGTGGGTCAGTGGGGAGCGGGGGTTTGCTAACAGTTCTGCTCGAGAGGTTACAGGGGGCAGGTCTCTGCCCTGGGCTGGGCACGGGGCCAGACTAGGGGATCCCATGGTCCCTGCTGGCCTGGGGACATAAGACTGAAACGTGGGCAACAGGTTAAAATGGAGGAAAGGAACCTCTTCTTTACACTGGGCGTAATTAGCCAGTGGAACTTACTGCCACATGGAATCCTTGAAGCCAAGAGCAAGCTCAGGGACACTTGTGTGAAGAATGAGGGTGCCCGTGGTTATGCGGGGAGCGGAATCAGTGTGTGAGCAGGGCTGTGCGTGAGCCCACCTACTGCCGGGGCCAGGGGAGCATTCCAGAAATGCCAGGGGGGCTCCTGTTCCTGCCTGGGAGCAGCTGGTGCTGGCTACTGCTGGGGAGGGAGGAAAAGAGAGGTGGATTCCCTGGGGTCCCCATGTGGGGGAGGGGATGGATTCCTCACTACAGGTAAAAAGAATGAGGAGTCCTTGTGGCACCTTAGAGAGTAACACATTTATTTGAGCACAAGCTTTCGTTGGCTACAGCCCACTTCATCAGGTGCATGGAGTGGAAAATACAGTAGGAAGTCAGGAAATTCAGGCTTGAAATTAGACGAAGGTTTCTAACCATCAGGGGAGTGCAATACTGGAACAGCCTACCGAGGGAAACAGTGGGGGCGAAGGACCTCCATGACTTTAAGATTAAGCTAGATAAGTTTATGGAGGAGATGGTATGATAGGATAACGGGCTTAGTCAATAGGTCAATTAAGTGCCACACTGGTAAATAGTACAATGGGTCAATGGTATGATATAACCTTTTTCCAGAGGGTATGGCTGGAGAGTCTTGCCCGCATGCTCGGGGTTCAGCTGACCGCCATATTTGGGGTCGGGAAGGAATTTTCCTCCAGGGTAGATTGGCAGTGGCCCTGGAGGTTTTTCGCCTTCCTCCGAAGCATGGGGCAGGGGTCGCTTGCTAAAGGAGTGGGTGGATTGGCTTATGTGGCCTGCATCTAGCAGGAGGTCAGACTAGATGATCATAATGGTCCCTTCTGATCTTGAATTCTATGATTCTATGATAGATATATACACAGAGAACATGAAAAAGTGTGGGTTGCCATACCAACTATAAAGAGACTAATCAATTAAGCTGGGCAATTATCAGCAGGAGAAACAAAACATTTGTAGTGATAATCAGGGTGGCCCATTTCCAACAGTTGACAAGGAGTGAATAACAGTAGGGGAAAAAATTAACATGGGGAAATAGTTTTACTTTGTGTAATGACCCATCCATGCCTAGTCTTTATTCAAGCCTAATTTAATGGTGTCCAGTTTGCAAATTAATTCCAATTCTGCAGTTTCTTGTTGGAGTCTGTTTTTTAAGTTTTTTTGTTGAATAATTGCAACTTTTCGGTCTTTCCGACTGGTTATGGAATGCTATAATTCTTGACGTCTGATTTGCGTAGAGACTGTCCGGTTTGGCCAATGCACATGGCAGAGGGGCATTGCTGGCACATGATGGCATATATCACATTGGTAGATGTGCAGGTGAACGAGCCCCAGATGGTGTGGCTGACGTGATTAGGTCCTGTGATGGTGTCCCCTGAATAGATACGTGGACAGCCTCTACGCAAAAGCTTATGCTCAAATAAATGAGTTAGTCTCTAAGGTGCCACAAGGACTCCTGTTCTTTTTGCTGATACAGGCTACCACGGCTACCGCTCCAAAACCTATCATAGAATCATAGACTCTCAGGGTTGGAAGGGACCTCAGGAGGTCATCTAGTCCCACCCCCTGCTCAAAGCAGGACCAATCCCCAACTAAATCATCCCAGCCAGGGCTTTGTCAAGCCTGACCTTAAAAACCTCTAAGGAAGGAGATTCCACCACCTCCCTAGGGAACCCATTCCAGTGCTTCACCACCCTCCTAGTGAAATAGTGTTTCCTAATATCCAACCTAAACCTCCCCCACTGCAACTTGAGACCATTACTCCTTGTTCTGTCATCTGCCACCACTGAGAACAGCCTAGATCCATCCTCTTTGGAACCCCCCTTCAGGTAGTTGAAAGCAGCTATCAAATCCCCCCTCATTCTTCTCTTCTGCAGACTAAACAATCCCAGTTCCCTCAGCCTCTCCTCATAAGTCATGTGCTCCAGCCCCCTAATCATTTTTGTTGCCCTCCGCTGGACTCTCTCCAATTTTTCCACATCCTTCTTGTAGTGTGGGGCCCCAAACTGGACACAGTCTCCAGATGAGGCCTCACCAATGCCGAATAGAGGGGAATGGTCACATCCCTCAATCTGCTGGCAATGCCCCTACTTATACAGCCCAAAATGCCATTAGCCTTCTTGGCAACAAGGGCACACTGCCGACTCATATCCAGCTTCTCATTCACTGTAACCCCTAGGTCCTTTTCTGCAGAACTGCTTCCTAGCCATTCGGTCCCTAGTCTGTAGCAGTGCATGGGATTCTTCCGTCCTAAGTGCAGGACTCTGCACTTGTCCTTGTTGAACCTCATCAGATTTCTTTTGGCCCAATCCTCTAATTTGTCTAGGTCCCTCTGTATCCTATCCCTACCCTCCAGCGTATCTGCCACTCCTCCCAGTTTAGTGTCACCTGCAGGCAGTTTAGCACTGTTCTCTGTGGGGGGCTTCCAGGGGGCCATGTGTCTGTTTCTTGCTCTGTGGCCTGACCATGCCATAAGAACATAAGAGTGGCCAGACTGGGTCAGACTAAAGGTCCATCCAGCCCAGTGTCCTGTCTGCCGACAGCGGCCAATGCCAGGTGCCCCAGAGGGAATGAACAGAACAGGGAATCATCAAGTGATCCATCCCCTGTCGCCCATTCCCAGCTTCTGGCAAACTGAGGCCAGGGACACCATCCCTGCCCAGCCTGGCTAATAGCCATTGATGGACCTGTCCTCCATGAACTTATCTAGTTATTTTTTGAACCCTGTTATAGTCTTGGCCTTCACAACATCCTCTGGCAAAGAGATCCACAGGTTAAGTGCTAGGCCTGGCCTCTGGGCTTCCTGGCTGTCCTCGGCCTGCTCAGTTCTCAGCCTGCCCCTCGCCCCACAGCCACCCCTTTGCTGCAGTCCCTGGCCGTCTGCCCAGCGGGTGGGTGGCAGAAGGGGCCCACAGGTGCCTGCGTTGGGCCCATGGACAGGAGGGCAGTGATCCTGTCTGGGACGCAGGCTGGGAGTTAGAGGTGCGAAGGGGCCCATTAGCTTGAGCATCAGTCCAGAAAGCAGCTGGGGTTGACCCTGCCCTGGGCACCCCAGGGTCCCGCTGCGGGCTCCTCGCTTGGAATGACTGTGCGCAGGGTGTTGCAACGACGATCGTTTAACCACAAAGCTCTTGATTCGCTCCGAAGGTCGGATGGTGTTTTAGTTGCTCGAAATACTATAACAGGACCGCTTGGAAATAGTGACCATAATACAATAGCATTCAACATCGCTGTGGTGGGAAGAACATCTCAACATCCCAACTGTGACATTTAATTTCAAAAGGGGGAACTATGCAAAAATGAGGGGGTTAGTTAAACAAAAGTTAAAGGGTACAGTGACTAAAGTGAAATCCTTGCAACCTGCATGGGCGCTTTTTAAAGACACCATAATAGAGGCCCAACTTCAATGTATACCCCAAATTAAAAAACACAGTAAAAGAACTAAAAAAGAGCCACCGTGGTTTAACAACCATGTAAAAGAAGCAGTGAGAGATAAAAAGGCATCTTTTAAAAAATAAAAGTCAAATCCTAGTGAGGCAAATAGAAAGGAGCATAAACACTGCCAATTTAAGTGCAAGAGTGTAATAAGAAAAGCCAAAGAGGAGTTTGAAGAACGGCTAGCCAAAAACTCCAAAGGTAATAACAAAATGTTTTTTAAGTACATCAGAAGCAGGAAGCCTGCTAAACAACCAGTGGGGCCCCTTGATGATCGAGATACAAAAGGAGCGCTTAAAGACGATAAAGTCATTGCGGAGAAACTAAATGGATTCTTTGCTTCAGTCTTCACGGCTGAGGATGTTAGGGAGATTCCCAAACCTGAGCCGGCTTTTGTAGGTGACAAATCTGAGGAACTGTCACAGATTGAAGTGTCACTAGAGGAGGTTTTGGAATTAATTGATAAACTCAACATTAACAAGTCACCGGGACCAGATGGCATTCACCCAAGAGTTCTGAAAGAACTCAAATGTGAAATTGCGGAACTATTAACTAAGGTTTGTAACCTGTCCTTTAAATCAGCTTCTGTACCCAATGACTGGAAGTTAGCTAATGTAACACCAATATTTAAAAAGGGCTCTAGAGGTGATCCCGGCAATTACAGACCAGTAAGTTTAACGTCCGTACCCGGCAAATTATTCGAAACAATAGTTAAGAATAAAATTGTCAGACACACAGAAAAAACATACTGTTGAGCAATAGTCAACATGGTTTCTGTAAAGGGAAATCGTGTCTTACTAATCTATTAGAGTTCTTTGAAGGGATCAACAAACATGTGGACGAGGGGGATCCAGTGGACATAGTGTACTTAGATTTCCAGAAAGCCTTTGACAAGGTCCCTTACCAAAGGCTCTTACGTAAATTAAGCTGTCATGGGATAAGAGGGAAGGTCCTTTCATGGATTGAGAACTGGGTAAAAGACAGGGAGCAAAGGGTAGGAATTAATGGTAAATTCTCAGAATGGAGAGGGGTAACTAGTGGTGTTCTCCAAGGGTCAGTCCTCGGACCAATCCTATTCAATTTATTCATAAATGATCTGGAGAAAGGGGTAAACAGTGAGGTGGCAAAGTTTGCAGATGATACTAAACTGCTCAAGATAGTTAAGACCAAAGCAGACTGTGAAGAACTTCAAAAAGATCTCACAAAACTAAGTGATTGGGCAACAAAATGGCAAATGAAATTTAATGTGAATAAATGTAAAGTAATGCACATTGGAAAAAATAATGCCAACTATACATACAATATGATGGGGGCTAATTTAGCTACAGTGAGTCAGGAAAAAGATCTTGGAGTCATCGTAGATGGTTCTCTGAAGACGTCCACGCAGTGTGCAGAGGCGGTCAAAAAAGCAAACAGGATGTTAGGAATCATTAAAAAAGGGGATAGAGAATAAGACTGAGAATATATTATTGCCCTTGTATAAATCCATGGTACGCCCACATCTCGAATACTGCGTACAGATACGGTCTTCCTCATCTCAAAAGAGATATACTGGCACTAGAAGAGGTTCAGAGAAGGGCAACTAAAATGATTAGGGGTTTGGAGAGGGTCCCATATGAGGAAAGATTAAAGAGGCTAGGACTCTTCAGCTTGGAAAAGAGAAGACTAAGGGGGGACATGATAGAGGTATATAAACTCATGAGTGATGTGGAGAAAGTGGATAAGGAAAAGTTATTTACTTATTCCCATAATACAAGAACTAGGGGTCACCAAATGAAATTAATAGGCAGCAGGTTTAAAACAAATAAAAGGAAGTTCTTCTTCATGCAGCGCACAGTCAACTTGTGGAACTCCTTACCTGAGGAGGTTGTGAAGGCTAGGACTATAACAGGGTTTAAAAGGGAACTGGATAAATTCATGGTGGTTAAGTCCATAAATGGCTATTAGCCAGGATGGGTAAGGAATGGTGTCCCTAGCCTCTGTTTGTCAGAGGGTGGAGATGGATGGCAGGAGAGAGATCACTTGATCATTACCTGTTAGGTTCACTCCCTGTGGGGCACCTGGCATTGGCCACTGTCAGTAGGCAGGATACTGGGCTAGATGGACCTTTGGTCTGACCTGGTACGTCTGTTCTTATGTTCTTATGAAATGTGGCTCCCTAAAAGCAGTTCCCCACATCCAGGTGCTAACCCTGGGCTGCCTCGACCCATGGTGGTCGCTCCGGCGTGGACAGGCAGGCATTAGCACTGGACGCTGCACGAGTTCACCTCGTACCCCCTTAGCAAACTGGGGGTGCCCCGGCCGAGGTCAGACCTTGGCTAGGGCTAGGAGAGCAGTCTCTTCCCTAGTCCGTTATTGGCTGCACCCTGCCTGATTCCGCTCACTTCCCCCCAACCTGGAAATAGGGGAACCTGGTACTTCCGTGAGTCACTGCTGGAGGGACCCCAGCGCCCGCTTCTCCTGAGCCCACCGGCCTAGGGCTGTCACGCTGACATCCCGCCTGCATGGAGAGCTGTCCTTCACCCAGGTCTGCTGCAGCCCTGTATTCCCGCAGCCCGGTGCCTGCCTGCGGGCCAGGCGCGTGCTGCTGCTTTGGGTAACCCCCAGCCCCCGTCTCAGTCCTGCACTGTGTAGCCAGGGGAGTCTGCTGGGAGTGCAGATCAACCACTGCCGCTTCCCTGAGCAGAATACTCATGGGGGCGCTGTGGGCCGGTGGGGGGAGGGGGTGGCTCTGGGTGTCAGGGGCTGCCAGTGTGGTGGGGGTGGCTCTGTCCTTGTGGGCTGCTGGGGTTGAGGTGGGGTGGGGGGGCATCAGGGAGAGGGGTGCTGGGGACTGCTGGCGGGGGGTGCTGGGTGCTACCTGTTGGCCAAGGCCTCCTGCACTAACACGGCTCCTTGTCCTTTGCTCACAGGCCTGCAGAGTCAGGGGTAAGTAAATCTGCTGTGTTAGTGGTGCTGGCTGTGGGGCAGGCAGGGGGCAGCTGGGGCGCTAGGGGGCAGCACTGCTCAGTCCCTCCCTCCTTCCACCTGGGGCTGGGTCACAACTCTGCTGAGCTGGGGTGCGGTGGGATGGGGCCATACTGGGACTCCGCCAAGGAAAACCAGGGGCTGCATTCAGTGGTGGTGCCAGCTCCCATGCAGTCAGTGCTACCCCCAGTGGGGCGCTAGGGGGTGCTGGGCTGTGGGGCGGGGGGGCTGCCAGGCTGCGGGGTGGGGACTCAGCGGGGGTGCTCTTCCCTCACTGTGAGTGCTGACCCCAGTGCAGCGCCAGCGTCCCTGTACTGTGGCGGTGGAGTGGTACCCCAGGGGAGGGACCTAGCAGGGGACTGGCAAGGCTGGGTGTCACGGAGTCCCCGGGCGATGCTGACTCTGCCCCGGGGGCCCTGGGCGATGCTGGCTCTGCTCCCTACGGAGCCGGTGGGCGATGCCGGCTCTGCTCCCTACGAAGCCGGGCAGGACTCTGGGGGAGCCTCCTCTCTCGGAGCAGACAGTCCCCAGGGCAAGAACCTCCCACAGCTTCCAGCTTCCTGGGTCTGAGCTCGGAGCATCCAGCATCCCCTGCCCCTCCGTGTGCTTCCCGCAGCGAGTCGCCCGGGCGGGGTCCTGGGGCAGCCAGAGGGCCCTGCCCCCCCACTCCGCAGGCAGACGGGACTCTCAGCCAGCCGGGAACACAGAGGTTTATTAGACGACAGGAACATGGTCTAAAACAGAGCTTGTAGGTCCAGAGAACAGGACCCCTCAGTCAGGTCCATTTTGTGGCCAGGGAGGCCAGAGCACGTCTGGGCCTCCCTCCATTTCCCCACCCAGCACCAAACTGAAACCCCCTCCAGCTCCTCCTCTGGCCTTTGTCTCTTTCCCGCGCCAGGAGGCCCCTGATCTCTCTGTTCTCCAACACCTTCTGTTGGCACTGGCAGGGGAGGGGCTCAGGCCACCAGTTGCCAGGAGACAGGGTGTCGGCCATTCTCTGTGCAGACACCATCACACTGGCCCTCTAGGGCTCTGCAACAATCCCACCCCCTGATCCCACCACCTAGATCCTTAAGAAAGGCATAGGGGGAACTGAGGCACCCACCCAGTATTTGGAGAAAACATTAAGAACATTCCCACTTTGTCACACTGGGGTTGCCCCATGTGTCTGGAATGCAGAGCGCTGGGGAGTGTAAGTGACCGGGAGATCCCTGCTCGGCGGGCATGGTGATGGGCACATGCCACGGAGAGGGCTGGGAGGCAGCCCCGCAGTCCACTGGGAGGGCCCGGATGGGGCCTGGATGCCTTTAACTCCTCTCCTCTCCTCCAGCGGACAGGGCCCTCCCCAGGCCCCGGTGCCACCAGAAGGAGCAGGATCGAGCAGCCCTGGCCCCGCCAGCCCTAGCTCTGAGCACAGCCCGGCTGTGCCAGGCCTCCCGCGACTGCCAGCCGTGCGTGCGCGTGCGCCTGGCCCTGCACACTGCAGGTAGGTGGGCCGGCCTCATCTGCACCCCGTTTTAGAGTGGGTTCCTGGGGCCCTGCTTGGCCCCATAGCCATGGAGATTGGGCCTTGTCTGAGGCCCCCTTCAGCCTAGGGGCACCCACAGAATTCCTGGGAATGACCCCGGGGTGGGGGACTCATAGGGCTGGCTTCGGTGGGGGCTGGGCAGCTTCCCCAGGAGGTGGGGTGCTGCAGAGGGGCCCTTGGTAGGGCCTGCTGTGAATTTGGGGCTCACCCTTTCTCTCTCCCCCAGGGCTGGGGAGTGTCTGTGGGCTGCAGCTGGATTTCCTGGTGCTGGGCTCCAATAGGGCCAGCTGGCTGCGGGTCTGGAGACGGCACCCAGAGGCTGCAGGCTCTCTGGTGAGTCAGCGCAGACCGCGCCCAGGGCTCCTGGCTAGTTCCCTCCTTGGCAGCTGCGCCAGGCCAGCTGTCCAGTCCCTCCTGCTGCAGGGAGCTGGGCAGGCTCGGCTGGCACCATGCTGATCCCAGGGCCCTGTGTCCTAGGGGCCATGGGGTCTGCACCAGGGGACAAGGAGGGGGCAGGGGGGTTCCTGGGGTGGTGGTGGGCTCCCATGGCAGTGTTGGGTGGGGGACGGGGGCTTGTGGGGCAGAGGCAGGGGGACTCGCAGGCTGAGTACTGGGGGCGGCTCTGGAGGTGGGGGACTCATGGGGCAGAGGCAGCGGGACTCACAGGGTGGGGGCAGGGGAGGCTCTGGAGGCAGGGGCTTGTGAGGCAGTGGAGGGGGCTCACAGGGTGGGGAAGGGGAGGCTCGGGGGCTTGTGAGGCAGCGGCAGGGGAGCTCGCAGGGCAGGGGCAGGGGAGGCTCTGGAAGTGGGGGCTTGTGGGGCAGCGGCAGGGGTCGCAGGGTGGGGGCAGGCTCTGGAGGTGGGGGCTTGTGGGGCAGCAGCAGGGGTCGCAGGGCTGGAGAAGGGGAGCTCTGGAGGTGGGGGCTTGTGGGGCAGCAGCAGAGGGCTCGCAGGGTGGGGGCAGGGGAGGCTCTGGAGGCGGGGGGCTTGTGAGGCAGTGGAGGGGCTCACAGGGTGGGGAAGGGGAGGCTCTGTGGGGCTTGTGGGGCAGCGGCAGGGGCTCGCAGGGTGGGGAGGGGAGGCTCTGGGGGCTTGTGGGGCAGCGGCAGGGGACTCGCAGGGTGGGGGCAGGGGGAGGCTCTGGAGGCAGGGGGCTTGTGAGGCAGTGGAGGGGGGCTCACAGGGTGGGGGAAGGGGGAGGCTCTGGGGGGGCTTGTGGGGCAGCGGCAGGGGGCTCGCGGGGCAGGGGGAGGCTCTGGAGGTGGGGGGCTTGTGGGGCAGCAGCAGGGGTCGCAGGGCAGGGGCAGGGGAGCTCTGGAGGTGGGGGCTTGTGGGGCAGCAGCAGGGGTCGCAGGGCTGGAGAAGGGGAGCTCTGGAGGTGGGGGCTTGTGGGGCAGCAGCAGGGGCTCGCAGGGCAGGGGCAGGGGGAGGCTCTGGAGGTGGGGGGCTTGTGGGGCAGCGGCGGGGTGGGGGTTTTGGGGGGTCTCGCGGGGGCTCACCCTGTGGTCTCCCCGCAGTGGCAGGTGCAGTTTGACTGTTTCCCGGTTGAGAGCGGGCGCCATGTTCTGGTCTCGCTTGGCACCGTCCCTGACCGGGGGCTGAGTCTCAACCAGAGCCACCTGGTCCCTGCAGAGCCAGCAGGTGAGACAAGGTGGGGGGGTGTCTCCCTCTTCGGGGGCTGGAAATCCCACCTCCCCGCAGAGACTTGGGGGAGGGGGGCTGTGAGGTCTGTCTCTAAGGGTTGCTGTGGGGGATCACGGTGTGGAGCTGTGGGGGGGTCATGGGGGACCCTGGGGGGTCTGTAAGGTCTTTCTGGGGGTACTGTGCTGTGACTTGGGGCCCGGCTCTGGGGCTGGCTCTGGCACCCAAGGCAGCATGGCTCTGGGGCCCGGCTCTGGGGCCTGGCTCGGGCCCGGCTCCGGGGCTGGTCCGGCTCTGGGGCCCGGCTCTGTGGCCCGGCTCTGGAGCTGGCCTGGCTCTGGGGCCCGAGGCAGCATGGTTCTGGGGCCCGGCTCTGGGGCTGGCTCTGGGGCCCGAGGCAGCATGGTTCTGGGGCCCAGCTCTGGGGCTGGCCCGGCTCTGGGGCTGGCCTGGCTTTGGGGCCCGAGGCAGCATGGCTCTGGGGCCTGGCTCTGGGGCTGGCTCTGGGGCCCGAGGCAGCATGGCTCTGGGGCCCGGCTCTGGGGCTGGCCCGGCTCTGGGGCCTGGCTCTGGGGCACTGCTGGTCCCAGCCTCTGCGCTGGTCCCGGGCCTGACGCTGAGCTGGGCTTGGCCCAGCCGCTGCCGCCCGCTGGCTGCTGTTCTGCAGCTGGTGTCAGTCAGGGCTCCCTGGGCATGTGGGTTCGGGATGCCCATCCCCTGCCTTCTCTGCCTCTGCAGGCCCCGAGTTCGCCTACGCCTGGCACCCGGAGGCCCGGGCCATTGAGGTGTCGGTGCCCGAGGGCCCTGCCCTGACCGTGCGGCTGTGCCACCAGCTGGCCCTGGAGTGTGAGGAGCTGCCCGCTCCCTTCCCCCGACAGGTGAGGAGCTCGGCCCCGGGGGCTTCCCCCATGCTGGGCGGGGGTGGCTGGCCCCAGGGCCAGGCCCCAGCAGCTGATGGTCAGGGGACGCCTCCAGCACTGCCCTCCCAGCGGGGATCCCGGCCGTACCTGGGGGTGCCAAGGGAGCACCCGGGGTCCCTGCCTGGGCTGGGCCTGGCACAGGGGCGGCTCCAGGCCCCAGCGTGCCAGGCACGTGCTTGGGGCGGCTGCCGCGGGGGGCGCTCTGCCGGTCGCCGGGAGGGCGGCAGGAACGCCTGCAGGAGGTCCACCGGAGCCGCGGGACCGGCGACCGGCAGAGCGTCCCCCGCGGCAGCCGCCCTGCTTGGGGCAGCGAAAGGGCTAGAGCCGCCCCTGGCCAGGCACAGCAGTGTCCCGTGGGGGCCTGGCCTGGCTCTGCCCCCCTCACCCACCTCCTTCTCTGCTGCAGGCGCTGGTGTCTGGGGGTCACAGCGTTGTGCTGCCCTACGAGTTTCTGCTGCCCTGTCTCTGCATTGAGGTACGTCTGCCGGCCCCCAGCCCCGGCCCCTGGGTCTGTCCTGACAGCGACCCCCGTGGTGGGGAGAGAGGGGGCCTGGGTGCTGGGGGCAGGGGCTGGGGCCTGGGTGCTGGGTTGGGGCGGGGAGGTGCAGGGGCTGGGAGGACGGGGCCTGGGCACTGGGGATGGGGAGGTGCAGGGGCCGGGAGGACGGGGCCTGGGCGCTGGGTTGGGGCGGGGGAGGTGCAGGGGGCCGGGAGACGGGGCCTGGGTGCTGGGGAGGGGGGAGGTGCAGGAGGACGAGGCCTGGCCGCTGGGGGGGGAAGGTGCGGGGGTCTGGGAGAATGGGGCCTTGGCGCTGGGGCCGGGGGGGAGGGACAGCGGTCCAGGTCGGCCGCTTACTCAGAATCTGATCCCTTGGTTCCTCAGGCCTCCTACCTGCACCGCGACAGCCTCCGCACCAAGCTGTGCCCCTTCCAGCCCCTGCCAGCAGCTTGTGAGTGGCCTGGGCCGGGGCGTGCCGGCCTTCGGGAGTTCCTGGCTGGGGGGCTGGAGTCCAGGGGGTGGGTCTGCTGGGCCCCAGCTGCCCCTGCCCTGAGCCTTGCCTATAGCCGGGCAGGCCCTGTGCCCGTAGTGAAGGCGCCCGCCAAGCCCCCAGCGTCTCCCCTGGGCTTCTGGGCACTGGCAGGATTCACAGCTCCGCTGGTCCCATGGGAGCGGTGCCTCGAGCGCCCACACGGCCTGGGGCCTGCCCTGGTGCCGGTGCCCACTGGTACCATAGCAAAGCGCAGCGCTGGCCTGCCCAGAGGGAGTGCCCATGAGTGGGCCGTACGGCAGAGATGTGCCATGCCAGGGCCCTGCCTGGCTGGACTGGTTAGCGACCAGGCTGGGCTGGGGTCCATGCAGGAGACGAGCTGCGCTGCCCTCGCATCCAGCCCACGCCCCCTGGCTAGCGTCAGCGCTGAGCTCCCACCGGGACCGGAGTTGTGTCGTGATCTGTGCCAGGAGAGATGCCCCCAGCGACAGAGCCTTAGGGCACGGCCCTCAGTGTATACCCCAGTCTCCCTCCACGTCACCTGCCCCGACACCTCACGGGGCCGTGAGCCCCAGGGGGACGCTGGCTTTGGGACAGACCTCGCATGGCGCCTGGGGGCAAACTAGGCTGTAGCTCCAGACCCAGGGGTGCCTGGAGCCCTGTCAGACCCCAGTGCCCGCTGCCAGCCGGCACTGGGGCCCCTGGCTGCTGGCGGGGCAGGGGATCGGGGCTGAGCCTGCCAGTGCCTCTGGCTGATGCCTCTCTGCCCCACAGATGGCTCCGAGCTGTGGGCATCCATGCAGTTCCATGACGACAGCGCCAGCAGTGAGGCCAACATGGTCATGGTGCTGAGTGCCCGCTGCCCGCTCCACCCGACCGCCACCCTGTGCTGGAAGGAGAGTGACGCGGGGGCCTGCCACACTGTCCCCAACTCCACAGCCATGGAGTCCAACCAGGTAAAAGAGCACAAGAGCCCGTGGTCACGCGGCTCCAGCGGGGAGGGAGCCAGCTGCCTGCTCCTGGAGGGACGCCTGGGCGGGGCTCGCACTGCCAGGACTGAGCCGGCCTGGGAGTTTGGCGGTGCCAGTGCAGCCTCGAGCCCCTCCCGAGCGCCAAGCCCAGCGACACTCAAACTGCTGCGCCTCAGGCATTGCAGCGTGAAGGGAAGAGCCCCTGCAGGCTGGGAGAGGGCTCAGCACCCCAAGGGGAGCAGGGTCCCCAGCTCTCAGAACACACGTGGAAGTGGGGGATTCAGGGCTGACAGGCCCACCCCACCCCCTCTGCTACTCCTCATATTCTCCAACTCCTCCGGTCTTCTCCCCTGCCATTCCCCCAATCCCTCCCTCTTCCCCCTTGCCTGAGGCCCTAACCCCCATTCCGTTTATCCCATAATGCCCCCATCCATCCCTTGCTGCAGAGCCAACCTCTTTTCCCCTGGTACCACCTGCCCGGGCACCCCCTCACCCCTCCGCGCCCCGCGAGCATTCACCGCTCAGAATCCATTTCAGGCCCTTCTGGAGAATCTGCCGTCCTCAGATTTCCACACAACAAAGTAGAATCGTAAAGTGACTGAGGGAGGCAGATGTTCCCAGATGTTCATGGTTCATTCTCAGATTTCCCCCGGGGGTTCCCTGTCCCCCTCCCCAGTGTGTAAGAGTTTCTGGATGTGTCAAGGGTGCCTGTTCTCTGCTCTTCTCCCCCCGCCCCTCCAGCAGTGTGTTCTCAGCATGTGCACCGAGTGTGCCTGATCTCTGCTCTCCCTCGCAAGATCAGGACAGCAGGTTTCCCAGATCCCAACTCACATGTGGGGTAGGGAGTGGGGCTCAGATCCCCACTGTGAGGCAGGCCCCTCCCCCCCAAGAACCTGGGTTCCATGAGGAGCACAGGAAGTGTGGGGGGCTGACTCCCTTAGATGGGCAGAAGCCCTCCCAGGTCCTGGCAGGTGCACAGTGGGGGGCTGGGAGAGTGGCTCAGGGACCCCCCCCTCTGATCCCATCTCACATGGGGGTAGAGAGAGGGGCTCAGCCCCCCCAAGAAAGGCAAGCCCCGATACCCTGACTGACACAACGACGTGTAAGAGGCCAGGTCAGCCCCCCATAGATTGGCAGGAATCCCCCAGAGCCTGGGGCACACACAAGGGGGCAGGGAGCAAAGCTCAGATACACCTGGGGGGCAGGGGCCCTGTCACAGAGTCCCCGGGTGATGCTGGAACTGCTCCCTACGAAGCCGGGCAGGACTCTGGGGGAGCCTCCTCTCTCGGAGCAGACGGTGCCCAGGGCAAGAAGCTCCCACAGCTTCCACCTTCCTGGGGCTGAGCTTGGAGCATCCAGCATCCCCTGCCCCTCCGTGTGCTTCCCGCAGCGAGTTGCCCGGGCCCCCAGATCCTGGAACCCACCCAGAAAGGGAGAATATGGGGTCCCCCATCCCTCACCTCCATGTGTCCCTGACTCCCCAGCCCCTCTGACTTTCCCTACCACCCATCCTCACTTATCCCCCTCCCCTCAATACAGCCCCAAACCCCTCTGACCCCTATGCCCCCCCTCCACCCCCTAAAATGCCCCTCCCCTGTCAGCAAGCATTCGCAGCGGGAACTTTATTTATTACAAAAATACTTTGATTACATTCCTCCCTCCCCCGATAAATGAACAAACAGCCTGCTGGAGCCGGATTTCGGCAATATGCCAGCCCCCTGTTCCAAACACCTGTCCTGCCTAGGGTCTGGGGCCTGGGGCCTGGCCTGACACCACAGCTAGCTGGCTCAGGGTTAAAGGATGACTGCACATCCCCTGGAGCTGTCAGGCTGGGGATGTGCTTTGAAGACTAACAGCCCTGTTCACTCCTCCCCACATCTGCCCTCAGGGGTCGGCACAGGAGGCTTGCAATGTGATGACCACGACCAGCTTGATCTGTTTGAAACCACGTTTTAATTTGATTTGCCCTGACGGCTTGGGGGGGCCGTGCCCTCTGTTGAGGTAGCCCTCGAGCACTGGGCACCTTGGTGCAGTGATCTGAGCTCTGGCTGTGAGCCAAGAAAGGTTTTCAGAATCTCTCCACTTTAAAAAAGGCTGTGAGGTTTGGGGCTGTAGCTCAGGAATTCTGTAGTCTTACTGTGGACTGCTAACAGAACCCTGCACCTCTGTGAGGAACCCCACGGTTCACGGCAACGCAAGGGATCTTGTAGATTTTAGCACCCTTAGAAGCAGGGCCGGCACTAGCTTAGCAAGCAGGTGCTTGGGGTGGCCACTCCGGAGAGGGGCGGCACGTCCAGTTATTCTGTGGCAATTCGGCGGAGGGTCCCTCACTCCTGCTCAGAGCGAAGGGAGTAATTCCCCCACTGAATTACCACAGATTGCTTAGAAGAGTCGAACTTTAACCAGAAAAGCCTTGCATCCAACCAGGGGAGTTCTGTATTCCACTTTGTCTTTGCAGATACAGAGGAACTGATCACAGCACTAAACATTAGTGGGTACAAGTGAGCATGAACTGATCACATTTATAATGTGCAAACAGAATAAAGTCCAGACCAGTGTGTTAGATACTTGGTACTTTAAAAGGGCCAATTTTGCAAAGCTGAAAATAATTATGAGCCAAATCAGCTGAGAGGAAAAATAATCAGAAAAATGTGAATGACAGCTGGGAATTGTTTAAGAACACTTTACTAGATCCCCCGAAAGGCCTTGGTTAAAAAACTGACCTGATTTAGAAGAAAGATGATGGCAGCTACATATATGTGTATATAGATACACATAACAAATGGAAGAAAGGGGAAGTTGACAGTAATGAATATAAATCAGAAGCTGGGAACTGTAGAAAATTGATAAGGGAAGCAAAGGGGGGACACAAGGAAAAATCTATGGCCAGCAGAGTTAAGGACAATAAGAGAGTTTTTTAAGATGATTAGGAGCAAAAGAATGTTAACAATGGTATTGGTCCACTACTAAATGGAAATGATAGAATTATTAATAATAATGGAGAAAAGGCAGAAGTGTTCAGTAATACTGTATTTCTGTTCTGTATTTGGGGGGGAAAAACAGATGATGTAGTCATATCACATGATGAAGATAACTTTCCATTCTACTAGTATTTCAGGATGTTAAACGCAACTACTAAAGTTAGACATTTTTAAATCAGCAGTTCCAGGTAACTAACATCCAAGAGGTTTAAAACAGCATGCTAAGCAGCTCACTGTACCCTTAGTGACAGAGAGGCCTGTGGCACCTTATAGACTAACAGACGTATTGGATGCATTAGCTTTCGGGGGTGAATACGTCATTCGTGGGTGAATTCGTCGTATTCACCCACGAAAGCTCATGCTCCAAAACGTCTGTTAGTCTGTAAGGTGCCACAGGCCTCTTTGTTGCTTTTTACAGATCCAGACTAACAGGGCTCCCCTCTGATACTTGTACCCTTAGTGTTGATTTTCAATAAGTCTTGGAACGCTGGGCACATTCTAGAAGACTGGAAGGCAGCTAATGTAACAGACAAAGGGTTTGTCTGTGTTTAACATGCTCCAGTGGCACAGCTGTCGCTGCATGGCTGTAGCGCTTCCGTGCAGATGCTACCTATGCGGACAGGAGGGGTAGGCGGCAGCACAGGGAATCCACCTCCCCGAGAGGCAGCAGCTAGGTTGCCAGAATTCTTCTATCAACCCAGCGCTGTCTACACTGGGGGTTAGCGCTGCATGGCTACGTCTCTCGGGTGTGGCTTTTTCACACCCCTGAGAGACACAGCTATGCCATGTAAGTTCCCTGTGTAGACCAGCCCTTAGACTTCTCTAGAGTGTCAACATTTTGATCAGAAAATGAGAATGATATAAAATGAATGTGGCACATGTGCCATTGATTGAAAACTGGCTAACGGATAGATCCCAATGTAACTAAACGGGCACTCAGCAATGAGCAGGTCTGTTTCTAATGGGCTCCCGCAAGGATCAGTTCTTGGCCCTACTACTAACATTTTCATCAGTGACCTGCAAGAAAACATGAAATCATCCCTGATGAAGCTTGGAGATGAGACAAACTGGGGCAGTGATAAATAACGCAGAGGCCAGGTCACTGATACAGCGCGGGCTGGGTCTGGATTGTGGGGGAAGGTGAGCCCAAGCAAACACTGTGGCTTGGTCTCCACTACCAGCTTCGGTTGGTATAATTCCCCTGTGGGGGGAGGGATAGCTCAGTGGTTTGAGCATTGGCCTGCTAAGCCCAGGGTTGTGAGTTCAATCCTTGAGGAGGCCACTTAGGGATCTGGGGCAAAAATTGGTCCTGCTAGTGAAGGCAGGGGGCTGGACTCAATGACCTTTCAAGGTCCCTTCCAGTTCTAGGGGATTGGTATATCTCCAATTATTACCTTTTAGCATCGCCGCTGTTGGTGTGGACAAGGCCTGTGTGGTTTTAGTACGGCTAAATGTAAATATGTGCATCTAGGAACAAAGAACATCGGCCACAGCTGGGGGGCTGTGCTGCGGGCAGGGACTGAAAAAGATTTGGAGGCTGGGGGAGGGGGGTTACCAGCTGAACACGAGCCCCCAACGCAACGCTCTGGCCAGCCTGGGTGCACAACCAGGGCACTCTCGGAGAAGAGCAGAGGTGATTTTCCCTCTGTGTTTGGCACTGGTGCGACCACTGCTGGGGCCTGGGGCCAGTTCCAGGCAGAGCTGACTAGTGGGGAGGGCTCAGAGAGGAGCTGCGAGACGCCGTACAGTGGCGGCTCAAGGCGCTCCATCCATGCAGTTTAACAAAGAGCAGGTTCAGGGCTGACTTGACCCCAAATAACCCGAAATAAACCAAAACAACAGTTAGAAGGGAGACCTTCCTCCACCCCCCTGCTCTGGGTGTTGTAACGGGGTGCACAGGGCCACAGAGCTGCCCTCTGAGCAGCCCTGCCATCCCCGCACCTACCTGGTCATGGTCCCAGGGGTGGGAAGCTGGGCCCAGCCCTACGGGACAGGGTCTGCTGCTGCAGGGTAGGTGTGGGTTTGTTCTGCAACACCCTCCTCCACCCAAGGGCTTCCCACCACCCACCAGGTGGATAAAACCAAGTGACTCAGAATTCCCCAAAGAACAAGATTTGTGGGGCTCTGTCCGCTAGTGCCTCTGTGGGGAACAGGTTTGCTAATGGGCTGCTCAGGCTAGCAGAGGGAGGTCGACTGCAACCCAAGGGCTGGGTGGTGAAGCCAGAGAAAGTCAGACGGGAAATGTGGTGGTGGTTTTTAACCGCTGGCCAGTTTCCCGGGGTGGCGGCGGATTCTCCATCCCTGGCCCTGGTTCAGTGGGGAACAGACGATGCTAACAGCTCTGCTCGAGGGGCTACAGGGGGGCAGGGTTCTGGCCTGTTACACAGGAGTGTCACAGAGTGTGGGGGAGTCAGGCCCAGCACCCCCACTTCCTGCCATTCACCGTGGCTCTCAGCCAGCCAGTAAAACGGAAGGTTTATTGGACGACAGGGACACAGTCCCAAGCAGGGCTTGTAGGTACAACCAGGACCCCTCAGTCAAGCCCCCAGGGGGCAGGGAGCTTAGACCCCAGCTTTTGGGGCTCCCTCCGTTTCCCCAGCCAGCTCCAAACTGACAAACCCCTCCAGCCGTCTGCTCCTGCCACACCACCCAACTCCTCCTCCAGCCTTTGTCCAGTTTCTGGGCAGAAGGTGTCACCTGGCCCCAGCCCCCTCGTGGCTCCGGTTACATGCTCATGGTATCCCATCACCAATGCAGACAGTCTCAATACAACTCCCAGGCAACATCCCCAGGTCAATCCCCCTACTCCCTGCTCCCTCACACTGGGTCACAGGAGGGGGTCCCAATGAATCTCTGTCTCTGAAGGGTGTGGCAAGCTGGAGGGACCTCTGGGCCAGGGCACCTGGGGCTGCAGACACATCTCCCCCAGTGCTGGGCCCTGCCACCAGCACTCACTGTCCGCCCAAAGGGATGGGCTCCCCCCGAGAGCTGTCCCTGGGCTCTGGCAGAGTGCTGGGCTGTCCCCTCCAGGCCTGGGAGGTGGAGGGGAGCTTCTCCCCCAGCCTAGGCCCCCTGCCAGGGTGGGCAGGCTCCCCATGTCGCATGAAGGGCAGGGCTTGGCCTAGGCTGACTCCCCCCCACAAAGGAAGGGGCTGACAAGGGCCCCCCAGCTCCCCTGCTGCAGCAACTGCCTCTCCCCATCCAACTGCTTCTCCAGCACCGCTCTGCAACGGGACCTGCTCTCCCAGGGCTGGCCTGGGGGCAGATGGTTTGCAGGCCTCTGGGAGATGGGGACAGGATGGGGTGGGAGAGGTGCACCCCAAGGGAGGTGGGGGAGCTGAGATATGGGGGGGTCCCCAGGAGGTGGGCTGGCCCCCCAGGGAGGTGGGGGAGCTGAGGTATGGGGGTTCCCCAGGAGGTGAGCTGGCCCCCCAGGGAGGTGGGGGAGCTGAGGTATGGGGTGGGGTCCTCAGGAGGTGGGCTGGCCCCCCAGGGAGGTGGGGGAGCTGAGGTATGGGGGTTCCCCAGGGAGGTGGAGGAGCTGAGGTATGGGGGTCCCTAGGAGGTGGGAGAGGTGGGCTGGCCCCCCAGGAGGTGGAGGAGCTGAGGGGGTAGGGTCCCCCCAGGAGGAGGAGAGGAGTGGGGGGGGGGGGAGGTGGAGGAGCTGAGGTATGGGGTCCCTAGGAGGTGGGAGAGGTGGAAGAGCTGAGGTACGGGGGTCCCTAGGAGGTGGGAGAGGTGGAGGAGCTGAGGTATGGGGGTCCCCAGGAGGTGGGGGGCCCCGGTAGTGAGGGCCAGCTGCAGTTTGTGACATGGTCTCTGCTCTGGGCTAGGCCTACACCGTGGAGAAGGTGGACGTGCACCCTCTGCTCTGCTTCAAGGTGAGCCCCCCGCATGCCCCCAGACGAGCCCCCGCTGGCAGGAGTCCTGGTGCTTCCCTGGGATCTCTGGCTGGGTGGCTTCCCTGAGCCACATGCTGAACCCGGCTCCAGCGCCACCCATCCTGCCCTTCCTGGCACCCCTACCAGAGACCCTGGGGCCCCCTTCCAGGGGATCCTGCCAGGTAAGAGCTGGCGCCCTGGCCGCTGCTCTCTTGTCGCCAGCCGGGAAGAGGCAGGTGGGCGGGCGGGCGCTGTCAGGGCAGAGCAGGCCGGGGCTGCCGAGCTGGGCCCTCGTCTCGCACAGGGCAGGCAGCCACTGGCCAATGCCCCCGGTGGTGCCGCCTTACAGAGGAAGGGCTCTGGCCCTGCCCCAGAGCCGACCCAGAGGGGCTGATGTGCCCCCGAGCCCCATTCCCCTGCCCTGCCCTGCCCAGCGCCTGTCAGAACAGTCTGGCAAGCTGGGGCCAGCAAAGGGCTGAAGTGCACAAGTGCCGGGCACCCTCCCCTGCCGTGCCCTCAGTGGCATGTGAGCAGCCTCCGCTCTCAGTGCCCGGCCAGAGGGGCCCGCTGGCGAGTGCTGACCCTGGCCTGGCCTCCCTCTACGCCCCCTCCGGGCAGGGCCTTTCTGGTGACTTTCCTTGTTTCTCTCCAGTTCTCCTACGGCAACAGCAGCCACGTGGAGTGCCCACACCGGCCAGGTGAGCCTGCCCTGCCTCTCTGCAGTGGGGACGGCTGGGTGTTCGGGGGACTGGGGGGCACTTGGGGGCCCCACACACCAGCGACAGGCTGGCAACAGGGCCTGGTGCCCCACAGTGGCTCTTTGGGCTGGTTCAGGGTCTGCTGGGCATGGGGACTGGGCGGGGGGACAGGGAGTGCCGTGCAGCAGCATCTCAGCTGAGCCCTAGACTGACAACTTCCCTCTGTGCAGCCTGGCAGCGCTGGGTCCCCCAGTGCCCTGCGCCACCCGCGCCTCGGAGCTCCCTGAGCGCAGCAATGGCTCCCCCAGCCCCAGGATGCAGCCTGCTCTGGGGGGGAGCTACCGCCTGGCAGCACCGCACAGAACAGCGCCCCCTAGCACTGCCCTGGGGCCAGCCCCGACTGCCCGGGGAGAGCGCCCCCTGCTGAGCCCCCACCCCACTCCCTGCAGCCTCCTGTGTTTTCCTTGGGTGTCTCTGTTGAGGGTTCACTTATTTTAGTGGTAAGGTGTCAGCTCAGCTCAGTCTGACCAAGAGAGATCAGCTCAGTGCAGAAAGGGTTAATGCTTCACCCAGTCTGGGGAGGAGCACTGCAGTTTACAAAGGGATCACAGGAACCAGGGGATATTATTCCCTTTGTTTCCAGCAAACAGACAAGCCCTGTGTCCCAGGACCTTGGCTAACCCTGTCCCTGACCTCGTAGCTCCGGCCCCAGTTGGCTCTGTCAGTTGTGCTGAGCGCGCTCTGCAGTTTGTGACACTTCCCAGACCACACATCTTCACCCCCACTCCTACCGGAGGTCCTGCCCAGGTCCCCTGCTTGTCCCTGCCTGCTGCCTGCTTAGCCTGAGTGCAGAGCGTGCTGGGAGGCTGCCTCCTACTTCCACAGCGTAGCGTAAGTGCAAAGAACTCACAGCCGCCTACACGTCCCTGACACTGACCAACCTCTCCCTTCCTGGTGCTGGCCAGGCCTGGCCCTGCTTCGCGTGAGAGCCAGGGATCCTATGCCAGAGCCCCACAGACGCCCTGCAGGCCCTGGGCAGGCTGGGGCCCTGATGTGGGGCGGGCGGGCCCATGAGCGACCCCTCCTCTTTTCTCCCTGTAGACACCACCTGGAACGTGTCTGTGAGCGTCCAGTTCCTGCAGCTTCTCCTTCGTGTGACCTCCACTGTCCCGGCATCCTTCAGCGCAGCTCTGTGCCAGCGGCAGGGGAACTGGTGTGAACCAGAGGCGCCTGTCTACACCATCACAAGCGTAAGTGGCTTGGCCTGGGAGCCTGGCACCCTGAGAGCCTCGGTGCTCGCTGCCAGGGAATGCTGAGGCCTCAGGCCAGCGGGCAGGATCAGAGCCCCCTGTGCCCAGCTGGGGGGCAGGGAGGGGGAGGGGGTGCTCTTTGGTTAATGGTGTCCTTCTCGGTTTGCAGCCAGAGAGCTTCGGCCCCAGGGAGCTGACCCTGCTGCTGCCTCTGCAGATCCTGGGCGGCTGTGTGCTGGTAAGGCCCCCACCCCCATGCTGCCCTGTTCACATGGCTCTGCCCTCACCTTACCCAGCCATTCTTCTGTTCATGCATCTGGCTCCCCTGCAGGGTCACAGGACCCCCTGCCACACCACAGGGCCTGGGGTTGCCAACTTTCTAATCCCACAGAACCGAACACCCTAGCCCCGCCCCTTCCCCAAGGCGCCCCCGCTCTCCCCACCCTCACTCACTTTCACTGGGTTGGGGCAGGGGGTTGGTGAGGGCTCTAACTGGTGTGGGGCCAGAAATTAGGGGTTCAGGGTGCAGGAGGGGGCTCCAGGTTGGGACAGGGAGTTGGGGGGCAGGAGGGGTGAGGGCTCTGCTCCGGCTGGGGTATGGACTCTGGGGTGGGGCTGAGGGGTTTGTGGTGCAGGAGGGGGCTCCAGGTTTGTGGGGGGGGGGCTTGGGGGTAGGGCGTGGGCTGACCTCGGGCAGCTCCCAGTCAGAGGCAGGCTCTCTACCTGTCCTGACACTGTGCTGCACCCTGGAAGCAGCCAGCAGCAGGTCCGGCTCCTAGGCAGGGAGGCCAGGAGGCGTCGTGTGCTGCTCTCGCCTGCAGGCACTGCCCTCCCAGCTCCTTAATAGAGGCACAGCTTCAATGTATACCCCAAATTAAGAAACACAGTAAAAGAACTAAAAAAGAGCCACCGTGGCTTAACAACCATGTAAAAAGAAGCAGTGAGAAATAAAAAGGCATCTTTTAAAAAGTGGAAGTCAAATCCTAGTGAGGTAAATAGAAAGGAGCATAAACACTGCCAACTTAAGTGTAAAAATGTAATAAGAAAAGCCAAAGAGGAGTTTGAAGAACAGCTAGCCAAAAACTCCAAAGGTAATAACAAAATGTTTTTTAAGTACATCAGAAGCAGGAAGCCTGCTAAACAACCAGTGGGGCCCCTGGACGATCAAGATACAAAAGGAGCGCTTAAAGACGATAAAGTCATTGCGGAGAAACTAAATGGATTCTTTGCTTCAGTCTTCACGGCTGAGGATGTTAGGGAGATTCCCAAACCTGAGCCAGCTTTTGTAGGTGACAAATCTGAGGAACTGTCACAGATTGAAGTGTCACTAGAGGAGGTTTTGGAATTAATTGATAAACTCAACATTAACAAGTCACCGGGACCAGATGGCATTCACCCAAGAGTTCTGAAAGAACTCAAATGTGAAGTTGCGGAACTATTAACTAAGGTTTGTAACCTGTCCTTTAAATCGGCTTCTGTACCCAATGACTGGAAGTTAGCTAATGTAACGCCAATATTTAAAAAGGGCTCTAGGGGTGATCCCGGCAATTACAGACCGGTAAGTCTAATGTCGGTACCGGGCAAATTAGTGGAAACAATAGTGAAGAATAAAATTGTCAGACACATAGAAATACATAAACTGTTGAGCAATAGTCAACATGGTTTCTGTAAAGGGAAATCGTGTCTTACTAATCTATTAGAGCTCTTTGAAGAGGTCAACAAACATGTGGACAAGGGGGATCCGGTGGACATAGTGTACTTAGATTTCCAGAAAGCCTTTGACAAGGTCCCTCACCAAAGGCGCTTACGTAAATTAAGCTGTCATAGGATAAAAGGGAAGGTCCTTTCATGGATTGAGAACTGGTTAAAGGACAGGGAACAAAGGGTAGGAATTAATGATAAATTCTCAGAATGGAGAGGGGTAACTAGTGGTGTTCCCCAAGGGTCAGTCCTAGGACCAATCCTATTCAACTTATTCATAAATGATCTGGAGAAAGGGGTAAACAGTGAGGTGGCAAAGTTTGCAGATGATACTAAACGGCTCAAGATAGTTAAGACCAAATCAGACTGTGACAAACTTCAAAAAGATCTCACAAAACTAAATGTTTGGGCAACAAAATGGCAAATGAAATTTAATGTGGATAAATGTAAAGTAATGCACATTGGAAAAAATAACCCCAACTATACATACAACATGATGGGGGCTAATTTAGCTACAACTAAACAGGAAAAAGATCTTGGAGTTATCGTGGACAGTTCTCTGAAGATGTCCACGCAGTGTGCAGCAGCAGTCAAAAAAGCAAACAGGATGTTAGGAATCATTAAAAAGGGGATAGAGAATAAGATTGAGAATATCTTATTGCCCTTATATAAATCCATGATACGCCCACATCTTGAATACTGTGTACAGATGTGGTCTCCTCACCTCAAAAAAGATATTCTAGCACTAGAAAAGGTTCAGAAAAGGGCAACTAAAATGATTAGGGATTTGGAGAGGGTCCCATATGAGGAGAGATTAAAGAGGCTAGGACTCTTCAGCTTGGAAAAGAAAAGACTAAGGGGGGATATGATAGAGGTATATAAAATCATGAGTGGTGTGGAGAAAGTGAATAAGGAAAAGTTATTTACTTGTTCCCATAATATAAGAACTAGGGGCCACCGAATGAAATTAATGGGCAGCAGGTTTAAAACAAATCAAAGGAAGTTCTTCTTCACGCAGCGCACAGTCAACTTGTGGAACTCCTTGCCTGAGGAGGTTGTGAAGGCTAGGACTATAACAGGGTTTAAAAGAGAACTGGATAAATTCATGGTGGTTAAGTCCATTAATGGCTATTAGCCAGGATGGGTAAGAATGGTGTCCCTAGCCTCTGTTTGTCAGAGGGTGGAGATGGATGGCAGGAGAGAGATCACTTGATCATTGCCTGTTAGGTTCACTCCCTCTGGGGCACCTGGCATTGGCCGCTGTCGGTAGACAGGATACTGGGCTGGATGGACCTTTGGTCTGACCCAGTCTGGCCGTTCTTATGTTCTTTTGGCTACTTCCCGGCCAATGGGAGCTTGGAGCTGGTGCTTGGGGCAGGGGCAGCGCGCAGAGCCTCCTGGGCCTCCTGCCTAGGAGCCGGACCTGCGCGGTGCTGACCAGAGACGCCAGGGTCCCTTTTCGACTCAGTGTTCCGGTCAAAAACCGGATATCTGGCAACCCTAACAGAGCCCCCTGCCCCGCTGTGTCACAGAGCCCCCTCCCTGCCCCGTCACACAGCCCCCTACCCCCTTCCCCCTCTCCACCTGCAGGGTCACAGGACCCCCTGCCACGTCACAGGGTCCCTTGGTGTCAACCCCCCCATGTGCTCTCTCTGTGCCCGGCAGGTGTGGCGCGCCGACGTGCAGTTTGCCCGGAAGCAGCTCCTGTGCCCAGATGGTGAGTGTGGCCCCATGCAGAACCCCGGGGGGCAGCCAGAGGCAGAGAGGTCATGGCGAGGAGGGAGCAGATGGGCCCGTCTGCCCCTGCGTCGGTCACCAGCCCCAGCCCCACCCAACCCCCGCACCCTGACCCAGCTGCTGAGTGAGACCCAGGTGTCTCAGCCCGTGGGAGCCTGGCTGGCCTGTGGCCCTGGCAGAGAACAGGAGGGCCCCAGCGCCTGAGGCCCCCATGGCAGGGAAGTGATTCAGTGACCTGCACCCCAGGCCGCGGAGGAAGGCGACCCCCCCGAGGTCACTGCCCCTCTGCCCTGGGGCGCTGGGTTAGCCCCGGAGCAGGTGAGCGAGAGCCAGCCGCCAGCACTGAGAGGGAGACGGCTCGGTGCCCCTCAGAGCCCTGGCCCTGCCCAGGGCCCCGTCTCCAGCCAGGGCCACTCCCCTGCTTCAGAGGAAGGAGCCAAAAACACCAACCCCAGAGGATATGCCGGGGGAGGGGCTCCCTTCCTGACCCCTGCCGCTGTTCGGCTGCAGTGATGAAGCATGAGCTTGTAGCACCAGAAGGCAGCACTGCACAGCACCTCTCACCACTTCTCTTCCAGTTGCTCGCACGCGCTTTGGGCTGCTCGCCCTGGGGCTGGCCCTGGCTCTGGGGCTGCTGGGGACCGTCCTGCTGATGAACTACAGGAGCCTCCGGAAACTCACCACAGGTGAGGGGCTGGGATCCCAGGGGGCAGAGTAGCTGGGGGCCAGGATCCTGGGGGGTTGGGGCAAGGAGCCAGTGAGGGGCTGGGATCCCGGGGGGCAGGGATCCCGGGGGGCCGAGGGGCTGGGGGCAAGGATCCTGGGGGGATGGTGCAAGGAGCCAGTGAGGGGCTGGGATCCCGGGGCAGAGTAGCTGGGGCCAGGATCCTGGGGGCTGGGGCAAGGAGCCAGTGAGGGCTGGGATCCCGGGGGCAGACGGGCTGGGGGCCAGGAACCTGGGGGGTGGGGGCAAGGAGCCAGTGAGGGGCTGGGATCCCGGGGGGCAGAGTAGCTGGGGGCCAGGATCCTGGGGGGTTGGGGCAAGGAGCCAGTGAGGGGCTGGGATCCTGGGGGGCAGAGTAGCTGGGGGCCAGGATCCTGGGGGGCTGGGGCAAGGAGCCAGTGAGGGGCTGGGATCCCGGGGGGCAGAGGGCCGGGATCCTGGGGGGTTGGGGCAAGGAGCCAGTGAGGGGCTGGGATCCCCAGTGGGCAGAGGGGCTGGGGGCTGGGTTCCGGGGGGGCAGAGGAAACAGGATCTTATGAGGATCTGGGGGCTGGGATCCCGGGGAGCAGAGTAGCTGTGGGCCAGGATCCTGGTGGGTTGGGGAAAGGATCCAGTGAGGGGCTGGGATCCCCGGAGGGCAGAGGGGCTGGGGGCCAGTGAGGGGCTGGGATCCCGGGGGCAGAGGGGCTGGGTTCCGGGTGGCAGAGGGGACAGGATCTGATGAGGATCTGGGGGCTGGGTTCCGGGGGGTTGGAGCAAGAAGCCAGTGAGGGGCTGGGATCGCGAGGGGCAGAGGGCCTGGGGGCTGAATTCTGGGGGCGCAGATGGGACAGGATCTGATGAGGATCTGGGGGCTGGGTTCCGGGGGGCAGAGGGCCTGGGGGCTGGGTTCCGGGGGGCAGAGGGAACAGGATCTGATGAGGATCTGGGGAACGGAGGGGCTGGGGGCTGGGATCGGGTGGGTAGAGGGGACAGGATCTGAGGAGGATCTGGGGGCTGGGAGCTGAGGGGCAGAGGGGACAGGATCCTGGGGGGCTGTAGGCACAGTTGGCCAGGAAGCAGCAGGGAAGGGAGCAGGAGACGGGATCCGGTGGGGAGGGCCCTGCATGGGAGCTCAGCCAGGCGAAGGGCTCTGTCAGCCAGGCAGCCTGGAGCGCTGTGCCCAGGAGCCGCCCTCTGCAGAGCCCTGGGCCGGGGGCAGCCCTGCCACTGACCCTGCCCTCTCCCCACAGCGCCGCGGGGCCCTCGGCCCGTCCTGGTGGTCTATTCCCCCGACTCTGAGGAGCACAAGATTCTGGTCTGCGCCTTGGCGGACGTGCTGCGCTCGGCGCTGGGCTGCGACGTGCGGCTGGACCTGTGGGAGGCGGGCAGCGTGGGGCGGCTGGGGGCACTGCCCTGGCTCTATGTGCAGCGGGAGCTGGTGGCCCGGGAGCAGGGCACGGTGCTGCTCCTGTGGAGTCAGGGCAGCGCCCGGCTCTACCAGCTGTGGCGGGGGGCGGCCGCAGGCAGCAGCGGCTCTCCGGACCCCCATGACCTGTTCGGCGCAGCCATGTCCTGTCTGCAGAGCGAGCTGCAGTTGGGCAGGGGGGCAGGGCAGCTGGGCGACTGGGCGCTGGCCTACTTTGGCGAGCTGTGCAGCCAGCGAGACGTGCCGCCTGCCCTGTGCCTACTGCCCTGCTACCGCCTGCCGCGGGACCTGCCTGGCCTGGCACGCTTGCTGCAGGGCAGTGCCCAGCCCCCCGCCTGGCTCGGCCCCAGCACGCTGCTGCACAGGCTGCTCACGTCAGAGACGAGAAAGTGCCTGCAAGGCAGGGTGGAGCTGTGCCGGCTGCAGCAGCCCAAGGGGGCGCCCCTGGCCAGGCTGCCAGCCCACCAGGTGGGGTCTGTGGGGCTCAGCCCCCGCGCCCCTCTAGCCAGGCCGACCTCACAGAGACCCAGCTGCTCCTGAGCATGCTGCAGCGGGACACGTGCCAAGGACCTGGGCCGGGGAAGGGACTCAGGGTGCCGTAGTTGGGATGATTGGGAGGGGGAGCAGAGCCCCCACCAGGGTCCCTGGAGATGCCAGAGAGGGGCTGGTGTGGACATGGCTGGGCTCCAGGGTGCCACATCCATTCCCGAGACCAAATGTGTCTGCAAGGGGCTGGCATTGCCCGGCCCCAGGAGAGCGCAGGTGTCCTGACGAGGGCCGGCCTGTGAGCCTGGGTTTGCTTGGGGCTGGAAACTGCCTGGTGCAGGGTCTGTCAGGGGCAATGGGGCTTGGGCATTTGCCCGCTTGCAGCCAGCTCTTGGGCAGGACCTGCCTCATCCTCTGGTGACCATTGTGGGTCTGTTGCCATGGCCATGAGTGTGGAGAGACTGTATGGCCCTGAGGGGGAGGGGCAGGGCTGTGTGGCCCTGAGGGGCGGGCCCCTGGGGAGGGGGTGGGGGTGGCCCTGTAATGGCCCTAGGGGGCAGAGTCCTGTGCGAGCCCCCTGCCATGCTGTCACTGACCCTGCCCGGGGGTGGGAGTGGGCTTGGGGGGAGGTGACCTGTTCAGGGGGCTCTACCCCCAGCAGGGCCAGTGCCCACAGTCCCAGCCTGGGCAAGCACTTGATCCCCACTCAGCTCGCGTGTCAGGCAGAGCCCCCGGCCGGCTGGGGTGCAGGAGCTGGCTGCGGAGCTGGCTGGACATTGAATAAATGAGTTTATGGCCTGTGAGGGCTCGGCTGGTCAATCCGGCTGTGGGGGGCCTGTTGTGCAGCTCCTGGCCTCGCCCCAGCTGTGCCAAGCCCAACAGCCCACAGGAGGTGCCCTGCCAGGCTGGGGGCCCAGGTAGCTGGTGCTGCCACCCCAAGGGGTGTGGGTGTCACCTCACACAGCTCCGGAAGCCTGGGGGTGGGATTTGGGGTAAAGCTGATGGCGCCCGAGGACTTGTTCACCTCCAGTCCCTGGCTGACTTGGGCTGAGCGAGCCCCTGACCATCCCTGCACAGCCCGTCGTGAGAGGGACATTGGGCCAGTTGTGCCACCCGCCCCATGCCCTGGTCTCTTGTGTAGGTGTCCTCAGGGGAGCATGCCATCCTGCAGGGGGTATGTGGGCACTGTCTGGATGGGCCCTGAGGCCCCCCCCCCCCGTGAGCTCTGGCATCAGGCCGGGCATGGCATGAATCCCAGGGCAGCTGGGCACTGATGGACACCTCCCCCCCTTCTCCCTGTCATGGTGCTGCCCCAGTCCCCCACTGCTGACCCGGGTCAGGCTCTGCCGCAGGGCCCAGCAACACCCGGCAGTGTGGGGACTCTGGCCTGAGTCACCTTCCCCCCGTCCCACCAGCTTACCTGCCTGCCAGGGCCCAGCCCTCCACCCAGCCCCCTTGGCCTGCAGGAGCTGGCAAGGGAAGCAGCGACATCCCCCTGTGGATGGTCCCTGGCTCTGTCGCCTCCTCTCCCCACCTCCCTGGCCTGGCCAGAAATTAGCACTGGCCCCCCAACATGGTCCTGCCCCTCATGCCTCCCCCCAGGCAGGTGCTGTCCCCGTAGGGAGACTGCCTGGAGCTCATGTCCCTCCCTCAGCTCCCAAGAGGCACAGAGCACTCCTCCGGGGGTGAGGGGCTCGGACACCCTGGTGCTGTGCAGGGTCCCAGCACCCAGCCAACCACTGCCTCGCTGCCTCTCACCAGGCATTGAGCACAACTGCTCCTGTGCCGTCGGCCAGGCTGGGGCACCGCGACCCCAGTGAGGATGTGGGCCCTGAGGCTGGGACGGGTGTGGGGGGATGCAGCCCCCGCTGTCCAGGCGCTTGCAGATGTCAGTGTTGGCTGCGTGTGCACTCTGGGCGTGCTGCACCCACTCTCGCCAGCTCGCCCATACAGCCCAAGACAACCACGGACTCCGGTCTGCAGTGAAGGTGCCTGACCAGGCTTATTGCCAACGAAGTTCGGTCCTAGCGCCTGGCTCAATGATGACGGGTACGCACGTGTCTGCCCGCTGCAATGGATACAGCCAGTGAATGATGGGCCTTTCTGTTCCCCCTCGGCTGGACAGACACCCGTGACCCTCTTTCTACACTGATAACGAGTTACAGATCACCCCTCTATGTGGCTAGTTACCACCCTGCACCAAAACCTCTATCCATTACCCTCTCAGCCTGACCTTCTCCTGAGCAGGGGTCAGCGTGTCCCTGGGCTCCCCTTTCACCGTACCCCTCACCACACTGCTACTGAACAATTGCTGACTTGCTCATTTTTACCATCTGATAAAATGATTGGCATATAAATATTGTATTTACAGTCCAGTGCATAGCATGAAATGTTAGTTTGTCCTGACTTCACTAGTGCTTTTTACGTAGCCTGTTGTAAAACTAGGCAAATCTTTGGGAGTTGATGTACCCCCTGGAAGACCTCTGCGTACCCCAAGGGGACACATACCCCTGGCTAAGACCCACTGGCTACCCATGACCCTGCATTGGGGTGTTCTGCAGTATGACTAGGCATGTTTTTGGAAGGCCAGCTCTGTTCTTGCCAAGTTGATGTACCGGACAGTGACCCTGCATGCAGGCCTCTGCTTTGTACCCGGGCCTGACTTTAGCACCATGGTCCAAGTCTCAGGCTGTCTCAACTGCAGCAGACTTGATGCCGCTGGGTAGCAGGGGCGGCTCTAGCCATTTCGCCGCCCCAAGCACAGCGGCACGTCGCGGGGGGAGCTCTGCCGGTCGCTGGTCCCGCGGCTCCGGTGGACCTCCCGCAGACGTGCCTGCGGATGCTCCACCGGAGCCGCAGGACCAGCGGACCCTCCGCGGGACCAGCGGACCCTCCGCAGGGACGCCTGCGGGAGGTCCACCAGAGCCGCCTGCCACCCTCCCGGTGACCGGCAGAGCACCCCCCGCGGCGTCGTGCTGGGGCCTGGAGCCGGCCCTGCTGGGTAGGGCCCTGCCCCTCAGGCTGCCAGCGTGAGCCAGTGCACCCTGTGCATGGCCATGGCACATCCAGAGCACTGGCTGGCCTGAGGGCCCTGGGCTTTCCCAGTAGGGTGACCAGACGTCCCAATATTTAGGTGTTTGTCCCACGTCCCGACTGACCTTTGGTCGAGACTCAATTTGTCCTGATATTTCACACTCTTTTTTTTAACCTCTCCCCCCCCATACACACACGTGTCCCAATATTTTCTTCCTCTCATCTGGTCACCCTATTGCTCAGCGTGAACCACTGTTGCTCCCTTTGAAGTACCTGTTTAAGTATCTGTCCCTAGGGTGGGTGCAACCTCTCGCTCACCTGCCCCCAGTGAGAGACCTGCTCAGCCCTGGTCTGAGAGGTGGGCGGAACCACCCAGGCTAGCGCCTCCAAGGCCTAGCTGCTTGTCTGCATCATGGGGCACCTGGCATGCTGCTGGCACCCACCGGCGCACTCCATCACTAAGCTGCCATGATCGTCCCAGCCGGAGCCCAGGGAGCCGTGCTGGCATGCTCTGCCTTGGACGGGAGCTCAGCGGCTCCCGGGGAAAGGGGAGAAATGGCTCCCCAAGGGATTTTACCTGAGTGGGGCGCAGACCCGTCTTGTTCTATCCAGTCTTGGGCCCAGCAGCATTGCTAAGAGACGCAGTGTCCAGTAGCCAGGCCTGCTTAGCCCTAGCAGAGACTGTTTAACATCCTCCTCTGGCCATTTCTGCACTACAAAGGTTTGCTGGCACACAGCTGCTGCGGTTAGTATATCGCTTGTGTGTGTGTGTGCACACTTGGCTCCTTGTGTTGGTGCTGCACATACTCACCATGCATGCTTGTGTCGATGCACAATGGAGTGTGCAACCTGCTGCCGTTCAGTTTGGGCGACGCATGATGGGACAGAAATCAGTTGTGCAGGATGATGGGGAGCAAGGGGTCAACTTCCCATAATGCAATGTTCTCCGGAGCCTGCACAATGCTGCAGGAGGCATGATCCATCAGTGTCTGCAGAGCCACAAGCACCACTGTGGGGAACATGATGATTTCTTGGTGGTGGGCAGTTTTCTGTGGGCTGTAGTGAGGTGGTTGGTGGTGGTCAGGGAGCGCCGCTGCTGGGCCTGAGAACCAAGCACGGACTGCTGGGATCGCATCGTAACACAGGGTTGGGCTGAGGAACAGTTGCAGCAGGATGTTTGGATGTGCAAGGCCTCGTGCCTGGATCTGTGCACCGAGCTCGCCCCAGGCACCAGTGCAAGGAAACCAGACTGAGAGCTGCACAGACAGTGGAGAAGCGAGTGGTGAGTGCACTGCCATGCCGGGGAAATCATTTTGGAATTGGACAATCCACTCCGGAGGCCATTGTCATGCAAAAGTGTGCAGGGCCCTGGATCATCTCCTGCTATGCAGGCCTGCGACTTTCAGCCATGTGCAGGACGTAGTGGATGGCTTTGCAGCAGTGGGGTTCCTGAACTGCAGTGGAGCAATGGATGGCACATGGCCCTAATTTACCCCCCAAGCACCTTGCTTCAGCACATCAACAAAAAGGGCCCCATTTCCTCTGGGCCTGGCGGTTCAGAGCCCGGCACCTCTGGGCCTGGCGGTTCAGAGCCCGGCACCTCTGGGCCTGGCGGTTCAGAGCCTTGGTACCGCTGGGCCTGGCAGTTCAGGACCCCAGCACCGCTGGCCTGGCAGGTCGTGGCCCTAGACACCTCTGGGCCTGGCAGGTCAGAGCCCCGGCACCTCCAGGCCTAGCGGGTCAGAGCCCCGGCACCTCCGGGCCCGGCGGTTCAGGGCCCCGGCCCTCCGGGCCCGGCGGTTCAGAGCCCCGGTATCTCTGAGCCTGGCGGTTCAGAGCCCCAGCACTTCCCCTTCTCCTGGGTACAGTAGAGGGCTCCACAGTCTCATAGGTCTTCTAAAGAGAATTTGGTACGGCTGGTACCCTGTACCTAACCAATCACTACTTCGAATTGCCGCCAATACCAATGGTAATTTCTCATCCCAATCTTTACCTGTCTCCTGTACCACCTTTCGTAGAGCCTGCTGAATTGTTTGATTAATTCTCTCTACTGATCCTGATGATTGAGGATGGTAAGGAATGTGTAACTGCTGCTTTATTCCTAAAACTTTCAATAAGCTTTTCACTCCTTCCCCCGCAAAATGTGGTCCATTATCCAAATCAATTATTCTCAGAGTTCCATACCTGCTAAAAACAACTTCCCATAGTTTCTTAGTGGTTGTCTCTGCAGTATGGTTCCGGGTAAGAATCGCCTCCACCCATCCGGAAAAAAATAATACACCACCACCACCAGTAAATACTGATTTCCTCTGGATGTTTTCGACAACTTATCAATATAGTCCATTTGTATCCTACTGCACAGCCCTGCAATTCTCTGATGTAATAACGGCCCCGCAGTAGGCGTTTGATTGCTGTCTGCCATGAACCTCTCTACATCTTCCCATACTCTAGGCCAAATTCCAATTTGTTTTACTTTAAAAAGCGTCTTCTCTAGTCCTTGATATGCCAGGGAGTGGCAGACATTCATCATTTCTTCCTCTGGCATTTTTTTTTCCAGGTACCCACTTTACTTCTCCTGTCTTGTTTTTTTGTTGTTCACTGTGTACAATTAACCTATTCTCACTCCCCATTCTCTGTTCCAAATAGCAGCAGGCTGGGAATAGATGGTGTTCTCCTGGAATGTGGTATATCACTTAAGCTCCCACCTTGAGCAGACCATGCTTTCTAGGCAGATCATACCATGCGTTGACTTTTGCTGCTATATGTGTTAACTCTTCTTGTACAATATCCATCAAAATAATGGTAATAACAAGACAAACAACACAAAACACACAACATAATTTTTGTCGCAACGGTAGACCCCTGGTCTTGTAGGTTGTTCTGCTGGCACCAGCTTGCCTGTAGAATGTCTGAAAAACAAAAGATTTTTTTCCTAGATATACCCCTCCTGGGGACAGATTATTGCTTAAAAATCTCTCTCTCTTTTACAAATCTTTTTGCTGATTGCAAGAAAAACAGAGGAATTACCTCCATACTTTCCTGTGCTTTGTTCTATAGGCAGGCCAGATTTCAATGGCTCCTACCCTTAAAGAAAAGGGTGAATTATCCCACTGTTAATTTGTGAAATTCAGGAGGTGGTGTACCTCAGTTTCCCTTCTTGTACAGCAGACCAGGTTTGTAATGGCTTCTCTGCTGTGCCAAGCTTTAAGTTGATTCACAGGTAATAACTGAGGGTACGTCTTCACTACCCGCCGGATCGGCGGATAGCAATCGAATTCTCGGAGTTCGATATATTGCGTCTCATCTAGACGCGATATATCGAACTCCGAACGCGCTCCCCTCGACTCCGGAACTCCACCACCGCGAACGGCGGTGGCGGAGTCAACGGGGGAGCCGCGGACTTCGATCCCGCGCTGTGAGGACGGGTAAGTAACTCAAACTAAGGTAGTTATAGCGTAGCTGAAGTTGCGTACCTTAGTTTGACACCCCCCCCCCCAGTGTAGACCAGGCCTGAGAGCAGTACTCTGAGATCTTTGAACATAAGATTTATTTTCAATTACCATTTTTAGCATGCTTAAAATCCCCCCCCCCCAAATTACACATATTATACATTGTTACAAGGCTACTCACTAGCATTTATTTCAAGGTTTAACACTGTGACAGTCTGATTACTTAGAGCCGCTTCAAGGCTCCTTGTGTCTGACATTGCTTCTTTTGTACATTTCACCCCTGCTCTTGCTTCAGAGGTGCGCTGCCTGTTAACTGTGGGCCCCTCCTGCAGTACTTAGCTGCTATTTATTACCAAAGTCCAAAAAAAGGATTCAGAATCTCTCTCCATTTTCCCAGTTGTGGCTGCTCCTGCCATGGCCATATTCTTTGCACCTCATTTAAAAAGATATGAAACTTGATAAACACTTGGAAGTACCCAAATGCTAAATACCAAAGGCACGTCACACTAGCTGGCCACGTCTGGCAAAGGGGTCTGTCAATGTTGAAACTTTGGATGTGAGATTCAAATGGAGTTTTAGTGGCATTATTTTTTTAATTTAAAAACAAACCCAATTTATCTTAAACCTACAAACAGGATTTTACAAACCATGAGTGTTGGTTTAGTTCCTTAAAACCTTACATAATTACACCCAAATATTTACACACACACAGTATTTGTTGCCTAATATCCCTTGCACTGCTCTAATGATTTGTTTATAATAGTGTCCCCAGATTACATTTCCATCCTGTATAATCGAAGGCAGTCGTTGTGTGTGTGTGTATATATACACACACACACACACACACACACACACACACACACACACACACATCTAGTGATTTTGATTACAAACTACTGTATTTCTGTGGGGAAAGATCCATTTCCCCTCAGAATAGCTGTAAAGACTTGTGGGGATAACACATTGTGCAGCAGTAGCCTCTACCTGACCCCCTGGTATAACTTGTTTCACTGCCGCCGGTTCCACTCAGTGTGGCTGACCCATTGCACATGTATTTCTATTTACACAGCTGGATTTTATTAGTAAAACAAGAATTCTCTTTTTACAGCACCACAGCTGTTACATTGTAACATTTTCACAACTCCTAAGTGTTTACTTCCCTACAAAGTCTATAGCATTAATTTTTGCAAAAGCTACTTGTAACTCTTCACTTATTTTAAATCACTCACTTCTGCATTCAGTTCTTTAGGGTGCAATAGAGCTGCCTTACTCTGCGCTTTGTTTTAATTTTTTGCTTTTGTTTGCCCGTCAGTTGAACTGCAGAAGTGCCATTCTCTGTTGCAGTTAATTGTTTCTGAACAACTTCAGGAGTTAACCTATTCACTCTCCCTTTTTCATTTCAAAACCTTTTTTTCCCTTTTCTTCACTCCAAGCAAGTGGCAGCTCCTGTCTCTTAAGTGGTCTATTAACTTTGCTTTTGCCTTAATTGCCTCCTTTCCTTCGCCCTGTCCCCTGGTTCTTGTCACACAGACAGAGAGCAGAAGACCAGGCGTCTGAAGTGCAGGCAGTGCGATGTTTATTGGGGTTAATTCCAAGCAAACAAATGCATAACTCTACACACTGGCAGAGTCTGTTTCCCCAGACTCCCTTCCCAGCTGAGCCCTGCCTGTGTCCTTCTCCTTTCCAGTTCGCCATTTTGTTTCCCCAGCTGTTCCAACGGAGTCTGCATGGCTTGTGCTTGCCTGCTTGCTCCTCTAAACTTTCCTGGCAGATTTTAAAACTTCCTTGCAGGTCTGTAGCCCTGCACATGCCTCCTCCTTGTATTCAATTACCTTTTCGTAGCCCGCCACAACCGTGTCACAGCTGCTGCTTCTTGCTGGCCTTAGGCTTGTACAGCTGTACGCAAGTCTCAGACATGTTTTCTAATGTATCAATTATCACATCACGTTCCACTGCACCCTCCATCCAAGGGCAGGTCCCAAGTGCAATAATCTCCTTCTCTAACGTAGAAGGGCTTTAGCTTTAATCCACTGGGGTGCCTCCTCTACCCCTTTACTCCTTTTAAACATTATCTCAGTAACCCCGCACAGTATCTCCCCGCACGTACTCACTGAATATAGCACATTCCCCAAACCCCGCACAGTATCTCCCCGCACGTACTCACTTATACTGAATATGGCACATTCCCCAAACCCCGCACAGTATCTCCCCGCACGTACTCACTTATACTGAATATAGCACATTCCCCAAACCCCGCGCAGTATCTCCCCGCACGTACTCACTGAATATAGCACATTCCCCAAACCCCGCGCAGTATCTCCCCGCACGTACTCACTGAATATAGCACATTCCCCAAACCCCGCGCAGTATCTCCCCGCACGTACTCACTGAATATAGCACATTCCCAAACCCTGCGCAGTATCTCCCGCACGTACTCACTTAATATAGCACATTCCCCAAACCCCGCAGTATCTCCCGCACGTACTCACTGACTATAGCACATTCCCCAAACCCCGCGCAGTAGCTCCCCGCACGTACTCACTGAATATAGCACATTCCCCAAACCCCGCGCAGTATCTCCCCGCACGTACTCACTTATACTGAATATGGCACATTCCCCAAACCCCGCACAGTATCTCCCCGCACGTACTCACTTATACTGAATATAGCACATTCCCCAAACCCCGCGCAGTATCTCCCCGCACGTACTCACTGAATATAGCACATTCCCCAAACCCTGCGCAGTATCTCCCCGCACGTACTCACTGAATATAGCACATTCCCAAACCCCGCGCAGTATCTCCCGCACGTACTCACTGAATATAGCACATTCCCCAAACCCTGCGCAGTATCTCCCCGCACGTACTCACTGAATATAGCACATTCCCCAAACCCCGCGCAGTATCTCCCGCACGTACTCACTGAATATAGCACATTCCCCAAACCCCGCACAGTAGCTCCCCGCACGTACTCACTGAATATAGCACATTCCCCAAACCCCGCGCAGTATCTCCCCGCACGTACTCACTGAATATAGCACATTCCCCAAACCCCGCGCAGTATCTCCCCGCACGTACTCACTTATACTGAATATAGCACATTCCCCAAACCCCGCACAGTAGCTCCCCGCACGTACTCACTTATACTGAATATAGCACATTCCCCAAACCCTGTGCAGTATCTCCCCGCACGTACTCACTTATACTGAATATGGCACATTCCCCAAACCCCGCACAGTAGCTCCCCGCACGTACTCACTGAATATAGCACATTCCCCAAACCCCGCGCAGTATCTCCCCGCACGTACTCACTGAATATAGCACATTCCCCAAACCCCGCGCAGTATCTCCCCGCACGTACTCACTGAATATAGCACATTCCCCAAACCCCGCGCAGTATCTCCCCGCACGTACTCACTGAATATAGCACATTCCCCAAACCCCGCCCTGTATCTCCCCGCACGTACTCACTGAATATAGCACATTCCCCAAACCCCGCGCAGTATCTCCCCGCACGTACTCACTTATACTGAATATAGCACATTCCCCAAACCCCGCACAGTAGCTCCCCGCACGTACTCACTGAATATAGCACATTCCCCAAACCCCGCACAGTATCTCCCCGCACGTACTCACTGAATATAGCACATTCCCCAAACCCCGCACAGTAGCTCCCCGCACGTACTCACTGAATATAGCACATTCCCCAAACCCCGCGCAGTATCTCCCCGCACGTACTCACTTATACTGAATATAGCACATTCCCCAAACCCCGCACAGTAGCTCCCCGCACATACTCACTGAATATAGCACATTCCCCAAACCCTGCGCAGTATCTCCCCGCACGTACTCACTTATACTGAATATAGCACATTCCCCAAACCCCGCACAGTAGCTCCCTGCACGTACTCACTGAATATAGCACATTCCCCAAACCCTGCGCAGTATTTCCCCGCACGTACTCACTTATACTGAATATAGCACATTCCCCAAACCCCGCGCAGTATCTCCCCGCACGTACTCACTGAATATAGCACATTCCCCAAACCCCGCGCAGTATCTCCCCGCACGTACTCACTTATACTGAATATAGCACATTCCCCAAACCCCGCGCAGTAGCTCCCCATGTGTACTTTTAATCTCAGAAATCCCACAACTAAGGAGTAACACTTTAGACTCCCCCAACACTGGGAGACCCCATCTCACAATCTGGCACTCCTTATATCTCTCCCCCACTCTCAATTCTCCACCAAATGCGAGAGGTAGCGGGATCGATGCTCGCATTCTCCACCAAATGTTAGGCTCTGATAGAGGCCTCCCTACAGGAAGGGGGAGCAGGCAGATACTGGACACAGTGTTGGTATATAATACTCTAAATATTTTATTGATTACAATATAAACCCCACTCACTCCACATTCACACTCCTTTCATACTACACCAGAGTCTGACGATCCAAAGGAAATCCCCATGGCCACTCGAAATTCACTCTGATCACAAAGCATGGGGAGCCACACAGTACACGCCTCTTTTTCAGGGCTGTGGGTCAGTGTCTGACTCCGACTTCAGCTATAGCAAGCAACCTTTTTAATAGACCAGTCCATCATGTCATTCGCTGTTTGTCTGTTTACTAAGCCTTTCATCCATAACTGTAGGAGAGCAGTTCTGGGCAGGCCGCCATAATCCAAGACATTCCATTTCCTCTTATGGACATGACAAAGTTTGTTTTGCACAGACAATTCTTGACCACTCATAACCTTAAATCCTTGCTTCAGTTGCCAACGCTCAACTCCCATACTCATGTCAAGCATACAGCATTTATAACTAGGGTGACCAGATGTCCCATTTTTAAAGGGACAGTCCCGTTTTTGGGGATTTTTTCTTATATAGGCTCCTATTACCCCCCACCCCCTGTCCCATTTTTTTGCAGTTGCTGTCCGGTCACCCTATTTATACAAGGCCCATATGGCCTATAGCGTATTACAACATATACATCACAACAGATGTTCCTCCTCCCCTTCCTCGTCCACCTCCTTCTCCTTGCTGTTCATGGCAGGGCTCTGGGACTCGAGCTGCCAGCGGTCTCTGGGGTGGCAGAGGGGGCTATGCTGGGGATGGCATGCTAAGAGCAACAGGTCTGTGACTTGGCACCCAATCGCTTGTCGGCCTTCTGCTCTGCTTGCCACAGCTCCTTGGCTGTGCTGCTGCACTGCTGGTGGCCCTGGCATGCCCCTTCTCCTGCAGCCCCCTGCAACCTGCTCACAGATGTCAGCGCTTCTATGGCTGGTTGGGAACAGTGCCTGGTTGGGGCCAGGAGAGTGTGGCTGGAGTGTGGAGCTGAGATGGTCTTCTGGGAAGTTGTGCACATCACTGGAGAGCAGATAGAGGTGCGCTTGCCAAGCGGCAACCAAGAAAAGGGGCTTCAAGGGCTGAGCGGGGGCTCCCTGGGCAGAGGCAATCCCAGTTGTGACCAGAGCGGTCAGCGTGGGGCAGTGTGGGACAGCTGCTGGAGGCCTGTCAGCGTTGACATAGGTAACACAGTGTCTGCACTTGCGCTACGTCAGCCTCGGTACATTGAGTGTGGCTCAGCGGCACTTGGGAGCTGGTGTTACTCTGGCGGCGCAGGGCCAGCTCCAGGGTTTTTGCCGCCCCGAGTGGCAAACAAACAAACAAAAAAGCCGCGATCGTGATCGGTGGCACTTCGCGGCAGCTCCACCGCGTCGCTTTCTTCTTCGGCAGCAATTCTGCGGCAGGTCCTTCCCTCTGAGAGGGACCGAGGGACCCGCCGCCGAATTGCTGCCAAAGAGCCTGACATGCCGCCCCTTCCCCTTGGCCGCCCCAAGCACCTGCTTGCTGAGCTGGTGCCTGGAGCCGGCCCTGGGAGGCGTAACAGGACCCTTCCATGGGGGGCAAGGGGACGACCAGTTCCAGTGTAGACACTTGCACGTCTAGGGCAATGCACGTCGGCGCACGTTGCTCTGTGTCGCCTGGAGCAGGTTCTGCTACCCATAGACGGGGGGGAGCGAAGGAGCTTCCTCAGCTGCACGGATATGGACGCAGTAGCTAATCACTGCGGTTCCACAGGCTACAGCAGGCTCAGGAACCTCTAACGTGGGACACTGGTGAGCACCACTTTCTCCTACACCAGATTCAGAGGTGGAGGGACACCGGTCCCAAGTTCAGCAGCCTGAGTGTGAGATGACTTGACCCGATGCCATTGTTCTGGGGGGTCTGTGCCCAAAGGGTTCGCACGGCACTGCTGTGCAGGGAGACAGGCGCACAGGGGAGCCACTGGAAGCATAGACAGTGGGACTCAGGTCCTGGCCTCTCCCTGCCCCCTCCCTAACACAGCTTTGGTAGCATTGCAGGGCTTTGGGGTTGTGACGAAGTGGGACTGGTCTTACTGGGGGCTGGGGACAGATCCTAAGTATCTAGCAGCAAAAGGCCATGCAGCAAATGCCTGACACTCTGTCGCCTAGCAACTGATGGCCCGGCCCCTCCCTGCAAAGGTGCTGGCTAAAGGTGTTGGAGACAAAGGGGCCAGGTGACCTCCTGGCCCGGGAAAGAAGCTGAGCAGAGGGGAGGGGCTGGAGGGGGTGGGGCAGACTGGAGTTGGCTGGGGAACAGAGGGGAAGCAGGGAGAGAGGGCTCTGATCCCCGAGGGGGGCTGTGGGGCCCCAAAATGGACCTAACCGGGGGGATCCTGTTATCTGTGCCTGCAAGACCTGTGTTGGACTGTGTTCCTGTCGTCTAAATAAACCTTCTGCTTTACTGGCTGGCTGAGAGTCCTGGTGAATCGGCAGGGAGCCTGGGGGTGCAGGGCCTGACTCCCCTACACTTCATGACAACTGGTGGTAGCGGTGGGATCGGCGGCACCCCGTGGACGGCGCTTCCTGCAGTAAGTGACTGGGGGGCAGTAAAACGAAGGGGCGATTCACCCCTGGGCGAGTGTGGCCAGAGAGCAGGACTTTGCAGTAACAGGGTCCCCCGGGGGATCACAGCGAGCGGTCCCGGGGCGGAGGAGTCTGCAGCTCGACCCTGGCAGAGAGGGGGTGACCTCAAGGACTGGCACCCTAGGGGTCCCCCTGGAACCCGTGGGGAGCGGCGAGCACCCCGGCCTGCGAGCGGCCAGCAGGAAGATGTTTGCCACGCAGCGCAAGTGTGAGCTGGTGGAGCTGTGCAAGCAGAGGGGGCTGCGCCATGGGAAGCTCACCAAGGCCCAGCTGATTGCCTGGCTGGAGGAGAGAGATCGCAGGGATGACCCGGTCCCTGTCTCTGAGGGAAGCAGCCGGGCAGCTGCAGCGCAGGCACCAGTGTCTGTCCCCGCTGGGAGGGGTCAGCCGGCCGCTGAGGGCTCCCCGAGACCTCCCACCCCTAGGCCTAGGGGGAGGGGGAGAAGGAGCCCAGCTACCGAGGGCACCGTGACCCCCCCGGCCAGCAGGGGATCCTCCCGGCGAAGCTCACCCCCCAGCCGGGGATCATCCCGGCGACGCTCATCCGTGGAGCGCCAGCGGCTGGACTGGGAGAGAGAGCTAAAACTGAGAGAGCTGGAGGATCGTAAGGAACAGAGGGAACATGAGGCACGACAGAGGGAGCAGGAACGGGCGGAGAAAGAGCGACAGCGTCACCATGAGCTGGCCCTGGCGAGGCTGGGGGGCAGCAGGCCCTGGGTGGCGATGAGTGAAGGGGGGCCCAGGACTGCGCGGAGCTTTGATAAGTCCATCCTGGCCCCGCGCAAGGAGGGGGAGGACATGGATGACTTCCTGGGTGCCTTTGAGACGGCCTGCGAGCTGCACCAGGTGGATCCTGCGGACAGGCTCCGGGTTCTCACCCCCTTACTGGACCCCAAGGCCGTGGCATTGTATGGCCAGCTGGGAGAGGAGGAGAAAGGGAACTACGAACCATTCAAGCAGGCCCTGCTGCGCGAGTTTGGGCTGACCCCTGAGATGTACCGGGAGAGGTTCCGGAGTCAGGATAAAACCCCTGAGGTCTCCTATCTGCAACTAGCCGTCCGCATGGAGGGGTACGCCAGCAAGTGGGCAGCTGGGGCCCAGACGAAGGGGGACCTGGTTAAACTGCTGGTCCTGGGGCAGCTGTATGAGCGGTGCCCATCCGACCTGAGGCTGTGGTTGAGGGACCAAAAGCCAGAGAACCCGCGACATGCAGGGCGGCTGGCTGATGACTTTGTGAAGAGCCGGTTGGGGGGTGGCAGGGAGGAGCCCCAAAGGAACAGGCCTGTCGTGACGCCGAGGGAGAGTCATCCTGAGACCACCCAAAAGGGGAATCGGGAGAATCCCCTCCCAAAGGGAACGGCCAACGCCAGGGACAACCGACCGGTTCGAGGGGACCAACGGGACATGTGCTGCTATCAATGTGGCCAGAGGGGCCACCTGCGGTCCCAGTGCCCCAAACTCCTGGACAAACTGAGCAGACCAACCCCCCCACCGGGTTAACTGGGTAGAGACCCAGCCGGATGAGGGGCAGCGTTCGCAGGAAAGGGGGGCTGGCCGCGTACCACCTGTGAAGGAGGGAGGTGGGCCCCGGGTCGACCCCTCCGAGGGGCTGGATGCTCCCAGCCCTGAGTTTTGGGTTTACAGGGTGGGCACAGGGCTGCCCCTCCGGAGCGAGTGCCTTGTTCCCCTGGAGGTAGACGGGAGGGAGGTCACTGGGCGCAGAGGTGACGCTGGCCCGGCCCGAGGTGGTGGACCCAGATCGGATGGTGCCCAACGCCTACCTGACCCTGAGGGGTGTGATCGGGACCCCATTCAGGGTGCCTGTGGCGAGGGTACACCTGAAGTGGGGGGACAAGGAGGGCCCCAAGGACGTGGGGGTGCACCCCCATTTGCCCACGGAGGTGTTAATGGGGGGGGATCTCGAGGACTGGCCAAGTAACACCCGGGGTGCCCTGGCCGTGACCCGCAGTCAGAGTCGGCACAGGGCCCTGCGCCCTGACCCCGGGGAAGGTACTCCGTCCGAGGCGCAGGACCCTGACCCGGTGGGGAGGGAATGCCCAGGGACAGGGCTCAGAGAGGCTGTGGCCTCAGACCCAGCCGGGGAGAGAGAGCAGATCCCCGGCCCTGTCCCAGCGGCTGAGTACCAGGCGGGAAGACCCCTCCTTGCGGAGGATAGGGGACCTGGCCAGCCTCGGGGGGGGACAGACCATGGGACAAGGTGGCCGGAAAAGGTTCCTGTGGGAGAAGGGGTTCCTGTACCGAGAATGGGCTCCCCCAGGGAAGATGGAGTCAGGGGGGATCAGGAGGCAGCTGGTGGTACCCCAGGAGTATCGCCACCAGCTGCTGTGCCGGGCCCATGACATTCCCCCCTCAGGGCACCAGGGAGCCTGGCGTACCCAGCAGTGGCTGCTGCAGAACTATTACTGGCCTGGGGTCTTTGCCCATGTCCGGCAGCACTGCCGCTCCTGTGCCCCCTGCCAGAGGGGGAGGAAGGCCCGGGACAGGGGGAAGATGGCTGTAAGACCCTCACCCCGCCCCAAGGAGCCTGTCCAGAGGGGGGGCCAGGGTCAGAAGGGGGTCTCTGAACCGAGAGAGCCTGAATCACAGCCCCCCAGACTGGAACGTGGGGAGGAGGCCCCAGCCCAGCTTGAACCCCAGGGGTATTGGGGTGGGGAAAGGGCGCGGGCGGCATAAGGCTTCCCCCCTGCAAACTGCAAGTGCCCTCGAGTCCCCCCGACCTACAGCGGGGCAGGAAACTGGAATGACCTGGGGTAACTCTTCCCCCATCACTGGGGGGGCCCTGGGGCAGCCATGGGAATGTAGGTGGGTTCGAACTTCCCCAGGTCACTGGCTGGAGTGACCCCGCTCAGTTCGGTCTCGAAGGGGGGAGAGGTGTGACGAAGTGGGACTGTTCGCACTGGGGGCTGGGTACAGATCCTAAGTATCTAGCAGCAAAAGGCCATGCAGCAAATGCCTGACACTCTGTCTCCTAGCAACTGATGGCCGGGCCCCTCTTTGCAAAGGTGCATCTAAAGGTGTTGGAGACAAAGGGGCCAGGTGACCTCCTGGCCCGGGAAAGGAGCTGAGCAGAGGGGAGGGGCCGGAGGGGGTTGGGCAGACTGGAGTTGGCTGGGGAACAGAGGGGAAGCAGGGAGAGAGGGCTCTGATCCCCGAGGGGGGTTATGGGGCCCCAAGATGGACCTAACAGGGGAGGATCCTGTTATCTGTGCCTGCAAGACCTGTGTTGGACTGTGTTCCTGTCGTCTAAATAAACCTTCTGCTTTACTGGCTGGCTGAGAGTCCTGGTGAATCGGCAGGGAGCCCGGGGGTGCAGGGCCTGACTCCCCTACACTTCATGACAGGGGTACCTCTGAAAATGGCTGGAGGGTTACTAGGACATAAAAAGACCACAGGGGAGCATCGGCTTGGGACTCTTGTTTAGTGTCTGGGTCTGAAACTTCTCATCATTTAAAAGCAGTAAGGCCATGCCCCCTCCAGTAACCCTCCCCCTCCTCGCCCCCAATGGGCTGCAGGAAGTGAGAGCTCAGCAGGACAGGGAGGTTGCAATTATCCCAAAACCAAATGACGCTGCTTATTACAACAGTCTGTAACGCACTAACAACCGCCCCCAGCTGCTTCCCCCTTCCTCCCCCTGTGACGGGGGGCAGGACGGATGAAGTTAACCGGCTGCTTCCCCGGAATGGGCCCTGGAAATCCCTGTTAACTGCTCAAGACAAACAATCCCTTTCCCCTTGTGTAGCTGGGACCCCCACAGCCCCTCTCCCAGCCCTGAGGAAAAGCTCTGTGCAGCTCTGAAGCTTCTGTCCCTCACAACAGAGGCAGAGCAGGCAAGAGACATTGTTCCTCCCCCCCAATCCCTTACCCACGAACCCAGGCCAGCCTGTGTGCACCTGGCTGGCCCGCCCTGCTCCTGGCGGCTGCACTAGGACCCAGGTGTGTGGGAGCAGCAGCAGGAAGCTGGGCTTGAACCCACTTGCCCTTTGCCTGGCAGCCTGAGGCTCGGGAAGGGGAGGGGAAAGGGCAGGGCTGGGACTGGGGCAGTGTGCAGTGCAGCACAGACCAGAGCACGGAGCTGAGTTCAACCAGCTGGGATCCCAGGGCTGTGCTGGCTATGCCAACCCCCTCTGCACGGTGCCTGGCTGGGGCTGGGGGGCTGAGTGGGAAGCCCTGAGTCAGGTGCTCTTGTTTGGGGGGCTGGCTACTCCCTGGAGGACCTAGGAGCTGTCGCTGCAGCCTGGCCCGAAGGGAGGCCTGAGCTGGGTGCTGGCGTCTGCAAGGGGAAGGGGCTCCCCGCTGGAGCCACTCATGGCTGGCAGGAGCAGCCCCTGGCGCTGGCTCTGACCCCGCAGGCCCAGGAGATGCAGGCTGCGGGGCTAGGGCTCTTCCTCCTGCTCCTGCCCAGAGCGGGGCTCCATGCCCTCCCGGACTCTGTCAACTGCTCCCAGGTGCGTATGAGCTGGGACTGGGGCTCTCCACTGCCGCTCAGGAGGCGGCTCTGCCCTGGGGGGCCACTGATGGGGTGCAGGCAGGTTGGGGGCTGTTGAGTCCCCCTGACAACACCCAGCCTCAAGCCCTGGCTGCACCCCGGCCCATGGGCCTGCAGGTGTTGGTCTCTGTTTATGCTGGTAACCGGCCCACCTGCCTGGCACGGCCTTGGCCTCCCCCTGCTCCGACCATGGCTGGGAAGCTGCCCCAGAGGGTCCCTCTCCTGGCAGGAGGGGGGCAGGGAAGGGCAGTTCCCAGGGGGGTGCCCTGCCTGGGGACAGATACCCCAGTAGCAAATGGGTTGAGTGGGTCTGTGTCCCACCAGCTGGTGCCAAGGCTTTGGGGACTGGGATGGGACAAGCTGTGCCCTGGGGCTGGCCTGTGCTGGGGGTCCCCAGAGCCAATTTACCCCCAAACCACCTGCCAAGAGAAACACCCTGTGAACGCCTCCCCACTTGCCCTCCCGCTGTGGTGAGAGTGGCAGGGTCGCTCAGCCCTGGGATGGGGCATGAGAGCTGGGGGGGACGGGGCACTGGGGGGGGACGGAGGCGGGGAGGTGTAGGGGCCGGGCTTGGGCAGAACCGGAGGGGGGGGGGGCTCTGCAGGCCTCAGTGGGCCCTGGGGGAGCCCCTTCGGCCTCGCTGAGCAGGTGATGAGTGTGACAGGGGCCTGGCCCCCCATCATGGCTGGAGGGGGCGCCCTGCCCCGGTACTGGGGACTGGCAGGGAGGGTGGGCCCCCGACGCAGGGCTGCGCAGGGCCTCCTGCGTCAGACAGGGAGAGCTGGGCGTGGGCCTCGCTGTTTGCTCAGCTAACAAACCAGCTGGGCCTGGCAGCTCTGTGTGCTCAAGCCATAAACCCGGCCTGGTGCTTGTGGCCATGGAGACGGGGCCAGCAGGCGCAGTGGGGCGAGGGGCCGGGCTCTGGGCTGCAGCACCCTGCTTACAGCCCGGGGAGAGCCAGCGGGGGCTGGGCCAGGCCGGGCCACTAATCCCCCCACTGGGCTTGGTGCCCTGCTCTGTTGCATTACACAGCGTGGGCGACGCTGACCCCTGGACTGGCCCCCCCAGAGCCGGGCACAGAGTGCCCAGGAGGTCTGCGTCCCCTAGAGCCACTGCTGGAATGAGGGAGGCCTGGGGGTGTGGGGCTGGCTAATGCAGCCCTGGCCTCTCCCAGCAGGGAGCGCTGTGGGGGCAGGGCAGGGCGCTGGCTGTGGGGGAGCCCCCAGCAGGGGGCGCTGTGGGGGCAGGGCAGGGCGCTGGCTGTGGGGGAGCCCCCAGCAGGGGGCGCTGTGGGGGCGGGGCAGGGCGCTGGCTGTGGGGGAGCTCCCAGCAGGGGGCGCTGTGGGGGCGGGGCAGGGCACTGGCTGTGGGGAGCCCCCAGCAGGGGGCGCTGTGGGGCGGGGCAGGGCACTGGCTGTGGGGGAGCCCCCAGCAGGGGGCGCTGTGGGGGCGGGGCAGGGCGCTGGCTGTGGGTGAGCTCCCAGCAGGGGGTGCTGTGGGGCGGGGCAGGGCGCTGGCTGTGGGGCTCCCAGCAGGTGCTGTGGGGCGGGCAGGGCACTGGCTGTGGGGGCTCCCAGCAGGGGCGCTGTGGGGCGGGGCAGGGCACTGGCTGTGGGGAGCCCGCAGGGGCGCTGTGGGGCAGGGCAGGGCGCTGGCTGGGGGGAGCTCCCAGCCGGGGGCGCTGTGGGGGCAGGGCAGGGCGCTGACTATGGCTGTGGGGGAGCTCCCAGCAGGGGGTGCTGTGGGGACGGGGCAGGGCACTGGCTGTGGGGAGCTCCCAGCAGGGGCCGCTGTGGGGGCGGGGCAGGGCACTGGCTGTGGGGAGCCCCAGCAGGGGCGCTGTGGGGGCGGGGCAGGGCGCTGGCTGTGGGGGAGCTCCCAGCAGGGGGTGCTGTGGGGGCAGGGCAGGGCGCTGGCTGTGGGAGCTCCCAGCAGGGGTGCTGTGGGGCAGGGCAGGGCGCTGGCTGTGGGGAGCTCCCAGCAGGGGCTGTGGGGCAGGGCAGGGCGCTGGCTGTGGGGAGCTCCCAGCAGGGGTGCTGGGGCGGGGCAGGGCACTGGCTCTCGGGGGGCGCTCCCAGCAGGGGGCGCTGTGGGGGCAGGGCAGGGCGCTGGCTGTGGGGGAGCTCCCAGCAGGGGGTGCTGTGGGGACGGGGCAGGGCACTGGCTGTGGGGAGCTCCCAGCATGGGGCGCTGTGGGGGCAGGGCAGGGCGCTGTCTGTGGGGGAGCTCCCAGCAGGGGGCGCTGTGGGGGCGGGGCAGGGCGCTGGCTGTGGGGAGCTCCCAGCAGGGGGTGCTGTGGGGGCAGGGCAGGGCGCTGACTATGGGGGCTCCCAGCAGGGGGCGCTGTGGGGGCAGGGCAGGGCGCTGACTATGGGGGCTCCCAGCAGGGGGTGCTGTGGGGGTGGGGCAGGGCACTGTCTGTGGGGGAGCTCCCAGCAGGGGGCGCTGTGGGGATGGGGCAGGGTGCTGGATGGGGAGGAAGCCCCAGCAGGGGGCGCTGTGGGGTGAGGCAGGGTGTTGGATGGGGGGGAAGGTCCCAGCAGGGGGTGCTGTGGGGGCAGGGCGCTGGCTGTGGAGGAGCTCCCAGCAGGGGGCGCTGTGGGGGCAGGTCGCTGGCTGAGGGGGGGTCCATGCAGCGGGGGCAGCATGTGAATGGGGAGGACCTGGCTTCTCCCTGATCTTTCTCTTCTTCTCCTGCAGGGCCTGTCCTGCCGGCTGCTGGGTAAGTACCATATTGCTTTGTCCGATAGGCGGCTAGAGCGCTGTTTCTGGGGAAACGTCGGTGGGGGGCAGGTGGAATCCCCCCTCCCCCCACAGCAGGGGTCTGGCCATGCTCTGTTCACAGGTAGGGCATGTGACCCTGGTGTCTGGGTCCCCAGGCTCACTAGGCTCCCACAGCCTGTCCTTCAAGCACCATGGAAACCTCCCGCTCAGTGGGGCTGAGGGTCCCCGGTGCCCAGCCCCCGCTCAGTGGGGCTGAGGGTCCCCGGTACCCAGCCCCTGCTCAGTGGGGCTGAGGGTCCCCGGTGCCCAGCCGTGCCCTGTCACAGAGTTAATAGAAATCAGAGAAATGTTGGGGTGAAAAAGACCTTGAAAGGGCAACTAGTGAAGTCCAGCCCCCGCGCTGGGGCAGGGCCACGTAACCCATGACCATCCCTGGCGGGGGGTTGTCCAACCTGTGCTCAAAACCCTCCAGTGACGGGGATCCCACAGCCTCCCCTGGAAGCCTATTGCAGAGCTTAGCTCCCCTGAGAGGGAGAAAGGGTTTCCGAATATCTACCCGAGATCTCCCTGGCTGCAGATTGAGCCCATCACTTCTTGTCCAGCCTTCCATGGACATGGAGAACAATCGATCCTCTTCAGAACAGCCCTTAACAGACGTGAAGACTGTTCTCAGGTCCCCCTCAGTCCTCGTCTCTCCAGGCTAAACAGGCCCTGGTTTTAAAGCTTTCCTCCCAGGGCAGGTTTTCTAAACCTTCCATCATTTGTGCTGCTCTCCCAGGATTGTCTCCAGTTTGTCCACATCTGCCCTACAGTGCGGCCCCCAGACCTGGACACGAACCCCCGCTGAGGCCTCGCCAGTGTCCCACTCTGCTCGGCAATCCCCTCCCATGTCTGACATACAACACTCCTGTGAATACACCCCAGAATGATACTTACCTTTTCCACAAGGGCATCCCATTGTTGACTCATATTCAGTTTGTGATACTCTATAACTCCAGATCCTTCTCAGCAGTACTACCACCTAGCCAGTTATTCCCCATTTTGTAGTTGTGCTTTTGATTTTTCCTTCCTAAGTGAAGTGCTTTGCCCTTCATTGAATTTCATCTTGTTGAATTCAGACCAATTCTCCATTTCCCAAGGTCAGTTTGAATTCTAATCCTGCCCTCTAAAGTGCTTGCAACCCCTCCCAGCTTGGTGCCACCTGCAGATTTTATAAGCGCATCTCCCTCCATTATCCAAGTCATTAATGAAAATATTGACTAGTACTGGACCCAGGCCTGACCCTGATGGGCCCCACTAGTTCAAAAAAGAACTAGATAAATTCATGGAGGATAGATCCATCATCCCTGCCCATCCTGGCTAATAGCCATTGGTGTCCCTGGCCTCTGTTTGCCAGAAGCTGGGAATGGGCGACAGGGGATGGATCACTTGGTGATTCCCTGTTCTGTTCATTCCCTCTGGGGCACCTGGCATGGGCCACTATCAGAAGACAGGATACTGGTCTAGATGGACCTTTGGTCACCGTCTGACCCAGTATGGCTGTTGTTATATTCTTACTAGATACAGCCTTCCCGTTTGACAGCAAACCATTGATAACTACTCTTTGAGTACAGGCTTTCAACCGGTTTTGCACTCACCGTATATTTTCATCTAGTCCAGTGGTTTTCAACTTGTGGTCTGTGGACCCCTGGGGGTCCACAGACTGTCTAAGATTTCCAAAGGGGTCCGCACCTCCATTTGACATTTTTTAGAGGTCTACAAATGAAAAAAGTTTGAAAACCCCTGCTCTGGCCCACATTCCCTTAGTTTGCTCATGAGGCTGCCAGGTGGGACTGTGTCAAAAGCCTGACTAAAATCAAGATACACCATATCTACAGCTTCCCCCCGCCCACCCATCCACTAGACCAGTAGCCCTGTCTGAGAAGGAAATTAGGTTGGTTTGGCATGAGTTGTCCTTGATAGATCCATGCTGGCTGTTCCTTATAACCCTATTATCCTCTAGCTGCTTACAAATTGATCATTTAATCACTTGTTCTAGTATCTTTCCAGGTATCGAAGTTCAGCTGACTGGTCTGTAATTCCCTGGGTCCACTTTGTTCCCCTTTTTAAAGATAGGTGCTATGTTTGCCCTTCTCCCATGTTCTGGGTCATGACCCATCCTCCAGGAGATCTCAGAGATAACTGCTTCAGCTAGTTCCTTAAGTACCCCAGGGTGACTTTCATCCAGCCCTGCTGAGGTGAATACATCTAACTTCTCTAAATGTTCATTCACCTGTTCTTTCCTTATTTTTACTTGCATTCCTTCCCCTGGTTGTGTTGAGCATCTGGTCACCATTAGCCTTTTTAATGAGAATTGAAGCAAAATAAGCATGAAACACCTCAACTTTCTTGATGTCATCAGTTATTAGCTCTCCTCCCTTGCTAAGCAGAACACCTGCACTTTTCCTTGTCTGTCTCTTTCCCCAGTGTATTTATAGTATCTTTTCTTCTTGCCTTTTATGTCCCTTGCTAGTGTAACTCATTTTGGGCCTTGGCCGTTCTGATTTTGGCCCTGCACACTTGTGTTTTTCTTTTTACTCCTCCTTAGCAAGTTGTTCATGTTTCTGCTTCTTGTAGGATTCCTTTTTGATTGTCAGGTCATTCAAGACTCCTGATGGAGTCATACTGGCCTCTGAATACTCTTCCTACCCTTTCCTTCACATCGGGACAGCTTGTAATTGTGTGTTTGTGCCTCTCCTGAACTCCTTTATTCCCTTGATTTCCCTATGGGCCCTGACCTACAGATTCACTCCCAATTCCTCCCTGTTGGTCAGAATCCCAAAATTTGATAGCTGCTTTCAACTACCTGAAAGGCGGTTCCAAGGAGGATGGAGCTCAGCTGTTCTCAGTGGTGGCAGATGACAGAACAAGGAGCAATGGTCTCAAGTTGCAGTGGGGGAGGTCTAGATTGGATATTAGGGAATACAATTTCACTAGAAGGGTGGTGAAGCACTGGAATGGGTTACCTAGGGAGGTGGTGGAATCTCCTTCCTTAGAGGTTTTTATGGTCAGGCTTGACAAAGCCCTGGCTGGGATGATTTAGTTGGGGTTGGTCCTGCTTTGAGCAGGGGGTGGGACTAGATACCTCCTGAGGTCCCTTCCAACCCTGAGATTCTATGATTCTATGTCTGGTCCCAGGTAAAAGACCCATGACTCTGGGAGCCCAGTTCTCTGAAGATGTCCACGCAGTGTGCAGAGGGAGTCAAAAAAGCAAACAGGATGTTAGGAGTCATTAAAAAGGGGATAGAAAATAAGACTGAGAATATATTATTGCCCTTATATAAATCCATGGTACGCCCACATCTCGAATACTGTGTACAGATGTGGTCTCCTCACCTCAAAAAGATATTCTAGCACTCGAAAAGGTTCAGAAAAGGGCAACTAAAATGATTAGGGGTTTGGAGAGGGTCCCCTACGAGGAAAGATTAAAGAGACTAGGACTCTTCAGCTTGGAAAAGAGAAGACTAAGGGGGGATATGATAGAGGTATATAAACTCATGAGTGTTGTGGAGAAAGTGGATAAGGAAAAGTTATTTACTTATTCCCATAATACAAGAACTAGGGGTCACCAAATGAAATTAATAGGCAGCAGGTTTAAAACAAATAAAAGGAAGTTCTTCTTCATGCAGCGCACAGTCAACTTGTGGAACTCCTTACCTGAGGAGGTTGTGAAGGCTAGGACTATAACAATGTTTAAAAGGGGACTGGATAAATTCATGGTGGCTAAGTCCATAAATGGCTATTAGCCAGGATGGGTAAGAATGGTGTCCCTAGCCTCTGTTTGTCAGAGGGTGGAGATGGATGGCAGGAGAGAGATCACTTGATCATTGCCTGTTAGGTTCACTCCCTCTGGGGCACCTGGCATTGGCCACTGTTGGTGGACAGATACTGGGCTAGATGGACCTTTGGTCTGACCCGGTACGGCCTTTCTTATGTTCTTATGGCCTGCTGCCAACCCCTGAGTTCATGTGTCCAGCCTCCTGAGTGTCCCACTGGCAGCTCTCCCTCATTCAGGCTGTGGGGCTCCCCTGGTCTTTTCCAGTCCTCTGTGGTTATGGGTCGGTGCCAGCTAGTCCGTGACGCCCCATTCCTATGCCCCAGCCAGCTACCCTCCCATCTCCTGCAGTGCCTGAGGAGCAGCATTTTAATTTTTCTGCACCTGCAGGGCAGTGATGCCAAGGGGCTGGGCACAGTCACACAGTTCATAACAGCGTTACAGACAATCCCCACCTTGTCACAGCCCCCACACCTGCTGGGGGGGGCAGAGTGCCCATTGTCCAGCTGCCCTGCTCCATGCCCGCTGAGGGCAAAATGCCTGGTACCAGCTCTGCTCATGTTGGGGGGTGGGATGTGTCGGAATAAATGGTTTTCTCTCTCCTCTGCAGAGGACGATGTGCTGTGCAGCCCTGGGGCTGTGGGGCTGGCCTCTGGTCCAGTTCTGGTGCCAACCCAAATGACGATGGAGTCTGTGCTGCACTGCGCAGCAGCGTCTGACTGCTCCCCCTGCGTGCAGGTCAAGCTGCAGCTAGCTGTGCTGGGTGAGAGCAGGTTGGGGCAGTGTCACAGAGTCCCCGGGCGATGCCGGCTCTGCCCCGGGCGATGCTGGCTCTGCCCCGGGGGCCCCGGGCGATGCTGGCTCTGCTCCCAACGAAGCCGGTGGGCGATGCTGGCACTGCTCTCTATGAAGCCAGGCAGGACTCTGGGGGAGCCTCCTCTCTCGGAGCAGACGGTCCCCAGGGCAAGAAGCTCCCACAGCTTCCACCTTCCTGGGTCTGAGCTCGGAGCATCCAGCACCCCTGCCCCTCCGTGTGCTTCCCGCAGCCAGTCGCCCGGGTGGGGTCCTGGGGCAGCCAGAGGGCCCTGCCCCCCACTCCGCAGGCAGACGGGACTCTCAGCCAGCCGGGGAAACAGGAGGTTTATCAGTCGACAGGATCACGGCGAAGGGCAAAGCTCGTTAGCACAGAAATCAGGGACTTTCAGCCAAGTCCATCTTGGGGGGAGGGGAGCCCAGAACCAGCGCTCTGCCCCTCCCCCTGCGCCCCAAGCCAGCCCAGACTGACTCCTTCCAGCTGCCTGGCCCCTGCCCAGCCCGTTGCTCCTCCTCCGGCCTTTGTCTCACGTCCTTCCCCGGCCAAGAGTCACCTGGTCGCATCCCCCTCCTGGGTCTCAGGTTACGAAGGGGCGGCCATAGCATCCCTGCAGGCAGCTGGAGCAGCCCCCACAAGTCACACACGCTTAGTCCCACCACCCAGACATTGGTGCAATACACAGGGAAACTGAGGCACACACAATTCATGCAAAACAGTAAGACTCACATACAACATAACAAGGGGAAATCTCCACTTCGTCACAGGCAGAAAGGCAGCCCCAGAGCACAGTTCTACCCAGTTCCTGTGCCCCCCAGGTATGAGAGTGCCAGTGGCTTGGGGCTGTCCCCCCAGGGGCAGGGTGGAGGCAGGAGTATCATTTCCCTCGCCTTAGTGCAGTGCCCTGGGCCCCTCAGCCTGGCCTGTGCTGAGCCAGCCAGGCATATCTGCTCTTGGTCGGTCAGGGGGTTGGGGCTGGGTACCAGGTGCCAGAGGTGTGAGTGGGTCTGGCTGGGGCCCGCTCTGGGCACACGCTGCCCCACTGTCTGTGTGGCACAGTCTGGTGAGTGGCTGTTTCTGTTTCAGGGCCCCAGGAGGAGGTGGCAGGCGAGGGGACCCGAGACGGACCTGAGATGGATGCCCTGCAGCATCAGGACAGTGGTGAGGGCCTGCGGGCAGCACCGACCCCGTGCCCCTCTCCCTGCCCACTGGGCCCCTGCCTGCCACTCACGGCTCCCTTTGCTCCCTGCTCTCCCAGGGCCGCTACGGAGCTGGGTGCTGCTCTCGGTGCGGACGTACCCCTCCTCCCGCTGTGTCGCCATCGAGGTCCAGCTGCCCCGCGCCCTGGCACAGCCCAGCGACACCGTGGTATGCGGCCCAGCCCTGCGGGGCCTTGGGGAGACGGACTGACCCAGACCCTGGGGGATGCGCTCGGCTCCCCAGTGGGGACTGAATGGGCATCACGTCCAGGCCCCAGGAGAGATGGAGGAGGGGCTGGGCTGGGTCCCCGTCGGCTGAGTGACCCCTGGCCCCCCAGGGGGGGAGGGGCTGGGCTGGGTCCCCTCGGCTGAGTGACCCCTGGCCCCCCAGGGGGGGAGGGGCTGGGCTGGGCCCCGTCGGCTGAGTGACCCCTGCCCCCCGGGGGGGAGGGGCTGGGCTGGGTCCCTTCGGCTGAGTGACCCCGGGCCCCCCAGGGGGGGAGGGGCTGGGCTGGGCCCCTTCGGCTGAGTGACCCCGGGCCCCCGGGGGGGGGGGCTGGGCCCGTCGGCTGAGTGACCCCTGGCCCCGGGAGGGGCTGGGCTGGGCCTTCGGCTGAGTGACCCCTGGCCCCCCTGGGGGGGCGGGGGGGCTGGGCCCCGCCGGCTGAGTGACCCCTGGCCCCCGGGGGGGAGGGGCTGGGCTGGGCCCCTTCGGCTGAGTGACCCCTGGCCCCCGGGGGGGGGAGGAGCTGGGCTGGGCCCCTTCGGCTGAGTGACCCCTGGCCCGCGGGGGGGGCTGGGCTGGGCCCCTTCGGCTGAGTGACCCCTGGCCCCCGGGGGGGGGAGGAGCTGGGCTGAGCCCCCTCGGCTGAGTGACCCCTGGCCCCCGGGGGGGGCTGGGCTGAGCCCCTTCGGCTGAGTGACCCCTGGCCCCCGGGGGGGAGGGGCTGGGCTGGGCCCCCTCGGCTGAGTGACCCCTGGCCCCCCGGGGGGAGGGGCTGGGCTGGGCCCCTTCGGCTGAGTGACCCCTGGCCCCCGGGGGAGGGGCTGGGCTGGGCCCCTTCGGCTGAGTGACCCTGGCCCCGGGGCTGGGCCCGTCGGCTGAGTGACCCCTGGCCCCCCGGGGGGAGGGGCTGGGCTGGGCCCCTTCGGCTGAGTGACCCCTGGCCCCCGGGGGAGGGGCGGGGCTGGGCCCCTTCGGCGGAGTGACCCCTGGCCCCCCGGGGGGGGGCTGGGCTGGGCCCCGTCGGCTGAGTGACCCCTGGCCCCCGGGGGGGAGGGGCTGGGCTGGGTCCCCTCGGCTGAGTGACCCCTGGCCCCCGGGGGGGGGGCTGGGCTGGGCCCCGTCGGCTGAGTGACCCCTGGCCCCCGGGGGGGGGGCTGGACTGAGCCCCGTCGGCTGAGTGACCCCTGGCCCCCGGGGGGGGGGGGCTGGACTGAGCCCCGTCGGCTGAGTGACCCCTCTGCTCCCCCAGGGCTCCATGTGGTTTCACTGCTTTGAGGCGGCCTTGCGAGGGGAGCTGCACGTCACGTCCTACACGAGTCCCCGGTACCGGGAGGTGCTGAGCCAGACGCACCGTGTGCCTGGTGAGTGCCTGCCCACAGTGCCAGCGTGGCACAGCCCCCAGGCCTGGAGCAGGGGGATTCCAGGATTGGTAACCTGCTGCTGGCCCCTCTCCCTGGCGGCTCCTCCCCCCATGACTGCCGGGGAGAGGAGCCGCCCTTCCCCACCTCCGCCTGTCCCCAGAGCTGTCTGTGGCCCTTGCTGACCCCTGCACTGTCTTCCCCCCAGACTGTTCCTGGCCCGCAGCACGGGCTGCCATCCGGCTGTGCCAAGGTAGGAGCTTGTGATGCCTGATTCATGCAGGTGTCACCAACTCCCTAATGGGCCCCCCTTGCTGAGCATCTTTGGGAGCCAGACACCCCCCCCCAGCCCATTGCTGTGGGGCCGTCTCACGTGGCCCCCTGGGCCTGGCAGCTGGGTCAGTTCCAGCCCCTCCGCCCAGGGGAAGCTGGGCACAGAGAGCTCGGGGGTCACCCACTGAGGCCCTGGCAGGGCTGGGGCAGTGAGTGAAGGGGGAGGGTCCCTGGGGCAGGGCTTGCTGGACTGGGGGTCCCTGGGGCAGTGAGGGGTCCCTGGGGCAGGGCTTGCTGGGCTGGGGGTCCCTGGGGCAGTGAGGGGTCCCTGGGGCAGGGCTCGCTGGGCTGGGGGTCCCTGGGGCAGTGAGGGGTCCCTGGGGCAGGGCTCGCTGGGCTGGGGGTCCCTGGGGCAGTGAGGAGGTATCTGGGGCAGGGCTCGCTGGGCTGGGGGTCCCTGGGGCAGTGAGGGGTCCCTGGGGCAGGGCTCGCTGGGCTGGGGGTCCCTGGGGCAGTGAGGGGTCCCTGGGGCAGGGCTCTCTGGGCTGGGGGTCCCTGGGGCAGTGAGGGGTCCCTGGGGCAGGGCTCTCTGGGCTGGGGGTCCCTGGGGCAGTGAGGAGGAATCTGGGGCAGGGCTCGCTGGGCTGGGGTCCCTGGGGCAGTGAGGGGTCCCTGGGGCAGGCCTAGCTGGGCTGGGTGCCCCTGGGGCAGTGCGGGGTCCCTGGGGCCGGGCTCTCTGGGCTGGGGGTCCCTGGGGCAGTGAGGGGTCCCTGGGGCAGGGCTCTCTGGGCTGGGGGTCCCTGGGGCAGTGAGGAGGTATCTGGGCTCGCTGGGCTGGGGGTCCCTGGGGCAGTGAGGGGTCCCTGGGGCAGGGCTCGCTGGGCTGGGGTCCCTGGGGCAGTGAGGAGGTATCTGGGGCAGGGCTCGCTGGGCTGGGGTCCCTGGGGCAGTGAGGGGTCCCTGGGGCAGGGCTCGCTGGGCTGGGGGTCCCTGGGGCAGTGAGGGGTCCCTGGGGCAGGGCTTGCTGGGCTGGGGGTCCCTGGGGCAGTGAGGGGTCCCTGGGGCAGGGCTCGCTGGGCTGGGGGTCCCTGGGGCAGTGAGGGGTCCCTGGGGCAGGGCTCGCTGGGCTGGGGGTCCCTGGGGCAGTGAGGAGGTATCTGGGGCAGGGCTCGCTGGGCTGGGGTCCCTGGGGCAGTGAGGGGTCCCTGGGGCAGGGCTCGCTGGGCTGGGGTCCCTGGGGCAGTGAGGGGCCCCTGGGGCAGGCCTCTCTGGGCTGGGGGCCCCTGGGGCAGTGAGGGGTCCCTGGGGCAGGGCTCTCAGGGCTGGGGGTCCCTGGGGCAGTGAGGAGGTATCTGGGGCAGGGCTCGCTGGGCTGGGGGTCCCTGGGGCAGTGAGGGGTCCCTGGGGCAGGACTCGCTGGGCTGGGGGTCCCTGGGGCAGTGAGGGGTCCCTGGGGCAGGGCTCTCTGGGCTGGGGTCCCTGGGGCAGTGAGGGGTCCCTGGGGCAGGGCTCTCTGGGCTGGGGTCCCTGGGGCAGTGAGGAGGTATCTGGGCTCGCTGGGCTGGGGTCCCTGGGGCAGTGAGGGGTCCCTGGGGCAGGGCTCGCTGGGCTGGGGTCCCTGGGGCAGTGAGGAGGTATCTGGGCTCGCTAGGCTGGGGGTCCCTGGGGCAGTGAGGGGTCCCTGGGGCAGGGCTCGCTGGGCTGGGGGTCCCTGGGGCAGTGTGGAGGTATCTGGGGCAGGGCTCGCTGGGCTGGGGGTCCCTGGGGCAGTGAGGAGGTATCTGGGGCAGGGCTCGCTGGGCTGGGGGTCCCTGGGGCAGTGAGGGGTCCCTGGGGCAGGGCTCGCTGGGCTGGGGGTCCCTGGGGCAGTGAGGGGTCCCTGGGGCAGGGCTCGCTGGGCTGGGGGTCCCTGGGGCAGTGAGGGGTCCCTGGGGCAGGGCTCGCTGGGCTGGGGGTCCCTGGGGCAGTGAGGGGTCCCTGGGGCAGGGCTCGCTGGGCTGGGGGTCCCTGGGGCAGTGAGGGGTCCCTGGGGCAGGGCTCGCTGGGCTGGGGGTCCCTGGGGCAGTGAGGGGTCCCTGGGGCAGGGCTCTCTGGGCTGGGGGTCCCTGGGGCAGTGAGGGGTCCCTGGGGCAGGGCTCTCTGGGCTGGGGTCCCTGGGGCAGTGAGGGGTCCCTGGGGCAGGGCTCGCTGGGCTGGGGTCCCTGGGGCAGTGAGGAGGTATCTGGGGCAGGGCTCGCTGGGCTGGGGGTCCCTGGGGCAGTGAGGAGGTATCTGGGGCAGGGCTCGCTGGGCTGGGGGTCCCTGGGGCAGTGAGGGGTCCCTGGGGCAGGGCTCTCTGGGCTGGGGGTCCCTGGGGCAGTGAGGAGGTATCTGGGCTCGCTGGGCTGGGGGTCCCTGGGGCAGTGAGGGGTCCCTGGGGCAGGGCTCGCTGGGCTGGGGGTCCCTGGGGCAGTGAGGAGGTATCTGGGGCAGGGCTCGCTGGGCTGGGGTCCCTGGGGCAGTGAGGGGTCCCTGGGGCAGGGCTCTCTGGGCTGGGGTCCCTGGGGCAGTGAGGAGGTATCTGGGCTCGCTGGGCTGGGGGTCCCTGGGGCAGTGAGGGGTCCCTGGGGCAGGGCTCGCTGGGCTGGGGGTCCCTGGGGCAGTGAGGAGGTATCTGGGGCAGGGCTCGCTGGGCTGGGGGTCCCTGGGGCAGTGAGGGGTCCCTGGGGCAGGGCTCTCTGGGCTGGGGGTCCCTGGGGCAGTGAGGGGTCCCTGGGGCAGGGCTCGGTGTGCGGGGGGTCCCTGGGGCAGTGAGGAGGTATCTGGGGCAGGGCTCGCTGGGCTGGGGGTCCCTGGGGCAGTGAGGGGTCCCTGGGGCAGGGCTCTCTGGGCTGGGGGTCCCTGGGGCAGTGAGGAGGTATCTGGGCTCGCTGGGCTGGAGTCTCACTCGCTGTTCCATGGCAGTGCCCAGGCTGCAGGTCTCCATGGGGACAGAGCACGTGGTGGTGCAGTTGCAGGACGTGCCCGTGGAGCAGAACTTCATTGTGTGGTTCTATTGGAACCAGACACTTGAACTCAAAGGACTCAGGACAGAGGTGAGTGAGGGGCCGGCCCCAGAGTCCTTCTTCCCTATCCACTTTGTACCCTGCCCCCTGTGCCCTTCAAACCCCCCCCCCTCTGGACCTCCCCAGTGCCCAGCCCACAACCTCCCTGCGGGCCCCAGCGGCACTCTGGCCTTTATTCCCTGTAGCCTCCATGGGAGGGGAGTGGGGTCGAGAGCTGAGATCCAGGGGCTGGGAGCCAGGACTCCTGGGTTCTGCCCCAGCAGCCTGGGCTGAGCCCTTCCCTCAGTTTCCTGCTCTGTGCCATGGGGGCACTTTGTGGCGCTGGCAGTTGCATGGCAGCGAGGGGATGGCCAGACTGGGTGGCAGGTGACCAATGTCTCCTCTGTTCCTGTCTGCAGAGGGGTACTCAGAACTTCAGCCTGCCCTCCGCCCAGCTGCTGCCCTGCCTCTGTCTGCAGGTAGGGCCTGGGCTGGGAGCTGCTCCCCACGGGGCCTGGCACTTGGCAGGCACTTATGGGGGGAGCAGGGGGTGCTGTGCCCAGGGTGGGGGCACTGAGAGCCCAGGGGTTCCCCAGGGCGGAGTGGGGGGCCCATCGGGGGGCACTGAGAGCCCAGGGGTTCCCCAGGGCGGAGTGGGGGGCCCATCAGGGGGCACTGAGAGCCCAGGGGTTCCCCAGGGTGGAGTGGGGGGCCCATCGGGGAGTGCTGTCCCCAGGGTGGGGGCACTGAGAGCCCAGGGGTTCCCCAGGGCGGAGTGGGGGGGCCCAGCAGGAGTAACTGAGAGCCAGGGGTTCCCCAGGGTGGAGTGGGGGCCCCAGCAGGGGTAACTAAGAGCCCAGGGGTTCCCCAGGGCGGAGTGGGGGGCCCAGCAGGGGTAACTGAGAGCCCAGGGGTTCCCCAGGGCGGAGTGGGGGCCCCAGCAGGGGGTGCTGTTCCCAGGGTGTGGGGTGGGATCACTTTGTGCTGCCACACACTGTTTCTTGCCCAGGTCTGGCCAGATATCCCGGACCCCCCCAGGATCAGCCGCTGCCCCTTCACTCAGGGTAACTAGGCCACAGTCATCTACACCTGTCTCGGGGAGGGGTGTGCTGGGGGGCTGGGCTCCTGTCCGTGTGCCAGGATGGGAAGTTGCGGGGATCTGGGTTGTCTGTGCGCTCTGTGTGTGTGTGTGTGGGGTGGGGGGTCATGTCTGTGAGCTGGGCGGGTGTTGGGGGGCTCCGGGCGGGTGTTGGGGGGCTCTTGGCAGGGGTTTTATCTGTGAGCTGGGCGGGTGTTGGGGGGCTCTCAGCAGGGGTTATATCTGTGAGCTGGGGGGGTGTTGGGCTCTGCGCGGGGGGTGGGGGGCTCTGGGCAGGGGTTTTATCTGTGCGCTGGGCGGGTGTTGGGCTCTGGGCGGGTGTTGGGGGGCTCTTGGCAGGGGTTTTATCTGTGAGCTGGGCGGGTGTTGGGGGACTCTGAGCGGGTGTTGGGGGCTCTGGGCAGGGGTTATATCTGTGATCTGGGTGGGTGTTGGGCTCTGGGCGGGTGTTGGGGGGCTCTCGGCAGGGGTTATATCTGTGAGTTGGGGGGGTGTTGGGGGGCTCTTGGCAGGGGTTTTATCTGTGAGCTGGGTGGGTGTTGGGGGGCTCTCGGCAGGGGTTATATCTGTGATCTGGGCGGGTGTTGGGGGGCTCTGGGCAGGGGTTATATCTGTGAGCTGGGCGGGTGTTGGGCTCTGGGCGGGTGTTGGGGGGCTCTGGGCAGGGGTTATATCTGTGAGCTGAGCGGGTGTTGGGGGGCTCTCGGCAGGGGTTATATCTGTGAGCTGAGCGGGTGTTGGGGGGCCCTGGGCGGTCGGGGTCAGGTAGTGGGCAGAGTAGTGAGCTGTGCCAGGCTATCTCCTGCATAGAGCAGGCTGGCGCGGCTGGTAGCGAGAGGGAGGGGGGAACTGCAGGCGGGTGGGTGAGGGGTGTGCCTGGGACGGGCTGAGCCCTTTGCCCCATGGCTGTTGCAGACCCTGCGGCGTGGACCCGGCTGTGGGCACAGGCCCAGCTGAAGCTGCATCTCACTGGGGAGAGGCTGAGCTGCTCCGTGTCGGTGCCATGCATGGTGCCAGCAGAGATCGTGCCCTGCTGGAGGCTGAAGAGGGCTGGGCCCTGCCATGAGCTGCCCCACCTGCGCCAGGTCCTCACCGTGCCTGTAAGTAGGTCTGCTGGCCGGGGCTGGTGGAGAAGGGGGCAGTCGTTTGGGGGAGGGATGGGGAAGGGCAGGGCAAGGTGGGGAAGGGAGGTGGAGGGGTGGGGATGGGCATCGGGGGCAGGAGCTGAGGCGGGGGGGAGCAGTGCGTGCTCAGGGGCTGAGGTTGGCATGTCATGTCCCCTCCCTCCTCCCTGCAGAGTCTCCATGAGTTTGGGACGTTGCAGCCTCATCCGAACCTGTGTGTCCAGGTAGGAGACCCTGGGCAGGGGGCACCAGCTGGCAGTGCCATAGGGCCGGGGCGCCGCGTTCCCGCTCCCTCCGGGCCGGGCCGGGCCCCCCCAGCAGAGCCATAGGGCCGGGACGCCGCGTTCCCGCCGCCTCCGGGCCGGGCCGGGCCCCCCCAGCAGAGCCATAGGGCCGGGGCGCCGCGTTCCCGCCTCCTCCGGGCCGGGCCGGGCCCTCCCAGCAGAGCCATAGGGCCGGGGCGCCGCGTTCCCGCTCCCTCTGGGCCGGGCCGGGACCCCCCAGCAGAGCCATGGGGCCGGGGCGCGGCGTTCCCGCGCCCTCCTCGGGCTGGGCCGGGACCCCAGCAGAGCCATAGGGCTGGGGCGCGTTCCTCGCCTCCGGGCCGGGCCGGGACCGCCCAGCAGAGCCATAGGGCCGGGGCGCCGCGTTCCCGCTCCCTCCGGGCCGGGCCGGGCCCCCCCAGCAGAGCCATAGGGCCGGGGCGCCGCGTTCCCGCTCCCTCCGGGCCGGGCCGGGACCCCCCAGCAGAGCCATAGGGCCGGGGCGCCGCGTTCCCGCTCCCTCCGGGCGGGGCCGGGACCCCCCAGCAGAGCCATAGGGCCGGGGCGCCGCGTTCCCGCTCCTCTGGGCCAGGCCGGGACCCCCCAGCAGAGCCATAGGGCCGGGGCGCCGCGTTCCCGCTCCCTCCAGGCCGGGACCCCCCCGCAGAGCCATAGGGCCGGGGCTCCATGTTCCCGCTCCCTCCGGGCCGGGCCGGGCCGGGCCCCAGCAGCGCCAGAGTCGGGCGCCGCGTTCCCGCCTCCTCCAGGCCGGGCCGGGCCCCCAGCAGCACCATAGGGCCGGGCGCGCGTTCCCGCTCCCTCCGGGCCGGGCCGGGCCCCAGCAGCGCCATAGGGCCGGGCTCCATGTTCCCGCTCCTCCGGGCCGGGCCGGGCCGGGACCCCCCAGCAGAGCCATAGGGTCGGGGCTCCATGTTCCCGCTCCCTCCGGGCCGGGCCGGGCCGGGCCCCCCCAGCAGCGCCATAGGGCCGGGACGCCGCGTTCCCGGCTCCTCCGGCCCGGGCCAGGACCCTCCAGCAGCGCCATAGGGCCGGGGCGCCGCGTTCCCGCTCCCTCTGGGCTGGGCCAGGACTCCCCGGGTGCCCTCAGAGCTGCTTCCCTGTCCCGGGTTTATGCCCTGCCCCTTCAGTTCCCACCTTTCCCTCCCCCAGACTAGTTGTTGTTTTCTCTCCAGGTGTGGAGTGGTGGGCAGGTCCAGCTCATGCAGTGCCTGCAGGAAGGTGAGTGCCACGCTGGGATGCTGACGCCATCTCTTCTCTAAGGGGAGCCAGCTGGGCTGGGGTTCCCCTGAGCCCGGTGCCCCCTCAGCCTCTCCTCTGCCCTAGGTGCCATGCAGGGCCAGCCGGCCGACTTCTTGCTGATGGAGACCAGGGACCCACAGGGGAACATGTTGCTCTGTGCCATGGAGCGAGGCACCTGCGTTCCACTAGCCAACTCCACCTGCATGGTGAGGGGCCCCTTGCCCTATGTGGCTCCATGGAGGGCAGGAGCCCCGGGCAGGTCCCACAGGAACCCCCTCCCCAGGCCCTGCCCGCAGGCTGCGGGCCCAGCAGCTCCTGTACCATTCTCATCCTTTGCCTCCTTTGCAGGGAGTTGGGGTGCGGGCCCTGGAGCAGCAGCTGCGATGGGATGTGCAGTCGGGGCAGTGTCTGCAGGTCAGTGCCGTGGGGGAGCGGTATTGTCACACCCATGGGTGGAGATGGGCCCTTGCGCTGGGCCAGTAACGGGCAGCTGTCTCCGCAGGTCTGGCGTGCTGAAGGCAGCCTGGTGGGCACCGGCTGGGCCTGCTCGCTGGAGAAGTGTGAGTATGTTGGGGGACGAGGAGGCGGGGGGCGGGGGCAGGCAGCAGCCTGGCTCCCATTGAGCCAAGGCCTCTCTGCTCTGGAGCTGAACAACGCTGGCTGGCGCTCAACCACTGGTGCTGGACCCATGGGCCCAGTGCGGGGGAAGGGAGATGCTGGACCCCCAGCCCACAGGGAGCCTTCTCACCTGCCTCGTGAAGGGGGCTCCTAGTGGCTCCGTTGGGAGGGAGGGATGGGGTGCAGCTCCCTGGTAGGGGCAGGGCTTAGAGGAGGGCCTTAGGCAAGGTGCCAGCCCATGGCCAGGCGCTCCCTGGGCCGCGGCGATTCTAGAGAGAGCAGGGAAAGCTGCTGAGCTGCCAGGCCGAAGCCCTGCCCTGCCCAGTGTGTGTCCTTCGAGCCCGCCTTGGGATAATTCGCTGCCACCAGGGGCCCTAGCCCTGACCCCTCCCACCCCCGTGCCCTGAGCACCACCTCTCCCTGTTAGGGTTGCCAACTTTCTCATTGCACAAAACCAAACACTCTTGCCCCACCCCTGCTTACTCCACCCCCTCCCCCGTCTCTTGTTCTCTCCCCCCTCACTCCCTTGCTTATTTTCATCCGGATGGGGCAGGGGGTTGTGGTTCGGGAGGAGGTGAGGGGTGCGGGCTCTGAGTGGTGCTTACCTCGGGGGCTCCCTGGAAGTGGTGACATCTCCCTTGGCTCCTAGGCAGAAACTCAGCCAGGTGGCTCTGCTTGGTGCATGCTGCCTCTGCCCATAGGCACCGCCCCCACAGCTCCCATTGGCTGTGGTTCCCGGCCAGTGGGAGCTGCAGAGCCGGCGCTCAGGGCAGGGACAGTGCGTGGAGCCTCCCTGGCCATGCCTCTGCCTAGGAGCTGAGGGATATGTCACCGGTTCCGAGGAGCCACGTGGAGCCAGTTAGGGAGCCTGCCAGCCCCACTGACCAGACTTTTAACGGCCTGGTCCGTGGTGCCGACCGGAGCCGCCAGGGTCCCTTTGACTGGACATTCCTGTCGAAAACTGGACAACTGGCAACCCTAACCCGTGTCCTGGCAGATCTCCGGGCCCGCTGGGTGCTGGCTTGGATGGGGGTTCTCCTCAGCACCTTCTGCATCCTGCTTCTGCTCCTGCTCAAGAAGGAAAATCTGAAAGGTGAGAGCTCCCCTCCCTCTTCCCACGGGGTGCGCTGCCCTCCCCACTCCCTGCACTGCCAAGTCCCCTTCTCCACCGAGCCCTAGGGCCGTGTGGGGCACTGGGGCCAGCACTGACTGCAGGGCAGAGCGCCCCCTACTGAGCCCCCCTCCAAGAGCATAGGTCTCCCAGCAGCACACTGGGGCACTGGGGTAGCACTGACCGTGAGGCGAGTGTGTCCCCCGATCTAACACGTGCCTTAGACAGAGCTGGGGTTTGCTCCACCTATTTTTGGGTGGGCCTGGCTCTGCTGGGGTGGGTGCGGGACCGGTGCCCGACCTGCTAACTCACCATGTCTTCCCCTTTCATCTTCCAGGGTGGCTGAAGATGCTGAAGGAGGATTATAGCTCTGGGGGTGAGTGCTTGGGGAGAGGGCACCCTGTGGCAGGTCTGAGTGGGGTGCTGAGCCCCAGGGCACCTGGGGCTAGGGCCAGGACAGCGAGGAGGAGCAGGAGCCCCGATGCAGCTCTCCAGGCTGGGATGCTGCAGCTGGGAACGCATGCCCTCACACCTGGGCCTGGGGTGGGGGCAGGGCCCCATGACCCTGTGCCCAGGGCTCTGTCCCTGCCAGGCAGAGCTGCCAGAGCCTGAGTGAGCAGAGCACGGGGCCAGGCAGGGGGTCGCACACAGCCTGTCTAGCCCGCCCTGGCCACTCCATGGCTCTGCCCAGCCTGGTGCTGAGTGCTAAGGGCTCTCTCTGTCCCAGCAGGCCTGCTGCGGGGCCGGCGCGCCCTGATCCTCTACTCGCCCGACCACGCCGGCTTTGAGCAGCTGGTGAGCACCCTGGCCTGCGCCCTGACACGGCTGCAGCTGGCAGTGTCAGTGGCGCTGTGGAGCCGGGCCGAGCTCTGTGCCATCGGCCCCATGCAGTGGTTCCATGCCCAGCGGCTGCGGGTCCTACAGGAGGGTGGCACAGTGGTGCTGCTGTTCTCCAGGGGCGCCGTGGCCAGGTGCACGGAGTGGCTGCTCTGGAAGCCGGGGGAACTGCTGCCCCAGGATGATCCGTACAGCGCCTTCCCAGCCTCCCTCAACTGCATCCTCCCCGATTTCCTGGCTGGCAAGGCTGGGGGCCGGTACTTGGTAGCCTGCTTTGAGGATCTCCTCCAGCCGGCTGACATCCCGGAGCTCTTCCGCTCCGTGCCCATCTTCACGCTGCCCTCCCAGCTGCCCACCTTCCTCCTGGCACTGGCTGGCACTGCTGCAGGCAGGGAGCAGAGAAGCAGCCTGAAGAAGCACTCCCTGTGGATCAGCGACAGCCTGCAGCGCGCCATCAGAGAGTGCCAGCTGCAGGAGCCCGATGGGCACTGCTCACCACAGGCGTCCGCCCTGCCTGGGAGCGGACAGGTACCGATGGGTGCAAAGAGTGAGGCTGGGGAGCTCTCTCCACCCATGGACTCCACGTGACTGAGACTCTGTCCACTGAGACTCTGGCCACTGTCGGTAGACAGGATACTGGGCTAGATGGACCTTTGGCCTGACCCAGTGGGGCCGTTCTCATGTTCTCCTGCCAAGCCAGAGTGTGTCAGCCACTGTCTCTGCGCCAGCTGGGCTGGGCACGGAGGGAAAGACTCCGCTGGCACCTGGCTGGAGCATATGCTGGCAGGGCCTGGCCCCTGCCCTGCGGCGGGCTCTGCGGGTCACTGCCCCACACTCCCAATAAAGGCTGGTTATTTTTCTAAGGGTGCGTGGGCGTTTCCTGGGCTCCGGGCTAGAAGCAAGTAGCTGGGGCCTGGCCACGAGTGGGGCAGGCTGGGGCAGGTCAGGCGGGGGCCCGGCTGTGGCACCGGTGCCCGTGGGAGCCAGCCGAGGTCACTCAGGGTGAATTGCAAACAGAATGGGGCAGACAAACCCTAAATGCGGATGGATATTCTAATCCTTAGATTTACCAACCAGCCCCAAACAGCCTCTGTGTTACCTCCCTGGTTACTCAGAAGTCCAAGCAACGTAGTTCCCTTAAAGTACCTAGCCTCAGGCTTCTTTCCAGATGCATACATCAAACATATGGTGGTGATAAATTCTGAAAATCTTATTTCATCATATAAAAGAAAAGGTTCTTCCAACCCCAAAGGATCAGCCACACACCCAGGTCAAATGATAACTTACCCAAAATACACGCTATAGCCAATTCTTATTAACTAAACTAAAATTTATTAAAAAATAAAAGAGAGAGAGAGAGAGAGTTGGTTGAAAGATCAATATACAGACAGACTTGAGTTAAATTTATTGAGGTCCAGATCCATAGCAGAGATGGTGAGTTTGTAGTTGCCAAAAGTTCTTTTAGAAATAGTGATAGAATCATAGAAGATTAGGGTTGGAAGAGACCTCAGGAAGTCATCTAGTCCAATCCCAACTAAATCATCCCAGCCAGGGCTTTGTCAAGCCTGACATTAAAAACCTCTAAGGAAGGAGATTCCACCACCTCCCTAGGGAACCCATTCCAGTGCTTCACCACCCTCCTAGTGAAATAGTGTTTCCTAATATCCAACCTAGACCTTCCTGCACTGCATCTTGAATATATTCCATACGTTATAGTCCAATGTCCATCAGGGTTTTCCCCAGGAATTGAAATTAGGGGGGCTGTTCGAATTTACGGGGTGGGGGGTCAGGGCCGATGAGGGGTGAGACTGTGAGGGTGAAGGTGGGCTGTATGGCACCACAGTAAAAACTGAAAACTGTTTCATTACCATTTTATTAGATTTAACTCATGTTTTGAAATGATCACACAAATTAAAGCTACTCAAGCATTCGATGAAGCACGACATCTACGTCCTTCTTGGTTTCTTGTTATAATTTTGCACAACTCTGTTAATGAACTTCTTGAATGCAGTGTGTTCATCTTTGATGGCTTCTTGTGTGTCCAGTATGTCCATTCTTCAGTTGATATGCTCATTAGTTCATTCACATGATCAGGCAGAAGGCGACTTCTTTCAGAACACAACATTCTATTCAATGATGAAAATGAACATTCAACTGTAGCTGCTGTGACTGGGAGTAGCAAGAGATGGATCCTGTTTCTTTCATCCCAGGAAGCATAGGATAAAGAGCGGGTCAAACCACTGTGAAAAAGAAGTTGAAGTCAAATCTTCATTCATTCATTGTATGATATTCCACTCTGTGTTCAAATTCTCTATTCTGTCCTGAGCACGTGGCAGCCCCGTTGCTGGTAGTGCCTCACTCCACTCAGCTGTTGGTGTTTTTCTAGGATAGGGATCTGTAAAAGCGACATAGAGGTTGAATAGAATCTAGAAGTCGCTGTTGTAGATTTTTAAGAATCAAGTCTGTACTTTTTCAGTTCTCTTAACAAACACTTCTTGTCCTCTTCACTTAAGGTTTCAATATAAATGCCTTCATTAGTCAACTTCTGGACTGAAGTCTTTGCTTCTTCCAGTACTATTTCAATGGATAGCTCTCTGATTGATCCAAATGTAGCTTCTATTGCTGGACAAAGATCTCTTACTGTTGTAGCAGATGCCTGGATGGCATTGTGGTTTCAACAGTAGACTTACGAGAGAGAGAATGGCAATAGTCTTCTCTGACCGTAGTAGCAAAAGTAATCCACCAGCGTCACTACTTCGATCCATCCCATCTTGGTAGAAAGTTTCCAAAGCCAGTAATAACGGCTGGAGTAATTTTAAGACAACAGCCAAGGATCGCTCATGAGAAAGCCAGAGGGTTTTCCCAGGTTGGACTAATTTGAACTTCAGATCCAGTGTATCTTCTGTATTTTCCAAGATATTCAGTCTTTTTGGACTCTTGCTGAAAAAATAATATAATGAAGACATTAAATGTATAGCTTTTTAAATGTCTTTTGAAGAGTCTGCAGCTCATACTAGCGCTAGTTGGAGTAGATGGCCTCTGCAGTGTGTATAGGAGAGATTAGGGATACACTTTTCTCTGAGCAAAGCTTGTACTCCACCATGTCTTCCAGAGAAGTTTGCAGCTCCATGAAATGCACAAGCAGCCATCTGTTTAGGGTCCAATTGACAAGCATTTAACTCTTCTAAGATGTGGGTTGTCACAGATGTAACCCAGTGCTGTAACAAGGGTGAGACGAGTGAGGCACTTGCCTCGAGTGCGCAAAGTGGAGGGGCACAGCTCACCTGCGATCGGTGGTGCTTTGGCGGCAGCTCTACTGCTGCCGCTTCTTCGGTGGCAATTCGGCGGCGGGTCCCTGAGTCCCTCTCAGAGGGAAGGACCTGCCGCCAAATTGCCGCCGCTGCTTCATTCATTCTTTGGTGGCAATTTGGCGGTGGGTCCTTTTCTCCGAGAGGGACTCAGGCACCTGCCACCGAATTGCTGCCAAAGAGCCTGGAGCCAGCCCTTGCCTCAGGCACAAAAATTCCTTGTTATGGCGCAGCTGATGTGTCTTCTGTAACTCAAACATCTAGAAATGCATCTACTTGCCGACCACTGACATCAAGATAATGTACATAATGATGTAATACATGATGCCCATTTGCATCAGTACATTCATCAGCCATGTATGCAAATATTTTGAATGTGGTGAGAGAGTTCTTCACCTTTTCAACTGCTGAGTCTTTCACTGTTGCACCACATGCTTCTAGCCAGTCAGCTGAGTTTCTTGCAGAAAGATAGTGAGCATTTGCTGGTCTTGTTCGGAACCAGTGTTCAACTTCAGGATGAACAAGTGACAATGCCCTTAACATTGGCCTCCAGTTTGTAGTGTGGTCTCTCTGGCTTAAATAGAGAGTAGGATGCCACAGCCATGTTTGTTCGCATGAACTGTGTTGTGTCTCCAGCCTTCTTAACAGCCTCATTAACGCTCACCAGCGTTGTCCTTGGTCAGTAGAGCCTCGGAGTTCAGAGGTGCTTTCACATGAGTTCAGCTCCCAGGTTGGGGGCAAGAAGGCACCTTGCTCGTTCCTCCAGCTGCTCACTGTTTGCTCTGGCCACTGTTGTTCATTGTGCCACCGTTCACTCCATTGCTCTGTTGCCTGCACCATCACCTTCTGCTGCCGCCTGCCACTGTGACCTCTGCGCAGGGGCGGCTCTAGGCACCAGCAAACCAAGCTGTTGCCTAGGGCGGCCAAATCTAGGGGGCGGCAGGCTGGGCCGGTGGACCTGCCGCAGTCATGCCTGCGGGAGGTCCACCGGAGCCGCGGACGGCTGGTCCTCCCGCAGGCATGACTGCGGCAGCTCAAGCGGAGCCGCCGGACCAGCGAACCGCCCGCAGCTGTGCCCGCGGGAGGTCCGCTGTTCCCGCGGCTCCGGTGGAGCTCCCGCAGTCATGCCTGCGGCAGGTCCGCCGGAGAGGGGACCCGCCGCGGGACCGAGGAAGGGTGGCGCAGCACACCGCGCTGCCTGGGGCAGCCTAATTTCTAGAGCCGCCCCTGCCTCTGCGAGTTGGTCTCTTGAGGTTCCACCAGCTCTCAGTGATTTCAGCTGAGCTCTCAGTGGGGAACCTTGCTGCTAGTGCAGTCTGGGCCGTCTCTTCCACAGAAACACTGTCCCACAGTAGGTCTAAGCACTTAGACCTGATTATCAGTGATTTCAGCTGTAGCAGTCACTTAACAAAACAAAAGACTCTCTATGGAGCCTAATCAGCTCTGTCTTTAAACAGTGGAGAGGGCAGGTCAAATAGTACTTGTGACTCAGGCAGACCAACAAGCAAAACACCTGTCCCCACCCTCTCTCGATGCCCTCCATCAGCACAGGCTAAATACAGTTCTACTGCCCTCTACTCATACAATAAGAACAACAACATTACATTACCCCCCACCCCGCATTCAAGTGATCTGTAACCCAACCCCGGCCAAAATCTACCACTTGGGCAACACAGCTCTGTTTGCTGGATACCTAGGTAGATTAGGTGTGACTGTAAATACAATCTAGTCCCGAAGCCTTTTCCCCCAGCCCCTAGCTCAGGGGTCTCCAACGCGGTGCGGCATCCATGTGCGCCCGCCTACTAGCCGTCGGACAAGCAGCCACCAAAATGCTGCCGAGAAGTGTCAATGTCAAGAAGCACTATCTCTGAAATCCCGCCGAATTTCAGCGGCAACGCCTCTTGATGACGCTCCTTCATGGCGGCATTTCGGCAGTGACACCTGTTGACGTTGCCGCTTCATGGCGGCATTTCGGTGACTGCTTGTCCGGCAGCCACGGTCCTCGGTGGCTAGTCGTCCGGCGCCCGCCCCACGGAAAAGGTTGGGGACCACTGCCCTAGGTCATCATTAGCTATCAGGGAGCACTCATTTAGACTTTGCTTACAAATCATAATTTGGCCAACATCACCAAAATGAATGCACTGGTAATAATTGGAGATATACCAATCTCCTAGAACTGGAAGGGACCTTGAAAGGTCATCGTGTCCAGCCCCCTGCCTTCACTAGCAGGACCAATTTTTGCCCCAGATCCCTAAGTGGCCTCCTCAAGGATTGAACTCACAACCTTGGATTCAGCAGGCCAATGCTCAAACCACTGAGCTATCCTTCCTGATATCATTATCAAAACAAAAGCTGTATAAGGAAGCTAGTCTATGTTCATACTTTTCAAATCTATTATACTTTTTCAGATGCACATATTTTATCATACACTTTATATGCTTTTAAAGTATGTATTATTGTTTCAATTTCAGTTCACATTTCCAAACAATCACTAAATTGGTAACACTGCATGTAACTAATTCACAGAACTGGGGAGGCGGTGTTGGGGAAATTAAGGGGGGATGTAGGGAAATTCCTGATGTCCATATTCAGGGTGACTCCAGTCAATGACTGGGGATCTCAATTCTTGTGGCTTAGGGTTTCTCCTTCTTGAAACGCAAAGCAGATCTGAGATGAAGAAGGATCATGTCCCAGGGTTTTTATATATTTCAAGCAGCCTCTTGGCCTGAGAAAACAATAGGCTTAACTTTCTGTCTTCCAAACATCATGGCCGGGGCGGCTCTAGCTTTTTTGCCGCCCCAAGCATGGCAGTCAGGCAGCCTTCGGCGGCTTGCCTGCAGGAGGTCCCCCGGTCCCGCAGATTCGGCGGCTTGCCTGTGGGAGGTCCACTGGTCCCACGGCTTCGGCGTACCCACCGCCGAATTGCCACTGAATCCGTGGGACTGGGGACCTCCCGCAGGCAGGCCAACGAAGGCAGCCTGACTGCTGCCCTCGCAGGGACCAGCAGGGCACCCCCTGCACGTTTGGAGCGCTGGTGCCTGGCGCCTCCGCAGATCATGGCAATTAGCACAGGGTAATTTATCCATTAAACAGTTCAGATACAGGTTACCACAACCTTCAAAAAGACACATAGACAATAATACTATTTCCCTCAAGTGTCTTTCTAAATGTTAACATTCCTTTTTTGATCTTTGACTCAAAGCCATAGCAATAGACAAGACTTGTTTGCTGACATCACAAGACCTGAGCAAACATCTCCCCTTCTATCTCTAACAATGCAGACTTGCATTTCAAAGCTCTGTTCATTTACAGATCTTCCTAACAAGTTGGCCATGGGTCATGTCAGTCTGTGAGTTAATTAACTCTTTCTGGCCTTGTGTCACCTTTCAATGAGAGATTATATTACACTCTTAACGTCACACCCCCAACGCAAAATTGATGCAGGAAGGGATGACACAAACATGGCCGAGTGCATCCCAAAAGCTCCCCATCCTGGGTTCTGTCTCACTAGGGCCATGGCTACACTTGCAGATTTGCAGCCCTGCAGCAGGGTGTGAAAAAACACCCCTGCAAAGCGCCAGTGTGATCAGAGCCCCAGCGCTGTACGTTAATCCCCATAGGGAGGTGGAGTACGGACAGCGCTGGGAGAGCGCTCTCCCAGCGCTGGCGCTCTGACCACCCTCGCGCTTCAAAGCGCTAAGTGTAGCCATAGCCTACAGCTTGTGCTGGGTTAGAAGCCGTGTCAATGTATAACTGAAATGGTTTATCAAAGTCATGTTCAATAACAAATTCAAGGCAGGGCCGCCCAGAGGAGTCAGGGGGCCTGAGGCAAAGCAATTTCGGGAGCTCCTTCCATAAAAAAAAGTTGCAATGCTATAGTAACGTATTTGGAAATGTAAAAAATAACCAGTGAAAGACATTCAAAAATTAATTTTTAATAATTTGAAAATACACGAAATACATTATTTAAAAACATTAAATGCTTTAATGGTATGTATACATTTGCAATTATATAATGCTGCTTATGAAATCATTTTTTTACAAATTGTTATGAACATTAATTATACAGCTGCAAATTTTTTCCTCACTTTCATTTTGACGAACTCATTAATAATGTCATCAAAACTTATGTCTTTGGCCATTTCATATTCTATGCTCAAAGTGAGCAAGTGGTTCAGCGTTTCTTCCCTGGTGGCTGAACGCAAACGATTTTTAATCAATGTTAGCTTACTAAATACATGCTCTCCCGGTGCTACTGACACTGGCAACACTGTTAGTAGGCGTAAACAAATACAAATCTGTGGAAACACATTTTCCAACCCTTTTTTGAAGAGAGCATTAAGAAGTGTAAGTGCAGAGGTTATATGTCCATCAACTCTTAAGTTGGAATCTTCTTTTATTTTGTAAAAGATTCTAAGTTCCTCTTTAAGATCTTCTCTTTGCATGTCTTTTGGATATGTGGCCAAAATGTCAACAAAATTTTCTATAGAAGATTCATCCACTTTATCTGGCGGACACAAAATGGGTGAAAATAAATTTGAGACTTCAGCCATTCTTTTGCCAAGACCTCCTAGCTCTGATAGAAGCAAATCCATTGTCGGGAAGAACACCTGTACTTTGAACTGAATGTCAGGAGAGTCAAACATATAGTCTGCATCCCCTGTGACATCAAAGAATCGCTTGTTCTTCCGGAGCTTTGAGTCACTTTTCATTTTGGGGTTAATGCCGAGGCTTGAAGCGACTTGTTTGGCTTCTTCAACAAAAACTGGCCAAGAACCTTTCAGTGTTTGAATTTCCTTGACTAAGTTGCTCATGTGTTTAGCTCCCTCTTCCATTGTTAATTTGGGGCTTTGTAGGACCTTGTTCTTATCATCAATACACTGAAGCACTTTAAACCATAGTGTAGTAAGAAGTACAAATTCAAATGACTTAAGCCACTTAATCAAACAATCAACATCTGCCTGGATTTCAGGAGGTAAATGAAGCTCCTCTTCAATTTTAATTAAACTTTCCAGCACACCTGTGTGATTTTTGATTAGGGGGTGAACAGCATCAACTCTTGCGCTACACCTAGTTTTAGATACAGAGTGATGAGATCTATTCGCAGTGGTCTGCAAAATTTTCCATCTTGCAGGGCTAACAGCAAATACTTTATAGAGTTTCTGAACATTTCCAAAATATGTTTTCCCCTCTACACTGGTTTCCATAGCGTGGGTGCCACAGAGGTTCAGCGTGTGAGTGCTGCATGGAGAAAACTAGGCTTGGGCATTTTCTTCCAAAATTCTTGTCTTTACTCCCTGAAATTTTCCTGACATGCTAGAGGCATTGTCATATCCCTGCCCTCTGCACCAAGATAGTTCTAAGTCATGTTCTTTTAAAAACCTCTTTATCTGTTCTGCTATATCTGCGCCAGTCTTCTTTTCAAAAGCTACTAGTTTAACAAATCTTTCATGCACATCCCAATTTCCATTTTTTTGCATCACATAACTGCTCTGTGTGTGAAACATCAGGTGTACCATCAATAACAATGCTGAAATATCGGGCTTTTCTTACCTCTTCAAAATAGAGTTTAAAACTTTTTCCCCACCCAATTTCAATAACTCATTCTGACTACGCCATGACAGGTAGTGAGCCTGCATTCTTCAACCAGACTCTCTGCACTGAGCTACCATCTCTAGAGGTTGTTTCACCTCAGTATTGTACCTGTCCACAAGCTTCAGTGTTGTCAAGAAAAGCCCACAGTCGTCATAATAAACAGTAGAATGGCTACCACGAAATGGCAGATTATTCTTTGCTAAGAAAAGAATTACGTCAACAACAGAAGTTAATATTTTACGTCATTTTTCCTCCTCCTGTTTAATACTATGCTGTAATTTTTCGTCATTCCCATCTATAGCAGCAGGACTAGTTGACTGTACCAGTTTCTCAGCTATAGCAGTGTTACTGCTGTGTTCTCCATTGTCTAGCCAAAGAGGCTGGATTTCCTTCTCTTCCTCTGCAACAACCATAACATTGTTTTCTGAATGTGGTAATATTTTGGATTCCTCATACACCGCCTTTTCTTTTCTTGGATTGTGCCTGAAGAAATTTGTGAAGAGTTATTTTTTCCCTTTTCTTCTTGTGTCTGTCAAGCTTTCTTCTGCTTTCTCTTCTCAAATCCTGAAAGATATGGACATTTCATTTTTCTAACTCCTACGATCATTGACTATGTGATGATACCTGCAAACAAATTAATTCCCTTGGTAGCTTTCATTTTGTTAGGTAGCGTGACGCTGTACCCCATATGCTTTATGGGAATATGACATAACTGGAATATGATCTACTGAATCTATCTATGCTACAGATGCTATGTAACATATCTATATAAAGGTTATGATCTACTGAATCTATTAATCCTATCTGCAGGCATGTATCATTGTTGTATTCAAAGTTTTATAAATAATGCTTGTGTTCTGGCTTGATTTCTAAATAACCTTAGTAGAGCATTTGGTCAGTTCCTGGAGAAAGGAATGTTGAAGTTAAGTACCTAATCAAGAGACACTTAAAGGACAATTATCAGAGGGGAGCCGTGTTAGTCTGGATCTGTAAAAGCAGCAAAGAGTCTTGTGGCACCTTATAGACTAACAGACATTTTGGAGCATGAGCTTTCCTGAGTGAATACTCGCTTTGTCGGACAATGAATCTTGGAAAGCTCCAATCCACATAAGAAGTCCACTTGAGGACGTTTAAGGTAGCATGTAAACAATGGATGCCCCAGACATTCTCTTGGGTGCCTCTGCGGAGCCTGGGGCAAATTGCCCCACTTCCCCCCCACTCCCCCGGGCAGCCCTGATTCAAGGTAAAACTTGGTTAGAACACAATAATGGATTGGATCTGCTGTTGCAGCATGATTCCTGTATGTTTCATGCGATCTTGCCACGAGCTAAAGAAAACAGCTACTTTATCCATACAAACTCTGGCAAATATTTGGAACCACGCAGACTATGCTGACAGAGTGTTCCCCACACTCTCAAAGAAATTGCGGAACCACCTGATCAACATCCTACACAGCAATCAGGGAAAGATTTAAGAATGAGCTCTCAAAACTGGAGACTCTCATAAAAAAACAACCTTCCACACAAACTTCCTCGTGGCTGGACTTTACAAAAACTAGACAAGCCATTTACAACACACACTTTGCTTCTCTACAAAGGAAAAAGGACACTAGGGCCATGGCCACACTTGCAGGTGTGCAGCGCTGGGAGTTACAGTGTCTTCGTACAGCTGTGCAGGGCCAGCGCTGCAGTGTGGCCACACTGACAGTTACCAGCGCTGCAGTGTGGCCACATTTGCAGCGTTGCTGGGAGTGGTGCATTATGGGCAGCTATCCCAGCGTTCAAGTGGCTGCAACGTGCTTTTCAAAAGAGGGGGGTGGGGTGGAGTGTGACAGGGAGTGGGGGGGAGACAGAGAGAGTGGATTTTTGGAGCTGATTATTGTGAGCTCCCTGCCTTGCAAGTTCTAAGGACTGGAAGATACACAGCACCAACCTTCAATCATTTTAAAACTTTCGATCCCTTCCCCCACCCCTCTCTTATTTGTTAAATGCAAATAGTCTTCAGACCACATAAGCAGCTGTTTCAAAATGGACCCCTCCTCCCCCCGCTTCTCTCCTCAAGCAAATTATCTCTCTCCTCAAGCAAACACTAGCAAACCTAGCTGTGCACATTCCAAAGGAATTCCCCTGCCCAGGGGCGGCTCTACAAATTTGGCCGCCCCAAGCAATCATGCCCGGGAGGCGCCCCCGAGCCGCGGGAGCAGCGGAACTGCCGCGGGCATGACTGCGGAGGGTCCGCTGGTCGCGTGGCTCAGCTGGACCTCCCGCAGCTGCGGACGGTTCGCGGGTCCGGCGGCTCCGGTTGAGCTGCCGCAGTCATGCCTGCGGGAGGTCCAGCCGAGCCGCGGGACCAGCGAACCGTCCGCAGTCATGACTGCAGCAGGTCCGGTCGTCCCCGGGCTCCGGTGGACCTCCCGCAGGCATGACTGCGGCAGGTCCGCCGGCCCAGCCTGCTGCCCCCCTGGGAAAGGGCCGCCCCAGGCGGGTGCTTGCCCTGCTGGGCTCTAGAGCCGCCCCTGCCCCTGCCTGCCTTTGCTCCAGCAAACAGGAGCTGTGTTTGTTTTTTAGATAAGCAGCTCCGGGAGCCCGGAGTTCACAACAAAACAAGGAGAGGCATCACAACAAAACAAAGAATGTTCTCTGGTACTTAAAGCATTTTGGGAAGGTTCCGGAGGTCAGTTACAGCATAGTAAGATTAATCACTGTTTACACTTGCTCCGCAGCGCTGCACTCGTTATACCTGAGGCAGATCAGACGTACGGCCAGCGCTGCAGCCAGGGAGTTGCAGCGCTGGATGTGCCTTGCAGGTGTGGACAGTTACTAAGTTGCAGCGCTGTAAACCCACCACCAGCGCTGCAACTCTCCAGTGTAGCCAAGCCCTAAACTATCTAAACTACTGCATGCCACAAGGGGCCACAACAGTGGTTCCCTTAACCCACCCAACAATATTGTTAATCTATCCAGCTATACTCTTAGCCCAGCAGAAGAATCTGTCCTATCTCAGGAACAACTCTGACATCATAATCAAAAAGTCTGACAAAGGAGGTGCTGTCGTCATCATGAATAGGTCCGAATATGAACGAGACGCTGCTAGGCAGCTCTCTAACTCCACATTCTACAGGCCATTACCTTCTGATCCCACTGAGGGTTACCAAAAGAAACTATACCATCTGCTCAGGAAACTCCCTGAAAAAGCACAGGAACAGATCTGCACAGACACACCCCTAGAACTCCGACCAGGGGTATTCTATCTGCTACCCAAGATCCATAAACCTGGAAACCCTGGATGCCCCATCATCTCAGGCATTGGCACCTTAACAGCAGGATTGTCTGGCTATGTGGACTCTCTCCTCAGGCCCTACGCTACCAGCACTCCCAGCTATCTTCGAGACACCACTGACTTCCTGAGGAAACTACAGTGCATCCGAAGAAGTGAGCTGTAGCTCACGAAAGCTCATGCTGAAATAAATTTGTTAGTCTCTAAGGTGCCACAAGTACTCCTGTTCTTTTTGCGGATACAGACTAACACGGCTGCTACTCTGAATACAGTCCATTGGTGATCTTCCTGAAAACACATCCTGGCCACTATGGATGTAGAAGCTCTTTACACCAATATTCCACACGAGGATGGACTACAAGCTATCAGGAACAGTATCCCTGATGAGGCCACGGCACACCTGGTGGGTGAGCTTTGTGACTTTGTTCTCACCCACAACCATTTCAGATTTGGGGACAATATATACCTTCAAGGCAGCGGCACTGCTATGGGTACCCGCATGGCCCCACAGTATGCCAACAGTTTTATGGCTGACTTAGAACAACACTTCCTCAGCTCTCGTCCCCTAACGCCCCTACTCTACTTGCGCTACATTGATGACATCTTCATCATCTGTACCTGTGGAAAAGAAGCCTTTGAGGAATTCCACCATGATTTCAACAACTTCCATCCCACCATCAGCCTCAGCCTGGACCAGTCCACACAAGAGTTCCACTTCCTGGACACTACAGTGCTAATAAGCGATGGTCACATAAACACCACCCTATACCAGAAACCTACTGCCTGCTATACTTACCTACATGCCTCCAGGGCTGGCGTTTCCATTAGGTGACCCTAGGCAGTCGCCTAGGGCGCCAGGATTCGGGGGTGGCATTTTGTGCGCTCCCCATGGGGCGCGCGGGAGCTTCCGGTTCCGCTCCCGTCGTGCTGCCGAAGAAGGACCTTCTGCCGACGTGTCGTGGAAAACAGCGGCAGGCAATTGAGCAGCTCAGTGACTGCTGCTGTCGCCTGTGGCATTTCGGCAGAAGGTCCTTCTTCGGCGGCACGACGGGAGCGGAACCGGAAGCTCCCGCACGCCCCGCGGGGAGTGCACAAAATGCCGCCCCCTGAATTCTGCCTACGGCGCCAGAAACTCTGAGGCTCCTGCACGCCTCCAGCTTTCATCCAGACCACATCACACGATCCATTGTCTACAGCCAAGCTCTAAGATACAACCGCATTTGCTCCAATCCCTCAGATAGAGATAAACACCCACAAGATCTCTATCAAGCGTTCTTACAACTACAATACCCACCTGCTGTAGTGAAGAAACAGACTGACAGGGCCGGAAGAGTACCTAGAAGTCACCTACTACAGGACAGACCCAACAAAGAAAGTAACAGAAAGACACTAGCCATCACCTTCAGCCCCAACTAAAACCTCTCCAGCGCATCATCAAGGATCTACAACCTATCCTAAAGGACGATCCCTCACTCTCACAGATCTTGGGAGACAGGCCAGTCCTCGCTTACAGACAGCTGCCCAACCTGAAGCAAATACTCACCAGCAACTGCACACCACACAACAAAAACACTAACCCAGGAACCTATCCTTGCAACAAAGCCCGGTGCCAACTCTGTCCACATAACTATTCAAGTGACACCATCATAGGGCCTAACCACATCAACCACACCATCCGGGGCTCGTTCAGCTGCACATCTACCAATGTGATATATGCCATCATGTGCCAGCAAAGCCCACTTAATCAGATGAATGCAGTGGAAAATACAGTAGGAAGATTAGATATATACACTCACAGACAGAGAACATGAAAAAATGGGTGTTCCCATACCAACTCTAATGAGACTAATCGAAAAGGTGGGCTATTAGCAGGAGAAACAAAACTTTTATAGTGATAATCAGGGTGGCCCATTTCCAACAGTTGACAAGAAGGAGTGAGTAACAGTAGGGGGAACATTAGCATGGGGAAATAGTTTAGTTTGTGTAATGACTCATCCAGTCCCACTCTTTATTCAAGACTAATTTAATGGTGTCTATTTTGCAAATTAATTCCAGTTCTGCAGTTTCTCGTTGGAGTCTGTTTTTGAATTTTTGTTGTTGAATAATTGAGACTTTTAGGTCTGTAATTGAGTGACCAGGGAGGTAGAAGTATCTCCGACTGGCTTTTGAATGTTATAATTCTTGACGTCTGATTTGTGTCCATTTATTCTTTTTTGTAGAGAGTGTCCGCTTGGCCAATGTACATGGCAGAGGGGCATTGCTGGCACGTGATGGCATAGATCACATTGGTAGATGTGCAGGTGAACAAGCCTCTGACACTGTGGCTGATGTGATTATGATGGTGCCCCCTGAATAGTTTTGTGGACAGAGTTGGCAACAGGCTTTGTTGCAGGGATAGGTTCCTGGGTTAGTATTTTTGTTGTGGGTTGCTGGTATTTGCTTCAGGCTGGGGGGCCTGGCGGCGGGGTGGGGTGTGTGCCGGGGCTCTGTTGGGGAGGCTGTGCAGGGGGCCGGGGCTGTGTTGGGGGCCTGGTGGGGAGCTGTGCTGGGTGGGCGGCTTGGGAAGCTGTGTAGGGGGCCTGGCGGCGGGGCTGGGCCCTGGGGCTGTGTCGGGGCCCGGCAGGGGTGGGGCTGGGCTGGGGTGTGTGCCGGGAGGCGTGGGGGCCGTGTAGGGAGGGCCTGGCGGGGTGGGGCTGGGCTGGGGTGTGTGTGTCGGGAGGGCCTGTGGGCCGTGTAGGGGCCTGGCGGGGTGGGGCTGGGCTGAGCCGGGGTGTGCTGGGAGGGCCTGGGGGCCATGTAGGGGCTGGCGGGGTAGGGGCTGGGCCGGGGCTGTGTCGGGAGGGCCTGGGGGCCGTGTAGGGGCCTGGCAGGGGTGGGGCTGGGCCGGGGTGTGCTGGGAGGGCCTCGGGGCCGTGTAGGGGGCCTGGCGGGGCTGGGCCGGGGTGTGTGCCGGGAGGGCCTGGGGCCGTGTAGGGGGCCTGGTGGGGCTGGGCCGGGGTGTGTGCCGGGAGGGCCTGGGGGCCATGTAGGGGGCCTGGTGGGGCTGGGCCGGGGTGTGTGTGCCGGGAGGGCCTGGGGGCCGTGTAGGGGCCTGGCAGGGGTGGGGCTGGGCCGGGGTGTGCTGGGAGGGCCTCGGGGCCGTGTAGGGGGCCTGGCGGGGCTGGGCCGGGGTGTGTGCCGGGAGGGCCTGGGGGCCGTGTAGGGGGGGCCTGGCGGGGCTGTGCCGGGGGGGGCCTGGGGGCCATGTAGGGGGGGGCTGGGGGCCGTGTAGGGGCCCGGCAGGGGGCTGGGCCAGGTGTGTGTGCCGGGGGCCTGGGGGCCGTGTAGGGGGCCCTGGCAGGGCTGTGCCGGGGGCCTGGGCCGGGGGCCGTGTAGGGGGCCCGGGGCCGTGTAGGGGCCTGGCAGGGGTGGGGACTGGGCCGGGGCTGGGCCGGGAGGGCCTGGGGCCGTGTAGGGGCGGCCCGGCGGGGGCTGGGCCCTGGGGAGGGCTGGGCCAGGGTGTGTGCCGGGGGCCTGGGGGCCGTGTAGGGGGCTCTGACCCTGGGGCTGTGCCGGGGGCCTGGGCCGGGGGGCCGTATAGGGGGGGCCCGGCGGGGGGGGGGGGGGCTGGGCCGGGAGGGCCGGGGGGCCGTGTAGGAGGGGCGGGGCCAGGCGCGAAGGGGGCGGGGCAGGGAGGAGAGCCAGGGCTCCTAGCACCGCCCCGTTGCAGGCCGCGCGGAGCGCGCTGATTGGCTGCGTATCGCTGCGGGTGACGTCTCTGCGCCGGGCCTGCTGCCATTGGCGGAGCGCGGCGCGGCTCAGCGCGTGGGCGCTGCCGGGAGTCGCAGGACCCCGCATCGGCCGCTCGCGCTGCGCTGCGCCGCGCCGGGCAGGTGGGGGCGGGGCGGGCTCCGCGCCGGGCTCCCTCCCCCCCCCGGTGCCGCGCTGCTGCTCCCCGGGCGGGGCTGTCCTCGCGCGTGGCCGCCCCCGGCCTTTGGGCGCTTAATGCCCGCGGGCCTTACAGCCCGCCCGGGAGCCGCCCGCCCCGCCCCGCGCCGCGCCTGCCCCCTTCCCAGCACCCTCCCGGGTCTGCCCCAGTCCCGCCTGGCCCAGGCCCAGTGACCCCCAGTCCCGCCTGCCCCTGCCCAGTGACCCCAGTCCCACCTGCCCCCGGCCCAGTGACCCCCAGTCCCGCCTGCCCCCGGCCCAGTGACCCCCAGTCCCGCCTGCCCCCTGCCCAGTGACCCCCAGTCCCGCCTGCCCCCGGCCCAGTGACCCCCAGTCCCGCCTGCCCCCGGCCCAGTGACCCCCAGTCCCGCCTGCCCCTGCCCAGTGACCCCCAGTCCCGCCTGCCCCCGGCCCAGTGACCCCCAGCCCAGCCCGCCCCAGTCCCACCTGGCCCCCTGGCCAGTGACCCCCTGTCAGGTCCCCCCCCCCCAGCTCCTACAGAGCAGGGAGACGTGGGAACGGGAATTGGGGGGAGGGCCCGTGACCCCCAGGGTCACCTCTTGAGCAGGGAGCTCTGTCCCCATCAGCTGCCGGGTCTCTGCTGGAGGCTCCCAGGCATCGCCCCGTCTTTTGGTGCTAGTGCCCCACAGGTGGGTTGGGGGTTCACGTTTCAGGGCCGTCCGCTGGGACCTGCCTCGTGCTCCCCACGCAGTCCCGCCCGGCCGCCCACCCGCCCAGGAAGGGCCGTGCCCAGGCCCCGCGCCCCCCAGCGGGGCCCGTGTCTCAGGCCTGCGCTCTCCCCCCAGCCTGCCCCTGCCGTGAGGATGGGGTTGCACTGGAGACGGCTCCTGCCCTTGCTGCTGGGGCTGCTGCTGGGCCCCTGGGGCACAGGCTCCTCCCCAGCTGAGCCCTGCCGGACCTGCCGGGACCTTGCCAGCAGCTTTCTCAAGGTGCTGGGCTGCAGGGGCTGTGGGGCAGAGGGAGGTGACCAGGCATTTCCCAGGGCCAGGCCCTGAGCGCAGCAGGATTGGTGCCCCCCATGGGCACTAGTGCTGAGTTCCCCACACAGCACTGCCCCCCCCCAAAGGGAGAGGCTGAGCATGGGGCTGGGGCTATGGGGCAGAGCTAGGTTGGGCTAGGCTTGTTGCTGGGATGGGGCTGTGCTGGGTGGGTGGGCTGGGAGGGGTTTGCTGTGGGGCTGGGCCTCGGGCTGTGACCTTCCCTTGCTTCCCCAGGGCCTGGAGCGGACAGAGCGGGAGAATTTCGGGGGAGGGAACACGGCCTGGGAGGAGGAGAAGCTGGCGAAATATGCGCACAGGTGAGCAGGTGGCATGCGCTCCCTCTGCCTGATTCCTGCCCCACTCACCCATGGGTGGTGTGGACAGGAGCTCAGTGCCATTCCTCCCTCCAGTCGGGGGCTCTGGCCTGGAGGTGAAGATCCCACAGAGAGCAGGCTTCCTGGAGCTCCAGTTGCTATCATGACCTTGGGGCTGGCTGGCTGGATCAGTAGTTTTGTGGGGGAGTGCTATGGGGCTGGCGGTTTGGGTCAGGGAGGAGGGAGGCGCTATGGGGAGGTCAGGGGAGACTGTGGGGCAGTGGTTGCGTCGTGGGAGGCAGGAGGGTGCTATGGGGCTGGTGGTCTGGGCAGGGAAGAGGGTGATATGGGTCTGGTGGTCTGGGCTAAGGAGCTGGTCTGGTTGGGGGGTGCTATGGGGATGGCGGGTGGGTCAGGGGAGGAGAGGGGCGCTATGGGGCCGATGGTCCGGGCATGGGCAGGACTATGAGACCATAGGTTGGGGCATGGGAAGGAGGGTGTTATGGGGCTGGTGGTCTGGGTTGGGGGGGTGCTGTGGGGCTGGTGGTCTGGGTAGTGGGGTTGCTGTGGTGGTCTAGGTAGGGGGTTGTGGGGCTGGAGGTCTGGGTAGGGGGGTTGCTGTGGGGCTGGAGGTCTGGGTAGGGGGGTTGCTGTGGGGCTGGTGGTCTGGGTGGGGGGGTTGCTGTGGGGCTGGAGGTTTGGGTAGGGGGGTTGCTGTGGTGGTCTAGGTAGGGGGTTGCTGTGGGGCTGGAGGTCTGGGTAGGGGGGTTGCTGTGGTGGTCTGGGTGGGGGGGTTGCTGTGGGGCTGGAGGTCTGGGTAGGGGGGTTGCTGTGGTGGTCTAGGTAGGGGGGTTGCTGCGGGGCTGGAGGTCTGGGTAGGGGGGTTGCTGTGGTGGTCTAGGTAGGGGGTTGCGGTGGGGCTGGAGGTCTGGGTAGGGGGGTTGCTGTGGAGGTCTAGGTCGGGGGGTTGCTGTGGGGCTGGAGGTTTGGGTAGGGGGGTTGCTGTGGTGGTCTAGATAGGGGGTTGCTGTGGGGCTGGAGGTCTGGGTAGGGGTGTCATGGAGTCACAGTCTGTGCTGGGGAATAGCTCTGCATGAAGCCAGGCAGGACTCGGGGCAGCGTCTCCCCTCAGGGCCGCACTCACCAGGGCAAGGAGCCTGCTCAGCTTCGGTGCTTCCTGGGTCCAGCCTTGGAGCGTTCAGCCCCATGGTCACCCCATTCGCTCCCTGCAGCAAGTCCCCCTGGATGGGACCCCAGGGAGCCTCACATGCCCCCAACGGGCCCTCCCCCCACCTGCAGCCAGCGGTGACTCCCAGCCCTCGTGTGATACAGACGGGTTCCTAGTGTAGAACAGAGCTTGTGAGCACCACAGAAATCAGGGACCTGCAGCAGAATCCAGCTGGGGGGGGATCCAGGGCCCTGGGCTCTCCCCCTGAGTCCCAAGCCAGGAGACTGCCCACCCAGCTTCCATCAGCCCAGCCTCAGACATGCCCGTTGCCCCTCCTCCATCCTGGGCAAACAGGTCACCACCTCTCACTTTGCTCCAGCTTGTCAGACCATCAGTTGCCAGGTTACGAAGCACTTCGGCCATTCTCTGTGTGCACTAGGGGCTCTGCAAAAATCACACACCTTTGTCCTGCCACCTAGGCATTGGGGTGTAATACAGGGAAACTGAGGCACACACAGTATTCATGCAAAACATTAAGAAAAAACCTCCTGCTTTGTCACAGGGAAGAGGGCACTGTGGGGGCTGTTGGTCTGTGGGGGAGCGCTATGGGGTCCGGTGAGTGAGATGGGAAGGAGGGTCCTGTGGGGCTGATGCTATGGGGCCGTGCCTGCCATGTCCTGACCCCCGTTCCTGCGCAGTGAGACACGCCTGCTGGAGGTGCTGGAGAGCGTGTGTGGCAAGTCGGACTTCGCGTGTCACCAGCTGCTGGAGCAGAGTGAGGACCATGTGGAGAGCTGGTGGTTCCAGGGGTGAGTGATGGACAAGGAGTAGCAGGGTCTGTGCCACACCGGGGCTCTGCTCTGGGCCTGGCCCAGGTGCCCATCCGGACACGGGCTGGGCCGTGCACTGCCCCATCCTGGGGTGGCAGGGGTGGGGCCCCAGCAGCAGGGTGTGGGGAGGAGGAGGGGGACTTTGCATCCCAGCCAGTGCTCCCAGCAGTGCATCCTGCCCAGATGTCCGTGTCCAGGGCAGTGAAAGTGCCTGGGCATTGCAGTGGCACAACCAGCGGTGGTAGCACAGGGTGCAGTGTTTATGTAGGACCTACCTTAATGGGCTTCTCCTGTGGCGGTAACAGTGTGTCCTGCTGTATCCCTCAGACAGCAGCAGCACCTCGACTTCTTCCAGTGGCTCTGCATGGACACTCTGAAGGTCTGCTGCCCACCTGGCACCTATGGCTCTGACTGCCTGCGTGAGTCGCCAGCCCTGCTGGCTTCTGGAGCACCTCTCCTCAGGGCCAGGCTGGGGGCACCATGGGAAGGGATGGGGGGGGGGCCTGGATGGGTGCCATGGGCAGGAACTGGGGCCTGGGAGGGGCAGCACTGGGCAGGAACTGGGGCTCTGAGGGGTGGCACCATGGGTAGGGGTTGGGGCAGAGGAACAGGTGCCATGGGCAGGGTCGGAGGTGGGCGCGGGGCACGGTGGGACAGGACAGGTTCTGTGCCCGGCACCGGTGATCAGCACAGTAACCCGTCTCCCTGCAGCATGTGCTGGTGGGCACCAGCAGCCGTGCAGCGGGAACGGTAAATGTGACGGCGAGGGGACGCGCACGGGCACTGGCCTATGCATGTGCAGCCCGGGCTACGGCGGCTCCTACTGCTCTGAGTGCGCAGACGGCTACTACGAGGCAGCCAGGAACGAGAGCCACCTGATATGTGCTGGTAGGTAGTGCGGCCTGGCACATGTGGGGCGGGCTGGGAACAGCGCGTGCCCTGGCAAGCAGGGTGCGAGCTGCACTGCCCCTACTGCTTGGGATGGGGGGTCAACAAGCATGTGGACAAGGGGGATCCAGTGGGTACAGTGTATTTGGATATTCAGAAAGCCTGTGACCAGCTCCCACACCAAAGGCTCTTAAGCAAAGTAAGGAGTCCTGAGAGAAGAGAGAAGGTTCTCTCGTGGATCAGTAGCTGGTTAAAAGACAGGAAACAAAGGGTAGGAATAAATGGTCAGTTTTTAAATAGTGGTGTCCCCCAGGGCTCTGTACTGGGGCCGGTCCTGTTCAACATATTCATAAATGATCTGGAAAAAAGGGGTAACAGTGAGGTGGCAAAATTTACAGATGATACAAAACTACTCAGGATAGTTAAGTCCCAGGCAGACACTGAAGCGCTACAAAAGGATCTCACAGAACTGGGTGACTGGGCAACAAAATGGCAGATGAAATTCAGTGTTGATCAATGCAAAGTAATGCACATTGGAAAACAGAATCCCAACTATACATATAAAATGATGGGGTCTAAATTAGTTGTTACCACTCAAGAGAGATCTTGGAGTCATTGTGGATAGTTCTCGGAAAACATCCACTCAATGTGCAGCGGCAGTCAAAAAAGTGAGCAGAATGTTGGGACTCATTAAGAAAGGGACAGATAATAGAGAAAATATTGTATCCCCTCTGTATAAGTCCCTGGTACGCCCACACCTTGAATACTGCGTGCAGATGTGGTCGCCCCATCTCAAAAAAGATGTATTGGAAAAGGGAGACAAAAATGATGAGGGGTATGGAACAGCTGCCATATGAGGAGAGATTACTAAGACTGGGACTGTTCAGCTTGGAAAAGAGACGACTAAGGGGGGGTATGATAGAGGTTGTCACGGACTTGCAGATCGGGCCCACTCTTGGCCCCGTGTGGTCCGTGGGGGGTGCCCCTTTCAGGGCGACAGCCCTTCTCGGGGGTCCACTCTCTCAGGGTCAGGCCCCTCCACCTCCTGGAGCCGCACCTCTCTGAGCCTCAGCACGTCTGTCTCTGCCATGGGCCCCTCAGGGAGTCCCCTCGCTCTGGGCCCCCAGGGCCTCCTCACCCCCGAAGGGGTTGATGCCCCCTGTTCTCTAGCCCCCAGTGACTCTCCCCCAGCGTAACACAGGAGGGTTTAGTGAGCGTTGAACCCAGCACAGGAAACACTCAGGGCCTCAGGCCTGGCCTCCCTCAGCCCAGCACATCCCAGTCCCCCTGCAGCCAGGTGGGCTCTGCCTGCTCCCCCTCTCCAGCCCAGAGCCCCCTGCTTCCCAGCTGGGCCTCCAATATCCCTGGCCCCAGGCCTGCCTCTGTCCATTGGCTTCTCTCCAGGGAAACAGGGTCCCCTGGGCCCCCTTTCCTCTCCCCGCAGCCCATTGTCCTCCCACTGGCCAGAACCAGCTGTGATTCCTGAGCTGGGCCTTTGGGTCACCAGATCACCGTCGCTGGGGTCTCCATCCTCCAGGCCAGCGGTTGGAGTCCCAAGTTCCCTCTCCAGTCCTCTGTACCAGCAAACTCCCTCTCCCATCACCTCTGTAAACCCGTAGCACCCAGGGACAGTGAGTCCCACCCTCCCTGCATGCAAACCATCGGAAAACCAAGAAAATCCCCCATAGGAAACAAGGAAAAACAAGAAACTTTCCCACTTCGTGTCAGAGGTCAATAAAATCATGACTGGTGTGGAGAAAGTAAATAAGGAAGTGTTTGTTATTTACTCCTTTTGATAACACAAGAACCAGGGGTCACCCAATGAAATTAATAGGCAGAGGGTTTAAAACAAACAAAAGGAAGTATTTCTTCACACTACACATAGTCAGTCTGTGGAACTCCTTGCCAGGGGATGTTGTGAAGGCCAAGACTATAACAGGGTTCAAAAAAGAACCAGAGAAGTTCATGGAGGACAGGTCCATCAATGGCTATTAGCCAGGCTGGGCAGGGAGGGTGTCCCTGGCCTCGGTTTGCCTGAAGCTGGGAGTGGGCGACAGGGGATGGGTCACTGGATGATTCCCTGCTCTGTTCATTCCCTCTGGGGCACCTGGCATTGGCCGCTGTCGGCAGACAGGACACTGGGCTGGATGGTCCTTTGGTCTGACCCAGTCTGGTGGTTGTGTAAGAGCTGGCAATGGGCTCCGCTCTAGGGCTGGCTGGAGCCCCGGGTGACTGGATCTGTCAGCCTGCTGGGTTTGCCTGGGCAGATGGCGAGGGGCGGGGCTGGGCTCTGCTGCACGCTCACAGCCTGTCTCTCCCCTGTCCTGGCAGAGTGCTACCGGGCATGCGGGCGCTGCTCGGGGCCAGAGGACTCCAGCTGTCTGCGCTGCAAGAGGGGCTGGGCGCTGCACGAGCACAGGTGCATTGGTGAGTTCCTGCCGCCCCTGGAGCGCTCAGGCCCTGGCCCCACCTTGCGGGGGCTAGTAAGGCAGAAGATGCTGGGGAGGGAAGGCCCTGGTGCCTAGGAGCCCTGAGGTGAGCTTTAACCTGTGCCTGGGTGTTGTGCCCCCGGGCCAGGGCTGAAGCGACAGGGACGTGGCTCAGCACGCTGGGCCTTTGTCACTGTGGGCAGGGGGGTGGGGGCTGGGGCTGGGCTGTGAGGCGCAGGGGTGGGTATGGGGTGAACCGTGGGGTGCAGGGCTGGGCAGGTGTGGGGCAGGGGGAGGGGCAGTGGGCCTGAAGCCACTCTCTTCGCAGACATTGATGAATGCGGCACGGAGATGGCACATTGTCGGGCCAACCAGTTCTGCGTCAACACCGAAGGCTCCTATGAGTGTCGAGGTCAGAGCTTGTCCCCGGGGCCGGGCCTGTGCAGCCCGTTGGCGTTTGCACCCTCGTCGCGGCACGGCCTCGCCCGTGCCTGCCCTGGGCGGGGCGTGCCCTCGCGGCACGGCCTCGCCTGTGCCTGCCCTGGGCGGGGCAGAGCGCTGGGCTACCTGGCCATTCCCGTGCCCTGTCCTTCGGTGCAGCGGTCCCAGAGCCCGGCGCGGGAGGGGGTGTGGTGGTCCCTGCAGGGCGTAGCCAAGTCAGGATCCATGTGCTGCTGCCCCCGCAGGGCACCCCGCTCTCTGCGGAAGGGAATCCGACTCAGTGCTGCCCCTCACCCTTCATCGCCCCGTGCAGAATGAGGGCTGGTCCTGGGGTGCTGGGCCGCACCTGGCACCTGATGCACCTCGGCTGTGGCTCCCCCGCCGGCCCGGCCTGCGCTGCTCTGCTCTGGCCAAGCTGGGGGGACAGGTTCTAGCCACCAAAATCCTCGGCAAGGTGGGTCCGTCTGTCCCTGGGGGATGCAGCCCCCCCGCTTGTGTGGGTGCCCGGTGGTGCCGTCGGTGCCCTCACGCCCGCTCTGTCCCTAGACTGTGCCAAGGCCTGTGTCGGCTGCATGGGCGCCGGGCCTGCCCGCTGCAAAAGGTGCAACAAAGGCTACCAGCGGGATGGAGCAAAGTGCCTGGGTGAGTGCCGTGCCCTCCTGCCCCACAGGCTCTGACCGCCCCCCTGCCCTGCCCCCGCCCCACCGGCTCTGACCTCCGCGCTGCCCCCACCCTGCCCCACCGGCTCTGACCTCTCCCCCCCGCCCCACTGGCTCTGACCTCCCCCCTGCCCTGCCCCTGCCCCACTGGCTGTAATCTTCCCTCCCCCACACCCCACCGGCTCTGACCTCCCCGTGCTTGCCTTGCCCCTGCCCGACCGGCTCTGACTGCCCCCGCCCTGCCCCACCGGCTCTGCCTCACCCACGGCTCTGATCTCTCCCCGCCCCCGCCCCACTGGCTCTGGACCCTCCCCGCGCTGCCTGTGCCCTGCCCACCGGCTCTGACCTCCCACTAGCTCTGACCCCCACCCCACCCCACCCCACCAGCCTGACCTCCCCTGTCCTGCCCCACCGGCTCTGACCTCCTCCCCACACTGCTCCCACCGGCTCCCCCCCGCCCCACCGGCTCTGACCTCCCCTGCCCTGCCCCTGCCCCACTGGCTCTGACCTCCCCTGCCCTGCCCCTGCCCCTGCCCCACTGGCTGTAATCTTCCCTCCCCGACACACCCCACCGGCTCTGACCTCCCCGTGCTTGCCTTGCCCCTGCCCGACCGGCTCTGACTGCCCCCGCGCTGCCCCACCCTGCCCCACCGGCTCTGACCTCCTCACCGGCTCTGATCTCTCCCCGCTACCCCCGCCCCACTGGCTCTGGCCTCCCCTCGCCCGCGCTGCCTGTGCCCTGCCCCACCGGCTCTGACCTCCCACTAGCTCTGACCCCACCCCCACCCCACCCCACCAGCTCTGACCTCCCCTGTCCTGCCCCACCGGCTCTGACCTCCCCACACTGCTCCCACCCTGCCCCACCGGCTCTAATTCCCCGCCCCACGGCTCTGACCTCCCCTGCCCTGCCCCTGCCCCACTGGCTCTAATCTTCCCTACCCTGACACACCCCACCGGCTCTGACCTCCCCTGCCCCACCGGCTCTGACCTCCCCGTGCTTGCCTTGCCCCTGCCCGACTGGCTCTGACCTCCCCACCCTGCCCCTTCCCTGCCCCACGGCTCTGACCTCCCCTGCCCCACCGGCTCTGACCTCCCCACCCTGCCCCTTCCCTGCCCCACCAGCTCTGACCTCCCACTAGCTCTGGGACCCCCGCCCCACCGCTCTGACCTCCCCTGCCCTGCCCCACCGGCTCTGACCCCTCCCCCGCCCTGCCCTGCCCCACCAGCTTTAATCTGCCCTCCCCCGCCCCGCCGTCTCTAATGCCCTCCCTCACCCTGGCAGACGTGGACGAGTGTGCCAGCGCGCAGGAACCCGTCTGCACCGGGGCCCACGAGGTGTGTGAGAACACGGACGGCAGCTACCGGTGCGTGTGTGCAGAGGGCCACGTGCGCAGGGACGGCGAGTGTGTGGAGGACAAACCCCCAGGTGAGACTCTGCAGGGACCCCCCTGGCTCCTCCCCCTCCAGGGGCCCTGGGGAGTCTGGGTGGGAGGGGTCTCACATGTGGGGGGGGTCCTGGGCTGGGGGTGGTACTGCTTCCCAGAGGGGTTGGGCTGGGGTTTCACCCGGGGATGCGGTGCTGCTCCCTGGGGGCGGGACGGGGGTTTCTCTGGAGAGTCTCTGTCCTAGGAAGGAGGAGAGGATGGAAGATGGTAAAATGCAGGTAGGATCTGATGAGTAAGGCTGTGAGTTGGTCATGGAGGTCACAGATTCTGTGACTTCCCATGACTTCTGCAGCGGTTGGTGCACCTGGCTCTGGGGCAGGTCAGGCAGTCCCTGTGCCAGTCATAATAGGGCAGTCTTGGGCCCCTGCCCCCCTCCCCAGCAGAGTGTGGGAGGGGGCAGGGGGTTGGGATGAAGGGGCGCTGGTGGTGCTTACCCGAGGGGCTCCCCGGAAGCGGTGACATCGCCCTTGCTCAGCTGCTAGGTGGGGGCAGGGCTGGGTAGCTCTGTGTGCTGCCTGTGCCCAGAGCTCCAGCTTCACAGCACACATTGGTGGGGAACCATAAAGACACCATAATAGAGGCTCAACTTAAATGTGTGCCCCAAATTAAAAAACACAGTAAGAGAACCAAAAAAACTGCCACCCTGGCTAAACAACACAGGGAAAGAAGCAGTGAGAGGCAAAAAGGCGTCCTTTAAACATGGTAAGTTAAATCCTAGTGAGGAAAATAGAAAGGAGCATAAACTCTGGCGGAAAGCCAGAAAAGAATTTGAAGAACAGCTAGCCAAAGACTCAAGAACTAACAGGACATTTTTAAGTACATCAAAGCAGGAAGCCTGCTAAGCAACCAGTGGGGCCACTGGACGATCGAGGTGCTAACGGAGCACTCAAGGATGACAAGGCCGTTGAGGAGAAACTAAATGAATTCTTTGCATCGGTCTTCATGGCTGAGGATGTGAGGGAGATTCCCAAACCTGAGCCATTGTTTTTAGGTGACAATCTGAGGAACTGTCCCAGACTGCGGTGTCATTAGAGGAGGCTTTGGAACAAATTGATAAATTAAACAGTAGTAAGTCACCAGGACCAGATGGTATCACCCAGGAGTTCTGAAGGAACTGAAATGTGAAATTGCAGAACTAATAACTGTGGTTTGTAACCTATCATTTAAATCAGCTTCTGTACCAAATGAGTGGAGGAGAGCTAGTGTGACACCAGTTTTTAAAAAGGGCTCCTGAGGTAACCCTGGCAATTCCCTTAGTTTGCCAGAAGCTGGGAATGGGCGATGGGATGGCTCACTTGGTGATTCCCTGCTCTGTTCAGTCCCTCTGGGGCACCTGGCATTGGCCACTGTTGGCAGACAGGACACTGGGCTGGATGGACCTTTGCTCTGACCTGGTACGGCCATTCTTTTGGGTTCCTGGCCTGGGGCGTTACCCCCTGACTGCCTCCCTTTGTCCCCCGCAGACGCCCCGGCAAAGGGCTTTTTCGACGAGGTGACAGAGGACGAGGTGGTGGTGCTGCAGCAGATGTTCTTCGGCGTGGTGATCTGTGCGCTGGCCACGCTGGCTGCCAAGGGCGACATGGTCTTCACCGCCATCTTCATTGGCGCGGTGGCAGCCATGGCTGGCTACTGGCTCTCGGAGCGCAGCGACCGCGTGCTCGACGGGTTCCTGAAGGGCAGATAGCTCCGGGCGGGAGGCTCCTCCCTGCCCCGATACAGGGCCTGGGTGGGCGAGGCCCGTAGCACCGGCTTGGGGACTGTCCCTGTAATGTGGAGCAGGGGGCCCCAGGACTGAGGGTGGGGTGGGAAGCTGGTGGGGGGCCCCTGGCTCTGGGGGGTCCCAGGGGGTGGGGTGGTGCAGGGCAGGATCTGGCACCCCCTGGCCAGGCCTGTCCAGAGTTCTCAGAGTTGCTTTCCCCTGGAGATGTTTTGTCCATGTGGATCGCACTTGCTGTTTAGGCGCTTCGTGCCGTGTCACTGGGGCTGTGCCCTGCATGTGCCCCCCCTCCAGCGCATGGGGCTGCAGGGCAGGTGGTGGGTCCCGCTGGGAGTTGCCAGGCCGGAGGAGACCTAGCGCTGCAGAGTGGAGCGCTCCAAAGATGGCATCTGCCCAGTCGGGGGCCTTGTGTCTGGCACAGCAACGGGCAGCATGCCAGGCCCCCCCGGCAGAGAACAGCCTGCCTGCTGGGAGAAAGGGGGCTGCTGGTACCCCCTGGCGCCACACCGGAAGCCTTTGGCAGGGGTGGCCGGGGCTGTGTCCCGTGCGACAGGCAGGGACTCGTCAGCCGGGTTTGGTCCCGTTGCCTCTCTCGCTGTCTGGGGCTGGAGCTGTTTCTCCTGGGCTTAAGAACATAAGAATGGCTGGACTGGGTCAGACCAAAGGTCCATCCAGCCAGGCTTGAATGATCTTTAGGAAAGACACCAGGGAGGGTGGCTGGCCAATTGACGTGGAGTCTGCCCCCATCTCCACATGTGGTGCAGGATGGGCCTGCCAGAGAGCTGGGAGCTGGCGGACGCTGGCTCGCCCTTGGCCAGCGGGGGCGATGTGCAGAGAGGACAGATCCGTCAGCCCCAGAGACCTGCCTTGGGATCCCCACTGAGTGAGTGTGGGGGTAGCATGCTGAGCCACCTCGGCAAGCTGCAGCCTCCAGAGGGGAGCAGCTGTGCAGAGCTCCCCATGCAGGCTCCCAGCAGAGCTCAGCCAGCCCTCGGGTGCAGCCTGGGGCTCTGGGTGGAGAACAGGGCCGTGGGTCTTGGGAGAGTGGGAGGGGAACTGGTGGATGGGTGGAGAGTTGCAGTCAGGCTGAGTGTTCCTGGGCTGCAGCCTGCCTCATCTCCTCGTGTCTGCGGGATGGGGGAAGCAGTGAGAAAAGGGCCTGGTGGGATCCCCGGCTGGGGCCCGCTCTGGAGCGCCACAGGGGTGTTTTATGTCTGTTGGTGGCAAACAGGACGGTCCTAGGAGAGCCCCATCTGCAGAATGGGTTTGGGACCAGAGTCCTCCGGGGACCTCTCAGGCTGACCATGTGCTGGCTGCCGAGAGCGTGTGGGGCTGATGGTTGGTCAGTGGAGAGTGGCTGGGTTCTCCCGGGATCCGACACTGCTGCTGGCTGAGAGGAGGGGCAGGCGTCTCCTAGGTGTTGACGTGGTGGTGGATGGCTTGGAGTGCCAGCACAGTGTGGAGCGGCAGCATTTGTGCCCGGCGGGCTTGGGGAGCTTGCTGTGAGGCTGCGGAAAGCTCTGCTCAGGGCTGCACCGGGGCACAGCTGCAAGGTCAGGGTCCATGAGATCTTTGGGGGCTGGGACACGGATCTGAGCGGCCAGGAGCGGGTCCCAGGGGAAGTCTGGCAGGAGGTGCAGCATATGCCCAGGATGGCTTGTGGCCCAGTCGTTTGAGGCAGGTCCTTGGTGTGGTTTGGGATTTGCACTGCAGGTGGTGGTGGGGTGGGTGTCTCCCCAGGGAGGTAGGCACCTGCTCAGCCCTATGAGCTCTGCACTGGCCTCTGCAGCCCTGGAGGGGGGCAGCTGGCAGCGGAGGCCAGACAAATTCAAATTGGAAGTTGGGTGCGTGACTGACCCCAGGAAGGGGCGGGACGGACGCTGGCCAGCTCTGGACGCTGCCGGGCCCAGCACAGGGGTAGCTGGGCAGGACGGACTGGCCTGTGCTGGGCAGGAGTCAGGACGTGAGCAAATGGCCCCTTCTGGCCTTGAACCCTGAGTCTCTGGAGGGCTCCTGACTTCTCTTGGCTGAGCCAGTCGATGCAGGTGGTTGGGAGCAGGCCCTGTTGCCTCAGGGCAGGGGAGGCTTTGGCTCGTGCTGGCGGAGCTGCGCTGAGAACTGGGTCCCAGGGGGAATGGCGAGAGCTGCAAACCAACCCTGAGCGTCTCCAGTGAGGACAGTGGAGGCAGTGCTGAGCTTTGCTGGCTTGGCTCCAGAATAGGACTCAGCCCCCCAAAGTCTCCAGGTACTTTACTGGAGGAAGGGGGATCTGGAGGCTGCTGCTTGTCTGTCATGAGAAAGTCCCTGAAAGGGGCGGGGGTGTTTGGGGCAGAGACTGAACGTGTCTGGAGAGCCTGTTGGAAAGGAACTCTAGCAGGCAGCTGGCTGGTTCCGGCCCAAGCCTGGGAGATGTAGGTGAGCTGGCACAGAGGGCAGGGCAGGGGCCGGAGCTTGCATTCAATTAGCAGGGGGCCCTTGCCCACTGTGTCAGAGCTGCTTCCTGGCTGGAGGCTGGAAAACAGCCTGCCTTCTGCGCGGACAGTGGGGTGCTGAGGGGCAGATGTTCCCAGCTCTGGCTGCTGTTGTCCCTAGTTCTGTTGGTCCTAGAGCCCTCCCAGGCATGAAGGGGACTGACTGGAGTGCGAACCCCTGCATGAGACGATGGAGCTGCCAGGGGTCACGCCAGACTCCACAGACTGAAATCAGCTTGGCCTTGTGGGACTGTGATCCAGCCCAGGTGAAGCGCTGCTGTCTGGTGCATTGTGCCTGGGCACTGCCCGCTGGCAGGGGTTTGACGCACGCTGGGGAACTGGGACGTGTCTGCATGTAGCTGGTGGAGATGAGGGTGCCGGACTCTGCCCTGGGTTGCTGGCTCCCAGAAGTTCTGCTGCCGGGCACTGCCAGCCCCCTGGGCAAAGGGTGAATATCGAGCAGCTGCTGAGCCTCCCCTTGCACTGCTGTGATCTCAGTCTCCAGTGTTTGCTGTTCTGCTCAAGTGCCCTTGGCGCCTGCTTCATGGGGGGACGATGAAGGGTCCTTACACGGAGGAAGAGCCGGGTTGTGAAACTCCTCCCCAGGGACGTCCTCTACTGCATGCCAGCTCTGGGGGCAGTGCGGGGTGTCCACAGGTGGGACACAGCTGGGGAGCGAGGTCCTGCTCACCTTTGGGCTGAACGGGAAGGAGACGCCCCCCGCACTGCGCCACAGGGACCACATGGCTGAATTGGCTGAAGAGAAGCTCCTGCCCCAGGATCTACCCAGCTGCCCCCTTTGGCATGAGCCTCAGTCTGGGGACCCGTCACTCTGGTGGTGGAGCACCTCGCCCCGGGCCCCCATGGCAGAGGGGACGCAGGCCCAGGCAGATGAAGTGACTGGGAACTGAGCCTTGGTGGTCTCTATCCCTGCCCTCGGGGGGAGAACAGGGGCAGGGTCCCTGCTGAAGGATGGGAGCCTGGGCAGGGCTGGAGCTGAGTGCCCAGCGAGGCTGGGTGCTGGCACCGGGCTAGCTGAGAACAGCAGCACTGGACCTGCTCAGCACAAGGCCCCTGACTCGGGCCTCTGATCTCTTGGGGGGCAGCAGAGCGGTGGCAGGTGCCCGCGAGGCAGGACCACAGGGGGCCACTCCTGGGCTCTGGGAAGGGAGGCACCTGCCCCTGCTGGTGTGAAGGGGCTTTTAAAGAGTGCTCTGTCCTGCCCCCGCATCTGTGGCCTCATGGCTGCCAGCCAATGGCAGAGAGAAGCAGGGCCAGTCCTGGTGGAGTGCCAGGTGGGGGGCCCCAAGGCTAGAAAAGCAGGTTTAATACTGGCCGTGGGGCCTGATCCACAGACACCACCCCCCCCCCCAGGTCCTGCGGGAGCTGGCTGCAGCCCCACTCCAAAGCCCACGGAGGCATCCTAGCCCACGCTGACTGCTCCCGGAGCAACAGCTTGAGATGGGTACCCTGACCAGCGAGGCCTGGCTCAGCCCCTCACTCCAGCACTGCTCAGGGCCCCGGGCATGCCTGCACCCTCTCCACCAACCAGCGCCGCAGGGGCAAAGGGGGTTAGTTTGAATATGCCCCCCCGGCTGCCTAGATCCGTTAGCACTAGGGCTGGCAAGAGATTAAAAAACTGGTATCTACAGTGTGATTATTTGTTTTCTACATTTTCAAATATGTCAATTTCAATTATAGTACAGAATACAAAATGTACAGTGCTCACTTTGATTATGAATATTGACACTGTAAAAAGACAAAAGAAATAGTATTTTTCAGTTCACCTCATACAACTACTGTAGTGCAATCTCTTTATCATGAAAGTTGAATTTACAAATGTAGAATTATGTACAAAAAAGTCTGCATTAAAAAATAAAACAATGTAAAACTTTAAACCTACAAGTCCACTCAGACCTACTTCTTCTTTAGCCAATCACTCAGCCAAACAAGTTTGGTTACATTTACAAGAGATAATGCTGCCTGCTTCTTGTTTACAATGTCACCTGGAAGTGAGAACAGGCGTTCGCATGGTGCTGTTGTAACTGGAATCACAAGATGTTTACGTGCCAGATGCCCTAAAGTTTCACACGTCCTTTCATGCTTCAGCCACCATTCCAGGGGACATGCGTCCATGCTGATGACAGATGCTGCTCGATAACGATCCAAAGCAGTGTGGACCGACCCATGTTCATTTTCATCATCTGAGTCAGATGCCACCAGCAGAAAGTTGATTTTCTTTTTTAGTGGTTCGGGTTCTGTAGTTTCTGCATGGGAGTGTTGCTCTTTTAAGACTTTTGAAAGCATGCTCCACACCTTGTCCCTCTCAGATTTTGGAGTGAGTGCTGTAGCTATCCTTAGAAATCTCATATGGGTATCTTCTTTGTGTTTTGTCAAATCTGCAGTGAAAGTGTTCTTAAAACAAACATGCTGGGTCATCACCCAAGACTGCCATAATGTGAAATATGTGGGTAAAACAGAGCCAGAGCCATACAATTCTCCTCTGAGATGTTCAGTCACAAATTTAATTAACACTTTTTTAATGAGTATCATCAGCATGGAAGCAAGTCCTCTGGAATGGTGTGTTCAGGGGCGGGGCATGGAGCACAGGGAGGGGCTGTTTTGGGGGGGCGGGGCCTGGCAGCTTGCCCCTGGAGTCAGAATTCAGCCCCTTTCTTCCTCCCACCCCCAGCTTGGTTTCTCACTGAACTGAGAGCCCCAACTCCACTGCAGGGGGGAGGGGGGATCTCCAGACCCAGCTCCATCCCCCCCAAGCTGGCAGGTCCCAGCCTCGCCCATGGCCGCGGCTGCTGTGTTGGTCCGGCCTGGTCATGGCTGTTTGTAATTCTTGGGTCGCACCGCAGGAAAATACACGTGTTCCCACCCAGCCGCGCGCGGTGCTCCTTGGGCTCGGGGGTGGGGGCTGGAATGGGGTGCAGCTCCCCCTGCACCCTATGGGGAGGTGTGGGGGGTCAAATGCTGGCTGGGGGGGAGCTGGTGCTTGGGGCAAAGGGGGGGGCACACAGCGGAGTGGTCTTGGGAGCCAGTCCCACCAGCCAGCTGAGTGGCCCTGTGACAGGTCGCCCCCGGGGCTCGCAAACCCAGATGGGGGGGGAGTGGGGGCAGGGCCTTGTTCTGCGTTCATTGGACTGGTCCGTGATCTTCGGGGGGGGGGAGACAGCCCCCCTCCTCTGAAGCACAGCCCCTCCCTGTGCTCCGTGTCCCCCCAAACACAGCCCCTCCCTGTGCTCCATGTCCCCCCCAAACACAGCCCCTCCCTGTGCTCTGTGCCCCGCCCCTGAGTCACCCGCCCACCCTGTGCTCCATGCCCCGCCCCTGAGACACCCGCCCTCCCTGTGCTACAGGCCCCCAAGACACCCCTGCCCTGTGCTCCATGCCCCCGAGACACAGCCCTGCCCTGTGCTCCATGCCCCGAGACAACCCCTCCCTGTGCTCCATGCCCCCCGAGACACACCCCCCTCCCTGTGCTCCAGTCCCCTCCTAGACACAGCACCTCCCTGTGTGCCATGCCCCCCCGACACACCCCTGCCCTCCATGCCCCCCCGACACACCCCCACCCTGTGCTCCATGTCCCCGAGACACAGCCCTCCCTGTGCTCCATTCCCCTCCGAACACACCCCTGCCCTGTGCTCCGTGCCCCCAGACACCTGGAAGAGCCTATATAAGGCTGATGCCTCATCTCCAGCTGGTCTTCAGTCCTGCTTCTTACCTCTGGAGGGACTTTGCTACAAGCTGAAGCTCTACACCAGGGACTGAGGACCCATCCCAGCGGGGGATGCTCTCCAGAGACTTGATTTGAACCTGCAGTTTATTCCATCACTGTTACAAGCCTGAACTAAGAACTTTGCCATCACTGTCTGTAACTGATTCCATTTAACCAGTTCTAGCTCTCAGCTCTAGCTTTTCCCCTTTATGAATAAACCTTTAGATTTTAGATTCTAAAGGATTGGCAACAGCGTGATTTGTGGGTAAGATTTGATGTGTATATTGACCTGGGTCTGGGGCTTGGTCCTTTGGGATCGAGGGAACCTTTTTCTTTTATTGGGGTGTTGGTTTTCATAACCATTTATCCCCAGGACGAGTGCACTGGTGGTGATGCTGGGAGACTGGAGTGTCTAAGGAAATTGCTTGTGTGACTTGTGGTAAGCCAGTGGGGTGAGACCAAAGTCCTTTTTGTCTGGCTGGTTTGGTGCCTTAGAGGTGGAAAAACCCCAGCCTAGGGCTGTGACTGCCCTGTTTGAGCAATTGGTCCTGAACTGGCACCTCAGTTGGGTCCCACCAGAACCGCATCATCAGCCCCCCTCCCCCCCCCACGGCCCACAATGCAGGGCACTGGCAGGGCCTGTCCCACCCCGCGACCCCGGCATGCAGCCCTGTGCCCCATGGCAGGGTACAGCCCAGGGCGATCCCCCTGCAAGGGGGTTGACCCCCGCCCCCCGGAGCAAGGGGCCCAGCTGCAGGGAAGAAACACTCCAGCACCGCAGGGGGGCTCGTGAGAACAAGTTTATTTCCTTCTTTTGGCACAAACAGACCCACAGCAACAGCCCCCCCCCACCCCTGGGCCTGCACCTCTTTGCAGGCAGGGGCCCGGTGGGGGCTGCCCCTTGGGATCAGGGCAGGGAGCTCCTGTCGTGGTGCCTGTGCAGTGCTGGTCCCTGGGGCAGCCTCACCCCAGCCGCTCCCTGGGGGGGGGCTCAGCCCTGCCATGCCCCTGGGTCCCCCTTGGCTAAGGCCACCTCCCCCCACACCCCGCAGCAGCCCTGGCTCCATGGGCCACGTGCTCCTCCCTGGCCTTGGCCCTCACTCAGCCGGAGCCAGCGCTGCCCCCGCCCCCGGCCTGGCTCTGCAGCGTGGGCTGGGAAAGCAAGTCCTGCCCCCCCCCTCGTGCTTCCTGGGCTGGTCCAGCTCCCTCCCCCCCACCCCCCCGCAAAATCTGAGCTGGGAAAATAGATCTCCATAAAAATCACTGAGGGGGGTTGGGGGTTGGCACTAGGCAGGGCTGGGGCAGGCAGGGAGCCCACAGTCGTGGGTTCCCCCTGGCAGGGCGCCGGCCGCTCTCCTCCGCGCGGTGCTGAGGGGGGCTGCCCTGCCCCTGCCCCTCACAGCTCAATGGTGTCACTGGACAGGCTGCGGGAATCCACCTGCTTGCTGAGCGCCAGGAAGCTCCGCCTGGCTTCACCCTCAGAGTCTGCGGCCCCTGCCGTGGTGCTGGGCCCCGGGGCCTCCTCGGGGAGCAGCGGGGCCCGGCTGGGCGTCTCCTCCAGGGGCAGGCTCTCCAGCGAGGAGAGGCCGTGCCGCCAGGGGTTCCAGCTGATCTTCAGGGAGCCCTTGGAGACGCTGTCCAGGGAGCTGCCCGAGATGGCGCCCGCGGTGGGGGGCTCGCTGGGCAGGCCCTTGCTGGCGCTCTGGGAGGGCAGGTCGCTGAGCGAGCTGCAGCGGGCCAGGCTGTACAGGTAGTCGGGGTCGCTGCTGCGCCGCTGCCAGGCCTTGGCGGGCAGCAGGGGCTCGGCCATGGGCGTGAGGGCAGAGCTCCTGCGCAGCGAGGAGCAGGAGTCCTGGCGCGCCAGGCGCCCCGGGCACTGCAGGCTGGAGCGCAGGAAGATGCTGTCGCGCACCAGGTGCTCCTTGAAGAGGGCCTCATCGATGCTGCGGCTCAGGCTGATGGGCGAGGGCGGGCGGAACTCCAGCTCCCCCAGCGACAGCACCGACTCCTTCTCGAAGCAGATGCTGGTGTAGGAGTGCCCCACGCGCGCGGCATTGGGGCAGACCCCGGGCCGGCCCAGGGAGGAGGTGGAGCCCCCGGCAGAGAAGGCCCCAGGCGCCCTCCCCTCAGTGCTGTCTTTCAGTGCCCGCAGGTGCAGCTGCTCGGGCGGGTTGCGGATCAGGCTCTTGCCGATGTCGGTGCTGGCCGCCCGCTCCTGCATGCCATTGGCCCAGTCGTAGCAGTTGTTGGGGTACTCGGGCGCCTCGGCCTTGCGGTAGGTGCAGAAGTGGCGGACGAGCTTGGCCCAGCAGGTGTGGTCGGCGGAGCCGCAGCGCTGGCAGAAGGGGTGTGAGGCCACGAAGCACAGGCCAAAGGCCAGCAGCAGCTCGCAGACTCGGAACCAGAACTGCACGAACCACCAGAGCCAGGAGAACTCCCCTGGCGGGCCCAGCACCGCCCCCAGCCACAGGACCCCGTACGCCTGGAGCCCACAGCACAGCAGCCCCAGAGCGCTGCACCCCAGCAGCACCCGCGGGCAGGGCCCCAGCGCCTGGCCAGGCAGCTCCTGGGGCTCCTCACAGCCAAGCTGGGCCTCGCCCGGCCTGGCAGCCTGCTGGGGCCGCAGCTGCCAATATGCAGCCAGGTTGGCCAGCATGAGGGAGGTGCCGCAGGCGCAGGAGAGCAGGTGCAGCCCCACGCCCAGCACGGGGCTCAGCAGGGGCGAGAGCAGGTCGGCTCCCAGCAGCACGGTGCTCTGGAGCGCAGCCAGTGCAGCCAGCAGGGGCAGGCTCTGCAGGGGGGGCGGCAGCAGCTGCAGCTGGGCCACGCGCAGGAGCAGCAGCAGCAGCAGGGCGAAGGCGCTGAGCAGCAGCGGGAAGGGCGCGTTGTACAGCAGCCGCACGGCCGGGGCGGGCAGCCTGGCCCTGGCGCCGTAGGGGTCACAGAGGAGGAAGGTGGCGCGGAGCAGGCCGGCACCCAGCAGCAGGGCGTTGGCGCCCAGGGTGTAGGGCAGGTGGGGCAGGTCCAGGACGGGCGAGCCGATGAGGCTGGCCACGCAGACCAGGCTGAGCAGCAGGAAGAGGGCACTGGCGCCATAGACGTGCAGCTCCCAGGCAAAGCCGAGCGTGCGCTGCAGGTCAGCCCAGCGCAGCAGCAGCGTCTGGTTGGGCTGCAGGAGGCTGCAGGCCCCACTGGCCTGGGGGCAGGGCAGGCTAGAGGCAGGCCCCGTGGCTGGGACGCTGGGCCCAGGCTGGGGCAGAGGGGGGCGCTGGAGAGCTCGCTGGGTGCTGACTCTGATCACACCCCGCTGGGGAGTGGCTGGGGACTGGGGTGGGGTGGGCACAGGGGCCGTGGTGCTGCCATGGCCAGGAGGTCGGGTCCCATCTGCAAACAGCAAGGAGCACAAGGTCACCAGGGCGGCGTGTGCCACCTCCCTGCAGAACGTCCTACAGCTGGGCTGCTCCCCACCCGCTGGCCCTCTCCGCCCCCCAGATCTCGGTGCCAGTTCTGCACTGCTCTGCCAGCGGATACAGCAGCAGGCCAGGGCTCCTGCTGCTCAGCCCCATTCCTTGCATCCTGCAGCAGCATCCAATCAGCTGCTGCCAGGGTCCCCCATGCAGGGCAGAAGCCTGAGCCCCTCACCCATCCCCTCTGGACCTCCCAACAGGGCTGGACACCAGCAGGAGCAGCAATGGGCCTGGGGCTGCCTTGGGAGATACTTGAGTGCTGGGGAGGGGGGAGCCCCTGCCCTGGCACAGCCCCGCTGCTAAGCCATTTAAAGTGACGGCCCCAAACCCCAACAGCCTCCATCTGAGCCTTGTGCCTGCATCGCCCCCAGCATGGGAATGCAGATGGAGGGACGCTGGCAGAGCTGGGGGGAGTAGAGACCCCAGGGCTGGGCTAGCAGGGGCTGCGGGTTGGGAGTGAGGGGCACTGGCAGGGCTGTGGGGGGGCAGGGCTAGCAGGGGCTGCGGGTCGGGAGTGAGGGGCACCGGCAGAGCTGGGGGGGGCAGGGCTAGCAGGGGCTGCGGGTCGGGAGTGAGGGGCACCGGCAGAGCTGGGGGGGCAGGGCTGGGCTGGCAGGGGCTGCGGGTCGGGAGTGAGGGGCACCGGCAGAGCTGGGCGGGGGCAGGGCTGGGCTAGCAGGGGCTGCGGGTCGGGAGTGAGGGGCATCAGCAGAGAGGTGACATTTGGGGGGGCATGTAGTGCCAAGTGCCCCCCAGATTGGCCTGCTGGGGGCAGGGAGGGAGAGGGGCTCTTTCCTTCTCTCCCTGACAAGTTCAGCAGGGGCAGGCTCTGCAGGGGGGGGCGGCAGCAGCTGCAGCTGGGCCACGCGCAGGAGGGGGGGATTAACACCATCACTAGGCACAGCCCTGATTGAAGCTGTCACTGAGCTGCTCCCTGCCCCCCAATCCCCTTAGGGACCAGCCTGGCTCCTCTGACGCCATCAGTGCCCCTGTGACCCCCCGACTGCCTGGCCCAGGCCTCTGACGAGCCCCTCTGCTCTGCAGGCATTCAGGCTGCCAGGGCCTGCCCCCCCGGAGGTGCCAGGGGGGAGCCCCTTGACAGCCCCACTGGCACCTCGCAAGACGGGTCCCAGCACCCCCCGGGAGCGCCTCTAAACTCTGCCCCCTCAGTCCCCAGGGGGCGGGGTAGGACTGGGCTGGTTGGGACGCACTGGGGCCCTGCCGGGGCAGCCCCCAGGCCCAGCTGCCTGTGGTGGTGGGACCGAAGGGCTGGCTGAGGCACAGGGGCGGGGTCCCCCATCACCTGAGTGCAGGGTCCCCGGCGGCGGCAGCCTGGGGGCAGAGGGGGCCGTGGAGGTGGCGTTCACGGGGGCTCTTGGGTCCACCGCTCCCCGGACTCGCTGTGGGGCCCCAATCTCCTCCTTTGCTGCAGCCCCTGAAACAGAACCAAGGGCCCGGGGGCCTCAGGTGGCTGCACCTGCTGCCCCACGGCCGTGCAGACTCAGCCTCGCTCACCCATGGGTGCTGCTGCCCCAGCCTTTCCCGCGGCCACAGGGTGGGACAGCAGAAGGGGCATCCCAGTGCCTTTGGCAGAGGGCGAGGCCCCCGGCCAGGGGTGACAGGCTTGTGGGAACATGGGGAGGTGCCCACGGCTCCAAAGGAGGGCAGGGAGGGGACCCCGGGCGGGAGCAGCCCCCAGCAGCCGCATGGGCTAGTCACACGTACCTGGGCGAGGAGGCGTTGGGGCAGGCGACGTTCCCAGGCTGGTGTGGAGGGTGGGCCCGGCCCGGGGGTGCTCCGCTCCCTGTTCTGCGCCAGGAGCAGCTTTCCTGGGGAGGTGCGGTGGCTGGGTCGCGGATCCAGGCAGCGCCCGCCGAGTGCTTCTCTGATGAGCCGAGAGCCCCTCTGTCCAGGCCGGGGCTCTGGTTTCCGTCCGGGCTGGGGTGAGCCTCCAGGTGGGGCTCCCGTGGGCTGGGGGAGCCGGCGCTGCCAGGCGGCCAGCGCTGAGCACAGCGGGAGGAAGACCAGGCCACATACCAGCCATGGAGCCCCCTGCTCCAGGCGTCTGCTGTGGCCTAGCACCCAGGCTGGCTCCAGGGACCCACCACGCCTCCGGCTGGGGCTGGCCATCCCTGCCTGTGGGGTGCGGGGGCAGCCCCTGGGCATTGCCCCAGGGAGGGAGGGAGTAACCCCGGGTGTAGGAAGCCCGGCCCTTCTCCCAGACATGCTCCAGGGGTTCCCTGGGCTCCCGGGGGACATTGGCCTGAGGCGCTGGCTGCCCCTTCCCTGGAGCCCAGCTCACAGGCTGGCCCTCCTGACCCACGCTCCCAGGGCCTGCGTCTGCCGCCTGCCACCCCTCGGCGCTGCTGGCTCCTGCTGCGGAGCCCGGCCTGGCCGCCAAGGTGACAGTGGACACCGTTGGCCTGGGGTGTGGCGTCCCGGCTGTGCCCGGCCTGTCCTGCCCAGCAGGGCCTGGGCTGCTCTCTGCCCCAGGAGGCCTGGCCGGGCTGGGGAAAGCTGGCTGCAGGCTCCTGGGCTCTGAGCCCGAGGGCCGTTCTCTGCTCTCGAAAGCCAAGGCTCCTGGGCTGCCTTCGGTTCTCGGAGCCCCAGAGCCAGGCGTGGGCGTGAAGGGCCAGCTCCCCGAGCCAAGCCCAGTGTGTCCCCGGAACGTGGCAGTGGCTGGGCCAGCGCCCGCAGTGCCAGCAGGTCCCGGAGCCGGGGGCACCTCCAGCGTCTGCTGAGAGTCATCAGCCCCCAGGAGCAGGGGCCACGCCGGGGGTGGGAGAGCAGAGCTTCCTGCTGGGGCAGGGGGGGTCCCTGCGTCATGGCCGATGGCTGCAGAGTGGGCAGGGTTGGAGCCTCGCCACAGCTCACCATCCGGCTCTCCAGCCCCACTGAAGACCAGGCTCCCCCCTGGGGCAGCCAGCGCCAATGGGGAGAGGGCTAGCAGATCCTGGCGGGTCCAGAGAGCCTCTTCGGAGGGGCTGCCCAGAGGGGGCCACTCAGCCAGCTCCTGCACCCAGCCAGGGCCCAGGGAGGCTCCTGCAGCCCGTGGCGTGGAGTGTCGCTCACTGCTGAACGGCTGGGGCAGGGGAGAGGCTGGGAGCAGCGCTGGCACCAGGACCAGGCTCCAGGCAAGGAGCTGTGCTGCAGTCGCCATGGCAAACTGCTCCCTGCTCTTCACCCTGCAAGAGAAAGCAAGAGGCAGCCTAAGGGCGAGCCGGCCCTCGGGGATGGGTCGTGCCGTGCAGTGCCCGGGCTAGTGGGGAAAATGGCAGGCAGAGCCAGAGACGACACATGCCGAGAAGCCTGGAAAAGAGCAGTCGGGCCTTGCAGCCAGCGACGGAGGAGGGGGTGGAGCCAGGAGCCGTGCACACATGCAGAAGCACCCCCAGCTTGCATGCACACCAACATCTGCTCTTCTGGATGCTGCGAAGACCCCCAGCTGCTGGATCTCCTGTCAAATCTCAGGGCGCCAGCCTCCCCAGGCTGGAGCAGGCAGCCTGCTGAGAAGGAGGCCTGCCCACTGCCCCCGAGAAGCGGACGCTCAGGCCTGTTGTTCCTTCCCCAGGGTTCCCCTCCCCACTGGAGGAACCTTGTTAGCAGCCCCTGCTGCAGGGCTGGGCTCAAGGCTCCAGCTCCCACCTTAGTGTGGGCACCCAGCCTGGGGGCTTTGCCCCCTGCCTCCCCATGGCACCCACTGCTGCACAGCTGGCACAGAGCAGGTGGGGGCAGCGGGACCACTAGGGGAGCGGGTCAGTCCTCCTTGGGGAAGGTGCAGCCACCACCCTGCTGTGCCAAGGGAGGCTGTGCACTTCCCTGCAGCAGTGCCCTGCGCAGGCCCCCTCCCAGCTGGCTGGCAGAGTCAGCGAGCCCTGGGGCCGCCACGCAGGGACACGGGAGTTGCAGCTGGCCGCCTCAAGGCGCCTCAGGCCCAGGCCCCGGCCCCTCTCCCCAGGCAGCCCAGGGCCAAGTTCACCTTGGCAGCATCCTCCAGCTCCAGCTCCAGCAGCAGCCCGGTGATGGGGATGCTCAGGCACAGCTAATGGAGCCCAGCACGCCTGATCAGAAACAGCTGTTAACCCTTCCCCGCCACAGTGCCAGCAGGCTGCGCACAGGCCTGGGGCCTCCTGAATTCCAGCCCCGGGCACCTGCTGCCCAGGCCTGTGCTGGGCAATGGGGGCCTGGCTTGACATGGGCAGGGAGGGTCCCTGGCCCATTTGCCAGACGCTGGGAAGGGGCGACAGGGGCTGGGTCACGTGGTGGTTCCCTGTTCTGGTCACTCCCTCAGGGGCACCTGGCACTGGCCACGGTCAGCAGACAGGACACGGGGCTGGATGGACCCTGGGTCTGACCCAGTGTGGACGCTCCCATGGGTGTCTTGGGGAAGTGGAGGGTCTGGGGGGGCTGGTGCCCGGGCAGGGGGGGCCGTGCCATGGCTGAAGCACTGGCCACTGCTGACCCTGCCTCTGCCCTTGAGCTCCTGTGGGGCCAGGGCCACCCCCAAAGGACAGGGCGGAGCTCTGCAGTGGGATGAATGCCCAGAGCTGTTGCTGAATGACAGAATCTCCAGCCAAGCCAGGCTCTTCTCCTCTCCCTCTGACATGTTCTGGGCCCCATGGCTCTAGCCCCCCCCCCCCCGCCCCACCCACACCTGAACTCCTCACTGCCCCACTCTGGGCACAGGGTCCCTGCTCTGCACCACGGAGAGACGTGCCATGCCCCAGCTCTCGCTGCCCAGCCCCCGGGCAAGGTCCCTCCTCTCCCTGGCCTGTTTCCAGCCGGGCCCAGGCTGTCTCTGGTGGGCATGGCAGGTCTTAGGCCAGGCAAATGCTGCCATCAGCAGTGCCAAAGCCAAGCTACTGTCCCCGCAGCCATGGAGCTCAGCCCAGCAGGGCCCTTCGCCCCACATCTCAGAGCACGAGGAAGGTCAGCCAGCAAAGACGCAAAGAGAGCAGTGGCTGCCTGGCTCGCTGCCTGCTCGGACCACTGGGGAACTCCCGCCCAGGCCCCATAAGCCAGGCCCCAGCAATGGAGAGGTGGATAGCTAGCAAGGGCTGGCGCTGCCTCTCTCGCCCCCCGCCTGGGGATCCTGCACGGCACATCAGCCTCCAGCTGCAGCTGGGAGAAGGGCTGGTGTCATTCTGGGGTGTATTAACAGGAGTGTTGTATGTCAGACATGGGAGGGGATTGCCGAGCAGAGCGGGACACTGGCGAGGCCTCAGCGGGGGTTCGTGTCCAGGTCTGGGGGCCGCACTGTAGGGCAGATGTGGACAAACTGGAGACAATCCTGGGAGAGCAGCACAAATGATGGAAGGTTTAGAAAACCTGCCCTGGGAGGAAAGCTTTAAAACCAGGGCCTGTTTAGCCTGGAGAGACGAGGACTGAGGGGGACCTGAGAGCAGTCTTCACGTCTGTTAAGGGCTGTTCTGAAGAGGATCGATTGTTCTCCATGTCCATGGAAGGCCGGACAAGAAGTGATGGGCTCAATCTGCAGCCAGGGAGATCTCGGGTAGATATTCGGAAACCCTTTCTCCCTCTCAGGGGAGCTAAGCTCTGCAATAGGCTTCCAGGGGAGGCTGTGGGATCCCCGTCACTGGAGGGTTTTGAGCACAGGTTGGACAACCCCCCGCCAGGGATGGTCATGGGTTACGTGGCCCTGCCCCAGCGCGGGGGCTGGACTTCACTAGTTGCCCTTTCAAGGTCTTTTTCACCCCAACATTTCTCTGATTTCTATTAACTCTGTGACAGGGCACGGCTGGGCACCGGGGACCCTCAGCCCCACTGAGCGGGGGCTGGGTACCGGGGACCCTCAGCCCCACTGAGCGGGGGCTGGGCACCGAGGACCCTCAGCCAGGTCCCTTCCAGCCCCGCTTTTCTCTGACTGTTTTCTGCCTCTCTCCACTCACCCAGGGCCTGGTGTGCACCTGAGGCCCCAGCTGCCCAGAACGTGCCCAGGGCAGTGGGGGGCTGCTGGGTGGGGAGCGTGCGGGGAGCGTGCGGGGAGCTCACCCAGGCATTAGCTCAGCGCTCATGAACCGCCTGGCTGGTGCTGAGGAGCTGGGAGACACTCGGGGACTAGGATGCTCTATGACCTCACCGGCGGCAACGAGCCAGATTCCCCATTTTCCCTTCCTGCCCCATAGCCCCCATCCCCCCACCCCTCCGCATCTCCCACCCCCATCCCCCCACCTGCCCCATCCCCCCCGCATGTCCCGTCCCCTACCCGCCCCATAACCCGCATCCCGCCACCCCTCCGCATCCCACCTCCGCCCAGCAGAAGCGGGGGCCGGTGCCCAGCGCGGCCCGCCCCAGTCCCGGCCCCAGGGCACCGCCAGGCCCCACGCCGCGCCCCCAGCCCCGCGCGGGCCGAGCCGGGCACCTGGCGCTGCTGAGCCGGGCCCCGCTGCCCCTCCGTGCGGGGGGGACGCAGCACAGAGCCCCCCCGGGGCCCGCCGCCGCCCCTCACCTGGGGCCTCCGCACCGATGCCAAGCGCAGAAAGGTCCGGCCCGGCCCCGCCATCGCGGGCTCCCCGCCAGACCAGCCGCGCGCCCATCACCGTGGCCCCGCGCCCGGCGCAGCCAGAGCGCTCCGGGCCCCTCACCTGCTCCCTGGCTCTGCCCCGCCGCGCTCCCGGGAGCCCGGTCCGCTCCAGTCACGTGCCGCGGCACCGCCGCTAATGGGCCGGGCCAGGCCCCCCCGCGCCGGGATTAGTCACGGGCCACGTGGGCTCCAACCTGCCCAGACCCGGACCCGGACCCGGCCTGGGGGCGGGCAGGGGAAATAGCAATGAGGGGAACTGAGGCATATGGAAGGTCCAGGGGTGGTGGGCTAGCAGGGGCTGCGGGTCGGGAGTGAGGGGCACCGGCAGGGCTGTGGGGGCAGGGCTGGGCTAGCAGGGGCTGCGGGTCGGGAGTGTGGAGCACCAGCAGGGCTGGGGGGGGCAGGGCTGGGCTAGCAGGGGCTGCGGGTCGGGAGTGAGGGGCACCGGCAGGGCTGGGGGGCCCAGGGCTGGGCTGGCAGGGGCTGCGGGTCGGGAGTGAGGGGCACCGGCAGGGCTGGGGGGCCCAGGGCTGGGCTAGCAGGGGCTGCAGGTCGGGAGTGAAGGGCACCAGCAGGGCTAGGGGGGAAGGGCTGGGCTGGCAGGGGCTGCGGGTCGGGAGTGAGGGGCACCGGCAGGGCTGCGGGGGAAGGGCTGGGCTAGCGGGGGCTGCGGGTCGAGAGTGAGGGGCAGCGGCAGGGCTGGGGGGACGGGGGAGCCCAGGATTTGGACAGCAGGATTTAAGGATGTCTGCCCAGCTCCGTCTCTCTCTGCCCTGTCTGGCTAAGTGGGCGACTTACACTTAAAATGGCCTTCACCGAACAAGGATCCCTCCCCCCCAATCCTGGCAGAAATCTTTCCCAACCCCCCTCCTCCGCCTGCAAACAGCCCCCCCAAGCTCATCAGCGGAACCAGCTCCCCACAGGCCAGGACCCACCAACTCAGACCCTGCCAGAACAGGTGCAAAACCTCCAGCCTCACCCAGGGCACTCACTGGGGGCTCGAAGGCACTCGCGGGAAGATGGTAAAAGATAAGAACCCCCCACGGCCCAGGGGTCAACCCTCCCCAAATGATCCCTCGTGTCTGACCTCCGAGTCCTGCTCCGAGGAGCCTGCCCGGCACCTTCGAGGGCAGAGCCTGGGAGCGTCAATTCCCCACTCTTGGGTTTAATAACGACACAAGCTGGACCCCACTAACGCCCTCGTTGTCCTGTGAGGGGAGAGGCACTAACAGGCCACCTCCCCGTGTTTACTTCTGCTGAACAATCCGTCCAGCGTCTCTGGGTGTGTCTGCAGCAAAAACCCAGGCTGCCGGGCCGGGCGGCGGGCTGAGGGGCTGCCTATGGCCCTGTACATGCTCAGTGAGCAGGCCGGAGCCCCCCCGGCCCCTGGGGGAGCAGGCCAGGGGGCCCCTGGGGGGAGCAGGCCAGAGCCCCCCCAGCCCCTGGGGGAGCAGGCCGGAGCCCCCCCGGCCCTTGGGGGGAGCAGGCCGGAGACCCCCCGGCCCCTGGGGGGAGCAGGCCACAGTGCTAGGGAATCCTGGTGGGACCCCCGGGCTGCAGCCTGTGTGAGCTAATTTGCTAGTCCAGGGCCCTGGAGAAGGGAGCCGTGTGTCCCCACGACAGGCTGGTGGCCCTGCCAGCACGGCCAGCCCTGGGCGGGGGCTGCCCCAGGGAAACAGGCAGCTCCTGCCCCCTCGGAGGGCATCTGTCATGCAAGAGCTGGAGCTGAGCCCCACCAAACTCAGCTCTTGCCGGAAGGGGCCCAGCCCGCCAGGGGCTCGGTGACCTGCAGGGCACGGCCTGGAGCAGCTGGCCCCCAAGGGAAGCAGCTCTTGTCTGGACGATACATTTCTCACCCCCCCCCGAGCTCTCCGGAGCTGACACAGGCAGTGCCCCAGCTGGGCCTAAGGGCGCCAACCACACCGCAAACCCGCCATGAAACACACCGACAAACGGGCAGCGGCCAAAGAACATAACGTCACAACTGCAATTCCTCCCACGGTGCCAGCCTGACGGTAACTTCAGAGGGTCCCCATGCGTGTGTAGATACACACCTGCATATTCCTGCATGCACACCCGCTCACCCCCACCCCATGTGCAAACACCCCCCACGTGCACACACACTTGTGTGCACACACCCCATGCGTGTGTAGATACACACCTGCATATTCCTGCATGCACACCCAGTCACCCCCACCCCATGTGCAAACACCCCCACGTGCACACACACTTGTGTGCACACCCCCATGGGTGTGTAGATACACACCTGCATATTCCTGCATGCACACACACTCACCCCCCTGCTCTCTCTCACACACACACACAGACACCTGCTCACCCCCCCATAGGCAAACATATCCCTACATGCACCCCCCGGGTGCGCACCCCAGTGTGTGTACATACACACCTGTATATTCCTGCCTGCGCACACACACACACACACACCCCATCACGCCTCCGCGCGCACCCCCATGCGTACGTGGAGACACACGTGCATATTCCTGCACACACCACACACAGACATGCACACCCACTCACACACCCACTCACCAGTACGCAAACACCCCCTGCGCGCACCCCCCATGCATGTGTAGATAGACGTGCAGATTCTGGCACCCCCGCACACACACCCACTTAGGGTGACCAGGTAGCAAGTGTGAAAAATCGGGATGGGGGTGTGGGGGTAATAGGAGCCCATACAAAAAAAAGCCCCAAATATTGGAACTATCCCTATAAAATCGGGACAGCTGGTCACCCCACAACTGCTCCCCCCGCACGTGCACACCGCCCCCCCACAAACACACACACTCACCCCCCCCGAGTGTGTAGCTACACACATGCACACCTGCTCACACACCCACACCCGTGCGCACATACACCCCCATGCATGTGCACAAACACCCATGTGCTCACAATCCTCATGTGCACCCCCCCTTTTTGCGCACTCACCCCCCGCACCCCAGCGCGCACTCACACACAATGTAGGAGGCCCAGTCCGGCTCTCAGCCCTTAGGCACTCCCAGCTTTCCGGGTCCCTGCCCAGCCGCAGGGCCCCCCGAGTGCGTGCACTGGGCCAGTCATTGCTCACATGCTCCCATGCTATTTTTCCAGCCCTGCAGCTCCAGAGCCGAGACCCTTCTCCCCTGGGGCAGAGGCGCGATAGGGGCAGGACTAGGACGTCGCCTGCGCATGGAGGGTGCCAGAGGGTCCCTGGCTATTTGTGAGCCAGCGGAGGCATGTCGGGGAGCAGGATTCCTGCGCTGGCCTGGCTCTTGGAGCAGTGTTGTCTAGTGGTTACAGACAGCACAGCTAAGCACGTCTGCCTGCCAGGACCCCTCGAATGGATCCCCCTACTCCTGGGGCAGGGCCCCAAGGCCTTGCTCAGCTGAAAGGGGTGAAGGGCCCAGAAATACGACTTGCCAGGAGAGGAGGGGCTGGGAGATGAGCCCACAGCTCAGCACCTGCTCCGGGCACAAGGGCTGCCCTGGTCACCGAGCCCTTTCGCCTCAGTCGGCAGGTCCGGGCGCTGAGCCACAGGCACCCACTAGCACCCCAGGAAGAGGGCACCTCCCCCTCCTGCTGCCCCTGGGCAATGCCCCCCCCGGCACTGAGGAGACACGGACCCAACCTGGAGCTCTGGCGGAGGAGCAGCTTGGGCACGAGCTGGGAGCTGGCTGGGGGTGGCACCTCAAGGACCCAGAGGGGACCCACAGACCTCTGCCAAATGTGTCTCACCCCACAGCACAGCTGCTCCTGGCCCCGCCCCAGCCTGCCCTGCAGCCGCCCCGTGACCCCAATCTCCAAGGGATTTGCAGAGCATGTGATGTGCTGGGGCTGGGGCTGGGAGGCCAGCGAGCTGGGCAATGCCAGAGGGCCTGGCAGCTAATCCGCAGGGATTAGTGCAGGGGAGGCCGGGAGCCAGGAGGGGCGAGCGGTGCCCAGATGGGGAGGGCAGAGCACACAGACCCAGCCTGGGCCCCGGCGTGGGCACAGCCAGCAGGAATCAGCATAAAGCACCTTCCTCTGCTGGGCCCCTGCTCCCCACCCCGGGCGCGGCAGGGCAGGGCCTCCAGCGGCATCTCTCAGCTGGGGAGCCTGAGGCACGGAGGGAGGAAAGGACTTGGCCAACATCCCTGAGACTTCCCTGCAGAGCTGGGACAAGAACTCGAGTCTTGACTCACTGCTCTAACCCCCTCCCAGAGCCGGGGAGAGAACCCAGGAGTCCTGGCTCCCAGCCCCCCCCTGCTCCAACCCACCAGCCCCCACTCCCCTCCCAGAGCCGGGGAGAGAACCCAGGAGTCCTGGCTCCCAGCCCCCCCTGCTCTAACCCACCAGACCCTCTCCCCTCCCAGAGCCGGGGAAAGAACCCAGGCGTCCTGGCTCCCAGCCCCCCCTGCTCTAGCCCACCAGCCCCCACTCCCCTCCCAGAGCCAGGAGAGAACCCAGGCGTCCTGGCTCCCAGCCCCTGCTCCAACCCACCAGCCCCACTCCTCCCAGAGCCGGGAGAGAACCCAGGCATCCTGGCTCCCAGCCCCCCTGCTCAAGCCCACCAGCCCCCACTCCCCTCCCAGAGCCGGGGAGAGAACCCAGGCGTCCTGGCTCCCATCCCGCCCTGCTCCAACCCACCAGCCCCCACTCCCCTCTCAGAGCCGAGGAGAGAACCCAGGAGTCCTGGCTCCCAGCCCCCCGGCGCTAGCCCACCCGCCCCACTCCCCTCCCAGAGCCGTGGAGAGAACCCAGGCGTCCTGGCTCCCATCCCCCCCTGCTCCAACCCACCAGCCCCCACTCCCCTCTCAGAGCCGGGGATAGAACCCAGGAATCCTGGCTCCCAGCCCCCCTGCTCTAACCACCAGCCTCCTCTCCCTTCCCAGAGCCGGGAAGAGAACCCAGGAGTCCTGGCTCCCAGCCCCCCTGCTCTAACCCACCAGCCCCCACTCCCCTCCCAGAGCCGGGGAGAGAACCCAGGCGTCCTGGCTCCCATCCCCCCTGCTCTAACCCACCAGCCCCCACTCCCCTTCCAGAGCCAGGGAGAGAACCCAGGCGTCCTGGCTCCCAGCCCCCCAGCTCCAATCTGCTGACCCAGCTCCCAGCCCCCCATGGGGCGAAGTCCAGCTTAGACTGGGGCCATTCATAGACTCGTGGGACTGGAAGGGACCTCGAGAGGTCGTCCAGTCCAGTCCCCTGCACTCATGGCAGAACTAGGTATTATCTAGACCATCCCTGACAGGTGTTTGTCCAACCTGCTCTTAAAAATCCCCAGTGATGGAGATTCCACAACCTCCCTGGGCAACTTCTTCCAGTGTTTAACCCCCCTGACAGTTAAGGAGTTTTTCCTAATGTCCAACCTAAACCCCATGAGCTGCCCCCAGCCCCCAGCCCTGGCAGTGCTGGGGCACCGAGCCCACCAGCCCTACGGAGGGTGTCAGGGACCCAGACTCAGCTGCCGCGTGACACTGGCTGCTTGTTAGTGTCCCGGGGTCCCCGGGCGCTGCTCTGGGACTGCTCCCCACCAAGCCAGGCAGGACTCTGGGAGCCTCCTCTCCCTCGGAGCAGCCTGTCTGCAGGGCAAGAAGCTCCCACGGCTTCACCTCCTGGGTCTCTCCTTGGAGCATTCAGCATCCTCTGCCCCTCCATGCGCTTCCCCCAGCGAGTCCCCCCAGCGGGGTCCTGGGGGGGCCACAGGGTCCTGCACCCCCCACTTCCCAGTCAGACGTGACTCTCAGCCAGCCGGGAACACAGAGGTTTATTCGATGACAGGAACAGGGTCTAACACAGAGCCTGTAGGTACCGTGAGCCGGACCCCTCGGCCGGGTCCATTCTGGAGGGGGGGGGCAGTGAGCCAGACCCCCACGTCTGCACTTCACTTCTCGTCCCCAGCCAGCTCCAGCCTGACACCCCCTCCTCTCTGCTCAGCCCCTTTCCCGGGCTAGGAGGTCACCTGACCCCTTTGTCTCCAACACCTTCAGTTGGCACCTTTGCAGGGGAGGGGCCCAGGCCATCAGTTGCTAGGAGACAGAGTGTCAGGCATTTCGGTGCACTGGCCCCTTCCTCTGCAGCAACCACACCCCCTGATCCCAACCCCTAGATTTAAGAACTGCAGAGGGGACACTGAGGCACCAGCACCGTATTCAGAGCAAACATTCAGAACATTCCCAGCTCGTCACAGTTAGGAACTGCCTTTCTGCAGGCAGCCCCTGGCGCCCATCCCCGGCCTGGCACGGGAAAGGCAGAGAAGGGAGTGGGGCTGGAAGGGAGCCCCCACAGCTCAGCGGGGACAAGGGGATGCCCAGCTCTGAACACTGGCATGTGGAGTGCTTTGGCCCATCGCCCCTCTCGGAACGGGTCACCCCCAGGGGCCCTGAGGGCAGCAGCTGCTCCGGCCCCCTGCTCCCAACTCGAGCTGAGCTCTCGGGGGCGCTCGGTGCCAGCAGTGTGTGTCTGCACCGGGCACGGAGCGACTGGGACATTCCACACGCCAGAGAGCGAGTGCCTCCCGGGCGGCCAGCGCAGCCCAGAGCAGCGGGGAAGCGTCTGCTCCGGCCCTCCCTCAGCGTGAACAAATCACCAGGCAGGCTCCAAAAAGTCATGAGAGTTTTAAAGGGACCTGGGTCAAGTCTGTCCTTGGCTCTCTGGTTTCTGACCCTCCAGGGCCATGGGGCAATGTGCCTTGCCAGCAGCAGGGCTAGGATCTCCTGTTTCAATGAAGGCTGAGGCTCCCTTCGGTGCTGGGCTTTAACCGGGGTCAGAGCTGGCGACAGCATGTGAGCGTGGGGGAGGGCAGACTGCTGGGGAGGGACCAGGGCCAGGCTGGAGCGCCGAGCACGTCACTGGAGTTGTGGCCTGTTCCAGCGTTTGCTCACAGGCTCTGGGATTGTCAGCTTAGCGCATGGGATGAGTTGGAAGATTGGGCGGCAGCACTTTGACAGGGATGGAGGGATGGGGGTGTGAGCCGCTGGCTCCTCGGCTCCCCCTGCCCCACACGACCAGCTCTGCCCTGAGCTACTGCGGGGGGCGGGGAGGGGTGCCCTGGGGGGATGGGGGTGTGAGCCGCTGGCTCCTCGGCTCCCCCTGCCCCACATGGCCGGCTCTGCCCTGAGCTACTGCGGGGGGCGGGGAGGGGTGCCCTGGGGGGATGGGGGTGTGAGCCACTGGCTCCTCGGCTCCCCCTGCCCCACACGACCGGCTCTGCTCTGAGCTACTGCGGGGGGCGGGGAGGGGTGCCCTGGGGGGATGGGGGTGTGAGCCGCTGGCTCCTCGGCTCCCCCTGCCCCACACGACCGGCTCTGCCCTGAGCTACTGCGGGGGGCGGGGAGGGGTGCTCTGGGGGGATGGGGGTGTGAGCTACTGGCTCCCTGGCTCCCCCTGCCCCACATGGCCGGCTCTGCCCTGAGCTACTGCAGGGGGCGGGGAGGGGTGCCCTGGGGGGATGGGGGTGTGAGCCACTGGCTCCTCGGCTCCCCCTGCCCCACACGACCGGCTCTGCCCTGAGCTACTGCGGGGGGCGGGGAGGGGAGCCCTGGGGGGATGGGGGTGTGAGCCACTGGCTCCTCGGCTCCCCCTGCCCCCATGGCCGGCTCTGCCCTGAGCTACTGCGGGGGGCGGGGCGGGGTGCCCTGGGGGGATGGGGGTGTGAGCCGCTGGCTCCTCGGCTCCCCCTGCCCCACACGACCGGCTCTGCCCTGAGCTACTGCGGGGGGCGGGGAGGGGTGCTCTGGGGGCATGGGGGGTGTGAGCCGCTGGCTCCCCAGGCTCTACCCCATCCAGCACGAGCTGGGTCTGCACTTCCAAGGCCCTTCGCAGTCGGTCCCCAGCCAACCCACCCTCTCTTAGTGACTGCTGAGCTGACTCCTGCCTCTGACTGGCCACCAGGCCAGCCTCCCTCGCCTGCTCTGAGATTTTCGAACCTCCCCTGCTGCCCCTCCAAAGCCACCTCATTGTCCTCCTGCACAGCCCTCCTTCAACAGCTCCGGCCGCTTCGCCGCGATGCCCCGAAACACGTGGCCAGGTCTTGGCTCCTGGTGCTGAGCTCACGGCCCCTCACGCTGACCAGTGCTGGCTGGGGTCCGCGTGCTCACGGCACTGGCTGTCTCCAGCTGTTGTTACTATTTATAACACACATTCTTTGAAGCAGGGTCTCTCTGTTCTGTGTGCACAGCTCCAAGCACAGCAGGGTCCTGGCTCAGAGCTCAGGCTCCGGGGTGCCCTGGTCATAGAGACATGTGACAAAACCTCATACTTCAGGGCTGAGTTGATCCACTGCAGGGACCAGGAAGTAATGTTTTTCTCTCACATGACACTGTGAAGCTGCCCAGGTGCATTTTCGGGTGTCACTTCCCTGTCTCTGAGCCTCAGGAGCTCCGATCTGATATGGTTCGGAATCGGTACCTTTTGCAAACAAGCAGTGTACACGGTCACACTTGCTTACCGAAAGCAAAGGCCTTACCAGAACCCTGCTGTGTGCACTGATCAGCCTCACCCCCAAGTGAAGCAAGGGCAGCCCCATCTGTAAGCACGGTAAAGAAGGCAATGCACTGAGTGTGTTTTCCGTCCATTGCACAGAGGACCCAGCTGGGGAACAGGGCTCCTGAGCACTGCTTGGGTCTTTCCTCTCACAGCCCGGCGAGCAGGACGGGTGCCCTCATTCCAACTCCCATGGAGCTGGCGTTGCTTTCCTGTGGGCACCGTGTGGGCAGGGGGGACGCTCTCCTTGCTGTAAAAACAACGAGGAGTCCTTGTGGCACCTTAGAGACTAACCCATTTATTTGGGCTTAAGCTTCCGTGGGCTAGAACCCACTTTGTCAGATGCACGGAGTAAAAGATACAGGAGCAGGTATAAACACATGAGCTCCTGGATCTTTTACTTCGTACAGCTGTTGAAGTGGGTTTTAGCCCACGGAAGCTCATGCTCAAATAAATGTGTTAGTCTCTAAGGAACAAGGACTCCTGTTCTTTTTGCGGATACAGACTAATGCGTCTACCACTGAACCCGGTCTCCTCCCTGTGTGTCCCTGCTCTGTCCCTTCAGATGCCAGGCAATGTTACGGGGCTACTCGGAGTCCCATGTCCCAGACACACGAGCTGTGGTGGCAGAGTCAGCAGGTGGCACTGCTGATACAAGTCTGGCTCAATGCAGCCAGCCGGCTGCAAGGACTGTGATTAGGAAGGTTATTACTTCACAGCAGGGCCGGCTCCAGGCACAGCTCAGCAAGCAGGTGCTTGGGGTGGCCAAGGGGAAGGGGCGGCATGTTGGGCTCTTCAGAGGCAATTTGGCGGCGGGTCCCTCGGTCCCTCGACCTGCTGCCGAATTGCCACCAAAGAAGAAAGTGGTGGAGCTGCCGCCGATCGCGATCTCGGCTTTTTTTTCCCACCACTTGGGGCAGCAAAATCCCTGGAGCCGGCCCTGCTTCATAGGTATATTCCAGTGGCACTCGGAGCCCCTCCAGATCAGGGACGGGGAGTGTTCAGTGGTGTGCGCACACCTGGCACAAGGTCTCTGCCCCGAGCAGACTGCAGTCTAAGACAGTCGGTAGCTCACAACTTTCACACTCCAGCAGCGCGTCAGCCTCCCAGTGCTGGGGCGGGTGTCAACCCTGAGTGCGGCTCAGACACAGCATGCTGGTGTGAGACGTGGGGCACGTTCCCTAGGGGCTGGCTTAGCGCTAGGGTTATAGACTAAGAGAGTCCCAGGCCGGAAGGGAGCCCGGGACCATTGAAGCTGGCCTCCTAGAGCAGATCTGTTAGGGAAACGTCAGCATGACTTTAAAATTGCCAGTGACGGAGAATCCACCACGAGCCCCTGGAAACTGTTCCAGTGGTTAGTTACTGGCACTGTTCAAATGTCCGTCCGATGGCCAGTCTGAATGTGTCCAGCTCCGCTAGCTACAAGCCACTGGCTGCGGTTCTACAGCCCCCTGCTGGACTGCAGAGCCCATTCTCCAGAATCTGTTCCCTGTGTAGGCACGTACTGACCGTACCCATATCACTCGGATCCTTCCCTTTGTTATGCTAAATAGCCTGAGCTCCTGCAGTCTCTCACTAGCAGGTAGCTTTTCTCATCCTTTCATCAGTCTCATGACTCTTCTCTGAACCCTCCCCAGTGTGTCAACAGCCTTCTCGAACTGTGAGCACCAGACCTGGCCCCAGGAGTCCAGCAGCGTTCGCACCAGCCCCAAGTGCAGAGGGAAAAGCTCCTGTTTACTCCTCCCAGGCTCCCCTGAGCTCTTCTGGCCAGAGCAGCTCCTGTTCAGCTGTTACCTGCCTCTCAAAGGCCTGCCCTTGTGTGGGTGCCGCTCAGTAGCTAGAGGCACTAGCGCGCTCCCTTGCTCTGGCCTTTCATGCACCCTGAGCACAGTTAAACTGGTTCAGTCCTGCAGTCCCACAAGGCAGGCTACAGACTCCTTCCTTCATGCACTGATTCCCATGCACTGCGGTGCAGCTGCTGCTGGTCAGACGCTGTGCAAGCACGCCGTTCCGGGGCTCACTGCTAGTGCCTAGGGAGGGCCTCTGGGACAGAGTCACAGGTCTGACGCTCTGGAACTGCTCCGTGTGAAGCCAGCCAGGACTCTGGGTAGCATGGCTCCCCTCAGGGCATGGCTACAGCCTTCCCGGTCTGACCTCGGAGCATTCAGCATCCCTGTTCCCTCCGCACACTTCCCCTTGGTGGGGGAAACCAGAGGGCCCTGCACCCCAGCTCCGCAGTCATTGGTGCCTCTCAGCCAGCGCTGTAAAGCAGAAGGTTTATTAGTCGACAGGAGGCTTGTTAGCTCAGAAGTCAGTGACTTTCAGCAAAGTCCATTTTGGGAGGATCCCGGAGTAACTTGGATGCCCACTTCTCCTTGTCCAAGATTGCCTCCTCCTGGCTTGGTGCACTCTTGACCGGAGAATCCACAGTGGCCTTCGCAGTGGAGGTGGGGTCACTGCCGAGTATCGCGTCCAGCTCTTTGTAGAACCAGCAGCTCGTGGGCGCAGCACTGGAGCAGTGGTTTGCCTCCTGCGCCTTGTGGCAGGCGTTCTGCAGCTCCTTCACTTTGCCCCTGCACTGCAGTGTGTCCCGGTCATGGCCCCTTTCTGTCATGCATCTAGAAATCTGTCTGTAGGTATCATCATTCCTACGGCTGGAGTGCAGCTGGGACTGGACAGCTTCCTCTCCCTGAATGCTGATGAGGTCCAGCAGCTCAGCATTGCTCCAAGCGGGGGATCGCCTGGTGCATGGAGCAGGCATGGCCACCTGGAAAGATGGGCTGAGACCACTGCATGTGTCACCGAGCAAACAGGAAGGGGACTTTCAAACCTGCAAAGGAATGTACAGGGTGGGGCTGCCGGTTGGTTACCTGAGGGCAGGGCAGTAGAGTTCAAACCGATGGCCAGAGAGGTGAGAACAGGCCTTGTGGGACACCTGCCGGAGGCCAATCACAGCTCTGTAATCGACCAGGGTGTCTACACCGGCCCCACAGCGCTGTACCCCCGGCACAGGAAGGTCTACGCCTCTTGGGGTGGGTTTTTTACAGCGCTGCATCTGCGCAGCTTCTGCGCACTGAGTGGCTTGGCAGCGTGTGCACCCCGGGAGTTACTGCGCTCAGAGCTGCTTTACTGCGCACAAACTCGCCAGTGCAGACAAGGCCAAACTCTTCACCTCCAAGGGTCCCTAGCTGCTGGGTTTGAGCTCCTGGCCTTCACAGCCACGACAGAGCGCTCGTGCGCTGCCCAGCCCACATCAGATACAGCGCGCACCAGTGGCTTCCACCCGCGTTTGCGAGTCAGCAGTGGGACACTGGGTAGCAGGATTCTGTTCCTGGTGCTGGGCCCAGACTGGGGGTAGTGGTTACAGAAAACAGAGTGAAATGTTAACAAGCCCCTGGTTTGGGCTCAGACTTCCAGCTGGACAAGTGTGAGTCTCTGCAGCTCTCTTCGATTCAGGCCAGCGCAGACCCCACCTCTGGTTGTGGTTTAGCTGCTGACGGGTGATTTACAGAAGCACCTACTGTGAGATCTGCCAGGCTGTATTGCAAAGGAGATGAGACTTGGCTCGGGTAAGCTGGCGCCCTGGGCTCTGTTCCCAGCTCTGGCTGAGGTGACCTTGTGCAAGCTGTGAGTTGTCTTATCTGTGACGCCGATGAATGATAGGAGGGGCACTTTGCCATGCACAGGCCCTGGAAATATGTGCTAACTACTCATGCTAAGCCAGGGGCTCCACCTTGTGTTACCGGTAACATGCTGAGGCAAGGTCTATGCCACAGACCTACATGGGTGTCACGATGTCACTCGGGGTGTGAAAAATCCACAGTTACCCCGACCAACCCCCGCCCCCCATGTAGACAGGACTATATCGATGGGGGAGCGTCTCCAGGGACAGCTTCCGTCTCGCGCCGAGGGGGTTAACAGCGCCAACGGGAGACGCTGCCCCACTGGCGTAGGCGCCGCAGCTGCCCAGGGCAGGGGGTTAAGCATAGACCTGCCCACAGGCAGGGGCGGCGAGTTGTATGGGCCTGTGGTGCCTGGGCTCCACCAATGTTCGGGGTCGGGTCTCTCCCCCGTCCCCGCCTGCCCTGGGCAGCAGGTGGCTTCCCCCTGCAGCTCCATGCTACGATCTTGGCTGTGAAGGGCACAAAAATAGCCTCAGGGAATCACAGAATCGTGGGGCTGGAAGGGACCTCGAGAGGTCTCTAGGCCAGTCCCCAGCACTCAAGGCAGGACTCAGTATTGTCTAGACCAGCCCTGACAGGTGTTTGTCCAACCTGCTCTTAAACATCCCCAATGATGGAGATTCCACAACCTCCCTGGGCAATTTATTCCAGTGCTTCACCACCTTGACAGCTAGGAAGTTTTTCCTAATGTCCAACCTAAGCCTCCCTTGCTGCAATTTAAGCTTCTTGTCCTATCCTCAGAGGTTAAGGATAACAATTTACCTCCCTCCTCCTTGTAACAACTTTTTATGTACTTGAAAACTGCTGTCACGTCCCCTCTCACTCTTCTCTTCTCCAGACTAAACAAACCCCATTTTTTCAATCTTCCCTCACAAGTCATGTTTTCTAGGCCTTTAATCATTTTTGTTGTTCTTCTCTGGACTTTCTCCAATTTGTCCACATCTTTCCTGAAATGTGGCACCCAGAACTGGACACTATATTCCAGCTGAGGCGTAATCAGCGCGGAGTAGAGCAGAAGAATTACTTCTCGTGTCTTGCTTACAACACTCCTGCTAATACAGCCCAGAATGATGTTTGCTTTTTTTGCAGCAGCGTTACACTGTTGACTCATATTTTTGATCCATTATGACCCCCCAGATCCCTTTCAGCAGTTCTCCTTCCTAGGCAGTCATTCCCCATTTTGTATGTGTGCAACTGATTGTTCCTTCCTAACTGGAGAACTTTGCATTTGTCCTTATTGAATTTCATCCTATTTATTTCAAACCATTTCTCCAGTTTGTCCAGATAATTTTGAATTTTAATCCTATCCTCCAAAGCACTTGCAACTCCTCCCAGCTTGGTATCATCTGCAAACTTTATAAGTGTACTCTCTATGCCATTATCTAAATCACTGATGAAGATATTGATCAGAACCAGACCCAGAACAGATCCCTGTGGGACTCCACTCGTTATGCCCTTCCAGCATGACTGTGAACCATGGATAACTACTCTCTGGGAATGATTTTCCAACCAGTTCTGCACCCACCTTATAGTAGCTCCATCTAGGTTGTATTTCCGAGTTTGTTTATGAGAAGATCATGTGAGACAATATCGAAAGCCTTACTGAAGTCAAGATACACCACATCTACCGCTTCCCCCCATCCACAAGGCTTGTTACCCTGTCAAAGAGAGCTATTGGGTTGGTTTGACACGATTTGTTCTTGACAGATCCACGCTGACTGTTACTTATCACCTCATTATCTTCTAGGTGTTTGCAAATGGATTGTTGAATTATTTGCTCCATTATCTTTCCGGGGACAGAAGTTGAGCTGACTGGTCTGTAGTTCCCTGGGTTGTCCTTATTCCCCTGTTTATAGCTGGGCACTAGATTTGCCCTTTTCCAGTCTGCTGGAATCTCTCCCGTCTCCCACGACTTTTCAGAGATAATCGCTAATGGCTCAGATATCTCCTCAGTCAGCTCCTTGACTATTCTGGGATGTATTTCATCAGGCCCTCGTGACTTGAAAACATCTATCTTGTCTAAGAAATGTTTGACTTGTTCTTTCCCTATTTTAGACTCTGCTCCTACCTCCTTCTCACTGGCACTCACTACGTTAGTCGTCCAATCACCATTAACCTTCTCGGTGAAAACCGAAACAAAGATGGAGCTCGTGGCATCAGGGGCTTGCTGTTAGTGGTGCACCTTCCACAAGGCTGCTGGCCAGGCTCTGTCTCTCAGCTCCGGTGAAGGCTGCAGCTTTTCACATCCCTGGGAGACAGTCCACAAATCAGGGCAAAGTCACAAGGCTTCTGAGAGCTGGCAACACTGATTAATGCACCCGTGAAACTGCCCAGAGCGTTTACTGCAGGGACTGATCCTGTGTGGGCAGCGGCAGGGGAGAGAGGAGTGGAGCTGAGCAAAGCCGTTTGCATCTCTCATTTCTGTAGCCAGGCCAGTACGTTCTCCCTGGCATCAGAAAGGCGGGAGTGCTCTCCATTGCACAGGGCCTAGCCAGGGGCCAGGCAAGTCAACGGAAGCATGGCAGTCTGCTCTGGGAGGCCATGGCTAGACCCAGCCACCAAAGAGAGCCCCACACCCAGGCTACTTTGCTGGGGGACGTGCAGAACAAGGCATAGACACACATCAGTCATCTGTAGCTGGGTGCCAGGCAGTTTGTAACCATGGAACAAGTTTAATTGAGCCCTCTGCAGTGAGAACTGAAGCTCCCGCACTCCCACCCTTTGCAGACAGCTGCCTGCATGCTCAGTAACCAAATTGACAAACATGTGGCTCAGCTCCAGTGAGGGCCCGATCCCAGCTAACAGCACAGCTCGGAGTTGTCCCTGGCCTGCTTTTCAGAGGGGTTGAGCAGTCCCAGCTCCCACGCAGGTCAGTGGGAATGACAGGTGCTCAGCTCTTATGTCCTCGCTGCAGCAACTCCTCGTTTTTCCAGGTGCAGCCCCCTGGGTTTTGCAGGGACTGGTTCGTGTAGTCCTCGGGACTGGGACTGGATGGCCTCATACCAAGCACAGAACACCCTCCCTCTAAAGAACCTGTCGGGTCCAAGCCTTTTGTTCGTTATACCCAGGGGCTCGTTATAGCGAAAGGCCAATCAAAACGTCAGGGCCAGGCAGCGGGGGTGGGGCTGTGCTGTACCTGTCACTGGGATCTGGGGACCTGGTTCGTTACAGCTGAACAGGGCCGGCTCCAGACCCCAGCGCGACAAGCACACGCGTGGGGCGGCAGTTGTCGTCAGGGGCGGCAGATTGGGCCGGTGGACCTGCCGCAGTCATGCCTGCGGGAGGTCCACCGGAGCCCCGGGACGACCGGACTTGCCGCAGGCATGACTGCGGATGGTTCACTGGTCGCGCGGCTCGGCTGGACCTCACGCAGACATGACTGCAGCAGCTCAACCGGAGCCGCTGGACCAGCCAACCGTCCGCAGCTGCGGGAGGTCCAGCCGAGCCGCGCGACTAGCGGACCCTCACAAGTCAAGCCAGCGGGAGGTCCGCTGCTCCTGGGGCTCCGGGGCGTCTCCCGCGCATGACTGCTGGGGGCGGCCGAATATGTAGAGCCGGCCCTGCAGCTGAAGGTTCGTTACAGCTGAAGGGCGCTACAGAAGGTGTACTGAAAGGCTCAGCTTGTACTCTGGATTTCAAGGCAGGCTTTGGAGTCAGTTTCTGGGCTTCCCAGCGCGGAGGCCATGAGAACCCATGACCCAGGTGTTTCACCCCAGTGCTTAAGGGCAGGGGAGAAGAGTGGGAAATGTTTGGTAACAGTTTCTTTACTTTAGGTAGCAGAAAACTTTCTAAACCTGACAAGGTTTCTTATTTTGTTTTCCTTTGTACAGACATTTTTAGCCCCCAAAATAACAGCACTGACATACATATTACCATGGAAACATAATACCAGTGTCACTTCAGCTGGCAATCAAACAATACGCAAGTGAGATCCCTGCAGATGCAGGGCACTGGTGAAGTTATCAGCTGCGTAGGTAGCTAGGAAGGAGGGAAGGCCAAACCTCAGCGTGATCCCTTCACCTCACAACGAGCTGCCCAGCAGGACCCCACCTCTGCAGCATTGCTACTGCGAGTTACTAGCCCTGAGCCTCCCCTCTGATCCCCAAGATTCAGCCCCCAGTTGTCAGAGGGTGGGAGTGAACCTGGGACCTCTGGAGCTAAATGCAGGAGCCGCTACCGCAGGAGCGAAAAGCCACATGGCTCAGGCTGTAGCAGACTCATTCATCTCTAAGGGTCTCGGTGCCACCAGAGGGGTCAGAGCCCCACACCCAGGAGGTGTCTGGGTTCCACTTGCCCCCTGACGCGCCTCATGCGCGGAGATCCCAGGGCCGCCCCTTGGCAGCAGGGGAACGACTGCCAGCCCCACTGGCTTAGCCACAGCGCTCCGCACAGGCAGCCTGGGAAAAAGCTGCTGCAGCAAATGGGGCCAAAAAGCAGGAGGATGTGGACCTTAAAAAGGCCTCTCTGCCCAGCGTCCGCCCGAGGCAGCATTATCCCGCCAGGCTGACAAACATGCACCAGCCCGATTAGTACAAAGCCTGGTGGTGAAGCTGTGCAAGTAAACCTGGAGCTGAGCCCCACCAAACTCATCTCAGACGGGGGCACCAAATCTCCATGAGACGGGGCAGCTTGGGAGGCTAGTGGGCTGGGCAGGGTTCTGACTGGTGACTCCACGTGCACTAGTGCATTAGCAAACACTTCACGCAGCCCCTCCCCCAAGAACAGCTAGAGCTAATGTTGCACTTTCCAGAATGTTCCACATGCTGCTCCGCCTCGTCAGAGTCCCCCTGCAATCCGGGCCCCACCTGTTCTTACAGAGGGCACCTCCTTTAACCCGAATGGAACACACAGCAATACAACAAATACTAATACAGTGTCCAAAATCTCTTCGAAATAGAATGTTTTGCAATTCAAAATAATTCCACCAATTACATTTATTCGAGGGGCTTCACACTAGTAGAAGTCTTACAGCTATATACGCCCTCTAAGCATAAGAACCAAGAACGGCCAGACTGGGTCAGACCAACGGTCCATCTAGGCCAGTATCCTGTCTCTGACAGTGGCCAGTGCCAGAGCTTCAGAGGGTGTACAGAATAAGGCAGCTGGAATGATCCCCCAGACTTCCCCTCCTGGCTTCCGGCAGTCAGAGGATTAGCATGGCCTCAAGCATGGGGTTGCTAATAGCCACTGAGGGACCGGTCTTCCATGAACTTCTCTAGTTCATTTTTGAACCCAGTTATACTTTTGGCCTTCACAACATCCCCTGGCAATGAGTTCCACAGGTTAATTGTACGTTGTGAGAAAAAGTACTTCCTCTTGTCTGTATTCAACCTGCTGCCTATTAATTTCATCAGGTGATCCTTGGTTGTTGTATTGTGGGAAAGGGTAAATAACATTTCTCTCTTCAATTAACAGACCAGTCATGATTTTATAGACCCCTATCATATCCCCCCTTAGTCGTCTCTTTTCTAAAATGAACAGTCTCAGTCTTATTAATCTTTCCTCGTATGAAAGCTGTTGATCATCTCTGTTGCCATTCTCTGAACCATTTCCAGTTCCACTATATCCTTTTAGAGATGGAGTGACCAGAACTGGACACAGTATTTAAGGTCTGGGTACACCATGGATGTATATAGTAGCATTAGGATATTCCCCGTCCTAATAATTCCTAACATTCCGTTTGCCTTTTTAATTGCTGCTATGCACTGAGCTGAAGTTTTTGCAGAACTATCCAGCAAGACTCCAAGAGCTCTTTCTGGAGTGGTAACAGCTAATTTAGTTTTCCAATGTGCATTACTTTGCATTTATCAACACTGAATTTCATCTGCCATTTTGTTCCTGAGTCACCCAGTTTTGTGAGATCCCTTTGTAGCTCTTTGCAGTCTGCTTTGGATTTAAACTATTTTAAATAATTTTGTATCATCTGCAAATTTGTCACTTCACTGTTCTCTCCCTTTTCCAGATCATTAATGACTATGCTGAACAGCACAAGTCGCAATGCAGATCCTTGGGGGATCCCGCTGTTTACCTTTCTCTATTGTGAAAACCAAATATTTATTCCTACCCTTTGTTTCCTATCTTTTAACCAGTTACTGATCCGTGAGAGGACCTTCCCTCCTGTCCCATGACTACATAGTTTCCTTAAGAGCCTTCGGTGAGGGACCTTGTCAGAGTGTTTCTGAAAATCCAAGTACACAATATTGATTGGATCCCCCTTGTCCACATGCTTATTCACACCCTCCAAGAATTCTAGTAGATTGGTGAGGCATGATTTCCCTTTACAAAAGCCATGTTGACTCTTCCCCAACAAATCATGTTCATCTGTGTGTCTGACAATTCTGTTCTTTACTATAGTTTCTACCAATTTGCCCACTGCTGAAGTTAGATTAACTGGCCTGTAATGCTCAAGACCGCCTCTGGAGCCCTACTTAAAAATGTGCGTTATATTAGCTATCCGGTCATCTGGTACAGAGGCTTGTTTCAGCGATAGGTTACATACCATAGTTAGTGACAAAGAGTCCTGTGGCACCTTATAGACTAACAAATGTATTGGAGCATGAGCTTTTGTGGGTGAATACCCACTTCGTCGGATCCACGAAAGCTCATGCTCCAATACGTCTGTTAGTCTATAAAGTGCCACAAGACTCTCGGTTGCTTTTGACAGATCCAGACTAACACGACTACCCCTCTGATACTTGATACCATAGTTAATAGTTCTGCAACTTCATAGCTGGGTTCCTTCAGAACTCTTGGGTGAATCCCATCTGGGCCAGTGACTCACTACTGTTTAATTTATCAGTTTGTTCTAACATCTCTTCTATTGACCCATCAGGGTGTGTCTGTACTTCAGATTTGTCTCCCGCAAAGGATAGCTCTGATGTAGGCTCTCCCCCACATCCTCTGCAGTGCAGACCAACGCAATGAATTCATTTGGCTTCTCTGCAATGGCCTTGTCTTCCTTGAGTGCTCCTGTAGCACCCGGGTTGTCTAGTGGCCCCCCTGCCTGTTTGGAAGGCTTCCTGTTTCTGGTGTGCTTAAAAACATTCTTACCGTTTCTTGCTGTATCCTTAGCAAGTTGCTTCTCAAGTTCTTTCTTGGCCTGCTGTATTATCCTGTTACCATCAACCTGCCAGAGTTTGTGCTCCTTCTTACTACCTCACTAGGATCGGACTTTCACACTTTAACGGATGCCGGTGGCCCCAATGGCCTCTATTACTCGGCTGTGTAGCCACAGTGGCACTCTTTGGTCCTCTTCTTGTCTTTCCTGGTTTGGGGTATACGTTTACTCTGTAACTAGTCCCCATGCTGCTTGCAGGCACGTAGCCCTTCTAATCTCTGTCTAACGAGGAGCCTCATTCTTGTCTAGTTACATGGCACTGCGATGGGTGCTGTGCCCCATCCTGGTCAGGGGTCAGTAGCACAGTCCTGCTGCTGTGCTCTTTATTTGCACACAGAATTTCTACCCGGACATTCTGTGGTACAGTTGGTTTGATATATGTTGTTTGCCTTATTTGACTCTCTGCTTTCTTTACCGTAATGCCACTGCCCCACCAGCACAACCGACTCTGTCGGTCCTGTATATACTATAGCCTGGTATTACCATGGCCCACTGGTTATCCTGATTCCACCTGCTAACCCACCCTGACCTCATCAGCATGCAGAGCACTCAGAGGACTGGGGGCGACAAGGCACCTGTTCCGAAAGCACGCTGAGGCTGCCCTAGAGCAGTCACTTGCACCATCACACGTGTTGGAACGCTGGCCTTCCCGTTAAACACATGCAGCCTGGCAGGACAGACCGGCAGAGTACAGTCCCTGGGGAGCCAGGAGATCCAGACTACATTGCTATAGCACCTTCCAGGCACGAGTTCTCTCTTAATCCTTTGCCCCTCTTCTACTATTCATGTCATCCCAAGTAACGAAAGAGCTGGCCTCACAGCCAGGGTATTTGCTGCCTGTACCCAGCACATCTCCACCCATCAACATTTAGCACCAGCTTGAAAGGAATGTTTGAGAGTTCTCGTCCCCACCGTGAGAGCTTCTCATGGTCATCATTTGCCCTGGCTTGCTATCTCCCTTTCATTGACTCTGAAGCCAACAAGCCTCCTCCTCACATGCAGCAAACACCTTGTATTTAGCTGAATTATCAGAGTAAGGCAGCTTAGGGCAGGGCTACACCACAAGTGAAGTTAGAATAATACTGCAGGCAGACATACCTGGGCTAGCTCTCCTCTAGCTAGCAGGGATAACAATGAGGTCATGGTGGCATGGATTTCACTGGAGGCTAGCCACCCTGTAATGGAGGGGGGCGTAGGTGGTCTGGCCTTAGAGTCACAGCTGGCTGGGGTCTGCACATCAGAGATGGTACTCACTGAGCAGGAGTTGGAGAAATTGCAAGAACCAGGTTTGGTAAGCAAGGGTGAGGGTGGGCTCAGAGACCGGAGCTCAGAGATAGAATAATAGAATCATAGAATATCAGGGTTGGAAGGGACCTCAGGAGGTATCTAGTCCACCCCTCTGCTCAAAGCAGGACCAACCCCAACTAAATCATCCCAGCCAGGGCTTTGTCAAGCCTGACCTTAAAAACCTCTAAGGAAGGAGATTCCACCACCTCCCTAGGGAACCCATTCCAGTGCTTCACCACCCTACTAGTGAAATAGTGTTTCCTAATATCCAACCTAAACCTCCCCCACTGCAACTTGAGACCATTACTCCTTGTTCTGTCATCTGCTACCACTGAGAACAGTCTAGATCCATCCTCTTTGGAACCCCCTTTCAGGTAGTTGAAAGCAGCTATCAAATCCCCCCTCACTCTTCTCTTCTGCAGACTAAACAATCCCAGTTCCCTCAGCCTCTCCTCATAAGTCATGTGCTCCAGCCCCTTAATCATTTTTGTTGCCCTCTGCTGAACTCTTTCCAATTTTTCAACATCCTCCTTGTACTGTGGGGCCCAAAACTGGACACAGTATCCAGATGAGGCCTCACCAATGCCGAATAGAGGGGAATGATCATGTCCCTCGATCTGCTGGCAAAGCCCCTACTTATACAGCCCAAAATCCCATTAGCCTTCTCGGCAACAAGGGCACCCTGCTGACTCATATCCAGCTTCTCATTCACTGTAACCCCTAGGTCCTTTTCTGCAGAACTGCTGCCTAGCTACTTGGTCCCTAGTCTGTAGCAGTGCCTGGGATTCTTCCGTCCTAAGTGCAGGACTCTGCACTTGTCCTTGTCGTACCTCATCAGATTTCTTTTGTCCCAATCCTCTAATTTGTCTAGGTCCCTCTGTATCCTATCCCTATAGCAATAGACAAGACTTGTTTGCTTACATCACAAGACCTGAGCAAACATCTACCCTTCTACCTCTAACAATGCAGACTTGCATTTTAAAGCTCTATTCATTTACAGATCTTCCTAACCAGTCCTTAAGGTTCACCCATGGGTCAGGTCAGTCTGTGAGTTGATTAACTCTTTCTGGACCTGTCATCTTCCAATGAAATATTATATTACACTCATAACGTCACACCCCCAACGCAAAATTGATGCAGGAAGGGATGACACAAACATCTCTGACTGCATCCCAAAAGCTCCCCATCCTGGGTTCTGTCTCATTACAGCTTGCATTGGGTTAGAAGCCATATTAGTGTATAACAGAAATGTTTTACCAAACTCATAGACTCATAGACTTTAAGGTCAGAAGGGACCATTATGATCATCTAGTCTGACCTCCTGCACAATGCAGGCCACAGAATCTCACCCATCCACTTCTATAACAAACCCCTAGCCTATGTCTGAGTTATCGAAGTCCCCAAATTGTGGTTTGAAGACCTCAAGCTGCAGAGGATCCTCCAGAAAGTGACCCGTGCCCCATGCTGCAAAGGAAGGCAAAAAACCTCCAGGGCCTCTGCCAATCTGCCCTGGAGGAAAATTCCTTCCCGACCCCAAATATGGCGACCAGTTAAACCCTGAGCATGTGGGCAAGACTCACCAGCCAGCACCCAGGAAAGAATTCTCTGTAGTAACTCAGATCCCAACCCATCTAACATCCCATCACAGACCACTGGGCAATAGACAAGACTTGTTTGCTGACATCACAAGACCTGAGCAAACATCTACCCTTCTACCTCTAACAATGCAGACTTGCATTTTAAAGCTCTGTTCATTTACAGATCTTCCTAACCAGTCCTTAAGGTTCACCCATGGGTCAGGTCAGTCTGTGAGTTGCTTAACTCTTTCTGATCCTGTCATCTTCCAATGAAATATTATATTACACTCATAACGTCACAACTGCAAACCCTAGCTATGATGGAAACCAAGGCAGGGGGTGTCGCCGCACCCCTGGCAGGAGGAGAGAGACTGGCAGGCTTTTGAGAGTCAGAGCCAGGAGAGCTCTCTCAGGGGGAAGATCCCTTATGCCTCCCCCCCTCTGTGGCAGAGTGAGCTAAGGGGCGTATGTGCACAAGCGCCGACTTTGTCATTTCCTCGGGGGTGCTTGACCCCCACTCCACCCCAGGCCTGGCCCTCACTGCACCCTCTCCCCCAAGGCCCCACTCCCACCCCACCTCTTCCTGCCCCCTGCTACGCCCCCTCCCCCAAGCACATCCCGCCCTCGCTACGCCCCCTTGCCTGCCACGCCTCCTGTACGGCACTGAACAGCTGATTGCAGCGGGCAGGAGGCGCTGGGAGGGAGGGGGAGGATCTGATTGGTGGGGGCACCGGTAGGTGCTGAGCACTATTTTTTTCCCCGTGGGTGCTCCAGGGAGTCGGCGCCTGTGCGTATGTGTCATTACAGAGCTGCACCCGTCTGTAAGGGTGATGGGGAGAACGCTGTAAATCAATTGCACAAGGTGTTTGCCGAGCTCTCCGAGCGCTTTGTGGCTAGAGAAGAGACGGGGCAGAAGCGGTCTCTTGGCTCTGACTCTCGGAAAGCTGCCAATCTCTCTCCTCCTCTTCCCCCCACAGTCCCTTCCTGGGCCTGCTCTACTTTCTGGGCTAATGGGCTAATTGGCCTTGTAGCTCTCTCAAGCCGTCCCCAATCTATCAGGTAGGCACAGGGAAGTGTAACTGCTGATCCAGTGATCACACTGCTGAACTGAGGTGTAAATTCCACTCCAGGAGACACCCTGGTGCTAGCTCTGATTGAGCTAGTGCATCGCCCGGTGGTGTGCGCGGCCCCGCCTACATACCTACTGTCTGATCTGCAGAAGTGCTGAGCACTCCCGGCTGCAGCCGAGGTCGAGCTGTGATTTGAACATAGCAAGTGCTAAGTACACTGAGGAATGCAGCAAACACCCTTGATGATACTCACATGGTTTATAAAATGGCTCAGCAACTTCTCCAATCTCATTTCTTCCTCCAGCTACTGCAGTGGCCGTCCAAGCACGGCATCACTTCTCCAGGGGGATGTTAAATGGGTGGGAGCACCATGGGGAGGCCAGTGGTGTCACCTGAGGGCATATACAATTTGAGTATTGGCCAGGGTATTTGTTGCATTATAATGCCACACCACGCACCAGAAAAATCACATTGACTCTGCAACCTTAATGTTCCTTTAATCATCCAAAAGTTAAGAAATGCCATTTTTAAGTTTGCCTGTGCCACCTTACTCCAGCTGCTTTGTGACTGTGCATATGAGACCATTTTGAATTACACGATCACATCCTATTTATCCCACCGGGCCCCTGCCTCATTCAGTGCCCAGGATGGACCGTGCTCACTGAATGAGGGAGCGCTTTGCAGTGTGTCTGTTAGCTAAGGACCCTCTTCTGTTTTCTGTTTTTCAGACCTTGGGTGTGTGGAGATGCTGCAGCAGCAGGTGGACAGCCCTGGCAATCCCTATGTGTTTCTCAGGAGAATCCCTGAGGCAGAAAGGAAGTGTCTTAATCTACACGTGATTACAGTTATATTTTATTGTCCTTTTTGGGCCCATTTAATCTGAGTGTTAGGGGTACCTTATGGAGCTGAGAGGACCTGAGTACTACCTCCGGTGCTGCCATACCTGGAGGAGGAAGGTGTTGGGACGGAGATGACTGCAGCTTGACAGATGATAGATTGTGGGATTATACTGGGAAGGACAACTGATTTAGTGCAGCTGGTATGCTAACACTTGGTGTCCACAGTGGCACCACAGCAGTGCAGATTGACCACCATCACGTCAGCCTCACTCAGAGTAAACTGAATCCTATGGTAGTGCGACTGTCTGTTTGGTAGCAAAGGTGTCTGTGGATATGTGTACTCCGCCCCTGCCGGTGTGACCTCACACATATGGTGTGTGCTAAGTCACATTGCGTGGAGGTTGCCATTTCATTTCTGTATAAAATGGTGCCCTCCATGCGGTGTGACCTCGCATATACGGTGCATATGACCGCAAGGTGTGCATTCCCGCCCCACTACAGCACTCACATCTTGGAGACTCGCTTAATCTTTTGTGTTGCTGTCACTCTCTGAGACATGTTAGTTCCTCAGACGATGCTGCCACACTGATTGAAAATGTCACCTGTCATGTTCACCAAAGAGCATTAACACAGAATCTGACATTACAGAGTTATAAAAAGCGATGTTATCCCTCTTCGTTAAATATCAGACAAGCTGAATAAAACTAATTATCCCAATTATATCATCTGTAGGAGACAAACTAGCTAAACAGCATCTGCCTGTTAACCCACAGCAATACATGCATACGAGCCTATCCCCTGAAATCATTACACAGAAATTTGACATTCATGAAGAAATGGACTTGATAATCAAGTAATAGATAAACAAGGTCTTTTTATTTTGGAATGACAAAATTAGGCCATTTATATTCATGACAGCAGATCTCTTATATATTGAAGTGTTTCGTCAGAGCAAACCTGATTCTGAAATCAAATAGAATAAAATTATTTGAAGTGATCAAAACTTAAACTCGAGGCTGGACGCCTTTCTAAAGGAGCTGCTGGAGTCCCATCACGCTAGGAGCTGGAGGCAGGATTCTCCGGGTGGAGTTCTATGGCCTGTGTCATGCTGGAGCTCAGAACTGGTGATTCTAATGGTCCCTTCTGACCTTAAAACCTATGAATTTGAAACCACTGTTAACCAGAAATACTTCAGTCTTTTAAACAAAAACAGACAGAACCAAGGGTCTTTCTGGGCATCTTGTTTTATGAGTGCCACCTTTCTAGGCTTTTCTTTGAGGCCCTAATACACTAGAAACACATAAGACCAAGTTCTTGATTAGCTAAGAGATGCAGATGAGAAAAAAAAAGAGACTGAAATTGAAGGAAGTGACCAGAGAAATAAGCTTGGAAGGAGAAGAAATGCTGTATTTGGTGAACACAACAAGATATTCGGGTTTTTTTTTCACATAAAAGGTACATTTACCCAGAATAGGGCAAAAGACCTGGGGCTAATCTTAACTGTGTGAAGTCAATCATAAAAATTCCCATTCATTTCAGTGGGACCAGGATTCAGTCCTTAGCCATCTGAACCACTCTAAAGAGAAAGAACGAAAAACTAGAATGAAAGCCCTAGGCCACAGACACATGTCTTTAAAAGTTTTAAATAGATTCCACTTCTAGATATAGTAACAACAGACTCAGCTGTGTTTCTGTGCCCCATATCCTGCTAGCAGGGTTTGTGCTAGTGGAAATTTAGGCAAGCATCACAGAGCCTCTTCTGCTAAGCAAAGATGACAGCAATTAGAGAACAATGGCATTTCTGCTAAGAGCAGGGAGACACCAAAATATAAAAATAATAAGGAGCACGACAGCTTTCCCAGGTGAATGGGAATCCTTGCCCCAGGCCTCATTTCTGGACAGAATACAGCAATATATTCTCATTTACAATACCCAGAGCTTGCCAATGACATGTCAATGTAGTTTAGGTCTGAGTACATCTTGTATATTGCCAGAGGGGGATGCCTTGTGTATGAAAAAGCCTTATCCCTTCATACAGGGCTCCAAGGTGCCACATGCTCAGTTATGTGCCCTGTCTAAAGAGTGACAGAACCTGAGAAATTAAAAAGACAATAGACCTAAAGGAAAAAAACGGATTGAACCAGCCACACTTCTGTTATACCTCAGGAAAATCAAACTGAAAATGTCAATCAGAATAATCACTATCAAAAACTAAGGAGCAAAATGTTGGATTCTTATGCTGGGCAGGGGCAAAAGAAAGACACGACTTATTAGAAGCCATGGTGCTTGGGAGAGTGAACCAGCTCATCTGTTTTTCGCCCTTTATGTCACTCTCCCTGGGAGAACAATCCCAGAAACAGAGAGTCGCTTTGGTATTGCAAATATCCACTCTCCTCTTATTTTCCAGTATCCCCTTTCCCTTGGCTGCAAGCCGTTCCAGGGTTCCATGGGAGTGGAGCACTGGCAAGGAGTTTTCTTTCTTCCTGTGTTGGGCCCTGCTTAGCTTTTGGTGACTGGGAGCTGAAGACCCTGGGCCAGAGTTCTCTGAATGAAGCGTAACTGTATCAGTGGGAGAGTAATTTTTTCTGGAATCCTCCAACTCCATCCACCCGCTGGTCATTTTTTTCTTCAGACCACTGTCAGGACACTTGGAAAGGTCTCCTTTTCTCTTAGCAACGTACATTCTTTTCCTCACTGTTAATTTACTCCGGCGGGGTTTTTTGGACTTTTCTTTTTGTAGTCTGTTTCCTACAACTGTGATATGCATCATGCTGTCTGTGGCAAAGTCTTTGTCTCTTTGTCCAGCCATATTGTTTTGCGCAGGAGGTTGGCAAAGTTGGCTCTGATTTTGTGGTGAAGGAGTCACAGTTTTGATTCCCTTAGAGGCTTTCCTGATTACCATCCTCAGTGGTGTGGCTTGACGTATTTCTTGAGTAAGCAGCTGATGTTTCTCATGACTATCCCCAAAAACGTCAGTGTTGGAGCAGCAGGCACAAGGTGGATTGTTAGCAGATGGTTGCTTTTCTAAAGCAGACGTCATCTCTTGTATAGTCATGTTTTCTTTGCCTTGTAAAGCTGTAGTAGTGAGATTGACCTTCCTTCCAGCAACTGTGTTTAAATCAGTCCTGTTTGTATCATCTTTAGCTATGTGATTCTTCATATGGGAATCTCCATGTCTATTTGCCATTGTCATGGTGTGTGGCTGGGTCTGAAAGGAACTCGTTCTGCAAACCCTCATGGTCTGATAGCACTGACAGCATGTTTTTTCCTGACTGGTGAGATAGAGGTCCTGTAATATATCTGGAGAGGTCTGGGATGAGTTATCCTTTATGCAGCTGGGAAGTCTGGAAGTGGAAATGAATGTCTGCAGTTCAGCTAAGAGGTTGGGGAACGGTAGGTGATTTAACTGTTCACATAGCTTCTGATGTTGCTTATTCTGCTGAGATGTCAGTAGTTCCAGACTCTCCTTCAGTAACTGTAAGTTGGATTTCACATCTAAAATTTCCATATCTTTCTGGAGAAAGTAGTCAGCAGAGTAGAAATATTAGGCAACAAACACTAAAAACTCCAACAGTAACATTCAAACCAAAACCCCTTTAGTATTAAATCTTAGATGGTCCACTTAGCTTTCATATCAACCCAAGTATCAGCAGTCGGGATGTTTCTGTGCAGAGCCATGTTTTCAAAAAGCAATATGGTGGTCACATTTCTTTGGGTGGGGTGAATTTCTAATTCACGGTGGTGTCTCCCTATCTTCATGAAGACAACATACCACTTCCTCCTGTGGCTTATTGTTTGCCACAAACATACACTGTGGGGCCCTTCTGGGAATCCAGCTCCATCTAGGCAGCTTAAAGTCTGACATTTCAATCTTGCACCTGTATGACAAGTCATATTTTGCTCCCTCTAAGCCCCTTGTTCTCTCCCTGAGGCCCTGTCTGACCTGACTTTCCACGGGAAGCACGCCCATCCCTCTTTATCGGAGACATACTGCACCAGCATTCTCCAAGCTGCCAGAACCCAGGCCCTTCCAGAGCACAGCTCCCATAGCATTGGGAAATGGGGCGACCACCACGCTGACGGCACTCTGGGACTGGCACCTGCTATCCTGGCGAACAAAAGATCATGATCAACACCCCGGTTTGGATCCCTGCAGGGCAGCGTAATGCACGATTACTAAACGGCAGAGTTAGCCTAGAATTAGCATTTAAATATACATATTTTCCTCTATTAGAATGGTAACTTTCATCTTCATAACCTATCATAGGAAGGCATAATCTAATATATCATTAGAATTTTTTAAGAAATGGGAGAAATTCAGGACCCAGATTCAGCACAACAGATGAATTTCTGAACTTACAGCTGCAAGTCTCCTCTCCATCTCCAGTAATATCTGCTCAATTTGGCTTTTGTCTGTTAGAGCATTCAGCACTGATTCATAGTGGGACTGAGCAGTCTCTTGCACTAAACAAGGAAATTAATAAAAACTGCATTTACTCTTTAATTTGTAAATATGAATAAAATACTGCTTCATTCTTCCCCGGGGGGTTGAATGAAATGCTTTGCTGTGCTACACAATCATAGTGACTGGCCAGCTGAAATCTTCTGGGTCACCAATATAGGACATAAAGTAGTTTCCCCCACACCACAATAATTAGTCTTAACACTATTTCTAATGCCTAATACATGCCAAAGCAAAGTAAGTGTGCAGCTGAAAAATCCTATACAATGTTATACAAAAACTCCATTCTTCTATATAGAACTAAATGTTTCTAATCTAAACACATTCCACAGGGAACTACAGACCGGTCAGCCTCACCTCACTCCCCGGAAAAATCAGGAAGCAGGTGTCACAGAGTGTGGGGGTGTCCGGCCCTGCACCCCTCTTCCTGGGACTCACAGTGACTCTCAGCCAGCCAGTAAAACAGAAGGTTTATTGGACAACAGGAACACAGGATACAGCAGAGCTCGTGTTCCGAGCCAGGACCCCTCACTCTGGCCCTTCTGGGGGTTCAGGGTGTCTGGATTCCAACCTAGGTTCCCCTGCAAACCCACCACCCAGGTCCCAAACCCAAGACTGAAAAACTGACCCCACCCTCCCCACTCCACTCCTTTCCTTTGTCTAGCTTCCTGGCCAGGGGTGTCGACCTCCTCTCCCCCAGGCCTAGCTCATGTTACAGGTTGAATACCTGTCTCTCACCTATCTCCGACAGCCCCTACTCCACCACAGCAGGTCCTCAAGGAATCCATTCTGAAGCACTTGGAGGAGAGGAAGGTGATCAGGAACAGTCAACATGGATTCACTAAGGGCAAGTCATGCCTGACCAACTTGATTGCCTTCTATAATGTAATAATTGGCTCTGTGGATATGGGGAAAGTGGTGGACGTGATATACCTTGACTTTAGCAAAGCTTTTGATACGGTCTCCCACAGTATTCTTGCCAGCAAGTTAAAGAAGTATGGATTGGATGAATGGACTATAAGGTGGATAGAAAGCTGGTTAGATTGTTGGCTGAACGGGTAGTGATCAACGGCTCAATGTCTAGTTGGCAGCCGGTATCAAGCAGAGTGCCCCAGGGGTCGGTCCTGGGTCTGGTTTGTTCAACATCTTCATTAATGATCTGGATGATGGGATGAATTGCACCCTCAGCAAGTTCACAGATGACACTAAGCTGGGGGGAGAGGTAGATATGCTGGAGGGTAGGGATAGAGTCCAGAGTGACCTAGACAAATTAGAGGATTGGGCCAAAAGAAACCTGATGAGATTCAACAAGGACAAGTGCAGAGTCCTGCACTTAGGACGGAAGAATCCCATGCACTGCTACAGGCTGGGGATCGACTGGCTAAGCGGCAGTTCTACAGAAAAGGACCTGTGGATTACAGCGGACAAGAAGCTGGATATGAGTCAGCAGTGTGCCCTTGTTGCCAAGAAGGCTAACGGCATATTGGGCTGTATTAGTAGGGCCATTGCCAGCAGATCGAGGGACATGATCATTCCCCTCTATTCGGCACTGGTGAGGCCACAGCTGGAGTATTGTGTCCAGTTTTGGGCCCCCCACTACAGAAAGGATGTGGACAAACTGGAGAGAGTCCAGCCGGGTGTGTGTGTGTGAACAAAAATGATTAGGGGGCTGGAGCACATGTCTTATGAGGAGAGGCTGAGGGAACTGGACTTATTTAGTCTGCAGAAGAGAAGAATGAGGGGGGATTTGATAGCTGCTTTCAGCTACCTGAAAGGGGGTTCCAAAGAGGATGGAGCTCGGCTGTTCTCAGTGGTGGCAGATGACAGAACAAGGAGTAATGGTCTCAAGTTGCAGTGGGGGAGGTTTAGGTTGGATATTAGGAAACACTATTTCACTAGGAGGGTGGTGAAGCAGTGGAATGGGTTACCTAGGGAGGTGGTGGAATCTCCTTCCTTAGAGGTTTTTAAGGTCAGGCTTGACAAAGCCCTGGCTGGGATGATTTAGTTGGGTTTGGTCCTGCTTTGAGCAGGGGATTGGACTAGATACCTCCTGAGGTCTCTTCCAACCCTGATATTCTATGATTAGCTTGTAGCCCCTAGTGTCTTTAGCCCATAGACCCAAAGGTTTTCTCTCTCGCTTTTCCCAGGGTCATACTGTATTCACAGGCTACTGATGGGCTTTCTTGCTTTTTGCTTCTGCTTCTCCCATTGTTCTTGTCTGATCTCAGTCTCTGAGCGTTCTCACACACCCCTATCCTGTCAACACCCAGTGCAACCCTCAGCCCACCTAGTGCTAGTTTCTGGGCAGACTCTAGTAGGCCTTTGTTTAAAGTGTGGCCCCTTAACTGTCTCTTACAGCTAACTTAACTGACGAGCTCGTACACACATCAGTTTGAACAATGTTTTAACTCAACCCATAACAAGGCTTCACCCAGTTCATGACAATATATTAAAGAAATTATGGATCTGTAGAGGGTTAGGTCAAGAATTAACAATCAACCAGAGATGGGGCAACTAGTTCCTATGTTAAACAACAAGGAGCTAAGAGGACTGTGCCAGTCTTCACCCTGCTTGTTTGTATGACATGTCCCTTTCCCTTGCTCTTTCTTTTGCTTTTGGGATGGGGACTGCGTTTTTCCTTTGTGTATGGAATGTGCACACCATGTGATGTACACTTTCATAATGTAAATAAATCATTTAAATCTTTCTAAAACCTTAGGTCAAACAGGAGTAGCATGTTCTGCTGCTTGGCATTACTCTGGGACTACCAGAGAGCATGGAAATAATTTCTATACAAGAGGTACAGTGAGTGAGGCAAAGGCTCCTACAGAGCATTCCTATGTCATGAGCAGCTGGAGCCACTGAAAACATTAAGTTTTCAATGTAGTGGCAAGCGTTCTGGGCTGATTCTCCTTTATACTAGGGCCCCTTCAGGGCCCCTTTATATTACCGAAGCAATGTAAAAGGATTTTAATGTAAACAAGAATCAAACCAACAAAGAATCCTGTGGCACCTTATAGACTAACAGACGTTTTGCAGCATGAGCTTTCGTGGGTGAATACCCACTTCTTCGGATGCAAGAATCAAACCCCCAGTTTTCCAGCTGTGCAAGCCAATGGGCACTTCACTGTGTAAAGAATGAATTAGACTCTATCTCATTCACCTTTAGAGGGCCATAATGAAGAAGACAGAGTGTCTTTCAGAACCCTGTCTTCCTTAATCCACTCTTTGCTACACAGTAAATGAAGCTGGGCTCCTACAAAGCCATGCTACACCCAATGCAAAATCTTTACTCCACTTTAACTTTCTAGTAGGTAGCAAAGCTGCCCTCCCAGGCACACCCAGTGGAACACAGGCCTCTTTGGAACACTGTCAGGCTGTTTGTTATAAACACTGCTAGCATTAAAAACTACTGCATGATCACCAAGTGGGGCTTTTCATAGGCTCAGAGCTCAGCCACACTGGACTGAATTTTCTCTGGAACATTCCAAAGCACTCTTCCTTATAACGACCTTCTACTTCCAACCACCTCAGGACTAGGTATACTCAAACAGGGCTGTAAACATTTTTCTTATGATGGGGAAAATATATTTCCATTTGCCTCATACTCAGAAATGACTACGATTTCCCCCTCAGACTTAAAAAAACCCCAAAACTTCAAGCAGAGACTAGGCCTGGAAATTTTAATTCTGGTAGATGAAAAGTTTGAGAAAGTTGTGAAAACCTGAAAATGGGTGCTCAGAATGTAATGTTCAGGTAACCTTAATTATAAAGGTCATTAGTATGCCAAGTATTCTAATAACGATCATCATCTACACAGAGCCAAAGATGTGCATAGTGGTTGTCTGTTGAAAAAAAACAACATTTCAGAACTCTGCTTGACACAGCAATAAACAACGTGCATGGATGGCAAATACTGCTAAGGGAAAGATCATGAATGTAGACCAGTGTTTCTCAAACCTGGGACGCCTCTTGTGTAGGGAAAGCCCCTGGCAGGCTGGGCCAGTTTGTTTACCTGCCCAGTCCGCAGGTCCGGCCGATCCCAGCTCCCACTGGCCGCGGTTCACTGCTCCAGGCCAATGGAAGCTGCTGGAAGTGGTGCGGGCCGAGGGACTTACTGGCTGCCACTTCCAGCAGCCCCCATTGGCCTGCAGTGGGGGCTGCGATCGGCCGGACCTGCGGACGGGGCAGGTACACAAACCAGCCCGGCTTGCCAGAGGCTTTCCCTACACAAGTGGTGACCCCAGTTTGAGAAACACTGGTGTAGACAAACCATGATCTTGCACTACTAGGTTTATCTCCCAGCTCGGAGAAAACACACTAACTTCAGCAGTTTGACAATGTCCTCTGCTATTAACAGAAATATAGCAAGTGCTTACAGGTCTTAGAAATGGCTTCCAAGCCATCCAAAATGGATTTATTTCTTGAATCCAAACTTTCTTCAAACTTGTCCAAGTATGTTTGCAACTGCAAAAACCAAGACAAATAAGAAAATTCATGGCCTGTCATCTATTCACTGGCATTACAGTATTTGCAATAAATTGTGAAAACTGAATGGAATGCATCGAAAAGGAGTATTTATTTATAGTTTAAAATGTCATTCAAAAAGGCAATCATTGCATTAAACTAAAAATAAAATTAATGCACTGCAATATTTCTAACCTCTTTATTTTGAATGTTGTAGCTAATTAATTCATTTAATGGTGTGATCTATTGTTATGGTTCACTTAAATGTCATTTCGTATGTAATCAATGTGTGATTAATAGATTTAAATGTAGGATTATAGGAGTATAAGACTGACAAGTATTTAGGAGTGACGAATGTGTATTAGGTATATAAGTGAAGTACGGCTATAATGCAAGGCCTACAGGTTAGGTTCTGTAAGATTTCAGTTTAGCCAAACTACGCCTCAAGCTTAAGGAGACTTGACACGATTGGATGACGTAAGACTGACCCTATGCCAATAAAACCGGAAGATTACTGTAAAAGGTGTGCCAATAGGTAATATTACAGGAAAATAAGCCACAATGTATCTGTTCATCCCGCAAGACACCTGATTGTAACATCACAGAAAATGTTGTTCTGACTGCAGGTTACGATAGGAACATGTTTATGTAAATGTTAATAAGAAAAAGGGGAATTAATAAACAACCTCTGAAAAGCAGGGTACCCCAAAATTCATGGGATGTGGAAGTGCAGATATGGAAAAAGGGGTTGGTGTCATGCTGTCCGGAGTGGCTCACCACCATGAGTGCCCACCGCAGGGCAAGCTGTGAAAAACAGGACAGACATCCCAAATGGATGATGTGTTCTATAATTAGATTTCACCAAGCCAATACGAAATGTGAACTCCTGGATCACTGTACCAGTCTTACCTTGGAGTCACAGACAGTCCCCTTAGACTCTCCAGTCTATCTTGCCACCCAAATTGGACTTAGTGATAGTCTCTTATACCAAAAATCATAAATATTCCAGGTTATTCCCAGTCCCAAGAGACCAGTCACTCACTCAGGCCAAGTTGCATTCTAGATCTCACACCACAGACAACACTGCCAGCCAATTCTATAGTAAGCTAACTATAGGTTTATTAGCTAAGAAAAGGAAAGGAGAGCTATTGAGAGGTTAAAGTAGGTAAAATATATGTACAGGTGAGTCACAGTGTACAATTCCAAATGGTGGCAGAGATATAAAACTTCCAATTTCCCAAAAGTCTTTTCAGAATACCCAGATTGTCTCTTAGGAGCTCTTCTTTGTATCTGGTACCCTTCCCTGTAAGAGCCTAAACAGTCTAGAGATGCAGGATCTTTCCCTGAATCCATAACTTATAGCTTCTTCTCACAGAAAACAAGCTGACAGGGTCACCACCCATGTGGCCTCTTTCTTTGGTTGGTGGAGAGACAGGAGTGCATTTACAGTCTTTGAGCTCTGATACTCATATACAATGACCACTAGCCTTGAAATGTGCACAAATTAGTGCTAAAGTTCTTCCTTTGCATTACACACAGCTTCTTTCTCATTTGATGGGTTATTTCATTACCAGGGTATATACAATGTAAACATTATAACAGGATACATATAAATTAAAACAATGCATGTAATATCCAATAGTTTTTATGAAGTTTAAACACCAAATACATTCTTATACAATTAACAATCATTTTAATATATACTGATATACAAGTGAATTGGCCTGGTGCTTTGGCATGAGCTGGCACCTGTTTACGTAAATGTTAATAATATGTATGTAAGCAGAGTCAGGATGAGCTCTACCCTGACATCTGGTGGTGAATTGTGGCGAGTTGTTGAAAAGAACTTCAGGGGCTGATCTGGTTTGCAGAGGCACCCCCCCCCACCCCACCTAGCATGAGCCCACAGCTGCCCAAATGGTCACTTTGGCTGCTGTGGGATCCCCAGTTTCTCTGTTATTGGGGCAGGAAGAATAAAGTGTTGTTACCCTGATTATGTAAATCAAGGCCAGTGGAACTGTTTTATGACAGAGGGACTCACCATCAACCAAGTACACTCGCTAGACAAGGGACATGGGTTCCAAAACCCTGTGAATAGAGAGAGGCTGGGTACAGGTATTTGTACCTGATGGTGTGGGCCCCTTTTGAGGGCCTAAAACACCAGTTGCGCCTCCTCCTCTCTCCACTGTTGAATAGTAGAGCTAATTTTAATTCCATTAAGAGTCTAGTTACAGGCTGCTGTGCTGAATTCAGTTTAGGCTAATGGTGCACCAGTACTGGGCTCTCCTACTACAAGCAGAAATCACTAAAGAGCTAAAATTACTAAGAGCTGAAATCACTGAGTGCTGTGTTAACTAGTTGGGGAGCCTGAAGATATATTGCTAAGCAGCTGGCAAAGCGGAACGACTCGTGGTGAAGACTGCAGCAGAACCCCATGGAGAGGTGGGGCAGTTGGCCTTGGACCACATAAAGTGCCCCTTAACACCCTGTGTGCTCCTTCTCCCCCCCCCATTTCCACCCAAGTTTGGGGGTGTGTGTGTAAAACTCTGCAAATAAACTTTTGAACTCTGGGGCTGCACTGACCAGAGACAGAGACTTTTAGGTGTTGGACTTTTGGGGTGATCTTTTGGGTTGTTGGGCTTAAGATACTGAGGGGAAAAGGATACTGCCAAACTTACTTGGGGGTGGGTCTTTTGCTCATGGTTTGTGTTATAAACCCTGTTTGTGGTGTTTCCCCAACATAATGCTGCATTGTTTCCCTCCTTTATTAAAATGATTTTGCTACACTAAAACTCTGTGCTTGCAAGAGAAAAAGTATTGCCTCTTAAATGTGCCTGGGGGGTGGTATGTAATTATCCCAGGTCACTGGGTCGGGGCTCGAGCCGGTTTTGCACTGCGTTATTAAAACGGAACCCCTAAATACTGAACCCAGCCTTTGTTGCTGCCAACTCAAATGGGCAGAAGGGTTACATGTAAATAGGAAAAAGGGGAACTAAGAGAACAACCTCTGGAAAGCGGGGCACCGCAAAATGTATGGGGTGTGGAAGTACAGATAGATAAAAGGAGGTTGGAACCCCATGCATATGCACAAGGTGTTAGGAGTAGTCAGAACAACAAACAGTTTCCTGGTAGGGAGAGGGTGGGAAGACTCCAAGAGAAGACCTCAGCAGGAACTACCCTTCTATCATGATCACCCGTTGAGAGATCCATCAGACTCTGTAATGGCTCTGGGTATGTGAGTATGAATATGGCATTGGCTATTGCTTGGGCTCTCTCAGGTTGCGTAGATGGGTATATGCATTTAGCTTATTATACAAACAAGATTTTTTACTTGTAATTGTGTTTGTGGTCACTGTATTCATTCTTTGTGTGCTCTTAAGAGTCTCCAAATCTGAGAGAATTGTAAAGGGTAACTCACCCTATTGATCTGAAAACTGTAGTGTCACAGGAGCTGAGCTCACGCCCTATGGACACAGTTTAATGCAGAACCACAATTCAGTTTTAGATAAAGGCTACAACTTGGCATTTGGATTTACTTACCCCCTGAATGCTTTCTTTGACACTGGAAATAAAGGTGCTTAAAACTTCACTAAAATGGAAACACAGACCATAAAATAGGTATGCAAACAATACTGAAACAATTAGAAATGAGAAAGCTTAGGGGGATCATGAGGCATGAAACATTGCAAGACATAATGCAGAATAAGAGACTTTGTCCTTCACCCCTTAAAATCACCTTACTTTCATTAGAAAAACCTCAGTGGTCTTACCTCTGACAAAGATTTTTTAAAAATCTTCCCACTCTTGCTTTAGCACTAGTACAACTCCAAAGATGCTAGCAATGGGAACTGTGGACTGGCTATTAGCATTTTTACCAACATGCTGTCAGCTCAGAATAGGACTACACAAGATGATGGTGAAATGCTTGCAGATGGTCTACACTAGAGCAGCAACAGTGCTGAAGCAATTGTAGGAAAATTTCAGAAAATCTTCAGTGTAGACGAGGCCAGTGTCAGGAAGAACTGTAACAGAGGGTAACAAAGGCCTTTCATCTGAACGACTGAATGTGTTTTCTGTAAATTAATCTACCTCTTTGATGTGCGCTAGCCAATCAGAATTCATATGCTTTTCATGATTAACCTATCAAGGGCAAAATGCAAAGACTGTTGCTAAGCAAAGAGCTACCTTGTCTCCCTTTCTCAGGATTCAGATAACTTTGGATTGATCATCTATGAACTCAAACTGCAGCATCCAAAAGGGCAGGGGAGGCAGAGTCTAATAACCTATGGGTAGGTAGGTGCACTGAAATAGTTCTATTGCTAGGGAAAAGAGGAGGGCCCTTGCAATAGTCAAACTGGTGGGGATACAACTTGATACATTATCATATTTAACTTTACAATGATGATGATTATTACTATAAATATTGTCTAATTCTTGGAGTGAGTTTTCCCCTTGCAATATATACAACTCTACATCCCTTGCTGAAGTTCCACTGGGGATATTACCCCTTCCCCTCCCTCTCCCTGCACTTAGAAGTTCAGCAAGGAGCTCACTCAGGTACTAGGTTGATAGGTGGGTGCTATGTTAAAACCTAAAATAGATTAGGTAGAATCTTTACAGGCCTTCCTTTTGTTTGCCTAGTTATTTCTCTTTCTAACAAAAGTGATCTAGAAATGTGATGAAAACATTGTTCCAAAATTGGTTCCCTTTGATAGCAAACTTCTCCTACTCCAGTGAGAGGCAGAAGATCTGATCACATACAATACACTCCAGGGGGATAATTACACTGATTGAAGGAAGGCTGGACTTCAGGACACATTTTAGTACCATGGGCATCCTAGAATGACTTGAAAACCATGAATTGACAAAGTTACCGTGCCCTTGATTTTGCCAAGTTTCTGAGTTTAAATAAGGCTGCAAGTCTATTGTGGGATCACTTCACTTTACAAATTACAACACTTCTTTAAAAACACTTGGACAGATACTGTACTTACCAGAACATATTCTCTCCTCTGAGAGGGACAATTATACTTACCTGTAATTCAACTCACTGGCTGACTATAGCCGAGAAGGAACTGACTAGAAGGTTCTGGCGGCTGAGGTAGTGGCAGCAAGTACTGTGCAACTGGGCAATAAAGGGAAGACTTATGCATTATCCACTGTCTCAGAGGATCAAAAATCTTTGAGCCAGGGGTGGCTGGGCGCTGTGACCCAAGAGTAATAACACTGTGCAGATGGCATCTTTTAAAAAACATCTTCTTTGGAACTTATGGAAAACCAAAACTGATTCACAGAATAAACAAAACAGAATTCAGAACTTTGCCTAAACATTTAAAATTCAATATTTGCACATCCCTTTATTCACACATATACAATTCTTACTCTCACTTAATAGGAACTAGAATTTCAAATTTTGTATTATCAGAGACCTTTAAAAATATCTCAGGAGAAAGTCAGTGACATACAAACCTGATTTGATTAAAGGCTTTCCACAAAACGTAGTTCACCTAGGACTCATTTTTCATATTTTCTCATTTTTTTAATGAAATACACAGAGCTAGGAATTATTTCTCAGCCTTTGGAGAACTTGTCATTCTTTGTACTGAAGACTGAAGCCCTTACTTTGCTCAACAAAACCTGATAGGATTAGCATGTACCTGAGCATCTTTAGTACATGATAAAGAGCTTATTAGGAAATGAAGGTGGTCTCAGCAGAAAATACAGCTCTAATCATCTTGCATACAAAATAAAAATGGTATAGGTGTACATTTTTAAATATGTAATTATAATCCTATTCAGTTCCACACAAATGTCCCTAGCAATCTCCTTCTTTATTCTATATGTAAATGCTGATGCATTGAGCCGTTTGATCACTCACAACACAACCCTTTGAATGTAGAGAAATATGGCTTTTCACGGGGAATCTGCATGGAATAAAATCTGCTGAAAGATGAAGGTAAATTCAGGTAAAATCTTTACACTTCCTTATGGTTTATTGACAGAAGTGTTATATAAATCTACATTGTAAGTATAACACTCTCCAGCCTGTGACGTCTTCCAATCAGAGAACATCTACAAACATAAATGACACCTTTCCTGCAGGAATGTGCAGCTTGGTCATATTACTGGTTGTTTTTGCTATGAGAATGCCAGCTGCCTTCATAATCACAGTTTGTAATGGATTCTTGCATACCTGTCATGTTTGTCCTTTATTTTTTTCTTATTCACTTCAAACTGCTCCAAGACATTCTTGAGCTTTCCAACACCAAAATTAAACGAACCCTTTTCCTTTTCATCGCCACCAAACAACTGAGGTTTTGTCTGGTACTTCGTAAAAATACTGGGCTCGCTCTGTTGTGTCAAAAAGGAAAAAATGACAATATTTAAGGAACAAAAATATTCAGAACATTAATTAGAAAAAACATACATGCACCAAATTCTCTGCAGACCGTGGGGCACCACAGTGACTGGGTGTGGCAGGCTGGATTGGACAGACAGATTAAGAATCTAATGAGATTCTTGGTTCACATGCAGTAGCTACATCAACTTCCTGCAGAAGGGAATGAAGGCTGGCTGTATTCCCATCAGACAAAAGCAGGTGAAACTTTACTTAGATTGTACTTTATAAAAAGAAAGCTTCCCTTATTTTGCTCTGTGCAGTGCGCTGTATTGGTTGCTGTTGCCAAACACACCAGATATGTGCAAGGAAAAAACATATGCTGCACTGCTGGACAGTACAGGCTTGAAATGATGAAAGCACAGCAAGTTCAGGGGAGGAAAAGCAGTGAAAGAATTCAAGTTCCCACAGTGAGGTATGCTGTAAATTATTTAACTTAAATAGCTGATGCTGAGCTTCCTACTAAATGACAACATTTTGCTGGCATGTAAACATCACCCCAATATTCTAGCATTATACACTGGAAGCCAGTTTTTAATATGCTTCAATATGGGTTTGAGGACAAGATTTTTAATGTTTAATATTTAAGGAGCAAAAACCTCCTTCTCATCCTACAAACTTTCCAAACACTATGCTGAGCAAAATGGAATCAACTTTCCCTTAAATTTTAATTTAATCTGAATGCAAATCACACCAAATTGCCCTCTTTCATCTTGAAGAGAGAATTTCCTTTTCCATGTTGGATGAAAAGCTACTGCAGTCAATGGAGGGAGACTTTAGCAAACTGCAGAGGGGTCAGAAAGAGGCTAGAACTGAATTATTGCCTTAGACCACAAACTGGCACAATGACTCTTCGCTTATCTCTAATGACAAGTGTCTTTATTTTGATCCTCAAGTATGTACTAACAGTATAAGTGCTATTTGAGTATGAATAATATGATTGCACATGATAATCTGTTATAAAAAGCATGTGAGAAATACCTAGAACATACAGGCTCACTCTCTCTGAAAATCAATGACGTCTGCTATAATATAATGAACAGCAATGGGTAAATAAATGTTCAGTCTGTGGAAGTAAATCAGAACAACTCTGGACATTTAATTTGTCATGAATCCATCTCTCTTCCATGAAGCCTTATGAACAGAAACACATCATTGTCCACAGAAGGAATAACTGATATTTTAGCTTAAATGTCTGGTCTAAATGCATTCATGCTTGGAATAATTTTACATTATTTTAGTAACTGAAACGAAAAAATCAAATAAAATACCTACCCCATTAACAGAGAATCTAACATAAATTACATGTTCTTAGCTGATCAGTCATATGCTTTTGTGACAGTGTGTATAAACCCCTCACAGGACACAGGGGCAGTTCTATGTTTTTTGCTGCCCCAAGCACAGCAGTCACGCGGATTCAGAGGCGTTTCTGAGGGTGATCTGTCGGTCCCGTGCCTTCTGCGTATCCGCCGCCAAAGCCACGGGAGCGGCAGAAGGCTGCCTGGAGCTGCCCCTAACTGGACAAGAGGGGGTTAAGGATCAACTCTGGCCTCAGAAGGCCTCGCCCCGCCGCTTGTGCTGAGCATGCTCAGGTTGGAAGCAGGCTTAAAAGGCAGCCAGACAGGGCTGGCAGTCAAGGGAAAAGAATGTCCTCTGGGAGCTCCAGTGGAGATGTGGCCAGATCCCATGCCAAGCCAGGGAACAGGGAAGCTACGGCATCAGAGATTGGGACCAGGTAGGGTGACCAGATGAGAGGGAGAAAATATCGGGACACATGGGGCAGGAGGGGGGGGTCTGCCAGGGGAGAAGAAGAAGAAGAAGAAGAAGAAGGAAAAAAAAAGAAAGGCGAGTGCTGCTGGTGGACCAGCGAGGGGAAAAAAAAAAAGCTGAGCGCTGCTGGCGGAGCAGCAATAAATCATAGAATCATAGGGTTGGAAGGGACCTCAAGAGATCATCTAGTCCAACCCCCTGCTCAAAGTAGGACCAATCCCCAAATGGCCACCTCAAGGATTGAACTCACAACTCTATGTTTAGCAGGCCAATGCTCAAACCACTGAGCTATCCCTCCCCCCAAATAAATAAATAAATAAATAAATAAATAAATAAAAAGGTGAGTGCTGCCGGCGGAACGAAATATCGGCACAAATTGCGTCCTGACCAAAGATCAGTCAGGATGCGGGACAAACACCTAAATATTGGGAGGGTCCCGATTTTATCAGGACGTCTGGTCACCCTAGGAGCAGGGCAGGAAGCCCGGAAGGAAGTGCTCCCCAGGGACGGACGGTGGCTGTCTGGGATGCAGAGGAAGGTAGAAAGTGACCCAGAGAAGTAGACTGGAGGCTGACACAAGGCATCTCGGGGTGAGCGAAGATGAACCAGTCTTTCAGGGCTCTGAGTCAGAACCCAGTGGAGTGGGAGGGCCCTAGTTTCGCTACCCCACCAAGAACTGCACCTATTTGGTGAAGCTGCTGCCCATGACCTGGACCCACCAGGCAGGGTTGCCACTGGGAACTGTACTTGTTAGGTGGAGCTGCCCCAGAGAGCGACACCCACAAGGAGAGATTGTCGCCAGAGGCGAACTATTGGGTGTAAATACAACCTTGGGCTCCAACCACTAGGCAGAAGATGCTGCCTGCTGTCCACAGCTTCTTTCAGCTAGTAATAAAAAAAAAATCTTCCTACTACATCAAAAAGCATTTCTGTTTCACCAGCAACTAACATTTTCTTGCGTGCTGTATATCTTATTACTTTATTACACCTCTAACTCGATATAACGCTGTCCTCGGGAGCCAAAAAATCTTACCACGTTATAGGTGAAACTGCGTTATATCGAACTTGCTTTGATCCACCAGAGTGCGCAGCCCCGCCCCACAGGAGCACTGCTTTACCGCGTTATAGCCAAATTTGTGTTATATCAGGTCGTGTTATATCGACCTTGAGGTGTATTTGTGTTGTGGTAGTGCCTGATCAAGCTTGGAGCCCCACTGTGCTAGACACAATGGTTACTTACCTTTTGTAACTGTTGTTCTTCAAGCTGTGCTGCACATGTCCATTCCACACTTGGTATGTCCACACCCCATGCACAGTCACCAGAAAATTTTCCCTCAGAGGTACCTGTCAGGAGAGCTTGAGAACCCTCTGCTGCTGGCCGCACCAGTATAAATGGCTCATCTCCCTTAACTCCCAGCCTTGCACCCCAGAACTATCCCATCTTACACTGCTCAAGGCTCCCTTGGGCAGTGCAAATTCATTAAGTAGTTCGCCACTCAATGTGGAATGGACATATACTAGCCTTTATAATCTGAGCTGAGATTGCCCAAGCACTTCAACCAAAACCACACTATTTTAGGTAAATATAAAACAGATTTATTAACTACAGAAAGATGGATTTTAAGTGATTATAAGTAGCAGGCATAGAAATTAGAGTTGGTTACTTAAGAAACAAAAATAAATGTGCAGTCTAAATTCTCACTTCAACTAAACAAGATTTGAATCAAGCAGCGTCTCAACCTAACGAATGGTACAAGCAGCTTAGAGTTCCTCTATACACAGACTGTACCACCTTCCATTCTGGGACCAATCTTCCCCAGTTCAAAGTCTTTCTTCCAGACATTCTTCCAGGTGTTGAGATGGGGGGGAGGGGAAGAGGACATGTGATGATATCACTACCCCTCTTTTATACTTTCTTCTGGCTGCTAGAAAGATCCTTGCTGTGACATGGGTTAGTCCACCTCCATGGTGTACATGCCTTCTCTAAGAAGCCTTGGGGATAGTGGATTTTTTTTGATGGGCCATCAATATACGTATGGCTACTCCTTGTTGCAACTGAAAGCTGGCTGTGGGCGTTCCCAACCTCACAACATATTTCAGTAACATATATAGCAATACTTCATAACTTCACAAACAATGGTAGTTCATGCAATCCAACAGGATATTAATGTGAAGCAGATCAAGACTTTTAAAATGATACCTCACAAGGTATATTTTGTACAAAACATATAATCTTTTGATAGTGGTGAACATGAGGGCTCCAGGTTGCTACTTTGAAGTACAGAGTGTCACACATCTCATTAGAAAAAAACAAAACAGTTATCCACACAAGGGTGGAAAGCTGATATTGCTGCCAGGTGAACCTTGCTGGAGGAAATTGCTAACCCTTGTTGTTTCAGGTGCAACAGATAGTTTAATATTCATTGGAGGGACAACTGTGTCAGCGAGACTCCAGTTCAACAGCCAGATAGAGAACCACCTCCATTTTGACAGGTAGGCAGCCCTGGTGGAGGGCTTTCTGCTACTTAGTAAGACCTGGCAAACTTGCTCCGAGCAAGCCTTCTCCCTGGGATTTAGCCATGGAGTTTGCAGGCTATTAAATGAAGGAATTGCAGGTTCAGATGGAAAAGCAGACAATGGTTTTAGGAAATCAAATCTAGGTGCAAAAGGAGTGAAACTGGAGTTGCCACTGAGAGATCCAGAAAAGCGGAGAACCAGGGCTTGCAGGGCCACATTTATGCTAATAATATAACATGAGCATTATCCCACTTGATCTTTTGTAGCACTCTGTTTAGGAGTGGGATTGGGGAAAAAACATAATAAAGCTTTCTTGTCCAGGGTAGCAGGAAGGCGTCTGTGATAGAGCCTGGACTGTGGCATTGCATGGCTGATGGCATTTTCTGTTGGACTTGTTTGGAAATAGGTCTATTTGGGGAGTCCCCCGCTGCTGGAAAATACATCTGGCTACATCTGGGCAGAGAGACCACTCGTGGTGACTTGAAAATGATCTGCTATCTTGTTCTGTACCCTTGGAAGGTAAGAGGCCTCAAGGTTGATCAAATGGGCTATGCAAAATTCCCACAGGTGAATTGCTTCCTGACAATGGCGGGATGAGTGAGCTCCTTCCTGCCTGCTGAGGTAAAATATTGCTGCAGTGTTGTCTGTAAGAACAAGCAGGTTTCTCCCTCTGATATAAGGTAGGAAAGCCTGATAGGCCAGATTAATCACTCTGAGCTCTCAGATGTTGAAATGAAGAGTGAGATCCCTCAAGGACCACAGGCCCTGATTTTGGAGGGGCCCCCATTGAGCTTCTGACCCTAGAAATGATGTATCTGAGACCAGTGTCATTGAAGGCTGAGGGTGAAGGAAGGGAATGCCCGCACAGAACAGTGAGGGGTCAATCATCAACTCAATGAAATTAGAACCTGCAAAAAGCTACTGTGACCAGTGTCGAGATGATGGTGATGTGGCAAGTAAACCGAGGCCAGCCATGTCTGGAGGGCCTGAGGTGCAGCCTTGTGTTTTGTACTACATAAACATAAACAAGGCCATGTGCCCCAGGAGCTTCAGACAGCTTTGAGCTGTTGTGATAGACATCAAGATTCATCCTATCACGAGAGATTGAATAGATTGGAATCTTGACTCTGGAAGGAACACAGTCCCTATAAGCTCTATCCTCTGTACAGGGTAAAGTGTAGACTTGTTTGTGCTGATCAGCAGGCCTAGGTCTTTGAAGGTTGACTGGATGAGTCGAATGCTGGATATAACCTGAGCTTTGGACCAGCCCTTGACTAGCCAGTCGTGCAGGTAAGGGTTGACCTGCGCTCCTACTCTTATCAGGAACGCTGCTACCATAGCCACACATTCTGTGAACCCCTTGGGAGCTTCAGACTGGCCAAACTGGTAATGTGAGTGCTTTATATGAACCTTAGAAACTTTCTGTGACCGTAGTATATTGACACATGTAAATAGGCATCTCTTAAATCAAGGGCAGTGTACCAGTCTACAGAATCCAGTGAGGGATTGATGGATGCCAGGACAACCATGCAAAACTATCTTTTTGAGATAATTGTTGAGCTAACACAAGTCGAAAATAAGTCTGAGCGTGCCCCTTGTTTTTGGGATTAGGAAATAACAGAAGTAGAAGCCCTTCCCTCTTAAACGCTGTAGAACCTCCTCTAGGGCTCCCATGAGAAGAAGAGATTGGACATCCTGAACCAGAAGCTCCTCATGAAGAGGGACAGGGAGGGATGATGTGAAGGAGGGGCAGAAATAAACTGGAGCATGTATCCTACTTCCACTCAATGGTCCCTGGCGGTAGGGACCAAGCACTGAGGAAATGGGTACGGTAGTTTGCAAACAGAGGACAAATGGGGTCTGGCATCCTGGAAACTAGTACGGGATCCTTGGTCATCCCATCAGGATGCCTGCTTAGCACCCCCTGGATGTCGGGGGCGGGGCAGGCTTTGATGTAGGGGCAGAAGGAGGAAGTGCTCTATGCTTATAACCCCTACTCTGCTTTCTCTGCAGGTCCTGTCAGATAGCTGGGCAGGAATACCAGAGGGTTGTTGAGGGCTGAAGTGCTTCCTGGAAGGGGCTGGGGTGTACAACCCAAGGAACCTTAGGGTTGCCCTTGAGTCCTATAACCCATGGAGTTTAGCATCAGTCTGCTCCAAAAAGAGCGTGGATCCCTCATACAGCAGGTCCTGCACAGTTTGTGGGACCTCCTGTGGAGGCCCAGAGGACTGCAACGAGGAGCTCCTGCGCATGGCCACTGCCGAAACCATGGACCTGGCAGGTGAGTCAGCTGCATCTAGAGCAGTTTGCAGCAATGCCCTCGCCACCGATTTCCCCTCATCCACAACTGAGGAGAACTCCTGTCTAGCATCTTCTGGCAGCAGGTCTTTAAATTTTAGCATGGAATTCCATACCTTAAAGTCACACCTGCCCAAAAGTTCATGCTGGTTGGCAGTCTGGAGTTGCAAACACCCCACCGCCTCCCCAGTGGAATAAACTCTTCTACCAAAGAGGTCCGGAGTTTTTTGTTGTTGTGTATTTTGATTTTGTGGTTGCACTCTGACTATCTCGCTCTAATTGGCAGCAGATACTACCAGACACTGGGGGGTGGTGAGGATGGGAGAAAGGAATTCATAACGGTGAGAGGGCACACAAAATTTGCACTCAGCCTTTTAGAAGTGGGGGCAAGTGATGCAGGGGTCTGCCACAGTGCCATAATGGGGTCCATAATGGCCTCATTGACAGGTGTAGTCAATCTGGAAGGACCTGCTGTGGCCAAAATGTCAATCAGGCAGCGTGAGGATTGTTTTACTTCTTCTACCTGTATGTCCAGGCTTAAGGCAACCCCCTTTAACAATTCTTAGTGTGCCTTATAGTCATCCGAGGAAGACAAAATGCCCTCTGCTGAGACTGCCTCACCAGGGGACGAGGAAGAGGAGGCCAGCACTGGCTGGGATTGCTCTTCCTCCATTTCTTGACCTGCAGGATCTTGCTGATTTAGCTTTTGATGTCTGGTACTGGAGTCGGGAATGGGTGCTGCCTGGTGGGTAGGTGCAATATTTCTCTCTGAGGCCACCAAGTAGGAATGCCTGGAATATGATATGGAAACTGAGGGAAAGCCGCACAGATTCCAGAAAGGCCATTGGACAGGCATAGGCCCCTAGTGACCTCCTGGCCAAGTACTCGATGGTACTCCTGGGGAGGGGTCTGTGATAGGGTCGTAGTGCCTTGAGGAGGGATAGCGAGGGTGGCTCTGATGGTGGGAGACACAGGACCCAGTCTCTGACGTGGAGGAAGACCACTCTCCTTCTGCTGACCACAAAGGTGCTGTTCCCAATGGTGCCAGTGACTAGTGCCAAGGTGGAGAAGCATGCAGAGTGGTGAGCGTCGCAGGTTTCCCCATTAACGGTATTGAAGGGCAAGCTGTCAGAGGTACATGGGCTGGCACAGCTAGTTCCCCCACATCTGGCAGCACTTATAGTGCCGAATCTTGAACTGCCAGTGATACTGGCACCCATAGGGCTAGAAGATCTCAGGCGCTGCAAATGCCTCCAGCGTGGTCAATAATGATCTGGAAAAATGGGTAAACAGTGAGGTGGCAAAATTTGCAGATGATACAGTATCCCCGTACAGAAGATAGAGTTTATAGGATGATACAAAACTTCTCAAGATAGTTAGGTCCAAAGCAGATTGCGAAGAGCTACAAAAGGATCTCTCAAAACTGGGTGACTGGGCAACAAAATGGCAGGTGAGTTTATAGGGGCTGTGTTCCTTTCAGAGTCAAGATTCCAATCTATTCAATCTCTCGTGACAGACATCAAGATTGATCCTATCACAACACTATCACAATGTTGATAAATGCAAAGTAATGCACATTGGAAAACATAATCCCAACTATACATATAAAATGATGGGGTCTAAATTAGCTGTTACCACTCAAGAGAGAGATCTTGGAGTCATTGTGGATAGTTCTCGGAAAACATCCACTCAATGTGCAGCGGCAGTCAAAAAAGTGAACAGAATGTTGGGACTCATTAAGAAAGGGATAGATAATAAGACAGAAAATATTGCCTCTATATAAATCCATGGTACGCGCATATCTTGAATACTGCGTGCAGATGTGGTTGCCCCATCTCAAAAAAGATATACTGGAATTGGAAAAAGTTCAGAAAAGGGCAACAAAAAAGATTAGGGGTATGGAACTGCTTCCGTATGAGGAGTGATTAATCAGACTGGGACTTTTCATCTTTGAAAAGAGATGACTAAGGGGGGATACAATAGAAGACTATAAAATCATGACTTGTGTGGAGAAAGTAAATAAGGGAGTATTATTTACTCCTTCTCATAACACAAGAACTAGGGGCCACCCAATGAAATTAATAGGCAGCGGGTTTAAAACAAACAAAAGGAAGTATTTCTTCACACAACACACAGTCAACCTGTGGAACTCTTTGCCAGAGGATGTTGTGAACGCCAAGACTATAACAGGGTTAAAAAAAGAACTGGATACATTCATGGAGGATTGGTCCATCAATGGCTATTAGTCAGGATGGGCAGGGATGGTGCCCCTAGCCCAGGAGTGGGCAAACTTTTTGGCCTGAGAGCCACATCTGGGTATGGAAATTGTATGGCAGGCCATGAATGCTCACAAAATTGGGGGTAGGGGTGCAGGAGGGCATGAGGGCTCCGGCTGGGAGTGCAGGCGCTGGAGTGGGGCTGGGGATGAGGAGTTGGGGGTGCAGAAGGGTGCTCCGAGCTGGGACCAAGGGGTTCGGAGGGCAGGAGGGGATATCAGGGCTGGGGCAGGAGGTTGGGGCACAGGAGGGAGTCGGGGGCAGACTCCGGGTGACGCTTACCTCAAGCAGCTCCCAGAAATAGCAGCATGTCCACCCTATGGCTCCTATGTGGAGGCACAGCCAGGCAACTCCGTGCACTGCCCTGTGCACAGCTGTCACCCCTGCACCTCCCATTGGCTGCAGTTCCCACCCAATGGGAGCTGCAGGGGTGGCGCTTGGGGTGGAGGCAGCATGCAGAGCCCCCTGGCTGCCCCTGTGCATAGGAGCCGGAGTGGGGAAGTGCTGCTGCTTCCAGGAGCTTTGCAGAATGAGACAAGACTCCGACCGCACTCCCCTGCTAGAGCGTCGGAGCGGTGCAAGCCCCAGACCCCGCTTCCCGGTGGGAGCTTGAGGGCTAGATTAAAACATCTGGAGGGCTGGATGTTTCCCCTGGGCCGCAGTTTGCCCACCTCTGCCCTAAACTCTGTTTGCCAGAAGCTGGGAATGAGCGACAGGGAATAGATCACTTGATGATCACCTGTTCATTCCCCCGGGGCACCTGGCATGGGCCACTGTTGGCAGACAAGATACTGGGCTAGATGGCTCTTTGGTCAGACCCAGTCTGGCCATTCTTATATTCTTATGTACCTGCCTAGGTTCCACTGTCCACGGTGCCAGCTTCTGTGGTGCCAAAGCAAAGGAGTGCTTTGAATAAGACTGCACTCTGCCCTTAACCTCATGCCTAGCAGACTTAGATACTGGGGATCTTCCCCTCTTGGCAGTCGGTTTCTTTCTTAGGCACTCTGGATGGTGAGTGGTGTTGAGATTCAGGCACAGTAGGAGGCGCACTCCTTACTGATCCTGCAGCACTTGGTGCTGAGTCTCACCAACCTGGCTCAGATGGAGGTCACAAGGCCACCTCCATGAGTAGAAACTTTAGCCTGGCTTCATGATCTCTCTTTGTGTGAGACTTAAAGTCCCTGCAAGTTTGGCAATGCTTCCCTAGATGAGCTTCCCCAAGGCACTTTAAGTAACTTGAGTGGGGGTCGCCCACGGGCATAGCCTTATTGCAGGAAATTCAGGGCTTGAAGCCCTGTGACCAAGACTTCCCTCGGCACTAGGAATCGACGGAAACCCTCAGGTGGGGTAACACCTAACTAACTATACTGAAACACTGATACCTGTAATAACACAGTTCCAGCATCTTCCAGTTGCCAGATGCTGCCTGGGACTGGACAACAGGAGATGGATCAATTGATAATTGCCCTGTTCTGTTCATTCTCTTTGAAGCATCTGGGATGGGCCACTGTTGGCAGACAAGATACTGTCTGACCCATATGGCCATTCTTATGTTCTTACTAAACTATTTACAATACAATACATGAGTACCCCGTCTATTGAGAGCACTTGAAAGGAAGATGAACAGTTGCAGTTCCCCCTCAGTTCCTCCTTATCACCCAGCGACTGCCATGGGTAAGGAGGAACTGAGGGGGCTCGGGATCAGCTGAGCCCTTTATACTGGTGCCACTGGTGCATGGCAGCAAAGGGTGGTCAAGCTGCCCTGACAGGTACCACTGAGGGGAAAATTTCCAGCGACTGTGTATGCTGACACCAAGAGTGGAATGCACATGTGCAATCACTTGAACAAGAAACTGTACAAACATTTAGGATGATATGAGCCCTACCCCAAAGAGCTTACAGTCTTTTGAATTAATTTTGAATTGTTAATACTTCCCCACAGGTAGTACAATGCTAGCTGAGAAATTCCAAGAGTCAGACTCACATCCTGAGAGTTCTGCTGGGAGCTTTTTTGTTGTCTTGACTGTGCACTGCATTCCAGGGGCACTGGTGCTGACTGTGAGTTCTCTGGACAGAACTGGGAACCAAAGAGGAACTGAGAGTCACTGAGGCTGGAATAATCACTAGGAGCACTGCTCCGACAGGATGATTTATTAGTCCTGAAATAATGTAGAGCAGAAAGGGAATGAACCTCAAGTAAAAATCATGACTAAGTAATGAAATAGCAAACTATTTTAGATAATACTGTAAGTCAGTTAACCTTCAGACTTTGTGTTACAGAAAGGAAGGAAGGATGGTTCTGTAGTTAGGGCACTTGCATGGGACTTGAGAGACCCAAGTACAATTTCCTGCCCTGCCACAGACTTCCTTTGTGACCCTGGGCAAGTCATTTAGCCTCTCTGTGCCTTGATTGTGTTCCATCTGTAAAATGGAAATAACAGCAAAGAGTCCTGTGACACCTTATAGACTAACAGATGTATTGGAGCATGAGCTTTCATGGGTGAATACCCACTTCGTTGGATGCATGCGACGAAGTGGGTATTCACCCACGAAAGCTCATGCTCCAATAAGTCTGTTAGTCTATAAGGTGCCACAGGACTCTTTGCTGCTCTTACAGATCCAGACTAACACGGCTACCCCTCTGATACATGGAAATAACAGTAATACTCTATCTCATAAGGAGTGTTGCAAGAATAAATACATAAAAAAACGGGAGGCAGAGTCTATGGTAATGATATCATACATAAATCGAGATTAGCATGCATAAGAACAACATCATACTGTATGGCTCTCCAACATTTTCATTCTGCAGTCCACTTCAGAAAATAGCCACTCAGGGTAACACCTGTTCTACCAACCATCCAATCCTGTATTATTGGTTATTAAACACATCCTAATGGACTACTGTCAGTCCGGGGCCTACAAACCAGTTTGAGAGTCACTCTCTTGTTTCCTGCTAAAAGCTGACACACATTAATTGTTTACATTTACCCTGAATGAAGGATGGCTCTTATGCCCACCAGCTTCACAGATACTTTACCCAACACCCAGCATAACAAAAGCATAATTCCATAGTCCCACACATTCTCCAGAAAACCTCATTCAGCCTCAAGTTGTGGACACTGATGCTATAAAGGTGCCACATAAGTACCTGGACAAATAGACTTTTCCACACCTCCCTTTCCTTGGTCTTGCAATGGGGACACCCTTTTCAGGGGAATCCCCGAGGCAACCACTGGTTAGGGAAACACTGTCAGTGAGGTTTCAAGGGAAGCACCTTGCCAGGGAGTGGGAAGGAGCTGCTAAGAACACAAGGCTGGCATGAAGGGACAGGGCCTCCACACAGATGGAATTGGCCTCTTGTTGTTCTCCTATGGGAATTACAGGGTTTGAAGGTGGTTCCTGAAGGCTGCTTCCATGGGGAGCGACAGACCCTGTTCTACATTTCTGATGGAAAATTTTAAGAAAAATCTCCACAAGGAGAATCTTGAAATTTCCTTCTCCTTTTCTCACTCCTGTAGATTTTCCTGCAGGCAAGGCTAGATAGGTGGGGGACAAGTGGGCTATTTCAGACAGCATTAAATATTACATAGTTAGATCAGATGCAATCAGGGCCAAAACTCCACTATAGCTAGTCCCAAGCCTGATTGAAAGAGGAGGAGTGTTGGAAGCCGGCCGTAAAACTTTGCCAAAGAAACCCAAAAAATGAGTTCTTTATGCACCCTCTATGAAAACTAGGGCATTCTTCAGAAACGAAGTAAAGCATCCTCATCTGAGTGCGACTGCATCTTTCTGGACAGATGCAGTCAAAGAAGAAAGTCCAGAAAATAGGAATATAGGGACATTAACTGGAGAAAGTGCAGAACTGGCTTAGATGTTGATGAAAAGGAAAATACAGATTGCCTGCATCCAAGAATCCACATGGAAGGTAGCAAAGGCAAGAGACAAAGAGCAGGCTATAAGCTACTATACTGTGATACTCTGAATAAGAGAAATTGAGTTGGTCTAGTTTTACACAAAGTGATGTGGGAATGTGTAGTGGTTGTGGATAAAGCAAGTGACAGGATAATTTTGGTGAAAATGGCCCCCTAACTATTATATGTGCATAAGAATCCCAAGTGGGATGTAATGAACAAGAAAAAGAGGATTTCTGGGGAGAAATGGACACCATTGTACAGAATGTGAGAAAGAAAGAATCATAATTGGAGCCAACCTTAATGGTCACATGAGGAAAGATGACAAATACTTCCGGATAAACCAAGCTGAGCTGAAGAACATCAGAAACTGAAGGGTCATACCAGTGGAAAGTTATGCAACTCAACATAGAATGCTGGTTCTTGACGGTGGATACATATTCTACATAGGAAAAAAACCATCCAAAGCAGTAGAGAAAACCTAGTGGTAAAAGCGCAATGAAGTTAGCAAGGAGATTACAACAGAATTGTTGCAGAAAAACTCTTTAGAAGGATTAAGAGACGTTACAAATCAATGACAGAATCATATTGCAAGCAAAATTCAAGAATGTGCAACGAACCTGCTTGGTAAAAAATAAAAACAAAAAAAAACCAGAGCCTTTTCCCCCAGTGAGATCTGGTGGTGGAATGAGAAAGTACGAGAGGCTGGGAAGGAAAAGACAAGGTGTTTTAAACTTCGGCACTCAACACTCCAACAGCAGTATTTTCAAGACTGTAAAAAGAGCCAAAAAGCTAGAGGTGGAAGCCACTAAGGCTAAAGCTACGGAAGGCTTTTATGCCTCTCTTAAAATGAAGGACAATAAAGAAATAGACAGACTGGCAAAGACCCATGATAAGAGAACTAATGACATTGATCTCACCAAAGTCACTAAAGATTAAAGTGGAAATACGTTAATCAATGAGATCCAGATTAAGGAAAGATGGAGAAATTATTTTGAAAGATTTATGAATGAAGGGAATCCAAGAGAACCATGCTGTAGGATAAAACCAAACCAGGGTCTGGTGGCACCTGTTCTAGAAGTTGCAGAAGCATTGGGCAATGTGAAAAATAAAAAACCTCTTGGCCTTGATGGCACACCAGCAGAAATATGAAAGTGCCTGGGGCATGTAGGCATGACTATATTGACACAACTCTTTAATTTCACCATGAGGACTGAGAAGATGCCTGATACCTGGAAAAAGAATACATTAGTACCAATCTTTAAGAGAAAAGGAGGCATAGAAAAAGAATGTAGTAACTCCCATGGCATTAAACTCATGAGCCACGTGATGAAGATATGAGAAAAAGTTATTGATAAGAGTAAGAGACTACGAAGAGAAGTAAAGGTCAGTGACAATCAGTTTGTATTTGTGACAGACAAGTCAATAATGGATGCAATCCATAATGGATGCAATAGCTTGTACACAAACATAAATAAAAGAAGAAAATCCTGCACATAGTATTCATCAAAGTTGAGAAGGCTTATGACCATGTTCTGAGAGCAGTCATCTGGCTTATATGGGAAGGAAAGTGATCGCTGAAGACTATGTCAGACTTGTCCAGGACATATTTGAGGGTGTTGTTACCACAGTTAGAAGCCCATGCAGAGAAACTGAACAGTTTCTAGTAAGAGTCGGAACACGGCAAGGGTCAGCACTAAGCTCCTTTTTGTTCACATGCTCAATACACTTACAGAAAACATCCAGAGAGTGACACCCTGGTGCATGCTTTTTGCAGATGATGTAGTGCTCCTGGGGGATAGCAAAGAGGAAGTGAAAGAAGATTTAAAGAGATGAAGGTGTATACTTGAATGAAATGGCAAGAAAATCATCAGAAATAAAACTGTAGATTCCAATGATACCTTGCAGGAAGACAAAGAGACTAACTCTGGGGGGCCATGCACTACCAAAGGTAGAGAAGTTCAGTTACCGAGGTTTGATAGGGCAGAATAGTGGTGAACTCGATGACTAAAATATAAGCAGAACAGAAAAGACATGGCCTAAATGGAGAGAAGTGAGTGATGTGACCTGCAACAGGTATTCTCCTATCAACTTGAGAAGTGAGATCTACAAGAGAATTAGGCACGTCCTTTTGGATGGCTCCGAATGCTGGGCACCGAGGAAGAGACAGGAGCAGATTTTGAACACAATGGAAATAGAAATGTTAAGACTGATGCTTGGAGCTATAAGGATGGATGATGTTGGGAACAAATGAATTAGGGGAAGTGTTAAGGTGGCACCAATTATAGAAAAACTGATGGAATCTGATGGCTTGGGCATGTGAGAAGGAGACTGAAAGAATATATAGGAAACTGGGTGTCACAATTAGAAATGGAGGGCAAGAGAAGCTTTGGAAAATCCAAAACTAGATGGATGGATGTTACACAAAAGGATTTGATTAGTTGAGGAGTTTCTGAGGATTACTTGCTTCAGAACAGACTGGAATGGAGAAGGACTAGGTAACTAAGGCTAGAAGAAAAGTAGTAATTTCTTCAGCTTGACATTGTTCCTGTGCAAAATGACAGGCCTGTAATTGCCCAGGTCTTCCCATTTACCCTTTATAAATATTGGCACAGCGTTAGCTTTCTTTCAGTCATCTGGAACTTCCCCAGTGTTCCCCGACTTACTGAAAAACAACATTAACAGCCCCAAGAGACCCTCAGCCAGCTCTTTGAAAATTCTCAGATGCAAGTTATCTGGATCTGCTGATTTAAAAAAGTCTAACTTTTAGTAGCTGCTGTTTAACATCCTCCTGAAATACTAGTGGAATGGACACCATCTGCTCAAGAAACTCCCTGCTATAGCATGGGAACACATCTACACAGACACACCCCTAGAGCCCCAACCAGGGGTATTCTATCTGCTATCCAAGCTCCATAAACCTGGAAATCCTGGACATCCCATCATCTCAGGCATTGGCACGCTTACAGCAGGATTATCTGGCTATTGGACTCTCTCCTCAGATCCTACGCTATCTTCAAGACATTACCGACTTCCTGAGGAAACTACAATCCATTGGTGATCTTCCTGAAAACACCATCCTGGCCACTATGGATGTAGAAGCTCTTTACACCAATATTCCACACGAGGATGGACTACAAGCTATCAGGAACAGTATCCCTGATGAGGCCACGGCACACCTGGTGGCTGAGCTTTGTGACTTTGTTCTCACCCACAACCATTTCAGATTTGGGGACAACTTATACCTTCAAGGCAGCAGCACTGCTATGGGTCCCCGCATGGCCCCACAGTATGCCAACATTTTTATTGCTGACTTAGAACAATGCTTCCTCAGCTCTCGTCCCCTAGCGCCCATCCTTTACTTGTGCTACACTGATGACATCTTCATCATCTGGACCCACAAGAAGGAGGCCCTTGAAGAATTCCACCTGGATTTCAACAATTTCCACCTCACCATCAACCTCAGCCTGGACCAGTCCACACAAGAGATCCACTTCCTGGACACTACTGTGCAAATAAGTGATGGTCACATAAACACCACCCTATACCGGAAACCAACTGACCGCTATAGTTACCTACATACCTCCAGCTTTCATCCGGACCACATCACATGATCCATTGTCTATAGCCAAGCCTTAAAATACAACCACATTTGCTCCAATCCCTCAGACAGAGACAAACACCTACAAGATCTTTATCAAGCATTCTTAAAACTACAATACCCACCTGGGGAAGTGAGGAAACAGACTGACAGAGTGAGATAGGTACCCAGAAGTCACCTACTACAGGACAGGCCCAACAAGGAAAATAACAGAACACCACTAGCCATCATGTACAGCCCCCAGCTAAAACCTCTCTAGCACATCATCAACAATCTACAAGACTTTGGGAGGCAAGCCAGTCCTCACTTTCAGACAGCCCCTTAACCTGAAGTAAATACTCTCCTGCAACTACACACCACACCACAGAAACACTAACCCAGGAACCAATCCCTGTAACAAACCCAGTTGTCTACTTTGTCCCCATATCTACTCTAGCAACCCAACCACATCAGCCACACCATCAGGGGCTCATTCACCGGCACATCTACTAATGTGATATATGCCATCATGTGCCAGCAATGCCCCTCTGCCATGTACATTGGCCAAACCAGACAGTCTCTACTCGGGGAGGGACAGCTCAGTGGTTTGAGCCTTGGCCTGCTAAACCCAGGGTTGTGAGCTCAATCCTTGAGGAGGCCACTTAGGGATCTGGGGCAAAAATCTGTCTGGGGATTGGTCCTGCTTTGAGCAGGGGGTTGGACTAGATGACCTCATGAGGTCCCTTCCCAGTGGCGGCTCTAGGTATTTTGCCACCCCAAGCACGGCAGGCAGGCAGCCTTCGGCGGCTTGCCTGCGGGAGGTCCCCGGTCCCGCGGATTCGGTGGCAGCCCGCGGGAGGTCCACCGAAGCCGCAGGACCAGCGGACCCTCCGCGGGCATGCTGCCGAAGGCAACCTGCCTGCCGCCCTCGCAGCGACCAGCACAGCGCCCCCCATGGCTTGCTGTCCCAAGCACGCGCTCGGCGTGCTGGTGCCTGGAGCCACCCCTGTCCCTTCCAACCTTGATATTCTATGAAAAAGTATAAATGGACACAAATCAGACATCAGGAATGGTAACACAAAAGCCAGTAGGATAACACTTCAATCTCCCTGGACATTCAATAACAGATTTAAAAGTAGCCACCCTGCAACAAAAAAACTTCAAAGAGAAACTGCAGAGCTACAATTCATTTGCAAACTTAACACCATTAATTTGGGCTTGAACAGGGACTGGGAGTGGCTGGCTCACTACAAAAGCAATTTTTCCTCTCTTGGTATTGACACCTCCTCATCAATTATTGGGAGTGGACCACATCCACCCTGACTGAATTGGCCTTGTCCAACACTGGTTCTCCACTTGTAAGGTAACTCCCATCTCTTCATGTGCTAGTATATTTATGCCTGTATCTGTAATTTTCACTCCATGCATCTGAAGAAGTGGGTTTTTTATGCACAAAAGCTTATGCCCAAATAAATCTGTTAGTCTTTAAGGTGCCACTGGACTCTTCATTTTTGTGGATACAGATTAACATGGCTACCCCTTCTGATAGTGGAATGGAAAGTTCATCATTATCATATGATATGATTATATCATCTGGCTTTTTCTCAAATACAGAGCCCAAGTATTTATTGAACACTTCTGCCTCATTGACAATTCTACCAATTCCATCTAGTAATGGATTAATACCATTATTAGTATTCATTTTGTTCCTAATATATTTAAACTCTTATGGTCCTTAACTTTGCTGACCACTGATTTTTAACTTGTAAGAAATTGAGAAGGAAAGCAAAAGGATACAATTCAGAGCTTCCAATTTCTACCAACTTCCCTTTTCTTCTTTCTGTGTGCGTGTATAAGATGTTTTCCCTTTTCCTCTAAGACAGGTTGGTTGGGTTTTTAAACCAGCACAGCCTTTCTTGACTGTGGATTTTTGAGCATCTAGTAAAATATTCTTAAATGAGTCTCAATCATTCACATTTTTCTGTTCAACTTCTCTCTGCCAACTCATCTGGCTCATAATTGCTTTCAGTTTTGTAAAAACTGGCTCTTCACGAGCACGCCATATATATTTTATTTGTTTAGGCTTTACTCTGCTTGCATACAATAAATATAACGAACAGTGCTTAATCTGTAATGAAAGAGGTTCCAGGACTCAAGCAACTAGGTGCCAGGCCTCAAGCAATTTATTTTCATAACTCATGTGGTGGTGTGGTCACCAGATAGAGTGACCAGATGTCCCGATTTTATAGGGACAGTCCCAATTTTTGGGTCTTTCTTATATAGGCTCCTGTTATCCCCCCACTCCCGTCCCAATTTTTCACATTTGCTGTCTTGTCACCCTAAGCCCAGAGATGCCAGGGCAATGAACTGCCGAGCCCAGAGGTGCTGGGGCTGAGCCCTGGCAAAAATTAATCATTGGCATCAAGTCATGATCATTTGCATCAAAGCAACCACTAATTTTTAGTTCTGAAATCAATTCCTCTTTATCTGTCAAGATAAGGTATAATGGAGAGTTCCCCTGTGTTGGATGCAATACTTTTTGCTTTAAGAAATTGTCATGTATTAATTTTAGAAATTCCAAGGATATTTTAGTACTGGCGACATGAAACCTTCAGCACATCACTCAGATTAAAGTCCTTTATACATAGACTTTTTCTTAGTCTTCATTAATTACAGAGGCCTTTGTACTTAATTCCAACAAAATTAATGAGCATTATGAAGGCATTCTACGTCAACTCAATATGCGCCAATAAAATGGAAAATGGATTGAGTAAGCCATTCAGCATCAAGACAGGTGTAAGGCAGGAGTGTGTCCTGTCTTGTTTTTTGTTTATGCCAGTCATCGACTATGGATTAACATGATGCGACAGTGATACCTATGGCCTAAAATGGAACAATTCAACGCTATTTGATCTAGACTTAGCTGATGACATCGCTCTTATCAGTGAAGATGCCAACGGACTACAAAAATGTACAAACCAAGTAAAAGAAGTAATGGAGAAGATAGGTTTGAGATACAATGCAAAGAAATGTAAATTCATGTTAATGGGGACTATAGGGACAGAAATAAAAAATGAAGACGAGAAACTGGAGAAGGTGGACAATTTTACATATCTTGGAAATACCATTAGCCAGGATGGTACCAGTTCGGAGGAAATAAGAAGAAGAATCAGGAAGGCAAACACTGCATTTGGAAGACTCAAAAACAGCTCCCTGAAGACAAAACTGAATGTAAACAAAGCAGCTGTTATTGCCATCACAACATACAGCAGTGAGACATGGCAACTTACCAAGAAAGAGACACAAAAGCTGAATGCATTTCATCACAAATGTCTGAGAAGAATATTGGGAATAACACAGAGAGATAGGAAGATGAATGAAGAAGTCAGAAAAATGACTGGACAAGGCACCCACTCACAAATAATCTATAAAAGAAGACATCAGTGGCTGGGGCATGTGCTGAGAAAAAGAATGCTTACCAAATTCTGCCCTGGAATGGAAGCAAGAAAACACATGAAGAAAGAGAAGAAGACTGCGAATAACATGGAAATGAACAGTTCTGAGCGACATCAAGCACCTCAACATGAAATGGGAAGATTTGGAGAGAAGGACAAATGACAGGCAAGGATGGCTAATGTGGGTAGCCCAATGAGCAGCAAAGCACGGGATGGACTAAGGTCTAAGGTTGTACTTAATATGCTTCAAGATGTAAATAGGACAGAGGAAATCACAGATAAGACATACAAAGCCTCCAATCATTTTATCTGGCAGTAAAACATTTTCTTATGTGTTTTAATGTTTTCTCAAGTAAAATTAGAACACAGTATCAGATCAGTGCTATGGTAAGCACAGCTATTTTAGACTTTTTCATGGAGATCCTCAAATTAAGTAGCTGAAGTCTAAGTTGTACTGATGCATCACACCAAATAACAGTCATACCAGCTCCTTAACTGGAGACCTGCTAATGACCTCAGGAATAAACACACCAGGAAAATTAGGATGTCAGCAGACAATGTTTCCAGTTTATTTGACTTAGTTCTGCAAGCGGCAATTTAAATAACTTTTACTGCAAATTAATGGGAGCAGCTACTCAATCTTTTAGCTAAATACAACCAGTAGGCTATCATGATTATTTGAATATTATAAACATAATAACAAAACCCAAAACCACTTACTTTGAGGCTGTGGGAGTACTGAACATCTCTTTGATATTCCAGACATTAACATTCATTTTTTATTCTTATCTGTTAAAAATGAAGGAAAATACATTAGGATTGTCATCAATTAGCTTAACCTGAAAGTATTTGCTGCATCCAGAGGACACAAATGTTAACAGCTATATCTTTGTAAAACTGGCAATGACACATTACAATAAGCCATTCCCTCTAATTCAGGTTGGTTTGTTGTTTTAAACCAGCACAGCCTTTCTTGACTGTGGATTTTTGGGCATCTAGTAAAATATTCTTAAAGGATTCTCAATTATCAACAGAGCCATAACAAGGAATTTTTGTGCCCGAGGCAAGGGCCGGCTCCAGGATCTTCGGTGGCGGATCCCTGAGTCCCTGTCGGAGGGAAGGACCTGCCGCCAAATTGCCGAAAAATGAAGTGGCAGCGGCAATTCAGTGGCAGGTCCTTCCCTCTGAGAGGGACTCAGGGACCCACCGCCGAAGCGCTGCTGATCGCGGTAGAGCTGCGCCCCTCCACTTTGCGTGCCCGAGGCAAGTGCCTCACTCACCTCGTCCTTGTTACGGCACTGATTATCATTCACATTTTTCTGTTCAAGTTCTCTCTGCCAGCTGATCTGGCTCATAATTGCTTTCAGCTTTGTAAAAACTGGCTCTACAAGAGCACCAAGTATATATTTGTTTAGGCTTTACTCTGTTTGCATACAATAAATGTATTGAGCAGTGCTTCATTCATAGGTGCTGGGGCTAACTGCTGGGGTAAACATAAGCATTCCCTGAATTAAAGTTTATATTCGCCTGCTGTAAAACTTTCAAATTCAACCAACTTGTTGGATATGTTAAACAAGTGTTCAAAGCAAAATTCTGATTTTAGAGCTGCAGCTTCAGCTGGGGTTTTGGAAGCCTCTGCTTATTTGTGTTTTGCCAGACATGGAGCACTGTGTAGATGAAGTCTGTAGGCTAAGGAGCCCTCAGGCTTTCTTGGAAGTTAACAAGCCTTGGGAGTATTTCAAACCAAGTCTCTGCAGATGAATCATGTATGTCAAAAGGCACCACACTATTCCCATACAGTACCGAGCTCTGTGCAGATAACAAGCATATTGTGCTAAGCATCCAAGTTTGTCACCTCTATAAATGAAGATGAAGCAACCCTATTTTCCAATCCATCCCAAACTCAATATGAACCATCATTTTATTGATATTTATCTTATATTAATTTATTTTTAACTTCCCTTCTCAAAATCTCCATCACTGTGGGTTATACCACTATCCTCACTGTTACCCAGGCTTGCAACCTAAGTGTCAGTCAACTCCCTGCTCTCCTATCTCACTTCTATGAAGTCACCAAATCCTGTCAATTCTTTCTCTGCAACATCTTTAAAAATATATATTTCTTTCAATCCTCATGGCTAAAATGCTGGTCAATGCTTTGCTCATCTCCTGCCTTGATTAATGCAATCTCCTCCTCTTGCCTGTCTGCCTGTTCCCTCTGTCCCCTCCACTGTATTCAGAACACCACAGAGAAAATAATCTTCCTCTCAGGGCCCGCTCCAGACCCCAGCGCACCAAGTGCGCACTTGGGGCGGCATTTTGCCGGGAGGGCGGCAGGCGGCTCCGGCGGACCTTCCGCAGTCATGCCTGCGGGAGGTCCACCGGAGCCTCGGGACCAGCGGACCTCCCGCAGGCATGACTGCGGAGGGTCCGCTGGTCCCACGGCTCAGGTGGACCTCCCGCAGGCACGTCTGCAAGAGGTCCCCTGGAGCTGCGGGACCGGCGACCGGCAGCGCGCCCCCTGTGGCATGCCGCCATGCTTGGGGCGGCCAAATTCCTAGAGCCACCCCTGCTTCCTCTCCTGCCATTTAGACCATATCACTCTTTTCTTCAAATATCTACAAACACTTCTAAAGCCACAGAATATATCACCATTTCTATCCCTGCAATATGAACACACTGTGAATCAAGAAGGTCCAAAGAACTGGCCACCCAGTTCTCCATACTACTCAGTGTTATCAGAAACCAGTAATTCTGAGCCCAAAATGAGTTCTTCATCTTGCCCTTGGTTTAGTTATGGGCTGTTATTTTGGATCTTCTGCTCACTTGGGAAACGCTGGGGCAAAGGGTTTTTTGACCCCTTTGCCCCAGTGTTTCCCAAGTGAGCAGAGGGCTCACTGCCTGCTGCCGCTCCCTTGAATCTGTGGGTACGCTCACACTCACGACTATTTCGAATTTTGCATAAACCGTTTTTAAAACAGATTTTATAAAAAAAGTGTGTGTCACACACTACACACATTAAATCGGTGGTGGTGTGTCCACGGTCGAGCCTAGCGATTTTCTGGAGCTTTGCACTGTGGGCTACTCTCGCTCGCTATCCATAGTTCCATAGCTCCCCCCCCCCCCCCCTTGGCCCGGGTTGAGATCCCCCAGTGCTGATGGGGGCAAAATCATTTTCAGGGTGTGGGTTCTGGTTCTCTCCTCCTCCTCTCCCCTCCTCCGGCAGACAACCGTTCTTTGCCTTTTTGCTTTGAGACCCAGTGAGTGCGCAGCACAGCAGCAATGGACAGCAACATACCTCAGCTCCATGTTGGACACCTTCGTGGATGTTTTGCTCGTATATCGCACTCGTGCAGCTGAACCTGAACCAGGTAAGAGGAGGAGCGAGCAGAGCGGCGGATGACGCAGATGAGCGATGGACAGTGATGAGGCGTGGACACAATTATCTCAAACGCCGCGGGCCCTGGAATGATTGGATCCTGATGGCAGAGATTTCCATTGAGCATGATTTTTTTTTTTTGGGGAAAGGGCAGACATGGGGTGGGAGGTGGTTGTGTTGCAGGTGTGGCCTGATTCCAGTTGCTCTTGGCTTTTGCTCGCATGTGAGGCACTTTGCCCCATGGAACTTTGTGCCGCCCCTGCCCCTGAGCCCCCATACAGAAGAGAAGAGAGTGGAGAGAGCCCCTGTGGCGATAAGCAAAGCCAGCTAGCCGCTGAGCAGCAGACAGCTACCAACAGGTCAAAATCAATTTGGAATCTACTGTGGGGGCTGCTGGGTGCTGTGAGTAAGCAAAGCAATGCTGCTGCTGCTGCTGTTGTGACTCTGGAAACTGTGGTGGTGGAGGCTATTGGCTTGGCTGCAATGGGATGGGGGGGGCTGATGATGGAACCTATATCCTATCTTGGCACCGCAGCACACAGGCACCCCCAGCGTAGGGCGCACAGGGTACTTTTTTCAATGGTGCTGCAAGCAATGGTGGGGGAGGGGACGAATTTCAACATCCACGTGGATGGGATGGGGGGGGATCATGATGCATGATGTGTCAGGAAGCACTACTCTTTCAGCGCAGCAGCTGCAGCAGTACTTCACTTAAGGAGAGATTGAAACAGACAGGGAGGGATGTTGAAATGTCTGTTATCCTGGGGACGGGACCCACCCTGCCCTGCCTGCCATCATGAATGAAGCCAGGCAACAGGCAGCCTGGACAGGGGAGGATCTGTTCAATTACAGGCTGAGCAAGTGCAGCATGGGAATGTGGGTGCGTTTGGCCAAAGGCGGCGGGCGGCTGGCTAGCATCGCTCAGACCTCTCTCAAACTCCCAATGTCCCCAATGTCTGCTGTCTGTATGCTGCTTGCTGTATGTGAGAATAAGGGGGAGACCTTGGGAGACCTTTCTGGGGGGAGGTGGAGCTGGAGGTGGGGGGATGGCGCTGATTACACGCAGCCAGACACCAGGGAGACCAGAAGCCAGGACAGAAGAAGAGCAGCGCATCAGAAAAGCTTCATCAACATCTGTGTGAGGCCAGGAGTGTGTGCTTGGTTTGTGTGTGAACATTGACCCAGTCCCAACTCCCAGTCCCCTTCCCTTACAGCCCCCCAACTCCCCTCTCAGTCCCCTCAACTTAACTAAATTTTTTACTTTATTTAATAATTTTAAAAGGATTAAAAAAGTATTTTTTTTAGGAGGAAAGGGAGAGAGGAGAGGAAGGGAAAAAAGGAGGAGGAAAGAAAAAAAAGAGGAGGAAAGGAAAATGGGGTGGGGCGGGGTGGTGGGTGGGAGTGGGCGGGCACGGGGTGGGAGGGGCTGGGTGAGGGTGAGGAGGGGGGTGAGGGCAGGGTGGGGGGGGGAGGGGGCAGGGCAGGGGGGGTGAGGGTGATCCTGCTGCTGCTCCTGTTCCTGCTGGCACGCTGCGCTGATCCAGCAGCCGCACCCGAGCCCAGCAGCCCAGAGTTTTCTGCACGCGCTGATCTTCCCTGTGCCACCCGCTGATTTTGCTGCCGGTCCTGCTGGTGCCGCTGCTCCCTCTCTCCTTCCTTCCCTCCCCTCCTCCCCTCCATCCTCTCCTCTCCTCCACTGGTCCTTTCCTGTAATTTGAAATCCTTCCTCTTCCTCTTTCCTTTCCTCTTTCATTCCGTATAACTTACTCTCATTCTCTCTTCATCTCTTTTCCTTCTTTTTTTCTTTGTTCCGCCCTTCTCCTTGGGAGCCTTTTGGGATGGAGGAGGGATTTTGCTGCATGGAGGAGGGCAATGAGGGAGATAAATACATTTAGAATGATATTTTTTACAGAACAATGGTTATACTCTTCACCTTACAAAGCATCATTTTACAGTTACATAGTTTTCATCTTTTTTCTTATTTTTTGACTTCTTGCATCTACATATCTACTGCTCACACACACACATCAGGACAGAGCATGGCTCACAGCATGGAGCAGCATGCGCCAAGTGATTCAGTGATTTACCCCCCCCTCCCAGCCCCCAACCCTTCCCTACGCTAGCCTAATCTGTCGCCCCCTCCCCACCCCCCCCCAACCCCCCCCCACCCCTTGCTTGTCCGGCTGCCACTCCCCCCTGCCTTTGAGCCAACACCCAAGACCCCCCCCATCCCTCCCCTCGCCCCCTGCCCCCGAGCAACATTTTTTTTTTTTTGCTGCTGCATTGCCACCTGCCAAAAAGAAAACCCCCCTTTTAAAAACCTTAGATTTTTAACCATACCATTAAATCACCAGGTTTTCACTTTGCTATAACAGAACAGAATAAGATAAGGATGCTTGCTGAACCATGCTTCAGGAATGCCAGCAGTTGATACCCGATTGCCACGCAATTTGCCCTGACTTGATTGCCACATGCATGGCATGGTAAAGCATGGCAATGCCTCCTACCACAGGGCAGCCCACAGGCCTTCTCTTGCCTGAAGGCCTGCGCTGAGTCTACAGGAGCTCTTTCCATCCCCTCTTCAGATTTCTGTCCTAAAGGACTTTTCTAACAAACTGACAAAAGGAACTATACTGTCCTCGAATGTTCAACAAACAAATCAATCAAAATCAATCAAAAAAATAAAATAAAAAAAAGGCTTGCTTAAAAACACTGTTTGCTATTTGCAATTGCTCTTCAGGGCTCTCCTTTCAGGGGCTCACTTGCTTGCGTGGGAAAGGTGGCTGGGCTCTAAAAGGGTGCTGCTGCTGGGGGTCCTGAGTGCTGGGGGGTGGTCTGCGAGGTGCTGCTCTTCTTCTTCTCTTCCTCTTCTTCTTCTTTCTCTTCATCTTCCCCTGTCTCATATCTCTCAGACATGGCAGAATTCCTCCACCCATCTCGAATTCAGCCAGGTGGGGTAAATGCATGCAGCTCAGCATGCCAGGTGCCATGCAGCTGGCATGTTTGACCTGCCGTTTTTGTCTGCTTGCTTCTGTTGCTTCTTTGGCTTTTCTTCTTTGGCTGCTTGGCTTTTTTGCTTGCTGTGGCCTTTCCATGCTTTGCTTCTTTACTTTTTTGTTGTAGCCTTCTTTTCAAATACTTTTTTTAATTTGGCCTTTCTCTTTTTTTCTTTCCAGCTTTTCAGATCCATTCTCTCTTCCCATATTTCAGATCCATTGTTTTTTGTTCTGAGCTTTGCGCCCATTGCTGGCTCAGTGAGATGTCATTGCTGTGTCGATGATCTGATGAGTCTGAGCGTGTTGTGATGATTCCTGAGCTGGCTTTCTCAGAGCATGAATTGAAATCGCTGTGCTTGAGGAAGCAGTGGTCCAATGTGCCGGTGCTTTCCGAGCTGAGTTGAGAAGGCTGTCCAGTGGTCAGTGCAGAGCACACTCCCTCGTCCATCAGGGTGCACTTGCCACCAGAACTCTCCCCGAGGCCAGCCAAGATAATGATATTTAAGAAGCTCCCCTCTCTCGATGTTATAAACTCGATTTAAGAACCATTAAAAAGAAATATTAAAATCTCTAGTGTGGGTGGTTAAGAGCCTAAAAAATTTATATATTCCTGTATCTGACTCTGCTAAATGTAGTGTGCTTGAAGACGATGTTTAGGTTGGTTACTGTCAGCAAGGCAGTACTTAAGATAGTGTGGCCCTATTCTATTGAGAGCTTTGTAAATTAATACCAGAACCAGGAAGCAGATCTAGCACCGGGTAGAGAACCAGTGCAAGCTGCAGCACAGGCATTATTTTTCTCTTTTGACTTTCCCTACTTAAGGAGCTAGGAGACCAATCCTCAGAAGAGGAGTAAATGATTCTGATTTCACTTCTGTGTGAACCTGGATTAACTCTGTTAATGTAAATGGAAGTACACGTGTCAGTGAGATCAGAATCTGGCATAAGTACCCCACTTTATGTATTGTATTTACATCAGGCAGCAGAGATCTTTAAATGTTTCTGTATGGCATTTTTTTTTGTTTATTTGTGTCTCTATATCATTTTAAAGAGACAGTATACCACAAAAAAGGTAATTTGCTGACTTTTAATTTATATGCAGGCTATCAGAGAGCTAGGTTACGTGACAGCTGATTTTGTAATACTGAGGTACCTTCAGGCTGGATTAAGATACAGGTTTTTGAGAACTATTTTATGTATAAAGACTATGCCATTAACATCACCTGTATTTGTGAAGCCCAGTATATGAATGAGTTAATATAGTTAACTTGGTAGATGTGTTTGAATTGCACAAATGATCACGATTAAAACTAGCTAAATATTTTAAAATAAATATATCCAACTATTTGCTCAAACAAAGAACTGAGTGTGTGTCAGCTGTGTAATCTCCCCTTTGCATTTGCTTTTTGTGAACATTCTAGTGCAGGGGTTGGCAACGTTTCAGAAGTGGTGTGCCGAGTCTTCATTTATTCACTCTAATTTAAGGTTTCGCGTGCCAGTCATACATTTTAACATTTTAGAAGGTCTCTTTCTCTAAGTCTATAATATATAACTAAACTATTGTTGTATGTAAAGTAAATAATGTTTTTAAAATGTTTAAGAGACTTCATTTAAAATTAAATTAAAATGCAGAGCCCCCCGGACAGGTGACCAGGACCCGGGCAGTGTGAGTGCCGCTGAAAATCAGCTTGTGTGCCGCCTTCGGCACCCGTGCCATAGGTTGCCTACCTCTGTTCTAGTGAATGAGTCACTGACTGGAATGTTCACTAATAGGCTCTAACAATTCACAGTTTTTTAAAATATTAAGAATTGCCGAATGAAATCCTCTGGCCAGTTCATATAGGAGATCAGACTATATGATCATACTGGTCTTTTCTGTCCATGAAAATCTATGAATTTATTAAGAGAACATTTGCAAAATGTTATTTTTAGTTTTAAAAAAAGGTCACAAGTTTTAAACTAGCACTGATTGGGAAATGACTCCCCCCTCTGCTCCCCCAGCCATGAAAGTTTCACAAAAGCAAAATATTTTGTTTTCTTCTGTACTGTTAAATTTTAATTGAAATCCCCAAGCCCCAAATTGCTTTGTTTTTGAGCAACCCAAGTTTATTGCTTATTTGACAAAACCAAATAAAGAAAACCCCACAATTTTTCTCACTAAAATTTTCATTGTCAGAAAGCCATTTTCCACTGAAAAATGTTTTGAAAGAAAAATTTCAGTCAGCTCTCTAATGGACACCTGATTCTGTGTCCAATAAAAACTAATCAACACCTCACATATAGAGTATCTGGGGAAAAAACTGCTTACAGTCTATGGATCATAAATTATTCACAGAATATTCAGAGAATAATTTTGAATAATGAATACATTTGAGGAGCTGGTTGCATACAATTCACAAATAGAACAAAGGATAGATTCATTGAATAAATTACTGCTACAAATTATTTGCTCAGCTTTACTCAAGACATTGACCTTCTCATGGAATTTATGGGAATAATAAAACTAGGTTTTCAGCTGCACAATTTAAAATTGGCTTTGTGCCCTTAGATTACATGGACCGAAAAAGCTTATCACTTCTCCTGAAGCATTCATGTATTTACTATATTAGTTGAAAAAAAATTGTACTAAGAGTAGTATTGAGTACAGAATTATTTGCATCTCTTTACTGGATCATGACCCATTACAATGTTGCAAGAGTGCATGCCAACATCCTGGAGAATACATGATTAATTTGCTAGGTCAGTTAAAGCAGAATCACTCAAACTGACATTCTCTACATCTCTCTTTTACCCTGCTTCCAACTGGAAAGAGGAGAATATTGCCTAACAGTGTCTCTAGAAAGCACAATACCTTAATTAGAAAATGTACAAAGAACCATTCTAAAATCTTGTAAGAATACTGTGGCAAAGTGGCTACAACACCCCTGGTCCTGACTGTGGCACTGCAGCCACTTTACCCTCAGTTTCCCCCACCTTCTTTTGGTCTACTTCAGCCATAAGAATGTCGTGGCCCTCCAGCCAGACCACTTTATGTGACCAGCCACTTCCAGGGACACAGAGTCCTTATCAAAGTCCAACAAAAATATATAGATACACAAATCAAACCTAAAGGCCAGCTGGCTTCAGCAAGCCGTCACCTCACCACAGATGTGCCCCTGTTGTGGCTCCCTGCTTCAATCAATCCCTCAATCCAGGGCCGGGCTCAATTCTCCCCTTACTCAGGGTTTCCAGGAGGCTACAGCTCATCAAGGTCCCCCATCTTAATCAGGCTTCCAGCTTGTCCCTGGAGAAGACTATCTGGTCTTTTTCCCCTCTCAGCCTTTTCCAGCTGCTTCCCAGAGAGAAGGCACTTCTCCCCTTCTCTTCTCTGATTCTGTTCCTTGACATTCCTGGTTTCCCTACTCTCCCTTCCCAGAGAATAACTATAGAATTTCTCCACATCCCCCCTCCGCTGACTTTCTTCTTCTTCTTCCTCTTCTTGTATTTTATGGCATAGCAAACTCACATTCCAAGTCTATAAATCACCAGCTGCTGGATTTCATGATATATATATAGTTACAGTCTCTCTCTTTGCCCAATATTTTTTAATTAACATTGCTTTCTTAATGGTCCCTCATTTTTGTGATGCTCTTTCTAGATATTTTATAGTGTAAACATTGTCACTTTTAGGTGCCTGAGATTGTCAGACAAATTTCCCCTATCAATGTTATACCCTTTACATTCCCAGAGAAGGTGACCAACCGCTTCTTTGACCTTGCATGTCTCACACAGCCCATCTTTGTGATTATTAAAGCCAAGTTATTGTGTACGACACAGTATCCAGTAAGTATTCCGAGTAGAATTCCCTCACTCTTTCCATCGCGTTTTTGCAAGAAGTGAGCATTTTCAATTTCAAGGCCTACTTTATGAAATCTCTTCCCCCGGGTTTCTTTTGTACATACTTCATACCTCTCAGCTCTTAGTTCATTTTTAATTAGATTTTCCAACTCCTATGTACTTAGAAAGCTCATTTGTCAAAATGTCAAAAAATATCATTTTTTTCACAGCATTTCTTGCTACTGTGTCTGCCATCTCGTTTCCTGCTATCCTGATATGCGCTGAGATCTAGGCTCCCATCTGTGCCAATTCTGTTTTTAGTAACAATATTTCATTAATTATATCATTTCTACTATCTGTATTCTCATTTTTGATTGCAAGTAGTCCTGTTAGTGAATCTAAGATGACAATGGAGGTAGGTAGCACATCCTGTATTCAGTATAACAGCAACATTATCTCTGCTAGTTCAACTGTCATAACAACTACAAAATTTGTTCCTCTAATGGATCGCTTTGTTCCAAGTGATGGGACACAGAATGCTGTCCCCCACTCTCCAAGTTCTCATCTTTAGACCAGTCTGCAAATATTGGGCAATGTGTGCTCCATTTTCCACACATATATCAATTTTCTATATTTAATACATTTAGCTCTCCTTTTAATTGCATTATGTGGTTCCACATTTATATCTGGGGGGTGATTTTCCTCCTATAATGCATTTTACCATGGTTTTATATGCTAATTTCTGTAGGTCTTTCATAGAATCATAGAAACATAGGGCGGGAAGAGATCTCAAGAAGTCATCTAGTCCAATCCCCTGCACTGTTGCAGAACAAAATAAATCTAGACTATCCCTAGCAGGTGCTTGTCCAACCTGTTCTTTAAAATCTCCAGTGATGAGGATTCCACAACCTCCCATAGAAGTCTGTTCCAGTACTTAAGTATCCTTATAGTTGGAAAGTTTTCCTCAATATCTAACCTAAATCTCCCTTGCTGCAGATTAAGCCCATAATTTCTTGTCCTACCTTCAGTGGACACTGAGAACAATTGACCACCCTCCTGTTCATAACAGCCCTTAACACAATGGTTCTCAACCTTTCCAGACTACTGTATCCCTTTCAGGAATCTGATCTGTCTTGCATACCCCAAGTTTCACTTCACTTAAAAACTGCTTGCTTACAAAATCAGAGATAAAAATACAAGTGTCACAGCACACTATTACTGAAAAATTGCTAACTTTCTAATTTTTACTATATAATTATAAAATAAATCAACTGGAATATAAATACTGTACTTATATTTCAGTGTATAGTACATAAAGCAGTATAAACAACCCACTGTATGAAATTTTAGTTTGTCCTGATTTCACTAGTGCTTTTTACATAGCCTGTTTTAAAAACTAGGCAAATATCTAGATGAGTTGATGTACCCCCTGGCAGACCTCTGCGTACCCGCAGGGATACATGTACCCCTGGTGGAGAACCACTGCCTTAATATAGTTGGACTGTTGTCAGGTCTGCCCTCAGTCCTCGTCTCTTGAGACTAAACATGCCCAGGTTTTTTAATCTTTCCTCAAAGGTCAAGTTTTCTAAACCTTTATCATTTTTGTTTCTCTCTTCTGGACTCTCTCCAGTTTGTCCACATCTTTCCTAAAGTGTGGCACCCATAGTTGGGCACAGAACTCCATGTGAGGCCTCATCAGTACCAAGGAGAGTGGGACAATCCCTTTCCATGTCTTACATACGACACTCTGGTTAATATACCCCAGCATATTAACCTTTTTTTGCAACTGTAACACATTGTTGACACATATCAAATTTGTGATCCACTATATCCCCCAGATCCTTTTCAGCAGTACTACCACCTAGCCAATTAATCCCCATTCTGTAGCATTTGAAAAGGCCTTCCTAAGTGTAGTACTTTGCACTTGTCTTTATTGAATTTCATCTTGTTGAATTCAGACCAAATCTCTAATTTGCCATGGTCATTTTTGAATTCTAATGTGTCCTCCAAAATGCTTGCAACCTCTCCCATCTTGATGTCATCTGCAAATATAAGCATACTCTCCACTCCATTATCCAAGTCATTAATGAAAATATTGACTAGTAGTGGACCCAAGACTGACCCCTTTGGGATACAACTAGATGCAGCTTCCAAGCTTGATAGTGATCCTTGAAAACGACTCTTTGAGTACAGTTTTTCCACCAGTTGTGCACCAACCCTATAGTAATTTCATCTAGATCACATTTCCCTAGTTTGCTTATGAGAATGTCATGGGGGACTGTGTCAAAAACCTCACTAAAATCAAGATATATCATGTTTATTGCTTCCTCCCATCCACTAGACCAGTAACCCTGTCCAAGAAGGAAATTAGGTTGGTTTGGCATAATCTGTCCTTGATAGATCCATGCTGGCTATTCCATATAACCCTATTATCCTCTAGCTGCTTACAAATTGATCATTTAATCATTTGTTCCAGTATCTTTCCAGGTATCAAAGTTCAGCTGACTGGTCTGTAATTCCCTGGGTCCACTTTGTTCCCCTTTTTAAAGATAGGTGCTATGTTTGCCCTTCTCCCATGTTCTGGGTCTAAGGCTAAGATTTTGTCACACATATTTTTAGTAAAAGTCACGGACAGGTCATGGGCAATAAAGAAAAATTCACGGAAGCCTGTGAACTATTTGCGACTTTTACTAAAAATATGCATGACAAAATGGGGAGCTGCAAGCTCCCCGCACCATGCAGGGTGGCCTGGCTCGGAGCTGCAAGGTCTCCCCACCACCAGCGGCTCCATGCTCCGGGGCACCCCCACCAACTGCGGCAGCCAGGAGCTGCAGAGCTTCCCCACCACCCGTGGTAGCTGGGAGCTGAGAGGCACCCCCACTGCCTGCAGTGACTGGGACCTCCCAGGGGCCCCGCTACTTGCAGCAGCTGGGAGCGGTGGAGCATCCCTGCCACTCTCAGAGACTGGGAGTTCCCGGGAGCCCCGCTGCCCACGGTGGCCGGGAGCTCAGGGTCTCCCTGCCGCCTTGGAGCACCAGGGTCTCCCTGCCACCCTCTGCAGTGGGGAGCTCAGACCCCTGCAGTTCCCAGCCACCAGAGATAGCGGGGCATCCTACAGCTCCCAGGTGCCTGGGGCTCAAGTCACAGAGGTCTCTGGAAGTCATGGATTCCATGACCTCCATGACAAAATCATAGCCCTAGTCATGACCCCTCCTCAGGAATGGTTCTGATTGCTTCAGATAGTTCCTTAAATACCCTACAGTGAATTTCATCCTCCTGACAACTTGAATATATCTAATTTATCTATATGTTCTTTAACCTATTCTTACCCTATTTTGGCTTGCAGTCCTTCCCCATTGTTGTTAATTGTGTTAAGTATCTCTCACCATTAACATTTTTAGTGAAAACTGAAGCAAAGGCATTAAAACACTTCAGCTTTCTTGATGTCATCAGTTACTAGCTCTCTTTCCCCACTAGGTAGAGAGAGGATCTACACTTTCTTGTGTCTTTCTCTTGCTCCTAATGTATACAAAGAACCTCCTCTTATTACCTTTTATGTCTCTTGTTAGGGGTAACTCACTTTGTGCTTTAGACTTTCTGAGTTTACCCCTACATGCTTATGCTATACTTTTGTACTCCTCTCAGTAATTTGTACATGTCCACTTTTTATGACTCCTTTTTGATTTTTAGCTCATTAAAGATCTCCTGATGGAGCCATATTGGCCTCTTATAGGAAGAATAATCTTTCCTTTGCATTGGGACAGTTTGCAGTTGTGCCTTTAATATTGTCTCCTAGAGAAACTGCCAGCTCTTCTGAACTTTTTCTCTTAAGTTTTTCTTCCCATTGAACCTTATCTACCAGTTCTCTGAGTTTGTTAAAGTCTGCTTTTTTTAAGTCCATTATCTTTATTCTTTTGCTCTCACTCCTTTCTTTCCTTAGAATAGTGAAATCTATAACTTCATAATCACTTTCACTCAAATTGCCTTCCACCTTGAGATTTGTTACCAATTCCTCCCTGTTGCTCAGAATTAAGTAAAAAATGGCTGCATCCTGGTTAGGTCCTCCACTTTTTGGACCAAAGAGTTGTCTTCAATACAACCCAAAGACTTTCTGGAAATGTTGTGCTTTGCCCAACTGCTGTCTAGGTAAAGTCCCCCATTACTACCAGACATGTTTTTTTATGCTGAACTAAATGCTTGTCATCTATACTCGAAGATTGGTCTTATTAATGCTCTATAAATTATTACCAATGCTTTCTTATCTGCACCAGAAGAGGTTCCAGCAATATTTTTAAATAGACTGTAAATACTGAAGGTAAATGTAAAGATGAAAGCAATGTGATTCTTCCATGTTACCTTGCTATCAAATGTCAGGAATTTGTAGCTTTTAACTATGCCTATTTGCTGTCCACATAGACCTTTTACAATCCTTTTTATATTTTCCTTTAATGAATATCATTCCTTAAGTATTGAAAATTGAAAGAATCACATTTCCCCATTCTGCACTTTTCCTATATGCTTTGTTAATTCGCTTCTCGGCTATTTTCTGGTTTCTGTTTTTAGCCCACAGGGCAGCCATCTGTAAACAATAAAATGGCTATTCCTGCACTCATCCTTTTCAACAGATAGTTTATCATTATGCTGAATAAGGTAGAGCTGATGACATTCCCTGTGGACTGCCATTTGTGAATGTATATATGCTAAAGTAGGCTTTCCTTACTCTGACCTGCATAGTTTTTTTACTTAAATCCTTTACCCAGCTACATGTTCTTTCTTTTATGCTTATTGCTAATTTATGCAATAAGCTCTCTCTCCACAACATATCATAAGCTTTTACAATAGCTAGGAAAGCTACTATCAGATAGTCTTTATTTCTCATACTTTTTTGTGCTTCTGTCTCTACTCTTACTATATGATCAGATGTATTCCTTCCCCTCCTGAACCCACTTTGCACATTTTCTTAATTTTCCCTATACATATACATTGCTACGTGGCATCTCTAGCACCTCACCGGGGGTGGAGATATACAGTTTTGTCAAAAAAAAAATCTAATATCCTATGGTTACCCTATCTGGAACGGTTTCTCTTTTAAATGCAACTAGCACAACTGTTGCTATCTTTCTTTCCCATATTCTTGCTAATTAGTGGTTAACATATAGTGTCTTATCCCTTATGCTTTGCTTCACTTCATCTTCAGTCATTTTGATTGGCACCCCTTATACAATTTATTTTGTCTCCATCAGACAGTTGACAGCTTACTTTCACCTCTCCTGGCATTTTAGTCTTTGTTTCTCCACTTGTTCCTTGCTTTTACATTCAATTAACAGCTCTCCTCCTTGCAGCATTCTAGCTCTTTCAATGGCTCCAGCACTTTTAAAAATCCACTCTGCCACTTTCAGAGGGTTTATATTCCCTATCTTCACACCCTTGAGTAATGAGTACTGAATTATTATAATAGTTTGATTTTACTCTTTTCTCATTCCTGTTTTCTGCTTACCGTTTCTTCTTCTAGCTCTGGCATGTCTACACTTTTCTTTTTCCTAACCTGTGATCCTCTGCTATCTCCTTTATCATTTTCTAGACTGGTTTTAGTATTCTCCATTATATCTTCCAGCCCCCTGGTTATAGTTCAGCAAGTCCCACTCAAACTCCCACCCTGTCATCTGAACTTCCTCTGTTTATAGTACCCACCCACCTCCTTCTCCAGTTAAGTCTGGCCCACCCTCCAGGTGCAGCCACATAGTATAATAATTATACTAACTGGCACCTCAGGTCTATATTCAACCATTCATGGCCTGTGTGGAGTACATACCCCATCACAATATGCATTATGAAAGTACTGAATTTGAAGTCCTATTGGAATAAACTGAATGAGCTAATAAGGTGGAGACACTACAAGAAAGATCCCAGACATAAACTCATCAAGAAATTAGAACCATTGGAGAGTCTATTGGAATTGTATACATATGCACATCAATGAATGGCTGCACAGTCACATCAGTTAAACACAGGTACATATAGCTGGATTACCTCAGAGTTAGGTTATTTATTTGAACAGAATAGCTGCACAGATGTGTTCTTAAATCAAAAGAGTCACATGTTCAAGAAAAAGCAAGTGTTTATTAAAATATAACACAATACCAAGCCTCTGTTTATTTGCTTGTTTATAGCCCTCTCAGTGTTGTCAAATCTCATGATTTTATTGTGAGTGTCACAATATTTGGTGTTTTTCTTAAAGCCTCAACTCCTGGAGACACTTAAATATATGAGACTTTAACAAAAAACAAACAAACAAAAAAACCCCCAAGTTTCTAGCCCTCATGGTTGCAAAGGAAACCTTGAAACTTGACCTATGTGCGTTAGGGTGACCAGCTGTCCCAATTTTATAGGGACAGTCCTGATATTTGGGGCTTTTTTTTATATGGGCTCCTATTATCCCCCCCACCCCCATCCCGATTTTTAACACTTGCTACCTGGTGTGGAAGTAGGGAAAGAATTAACAAGGATTTGAAGGGGATCTTAATGCATGTCAGTCAGTTAGCAAGAGTCAGGCTAGTAGTTAGCAAGAGTTAAGCCACACTGTAACCCTAATGACGTGAGACTTGTAGAAGCGAGGATGGTGTGAGGCGAGAGGGAAAGAACTGTGTAAGGAGTTATTACGACCTTGCAACTGATAACCAAATATGTAGACTGGCGTCTCCTAGAAGTGAGAAAAATAAGATAGCAGGATGGCTTATGTATAAACAAAATGCAGTTGTTGCTCATTATTGTCTGTATTATTGCTTGTTATTGTCTGTAACAAAGGTATAAATGCTTGCTGTAATTGTTTACCTGTTGAGAGACCTGTCCGGGACTGGGGCGACCCTGTGTCCTAGGGCACTCCCTCCCTCTATTGTAATTACTGGAGAAATAATAAAGTATTTGATTTTGCTGCACCCAAAGAAAAAGCGAGAACTGAGTTTTTCTCCGACACTGGTCACCCTATGTAAGGTTCAAGAACAGAAGGCAAATGAAATGAGTTCAAGATATTTTATTTAAAATCTTAATGACTGATTTTTTTAAAAAGTATTAAGGCTCATGATTTTTGAATGCTTGGGGTTGCCAATATTGCATTCTGGAAACATATTCATAGATTTTTAAGGCAATAAATGACCATTATGATAATCTAGTCTGATTTGAACTTCTGCATAACATAGGCCATGGTATATTTCAGGATCAGCTGAACACCTACATTTTCTCTTACTGACACACACACTTTATATCACAACAATCCTTCCTGCTGTTGGATTCCCCTCCCTCCCTCCCTCTCCAAGGCCCTTCACCAGGATCTACTCCAGCCCTGCAATACTTGATCCATCTTGTTTAAGTTAAAAATCAATCCTCACCCCAGAACAGGCTTCAAACATATAAGTTTCAGAGTGAGCACAAGTAATGTGAGTGCATATAAGACACTAGATTGTGTACTTCTACTAAAAGTTTACGGTGCCAAATTCATCCCTATTATATCCAGCTGCAGTAACTGTAGTATACTTATAGCAGGAATCAGTTTAACCCCTTTATATAGAAAGGGCCTCAAATATCACTCTTAGAACCATACATTTTAGTGTGTCCACTAAGTTCCAGACTGGGAATCCAAGGAACCAGAAAACCAGCTGCAGATGTGTATAGTAAAGTAGATCAAGGTGTACATTAAACATTAGCAGAAAGAGAAAGTATTGCCAAGTTACTAAAACAAAATTTCCATTTCTAATTAAATGTATATTGTTAAATTTTACAATGCCTAACAACGGTTAGATTCTGCTCTGTACTAACCCAGTGTGTTCGTATAATAAAATGGTTATTTACTTCAAAATAACGAGGTATTTGAAAATGTTCTGAAAACACCAGGCTTGGCAAAGCCTTTGCCCTAAGGGGATTCTGCCAGGCAAGCAGCCTGTTATCCTTGTCCTGTCTCCTGCTGTATAGTCAGAGGGATAATGGCGGTCAAAGGGGGTTCTCCATGCCATGGCCCAGCTGTGCCCGGGCTAACGAGCCAGCTGGCCGGTTTACAGCGTTACCCGGGCACTGTCTGACACAAACTCCCGCCATTTACAAGGCTGGCAGCTCCCCCCGGGGTCTGGTCACTTTCTTTGCATTGCAAAGGCGGAAGCGCCTCAGCCTGCCCGGCACCGGGCACCGGGCACCGGGGCTGTTCCGAGCGCGTAAAGACTGAAATTGCTCGTTTGTCCCATTGTCACCCAGGCTCGGTGTCCCCCGGGCCAGAGCCAGAGACCCGCAGCTCCCTGCGGGGGCGCTGTCTGTGCAGCGCCTGGCCCTGACTGACTGACTGGGGCGCTGGGTCCTCGGTGCCCAAACCCCCAGCGACGGGCCCGGCCAGCGCCGAGCGCAGGGACCGGGACCGGGACCGGTGGGTGGGTGAGCGAGCGCCTCTCCCCCCCCCCCTTCAGGGGGCTCCCCTGGGGCCGGGACTCGGCAGCGGCAGCCCAGTCCGTGCGGACGGCGCCTCCCTCTCTCCCCGCCTCACCTCACAGGCGGCAGCGACCGGCGCGCGGCTCCCTCAGCGCCAGGCGCCAACCGCCGCCGGCAGCGCGCCCAGCCCTGCGCGAGACCCCGCGCGCCCCCCGCCCAGCCCTGCGCGCGAGACCCCCCCCGCCCCGAGACCGCGCCCAGCACTGCGCGCGAGACGCCCCCCCCGCCCCGAGACCGCGCCCAGCACTGCGCGTGAGACCCCCCCCCGCCCCGCGTGGCTGCCCCCACAGAGACCGCCCCCAACACTGGTAATAAAAAAAGGTAATAATTGGAGATATACCAATCCCCTAGAACTGGAAGGTCATTGAGTCCAGCTCCCTGCCTTCACTAGCAGGACCAATTTTTTTGCCCCAGATCCCTAAGTGGCCCCTCAAGGATTGAACTCACAAGCCTGGGTTTAGCAGGCCAATGCTCAAACCACTGAGCTATCCCTCCCCCGCACTGTGTGTGAGACCCCCCCTTGCCCTGAGAGCCCCCTGCCTTTCCCCACTGACCCCAACATATAGCACTGACCCCCCGTTCACCCCAGCACCCTCATCCCCCAGACCCCAGTATCCCCCCACCCAGCACCCCACCCCAGTATTCCCCCGGTGACCCCACACCCTCACCCCCCAAACCCCAGTATCCCCACCCAGCACCCCACCCCAGTATTCCCCGGTGACCCCACACCTCACCCCAAACCCCAGTATCCCCACCCAGCACCCCACCCCAGTATTCCCCGGTGACCCCACACCCTCACCCCCAGACCCCAGTATCCCCACCCAGCACCCCACCCCAGTATTCCCCGGTGACCCCACACCCTCACCCCCAAACCCCAGTATCCCCACCCAGCACCCCACCCCAGTATTCCCCGGTGACCCCACACCTCACCCCCAAACCCCAGTATCCCCACCCAGCACCCCACCCCAGTATTCCCCGGTGACCCCACACCCTCACCCCCCAACCCCCAGTATCCCCCCACCCAGCACCCCCACCCCATTATTACCCTGCTGACCACTCACACCCCCAGACCCCAGTATCCCCACCCAGCACCCCACCCCAGTATTCCCCTGCTGACCCCTCACCACACTCACCCCCTCAGGTCCTAGTATTTCCCCACCCAGCACCCTCACTCACCTCACGCATTCCCCCACCCCAGTATTCCCCGACTGACCCCAACCCCACTGATCCCAACCCACCTGTAGACCACTGAGACCCCCCCCCCACGTACCCTCTGCACTATCTCAGGGCTGCAATTTCAGCAGATGAGCTGTGGGCACTTGAAAGGGAAATTAATACATGCCAGGCACTTAACCGGGACTAGCTGAGCCACTGGCCACCTGCCTCCTCCCAGGGGCAGAGGGGCCTCCATGTCCTGGACAGAGACTTACTGGCATTTAGACAACAAGCAGATCAACACCCTATCCCTCCTGGTGAATTGTGTGTTGTATTTGTTCTTTCCTCAACCTAAGGCTTATGTCAGAGACAGCAGAATTTCTCTCACTCTGCAGGACCCTGCATGTTGGATGCCTCCCAGCCAGCACACACACAGTGTCAGAAAGAAACCTCTAGCCATGTCTTGTACAGCATCACAACTTGCAAGCAGCAGCTGAAGCAGGCGTCATTTCCCCCCTACCTCAGGGCTTCTAGGAGCATATTTTCCTTCTTTTGTCATATGTCGCGCCCATGGTCTGCAATGGGGCACACATGGATCAAGGGGGGATATATCCCTAGCTTGAGATCTGACAGGCAACGAATGTAAACATTCTCTCCGTGTAACTGAATGGATAGATAATGGGCCACAATGTTCTGTGTTTTCCATTGGATCTTTGCTGGGATTTACTTTAGCTCTGGGTGCAGAGGCTTTCTGAGTTCATCACATGTAGGACATTTTAATGGGCAAAAGGAAGCAGGATTTGCAATGTAAACACCATTCTCAGTATTTAACTTCCTAAGTGTGTTTAGAGAGAGCCCCAGGTTCCCATTACAGCTACGAGCTGAATAATCCATATTCTCACAAGGAAGCTTTTTCTCGTATAGTTTTGTAATTTTTTCTTTGCTTTGTTTGAACAATGTACCATAAATTGGAAGGTAAGGGTATTATTGTTTCCCGATATATTTTTCCTTTCTCATTGTCAGATTTTTGGGGGGGGAGGGTTACTCTTAATTTTCAGAGTGAATTTAGTGCTAAAATTGTTGGCTTGTCAGTTTTGGGGGCACACGGTAAGCACTAAAGATATTATGCTAATGAGCCTGGTATAAGCACATTGACAGATTAAAGAAACTGTGCACTGTCCTTCCTGTTCTTACCTTAGTGAGCTTTCTCTAGAATAAAAAGAAGGATCTAGATCGGTGGTGTCACACTAATAGGCAGCCAGATGCATTTACAGTATTCAGCTTCCTTGACAGCGTCTGCAGAATCTAAGCTTTCATTAAACAAAAGCCCTGCAGGGCTTAAAACAGCCTTGGGAGAGGGCTGTGGCAGGGCATAGGCTGGGCTGATTGGGGAAGGCAGCCACAGCTGGGCCACACACCAATCAGGCCACAGCTGGCCCTATAAAAGCCAGGGAAGCCAGGAGTAGAGACTCTCTCTTGCTTTGAGAGGGAGGGATTTGTCTGCAGGGAGCTGAGAGCCGGTACCTGGGGTGGAGCAGGGCTGGGGGAAGGCTAAGGGAGCTCCAGCCTGGAAATGCTCCAGGCTGCAGGCATAGTGGAAGGCCAATTGGGTACTGGGGTTGCAGAGGGGCAGCCCAGGGGTAGGCAGAGGCAGCAGGTCCAAACCTCCCTTGCCTATGATGAGTGGCTTTTACACTGCACTCTGCCCCAGTGAGCAGGGACTAGATGGTGACTGGCAGTAGCCCATGACTGAGGCACAGTGGGGATAGAGGGTTGGGGGTTCCCCTGGGGGGAGACCCTGAGACTGGGGGGATATTGCCAGGGGGCAGCACCCCAAAGGCAAGGGGGACCAGGTCCTGGGAGGGACATGGGAGCCGGCAGCAGTGGGACACGGGCCTGCAGACAGCGCTCTGGAGGTTGGAGATGCTAATTCCCTGAGACGACCAGCAGGAGGCACCGCAGCGGTGGGTCGTGCACCTTTACAAACTGCAATGACACTTAATGCAACTAGTGTTACATCGTCCCAGACAGCCTGAAACACTCCCTAAGGCCATGTCTACACTCCAAAATTATGTCAACCTGACTTACGTTGGCATACAGCCCCTGCAGTGATAAAATCACTTGTCTCTGTAACACTTGGCTCCTTGTGTCAGTGGTGTATGTTCTCCCCAGGAGCACTTGTATCAATTGTATTATCAGTGTGGGGCATTGTGGGACAGCTCTGGAAAGCCAGTAACGTCAATGTAAGCAATGCACTGTCTAGACACTGACACTGTGTTGACCTGATTACATTGACTGTGACTCTACGCTGCTTGGAGAGGTGGTGTTACTAGGGCCAGCTCCAGGGGTTTTGCCGCACCAAGCAGCCAAAAAAAAAAAAAAAAAAAAGCCGCGATCGTGATCTGCGGCAATTCAGCGGGAGGGCCTTCACTCCGAGCGGGAGTGAGGGACCCTCCGCCGAATTGCCGTGGAATCCCTGAAAGTGCCGCCCCACTCCGGAGTTACCGCCCCAGCACCTGCTTGATAAGCTGGTGCCTGGAGCCGGCCCTGGGTGTTACTAAATCAGCGTAGAGAGGCACTTACATCGGTGGGAACCAAATTTAAGTGAAGACACTTCCACAGCTAGGTCGACATGAGGCGACTTACATCGACTTGTAGTGTAGACTAGGACTAAGACTGATGTAAATGGCCCCCATTCATCTCAATAGGGTGCCAACTCTTGAGCCTAATGGTGACATTAAAGGCTAGATCTTCTGAAGTCTTAGGCAGTTGCACATGAAGTTGCATGTGGACTTTCAGTTGTGTGTTAATGGCCAAGAAAACAAAGACACCTGTGTTCCTAAAGATGTCCTGCATCATTTTTCTTCTGAGTGATGCTGAATGGAACAAAAATTTTCTAATGCAACTTTGAAGTTAGCACATAAAAGCATTATTCTGCCTTTGATCTTTGTACATACCTCCCATTGGCATCCATGGGAGACCTGCTATGCATCAAGGGGAGCATGAGACACTATTTAGCATCAGCCGAGGAGTCATATTACAAATGTAGCTTGGTGAGCTCTTCAGAAGCACTCCGAGGTCTCTGCTTCACTTTAAGGCATTTCCATTGCTATTATGAAATGATTTGCTCACTTTGTGCCTAGTCAGTCTATTATTTTAAGTTATGCAGAGCACTTCCCACCTTGGATGTGGCTGTGGCAATTCTGGTTTGTCTGCTGGGTTGTGCAAGTCGGCGGAATCTCTAGGGCCCCATAAATGAGATTGTATCTTTTCCTGGGGCTTATACAGGAGAGAGAAATGTCGATAAGATGGGCATTCCTTAATTGTAGGTTTGACAGCTAACTCAGCTCTGGTCTGTCTCCCTCTTATCCATAGCACAGTTCCTCTGAGGTTAATGAGGTTTCCAAGCTCTGGCTTGTAGCACTACTCATATCTGTAGCAGCAGACAGCGCTTGTAATGGAAGGGAGTGAGGCCAGATGCAGCAAGCCAGTCATTTAGTAAAACCTAGAAGAAAGTGCCAGAATATAGTCAATGTTTTATACAGTATATGTTCTCTAGCACAGGGGTTCTCAAACTTCATTGCGCTGTGATCCCCTTCTGACAACAAAAATTACTTCACAACCTGTCACGGAGTCACTGGCCGATGCTCTGGAACTGCTCCCTACGAAGCCAGGCAGGACTCTGGGGGAGCCTCCTCTCTGTGAGCAGATTGTCCCCAGGCAACAGGGGCGGCTCCAGACCCCAGCACACCAAGCGCGTGCTTGGGGCGGCATGCCGCGGGGGGCGCTCTGCCGGTCCCGGGGAGGGCGGCAGGCGGCTCCGGTGGACCTCCCACAGGCGTGCCTGCGGAGGGTCCGCTGGTCCCGCGCGGCTTCGGTGGAGCCGCGGGACCAGCAGACCGTCTGCAGGCATGCCTGCGGGAGGTCCACCGGAGCCGCGGGACCGGCGACCGGCAGAGTGCCCCCCGCGGCGTGCCGCCCTGCTTGGGGCGGTGAAATGTCTAGAGCCACCCCTGCCAGGCAAGAAGCTTTCACAGTTTCCACCTTCCCGGGTCTGAGCTCAGAGCATCCAGCATCCCCTGCCCCACCGTGTGCTTCCCGCAGCGAGTCCGACGGGTGGGGTCCTGGGGCAGCCAGAGGGGCCTGCCCCCCCACTCCGCAGGCAGATGGGACTCTCAGCCAGCCGGGAACACAGAGGTTTATTAGACGACAGGATCACGGCCTAAAACAGAGCTTGTAGGTACAGAGAACAGGACCCCTCAGTCAGGTCCATCGGGGGGGGGGGGGAGGGGGCCTCCCTCCATTTCCCCAGCCAGCTCCAAACAGACTCTCTCCAGCCCATCCTCTGGCCTTTGTCTCTTTCCCGCGCCAGGAGGCCCCTGATCTCTCTGTTCTCCAACACCTTCCGTTGGCACCGGTAGGGGAGGGGCCCAGGCCACCAGTTGCCAGGAGACAGGGTGTCGGCCATTCTCTGTGCAGACACCATCACACTGGCCCTCTAGGGCTCTGCCACAATCCCACCCCCTGATCCCACCACCTAGATCCTTAAGAAAGGCATAGGGGGAACTGAGGCACCCACCCAGTATTTGGAGAAAACATTAAGAACATTCCCACTTTGTCTCACAACCCCAGGAGGGGGGACTGAAGTCTGAGCCCCACTTTGGGCAGGGGGGCCAAAGCAGAAGCTTAAGGGCATCAGCCCCAGGCTGGGGGCCTGCAACCTGAGCCCCACCGCCCAGAGCGGAAGCCCTCTGGCTTTGGCATCAGCTCTGGGCAGTGGGGCTCGGGCTTCAGCCCCAGGCCCCAGCAAGTCTAAGCCAGCCCTGGTGACCCCATTCAAAGAGGGTTGTGACCCACTTTGGGGTCCTGACCCACAGTTTGAGAACCACTCATTTCCTCATAGCGCATCTGATTCCATTACAAATTCATATGCACTTTTCAATGTATAAAATGTGCTGGTATTCAAACTTGTGGGCCATGATTATTTTAACACCAGGTAAGAAAAAGATATCTCCCTGTCCATCTTGAGAGAGTCCACAAAGAAGTCATCATGGGAGTCCATGGTGGCTGTCTCCTCCCCCCGGGAGCATTCTGATCTTGGGGCCTTAGTGGTGAGAATGAGAAATCCAAACTTTTCAGGAAAGATCAAATTCCCTCTCAACCCCCTTCCACAGGCCCAGCTCCACTGAGGAGTGTTGCTGGGTCAGAAGGCACTGATCTAGTTCTTCTGCAGGTGGGTCTTCAAATGCCACGTACATACACACATGGCTTGCAACAGCTACGACCAGCACTCCACTCGCGACTCTACCTCTGCTTATCAAAATGACTGGTAAAGGGCAGCGTGTTCCTAATCTTTGCTGGCAAATGATCAGAAATGAACCTCAAACTCTGACTCATGCAAAGTAGCACTCTTTGCTTCCTCCAGCGCAGTAGGTTGGCTTTACCCATACTGCAATTTACATATTTTCGTAACAATTTGATGAGGCATTCCTGGGCTATTTGGGATTTTTGCATTTTCACATCTTCAGAAGTGGTCTCTGCTTGCAGAATTGGGGCTTTTCTGCACTGGGAAATTGACCCGCTGAACTAACACAGTATAATTTGTAGAATTCTTTGAGGGTGTCACAAGCGTGTGGCCAAGAGCGATCCAGCTGGTCTGGTGCACTTGGCCTTCCACAAAGCCCTTGGCAAGGCCCCGCCTCACAGGCTCTTAAGCACGGTGAGCAGTCATGGTAGTGCCATAGCAATACATTTGGAGGCCCCCTGCGAGACAACCTAGAGGGGACCCTTGCCATTAATAATATTCCATTACCAATTTAATCAGAGTATGCAGATAATGCCTATAGAAATCCACAATTACTCATTGGTGCAGATACCTTCGAAGCTAAATAAATAGCCTGTCACGTTTTACTCTTATTGGTGGATTACGACTAGGAAAGAGAACCAGTGTTTTCTTACCTTGATTATGCTGAGTAACGGAATTCTATTGATGAATTATTCTATCATGTCCTTGACGTCCAGTGTCTTGCAAATGTCACTGGCTATGGACACTGCAGCCTGTCCTACCAAAAGTTCTGAGACATGGTAGACCTCAAATACATTATTATTAACTTAAGCTTTGAGACACTTCTTTCTGCAGATGTCACAGGGATTAGAGCTGTGAGAAACACACCTACAGCAATACACGTGTTTGGATTCACCATGGACAAACTGCTTCTGAAAACCCAGTCTCAAGTGCATCCACAGGCTTCAGCAAAACACCAGACTCTGGGTTCAAAAACTAACTAGATGAGTTCATGGAGGCAAGTCCATCAATGGCTATTAGCCAAGATGGTCATGGATCCAGCTCAAGCTCTAATCTTGCCTTCTCTCTCTCACACTCATAACCCCCCTTGTTTACGCTTTCTCATCATAATACAACAACAGGAGGACATCGAACTCAGCTGAAAGGCAATGCATATGTTGAATTGAAAGGCAACCTGTCAGGCTCTCCCTGGGGCAAGGCCCTCCCTGCTCTAGTGATCTGGACTGGAGTCCTGGAGCCCAGCAGTCCCTCCCTTGAATAATACCAATCCTTATTGACAGGTTTCAGAGTAGCAGCCGTGTTAGTCTGTATCCGCAAAAAAAAACAAAACAGGAGTACTTGTGGCACCTTAAAGACTAACAAATTTATTTAAGCATGAGCTTTCGTGAGCTGCAGCTCACTTCTTCGGATGCATAGAATGGAACACACAGACAGGGGATATTTATACATACAGAGAACATGAAAAGGTGGAAGTATGCATACCAACAGGCAGAGTCTAATCAATTGAGATGAGCTATCCTTAGCAGGAGGAAAAAAACTTTTTGAAGTGATAATTAAGATGGCCCATAGAAGGTGTGAGGAGAACTTAACATAGGGAAATAGATTCAATTGGTGTAATGACCCAACCATTCCCAGTCTTTGTTTAACCCACAGTTAATAGTATCTAGTTTACAGAGCCAGAAGAGTACCCAGAAGCCACCTACTACAGGACAGGCCCAACAAAGAAAATAGCAGAACGCAACTAGCCATCACCTTCAGCCCCCAACTAAAACCTCTCCAGCGCATCATCAAAGATCTACAACCTATCCTGAAAGATGATCCCTCACTCTCACAGATCTTGGGAGACAGACCAGTCCTCGCTTACAGACAGCCCCTAAACCTGAAGCAAATAGTCACCAGCAACTGCACACCATACAACATAAACACTAACCCAGGAACCTATCCTTGCAACAAAGCCCAATGCCAACTCTGTCCACATATCTATTCAAGTGACACCATCATAGAACCTAATCACATCAGCCACACCATCAGGGGCTCGTTCACCTGCACATCTACCAACGTGATATATGCCATCATGTGCCAGCAATGCCCCTCTGCCGTATACATTGGCCAAACCGGACAGTCTCTATGCAAAAGAATAAATGGACACAAATCTGACATCAGGAATCATAACATTCAAAAACCAGTGGGAGAACACTTCAACCTCTCTAACCACTCAGTGACAGACTTGAAGGTGGCAATTTTGCAACAAAAAAACTTCAAAAACAGACTCCAAAGAGAGGCTGCTGAACTTGAATTAATATGCAATTAACCTGCACCATGAAGCACAAAGGCGAGAGCTCACCCAGCAGGGAATACACCATCTCTAAGGAACAGAGTTGAGGGGAGGGCGGTTTCCCAACCAGTCTTGGCTAGTGTGACGGTGCTGCCCGTGGGAGCCAGCTGAGGTCACTCAATCAGGGTGAACTGCAAACCAAACGGGGCAGACAAACCCCAAACGCTGGTGGTTATTCCAATACTTAGATTTACCAACCAGCACAAAACAGCTTCTACAGTACCTCACTGGTCACTTAGAAGTCCAAACCATAAAGTGCCCAGCCTCAGGCCTCCGTCCAGACACACCTGTCAGATATGATGATGATTCCTGAGAATCTTACTTCATCATATAAAAGAAAAGGTTCTTCCAATCCCAAAGGATCAGCCACATACCCAGGTCCAATTATAACTTAGATCTTACCCAAAATACACGCTATAGCCAATTCTTATTAACTAAGCTAAAATTTATTAAAAAAGAAAAGATAGAGAGTGTTGGTTAAAAGATTAATCTACAGACAGACTTGAATTCAATTCTTGAGGTTCAGATACACAGCAGAGATGAGCTTGTAGTTGCCAAAAGTCCCTTTAGAAATAGTCCATAGGTTATAGTCCAATGTCCATATTCAGGGTGGCTCCAGTCAATGACTGGGGATCTCAATCCTTATGGCTTAAGGTTTCCCCCTCTTGAAACCCAAAGCAGATCTGAGATGAAGTAGGATCGTGTCCCAGGCTTTTTATACATTTCCAGCAGCCTTTTGGCCTGAGAAAACAATAGGCTCAACTCCTTCTCCCAAACATCCTGGCAATTAGCACAGAGTAATTTACCCATTAAACAGTTCAGATACAGGTTAGCACAACCTTCAAAGAGACACAGAGACAATAATACTATTTTACTCAAGTATCATTATAAATGTTAATATTCCTTTTTTTGATCTTTGAATTAAAACTATAGCAATAGACAAGACTTGTTTGTTTGCATCCCAAGACCTGAGCAAACATCTCCCCTTCTACCTCTAACAATGCAGACTTGCATTTCAAAGCTCTATTCATTTACATATCTTCCTAATCCGTCCTTAAGGTTCACCCATGGGTCAGGTCAGTCTATGAGTTAATTAACTCTTTCTGTTCCTGTCATCTTTCGATGAGATATTATATCACAGTCATAACGTCACAAAATTGATGCAGGAAGGGATGACACAAACATCACTGACTGCATCCCAAAGGCTCCCCATCCTGGGTTCTGTCTCATTACAGCTTGTAGTGGGTTAGGAGCCATGTCACTGTATAACAGAAATGGTTTACCCAACTCATGTTCAATAACATGATTGAATCTTTTTACGAACTTAAGGTAAAACTTACTGAGAACAATAGTGGATTGGATCTGCCCTGACACACCAGTAACCAAATCTGTCCTCAGCCCCTGAAGCACAGACTGCTCACTCACAGAATTAGCATGGAGATGGTTCTGTTCCAACACCATTGTTTTCCCAACACACTGGCCACACACAGCCACTTGGTTATGGGGCTGCTCAACTTTCTTAACATCTCTTACTCCATCTGAGACCTTTTCAAAGCTGCCCACACTGGATCTTTCACAAGGAAAGTCAGTGGATCCATTTACAACAGAAAATTTTTGGCTGTCAGGAACTGAAACTTTCTTGATTAAATCACTTTCACACCCTTCAGTTGTACCAAACTGCTTGCACAGATTACCAGGAGGATTTCTCTCCTTAGCAGCTTCTTTAAGCAATAATTTACCTTTCACAGAAATTCTGCTTTTACCCTCTTCACCTAGGGCTTGCTCTAAAGGAACACTTCCCTGAGCAACCACAGACTCTTTCTGGGTTTTACTTACATTTATGATCACCTTTGGCCCTTCAGGCAGATTTCTACACAATTCCCTTTTAGGCAAACTTATAGACTCACTAGATAAAAGGTTAGAGGTTTTCTCCTTCCCTCTGCAACTTTCCTCATAGTCACTGGCAACTTGCATGTTGTCAGGCTCAACACCCACAAGTTCAGGAATCTTTTCTTTCTTGTTACAAGTTGTTAGACTGCCAGTAGGTAACACAATTAAATCACCTTTATGCTCTCCTTGTGCCCTGGCTAGGGTATCACTCTGATCAGACAGAGTTGCTACACCCTTTTCCAACCACACATTAGCAACTGGCAAACTACAAGCACCAGAACTGTCTGGTCTTTGGGACCTTGCTATGACACTAACTGGATGCAACCTAGTCACAGTGCCATTCTCCCCAGCAGACACAAACTCAGGATTATTCCCTTCCTGGGCTTTAGCTGTATTTACAACCAACTCCGAGACAACTGAATCACCCTTAACCATTACAGGCTGAAAGGCACCTTCTGTCTGCTCCACAGACACAGAATAGCCGGAGACACATTCTCCTTCACCAGACACACAGCTTGGGATTTCACTTCCCTTGTCCCAGCACATAGGGCTGTTCACAGACAACTGCTTGGAGACTGGGGTAGCTCCCTCCATAGGCAAGTCAATACCCCTGACAGACACAGGCACATTGCCTTCACTGTCACATTTCTCCACACAGGGCACAGGTAAGGGACAGGGACACTTATTTTCCACTATCCCTCCCTTTCCAAACTGCTGACTAGACAAAGCCATTAGCTCACAAGGCTGCCTAGGCTTATCCAGACTTTTCCTGCCAGGCACATTGCCTCTCCCAACAGATAAACTGCTGTTTTTCTCACTACACTGAGCTACTTCCAGCAAACCACAGTTATTCTTTTCAGGTTCACTTTTACAAGCTGTACTAGCCACCAATCCATTACCCATCACAAATCTACCCTCTCCTTCCTCAGTTAGGGCTTCCACTTGAGTATTTACTTTAATTTGCTTTTGAGAAACATTTTCCTCACCCAGGAGATCTTTCTGCTCCTGATTTAACTTCAGATTTACTTCTGAGACATTAAACAGACATTCAGAAACTTCATTTACAGACACACTGCTTTCTGGCACAGACAAACAGCTATTACCCACCAGGTTAGAATCCCCCTCTCCCCAGCCATAGCAAAACTGGTTAAACACAGAAAACTGCCCAGAATAATACCACATATCAACATTGTTATAAACTGGACTTTTAAGAGGATACAGTTTCTGCTGTTCTTCCATTGCTTTTTTGACTTGGAGCCGAAGCCTGGCAGTTTCTTGTTGCATCTTCTGGGTCTCCTGTTTCAGCTTCTGTTGCCTCTGGCGAGCTTTCTTTTCAGCAGCCAGTAATTCCAGACGTTTCTTCTCTCTCATCAGCCTCCTTCTTTCTTTTAGCAGCTTCTTTCTTTCTTTCAGCAGCTTCTCTTTCGAATTCAGCTATTTTTTGCCTTTCCAGCAATCGAAGATCTGCTAGTTTCTGTTCATGCTCCAGTTGCAGTTTATTTGCTGCCTTATTTATTCTAATTGTTTCTGCATTTTCTGTAGCATCAGGTAAGGGCTGTGCTCCTGCCTCCTGATCACTGGCCGTTAACAGATCTCTCATTTCTTGATTTGTAGCTTTCTTTCTAAAGCTTATCCCCTTTCCTGAACACAAATCTTCCAGGGCTTTTTTGTCAAGACCCTCATATGCTCTTTGCTCACCCATTGCAACTGCTCTTTAACCAACCAAACTCTCAATACCAAAATTCCAATTTGGATAGCGTGAGCTTAATTGACCTGGTTCTGTGGATCCAAGCCCGACTACGCCACTGTGGGAGCCAGCTGAGGTCACTCAATCAGGGTGAACTGCAAACCAAATGCTGGTGGTTATTCCAATACTTAGATTTACCAACCAGCATAAAACAGCTTCTACAGTACCTCACTGGTCACTTAGAAGTCCAAACCACGCAGTTCCCTTAAAGTGCCCAGCCTCAGGCCTCCGTCCAGACACACCTGTCAGATATGATGATGATTCCTGAGAATCTTACTTCATCATATAAAAGAAAAGGTTCTTCCAATCCCAAAGGATCAGCCACATACCCAGGTCCAATTATAACTTAGATCTTAAATACACGCTATAGCCAATTCTTATTAACTAAGCTAAAATTTATTAAAAAAGAAAAGATAGAGAGTGTTGGTTAAAAGATTAATCTACAGACAGACTTGAATTCAATTCTTGAGGTTCAGATACACAGCAGAGATGAGCTTGTAGTTGCCAAAAGTCCCTTTAGAAATAGTCCATAGGTTATAGTCCAATGTCCATATTCAGGGTGGCTCCAGTCAATGACTGGGGATCTCAATCCTTATGGCCTCTTGAAACCCAAAGCAGATCTGAGATGAAGAAGGATCGTGTCCCAGGCTTTTTATACATTTCCAGCAGCCTTTTGGCCTGAGAAAACAATAGGCTCAACTCCTTCTCCCAAACATCCTGGCAATTAGCACAGAGTAATTTACCCATTAAACAGTTCAGATACAGGTTAGCACAACCTTCAAAGAGACACAGAGACAATAATACTATTTTACTCAAGTATCATTATAAATGTTAATATTCCTTTTTTTTTGATCTTTGAATTAAAACTATAGCAATAGACAAGACTTGTTTGTTTGCATCCCAAGACCTGAGCAAACATCTCCCCTTCTACCTCTAACAATGCAGACTTGCATTTCAAAGCTCTAGTCATTTACAGATCTTCCTAATCCGTCCTTAAGGTTCACCCATGGGTCAGGTCAGTCTATGAGTTAATTAACTCTTTCTGTTCCTGTCATCTTTCGATGAGATATTATATCACAGTCATAACGTCACAGCTAGGGAATATAGCATCTCTGCAGGGCCGCCTGGGGGGGCAAGGGGGGAAGGGGGCAATTTGCCCCAGGCCCCCACAGGGGCCCCACGAGCTGCTCTGGGTTTTCGGCAGCGGGCCCTTCCCTCGCTCCAGGTCTTCGGTGGTGGAAGACTCGGAGCGAGTGAAGGACCCGCTGCTGAAGTGCTGCCGAAGTCTCGGAGCGCCGCCCGGTGAGTGCAAGCGCTGCAAGTGGCGGGGGGGTGGGGGGGAGGAAGAAAAAAAGCTGCGATCAGCGGCACTTCGGCTGCTCTACTGCCACCACTTCATTCTTCAGCGGCAGTTCAGCAGCGGGTCCTTCCCTCTGAGAGGGACCCACCGCTGAATTGCCGCCAAAGCCCTGGCCCTGCCCCAGCCCCCTGAATCCTCTGGGCAGCTCTGCATCTCTGTAGGGAACACAGTGTATGTGTCTAAGGACTTCAAGCATGAGGCATCCTCTCGTATTCGGTTTACTTTAAATCTGTAGAAGCACTTTGAGCATGCAAAGGGCCATATAAATGCCAAGTATCCCGTAAATGCACCATATTTAGTCTGCTCTGTATCAGTCAAAATAGCCTTGAAACTAGAGACTGGATCTGAGGCCCCCTGCAGGGTTCAGTGTGGGTTGCTAGAGTACTGGGGCATGGGATAAGTGGGAGGGTTCTCTCATGGATCAGTAGCTGGTTAAAAGATAGGGAACAAAGGGTAGGAATAAGTGGTCGGTTTTCACAGTGGAGAGGTAAATAGCAGGGTCCTCCAAGGATCTGTCCTGGAACCAGACCTGCTCAACATATTCATAAATGCTCTGGGAAAAGGGGTAAACAGTGAGGTGGCAAAATGTGTAGATGACACAAAACTACTCAAGATAGTTAAGTCCAAAGCGGACTGTGAAGAGCTACAAAAGAATCCGCGACCAATGGGAGCCGTGATTGGCCAAACCTGCAGAGGTGGCAGGTAAACACACCGGCCCGGCCCGCCAGGGGCTTTCCCTGAACAAGCGGCGGCCCGACTTTGAGAAGCCCTGTCCTAGAACATTCTAGCCCTAGATGTGAGCTCAGCTCAGACTTGCGTCCCTGTGCGTGGTAGTCACCAGATGTAAGGTCAGGGAAGGAAGACCGAGAAAACAAGGACTGCTATTTTCTTTGTTTTTTTTTCTTTCAGGTCTTGGTATTTTTAGTCTTTCACCAACCATCTATACAGTTAGATCGGTGGCAATGCTGAGGAGACAACTTGAAATGCTTTTGATCTAAGCAGGCGAATTCTCTTGTCTCATACAAAGACATCTTACTCAATCAGCACTCTGCCTATTTTCCATAGGTTGCTAAAAAGTAACTAAGATTCTGTCCTTTCTAACACTGAATGGACATGTCCCGTCTGACACTTCTTATCCTTACCCTCAACAGAGACAGCCTCCAGTCTGAAACCCCGTTGGGGCTCTTTACAGAAGATGTGTCACTCCTGACAAACTGCATCCTGAGCAGGCACCTGTTCTCTAGACTATAAAGTCATTTCTGTGTCATGGTGCCACCTCGAGCCTCAACCAAGATCTGGGCTCTACTGACGAGGTATTATACAAACACACAGTAGGAGACAAAGGGCTTAAAACACACCTACACCAGACAGACAGCATGTGGGAGAAAGGAGGATGCTGCTCATTTTACAGGTGTAGAACTGAACCCAGAGAGATTAAGTGGTTTACACAGGGTCACACAGGACACACAGCAAAGCCAGGAACTGCAGCTGAATCTCCTGAGCACACAAACCTGTCTCGAGCCTCACTCTGACCTTTCATTATTAAATGCATTATTTTGTGTCTATTGCCATGTCTGTGGGCCCATTATGTATGCTTCAAAAAAAGCATCAGGTATCTTTCCAACAATGGGCAGCAGCGATTACCTCATCTCAACCAGCCTGAGTTGCCAGATGGAGAAAACCTCTATTGCCAACTTTTTAACACTTGGGTGTGTAGGTAGACACCTAAGTGGCCTGATTTCCAGGAGTGTTGAACAACCACCGTTGCAATTTGTTTCTATAAGAGCCACAAGTGCTCAACATCTCTGGAAATTAGGCTCCTAAACCCTGTAGGTAATCTGAATATGAATTTAGGAATCTAGCTTTAGGCAACCACCCCACAGCTTTAGCCCAGGGTGGGCAAATGCCTGACTAAAACTATCAACTATGTATTATTCCTTGAATGTCAACAAAGTTGAATCCAGGTGGGCACAAGTTCCACAGCTGAGAACATTCAGCTCCAGACCAGAGTGAAGAATTCAAACTTCACACTTAGTCTCAAACATCTCAAGGTGCAGAGGGAGAGAATCACGCTGCTAGATTGCCAGGTCCCAAACCATACTGGGCTTTCCTTTGTATACATGAAAATAAACACTTTGAATTGCAACAGAAACCGGAGGAGATGCCAAGGAAATGTACAGAGGAGAGGTGTTGTGTTCTCACACTATCCTCCTTCAGTAAGCAGGGAGCAGTCATATTCAGCACTAGCTGAAGCCACACACAGAGCAGTAGCCTGGCCTGGAGGAGACAAAAGGTGCAGAAAATAGGAAGCCTGTAGCAGTCGAGCTACATGAACGTCGTGTCCAAGTCCTATTGGGTACGTCTACACAGTGAGCAGCAGCCATGGCTGAGAGTCTCAGGACCCAGGTTGACAGTCTCAGGCTTGTGGGTCTGGCCCTACAGTGCTAAAAATAGCTGTGTAGCCATGGCTCAGGCTGGAACTCGGGTGCTGTGTAGATGTACCCCCCACAGCGCATCAGCTCTGGGAATGCCGTATCCAAGCGAGAGAGAAGGAAAGTGCAGAACACAACAAGCTAAGGAACTGTTACAAACTGGGTTGGGTTTGGTGATGTATAGAGTTTTGTAACTTGTAAAAACCACACTATAAATATAGCTAGTTTAAATGCATATTTCCGAAACAGACCTTCTTTGTAAGGTGAACATGCTGTGAGATAAGTATTGCTTCTCAGATGGTGTGTGTGCTCCTTTTATAGGCTACTGCTTTTTCTTTAGTCAATACATTTGGCTAAGCTCAGTTATTTGGTCTCTTGAACATTTTTAAGAATGAACCATGAGTATAGTCAAACAACTGGCTGCACCTTTTAGTCAATAATTGGCAAGTCAGGGGCATTAGCCAAGCATTAATCAAACCGATTTGGCGAGAGGTCTGTTGCCCAATTCAATAGTTATTGATTATTAATAATTTCTAGTTAATTCAGATTCAAAGAGCTGGGGGATTGCAGGGCTCTAGTCCCAGAATCAGATGCGGCAGAATCCAGGGTAGTGAGTTCAATATCTGGTTGGGAACCCCGGTGCGCACAACGATGACACACTGAGGGAAAACCACAGCTTTAGCCACTTGCATTAGCACGATTAACAACAGCTCCAAATCACAGAGCTACAGCAGTCAGACAAAGCTACTGTGCCCTCTCGTACCATTCTGTGCATCTACCCACACCCTTCTTTGGGGATCCAGACAAAGGGCCTACTCTGTCCCTGGCATGCCAAACAAATCCGATGGTCCCGATCCTCCCTTTGCATGGTGTTCTGGCCTGTCGTAGGGCCTACTGGTTGTCGTGAATATTCATTCAAATGCCCAGGCCTCCCTTGATCATGTCTAACTTCCTCACCCTAATACTGTTGGGGTGTCCTTATCCTGCAGGTTAGTACTTTAATGATCTTACCTTATTATCATATGCATGTGGTTAACCATCTGCCAACGTTTCTGTCCTACAATATCCAAGGCTCGTATCAGTTCAATGTTCATTGGGTACCAACTCCCCCCTTAAGCACACAATTCCCAGTTCCCCAAAACTCAAGGTAACCGTGGGGCCATTGCTCTGTGGCCAAAACCCATAGGCCTCAAAGCCTTACACAGCTGCTCAAGCTAACGCCTGGGGTTCCTGCTCAGTAAAGTGAAATGCTAAAGCTAGTGCTTTGGGCTACGGGTCATAACTTGCTCGTTTGGATTCATTGGGGAGAGTAACCTCATGGAGGTTGGACTTTGGGGGTCACTTGCAGCAGGCTGTCCTACGGGGTTAGGCTGGCAGGGGCACCCTGAAAATTGAGGGGCCCGCGAACAGTTAACTGCAGCCAGAGGGGACCTTGGCAGATCCCTCAGCATGTAGGAAGGAGAGGGGAGCTAAAAGGAGAGGTTCTGGTTTTTCAGGGACAGGCAGCAGTGCCCACTCTCCTCCCAGAACCCGGATAAAACCCAGAAGGCCTGGTGCCCAGCCCCCACTGTTCTAACCCACGGAAACCCACTCCCCTCCCAGAGCCAAGAATATAACCTTTGTTCGCTAATATTTTCAAACCCGCCCCTTTCTTTTCCTTTCTCGCTCTGTTTGCTGAACAAACTGCTGCCACCTCTGCTTTGAAATGCATCACAAAGAGTCAACTAATCTCCCTTGGCTCATGTCTCCCTCTCCTACCCTGCTTCCTCCTTGCTTCTGCCCTCTCTCTCTTTTAAACGTTAATACTGTATTGTGGTTATTGCAAAAAAAACCCATCGCAGAAAGAGACAGAAACTGGGAAAAAAAAGATACCAGCCACCTGCTTAGGGTAAGAACTTCACTTTAAATAAGACCTGGAAGATTAACGATTTAACCCTTCAGCAATGCAACAGCTTAAGACACGCCTGACTTTCTTGAAGATATGGTTGCCAAGCAACAAAAATGCTAACTCTGCTTCTGATCCTAGCTGCTAACTAACAGGAAACATGGGGTTTTTTCGTGTTCGAAGCTAAAAGCTATATAAAGTGATGGACGTGACCTTGTGTTAATTTAATTAAGACAACCAAGGGGGCAAATAACTTAATAGGGATTTTTATTAATTCGTGCTAAAATTTTAAATAAAAAAGGTAAAAAAACCTGCCTAATTAAATGTTTATTTTGTTTAGCTTTTTTTGTTTTCTAAAATGCATTGCCTTAATGCCTTTAAGCTCTCAATGTCTTCTCTTGCATCGTTATTAAATACAATTTTGGCACCATTCAGCTTTAATTGTAAGCTAGTCCTGTATGCTATGTTGTAAGTGTCACAGGACTATTTTTATTTTACCTTTTTATTGCGATAATCAATTTTGCACTCATAATTATTAAAAATATTAATAACATTAGTGGTACTGTTGGAAAATCATAGTGCTAATGAAGCCTTTTTGTATTAGGCCTGAGTGAACCAAAGTTATGCTATGCTTGCCCAAACCGTGTTGGAAAGCTTACAGAACTTATTAGACTGAAGGCCGTGTATTTACCTATGTCAGCTCTTTCGCTTATCAGCTTGTTTGGCTCCCCAAGTGTATGCAGCTGCGTTCACATGTATGTATCCAAAGTATCTAGTACAAAGGGTCAACGGGTGTATCTTGTTTCCCCTTCAGAATGACAAATGTATCCTCAACAGCTGTATGTATCTTGTAGCCCCCACAAAATGATATATGTATCCTGCGTACCCAATTATCCCCTAATAGATCCATGTACAGGGTCTATAGGTCAGCCAAATAACGTAAATGAGACGTCAACAAAGTTGTTTGTTACTGGGTATAAAGGTAGGCCCGTTTGGCCATGTGTGGTGTGTCTCTCTTCTGGCACTAGCCGATCAGAGCACCCGCTCAGCTGACCGATCAATAAAGGGTGTGGTACTCGTCTTCCTGTCTCCGTGCCTCCTTGGTGTAATTAGGTAAGCTCCAGGGGGAAACGAGCCCTTTTGGCTAACAGTACCCACACTATTTTAATATTATGATTGGGTCATAAGCATCATAATACCAATTTCATTATTTCTGAAAAGCTCTAAAAGCTTTGGTTATAAATATATGTACATACATTTCTGCCTCAATAATAATTCAGTTGCAAACAAAGAAGTTTTATTATTAATGAAAAGCTTTTTGTTCAAAGGAAACAAAAATACTGTAGGGAAAAACCTGAACATCAATGCAAAAGCAATTAACAAAATCATAATTTGTTAGATTTGTATAAAACCTTGTTTATACCTTTATTAAATACAAAAATATAGTTGTAAGTATGTTATGGCCAAAATGTGAAACAAATCAAGAGTCTGGTTCTGTTGCAGAATGTTGACGCTAACCAAACAAACAAATTTCACCAGCACATGCAAATGTCATAAAAGTTTATTACTCTCAAAGTATTTACATGAGCCTGCATTTAAACTTCATTTTGCTTTACCTTTTATACTAGCTTTTTGTGCTATGTTACCAAATGTATCGGTTGTTAAGGTTTGTGCTTTAAAATACTCAAACCTGTAAGTGTTATAACTAAGGGCAAGTGCAGAGTCCTGCACTTAGGACGGAAGAATCCCAGGCACTGCTACAGACTAGGGACCGAATGGCTGGGCAGCAGTTCTGCAGCAAAGGACCTAGGGGTTACGGTGGACGAGAAGCTGGATATGAGTCAACAGTGTGCCCTTGTTGCCAAGAAGGCTAATGGCATTTTGGGCTGTATAAGTAGGGGCATTGCCAGCAGATCGAGGGATGTGACCATTCCCCTCTATTCAGCACTGGTGAGGCCTCATTTGGAGTACTGTGTCCAGTTTTGGGCCCCACACTACAAGAAGGATGTGGATAAATTGCAAAGAGTCCAGCGGAGGGCAACAAAAATGATTAGGGGGCTGGAGCACATGATGTATGAGGAGAAGCTGAGGGAACTTGGATTGTTTAGTCTGCAGAAGAGAAGAGTGAGGGGGGATTTGATAGCTGCTTTCAACTACCTGAAGGGGGTTCCAAAGAGGATGGAGCTCGGCTGTTCTCAGTGGTAGCAGATGACAGAACAAGGAGTAATGGTCTCAAGTTGCAGTGGGGGAGGTTTAGGTTGGATATTAGGAAACACTATTTCACTAGGAGGGTGGTGAAGCACTGGAATGGGTTCCCTAGGGAGGTGGTGGAATCTCCTTCCTTAGAGGTTTTTAAGGTCAGGCTTGACAAAGCCCTGGCTGGGATGATTTAGTTGGGAATTGGTCCTGCTTTGAGCAGGGGGTTGGACTAGATACTTCCTGAGGTCTCTTCCAACCCTGATATTCTATGATTCTATGATTCTAACAAACAAACTCTAAAAGACTTGGGCTGATTTAGCTGTTGCTGATGCTACAGCTAAAACACAGTGCTTGGGGGGAGCAATACCTTTTCTCACAGAAGATTGTGAGCACCTGTAGTCAAACACCACAAGAGCTATTATGGAAAACTAGTAATGAACATGTTATGGAAGTAAAAATGAACATCTTACTGCAAAAACTGCAAAAGCCTCTTGAACAGGTATATTGGTGCTAAAGAATTGAGAAATTCAAAACAAAAAGCGAAAATGTATTTTAAAAAGGAACAAGAAAAATAATGAAAGAGGAAAAGACTAGGTTGAGCTTCTGTCATATCCTGTACAGAAGTCTAACTTGTCTCAGACGGCTTGGTCCCCCATCACACTGTGAACAAACTGAGCTCATCTGTGTATAAATTCAGGTCACTGGAAACAAAAAAAATGGAGCAGTTCATCATGTTAACCAACGTAAGCTGTGTAAGGGTGCGGCCCACAGAATGGAGACACCAGAATGTATCAGTGCACAGTAAAGAAACACCTGGGTGTTGGAAAAAGAAAAGATACAATCCTTTATAAACAGACTGGTCAACTACACTTCAACCTACTGTATATGGACGACTGAGTAGATATTACAGTTGACTATACAGATATTATAAAGACCACTGGTCAGGCCAGGTCTAACTGTTATTTAAAGTGTGTATTATTAAGCTAAGAGAGTTTATCCATATACCTGTGGTTTTAAATCTCTCTTTGGAATATTGCTAAATTTGTTTTGTGTGAAAGCAAAGGTATTGTAGTGTGTGTCTTTGTTAATATGGCAACATTGTATCAGGGACGTACATGAGACTCAGTGGCTGGGCTAGAGACTATCCACTGTCTGGTATCTTTTGAACTAGGAGACTCCAACACTGAGCTGGAATAGTGGTCACACGTCAGGATAATTTGGCTCGGGAATGTCTATTTGCAACAGGGCTGGTATGGAAAATCTAAAAAGACACTAACTATTTTGAGCATCAGGCAGCAGAAATCGTCGCTATAATTCATGACATCGAAGGCCTAGCTACTGGAGAATGGTGTACAGTGTATGATACGCATAACATGTTCCACTGTTTAACTAAAACACAAGGAAAACGTAGTGAATTAATCACAGAAAATAATAAGAAAGCAAAGAAAATCGTGCAGGTAGAGAAATGACTTGCACTGCTTGTGGGAGTTATGTTAACTACAACAACGAGCTCATTATGGAATAGCAAAGAAAGGGATCTGCCTGCTCTTATTAATGATGAGCAGTTGGCTAAATGGCATTGCCCACAGTGTATAACGAAGGTGGCTGTAAGCGGGCACTGCATTAACTCATGTCAACAACTTCCACTGAGCACAATTTATCATTTGGGGCCTGTGGCCCTGAACCCTAACTGAGGTGCACATTGTTCAGAACAATCCTGCCTGGTGTCAGACGCAATGTACATTCCCTTTACGGTCTCTTTACCCACACTGGAGCCTGACGCTGCACCAGCTGACAGGTATGGCTCCAGATTAAAAAACAGAACCAAACTCTTATAGACCTGGAAGGGACCTTGAAAGGTCATTAAGTCCAGTCCCCTGCCTTCACAGCAGGACTAAGTCCCACCCTAGGGAGATTTTTGCCCCAGATCCCCTAAATGACCCCCTCAAGGATTGAACTCACAACCCTGAGTTTAGGAGGCCAATGCTCAAACCACTGAGCTCTCCACGGGGTAGGTTACCTGGCAGCCAGCGATAAGGATAAGGAACGTATCACTCAGCACCACATGTGGCTTGTTGTTTGGGCTGCCAATTTGTACATAAATGTGATGGTGTCATAAACAGATGGTTAAGGGTTAATGCCTCTTTTACCTGTAAAGGGTTAAAAAGTTCACCTAGCCTAGCTGACACCTGACCAGAGGAACCAATGGGGGAACAAGATGTTTAAAAAAAAAGAGGGAAGTTTTCCTTTGTTGAGAGTTTTCAGTTTCAGCCGGAGTGAAAAAGATCAAGGAACCAGCCTCTTATCAAAGTAGTAAGTTTTAGAAAGGGATAAATAGGTTTATGTTTATTTTCTTTGTAACTTGTCTTGATACCATTAAGGGAATTATCAAATTTGGGTATTTTTTTGTGTAACTAAATTTATGCCCAGGGGAACATCCTCTGTGTTTTGAATCTGTTGTCTGTGAGAGTAGCTGGTTTGCTAATCTCTCCCAGCGGGTTTTCTTTTACCTTTCTTTTCTTTAATTAAAAGCCTTTTTCTTAATACCTGATTGATTTTTCCTTGTTTTTAGATCCAAGGGGGTTGGATCTGGATCCACCAGGAGTTGGTGGGAGAAAGGAGGGGGGATGGTTAATTTCTCCTTGTTTTAAGATCCAAGGGGTTTGGATCTGTGTTCACCAGGAAATTGGTGAAGACTCTCAAGGCTACCCTGGGAGGGGAAGGTTTTGGGGGGAAAAGGGGAGTTCCAGACGGAGGGATCTGGATGGTGGCAGCGATACCAGATCTAAGCTGGTAATTAAGCTTAGAAGTGTCCATGCAGATCCCCACATCTGTACCCTAAAGTTCAGAGTGGGGAAGGAACCTTGACAGATGGTTTTGGCATCGAGACTCCAATCTGTGGCCATGGAGGCCTGGACCAATATAAGGAGACAGGAAAGTTAGCTGCTCCTGCCTGATGAAGTTTACCAGCTGGCGACAACCACTAGTCTGGGTGACCTGTCGTGTCCCAGGGTTCACTCACCAGACTGGCTCCCCCCTGCCGGTTATCTCAGGGGATTAGCTCGGCTAGCCGGTGTGCCCTGACCTGGTGGTACCTCGCCATCGTTGTCTCCACCTGCAGACCCGCCTCAGTCCAAGTACTGCAGCATCCTTGGCCCTGCGGCTGTGTCACTGTCCGTGTTCCCCCTTCCGGGGCAGGGGAAGTATCTCCCGGTCCAGCCACTTCCCCAGTGGCGAGGACCCAGGCCTGCCCACTACTCCAGGCCCCAGCCCGGAGACTCTGTAGCTGCATCTCAAATTCTTCTTACTGCTGCTATGTCTCCCTGGCCACTTCCCCATGGCCCCAGCTGCCGGCCAGGAGCTCCTCTCACTCCCCTGGTCCCTGCCAGTAGCCGCTCATCCAAGGTGTCGCAGGTCTCTCACCCTGCTAGAGACACAGTCCTCTCTCCTCCAGCTCCCAGCAGCAACTGACCCTGCTCTGGCCCCACAGCTCTTTTTATATGGGCCCTGATTGGCTGCTCCTTACAGCCTCTCTCGGATTGGCTGCTCCCTTCACAGCCTCCCTAGGCTGCTTTTAACCCCTTCTTTGCCAGTGTGGGGTGAACACCCCCATCACATAAAATCATTAATTATAAGAAATGTATTAATGGAGACCTCACTTGTGATGTCACTACTCCAAATTTCTGTTTTACTCTTCACAGTCATAACATTGTGGGTTACATTATACTAATGCCTATTCTAGTTTAAGGAGTAATAGTTTTAAGTGCATTAATTATATATTGCTGACAATGCAGTTTGCTAAAACAGTACAAGCCTATTACATTCATGGTATTAATATACTATCTATACGTGTGTGTTGGGACGTTATAGTAACTGAATGTATTGTGATCTCCCCACAATTCTGTATCCCACAACCCTTTGCAAACCTGAAGTCAGCTTTGGCACTAGAAAATAGGAAGACTATCAGTGCCCAGCACATGAATGTGGTGTCCACGTATGAATAGGGAGTACTTCCACGACTCATCAATCCTGGGAACAGTATCCAAAAGAGAGAGAAGAAAAGTACAGAACAAAACAACAAGCGATGGTTCTGTTACCAAGTGGTGGGTTGGATTTTAGTGACGGAGAGAGTTTTGTAACCTGTAAAACCTTATTATAAATATAGCTAGTTCAAATGCATATTTCCAAAGCAAACCTGTGTAAGCATCTGCGTCTGTCTGCGTCCAAATTCCATGTATCCCGTTTCCCACTTCCACAGGGAACATGCTGCGAGGTACGAACTGCTCCTGGAAGTAGGCGTAGGAGGTCTCCTGTTCGTATTGTGTGGTTTTGTCTTTGGCTAAGTTCAGTTATTTGCTCTCTTGACCATTGTTAAGACCGAATTGTGAGTGTTGTCAAATAATTGGCTATGCCTTTAGTCAACAGGAGTATCTCTTGAGAGTTCCATTCCCAGCTGGGCCTTCAGGGCAGGGCAGAGGCCAGCTACAGATCTGGCCCTGCTCAGCATGGCACAGCCAGGGGCATCGTTAGCACTTTAGCACTAAACTGATGAAGAAGAACAACAGAATTAAACCATCCAAGTGAAGCTGGTCTGTGCCTCGTGAACACGCCAGGGCGTGGGAATTTCAGGAACTCGTGCCCAGCCCCAGGGAAGGCCCTTTGGTCTCAGTAATACTTGCAGCTCAGTACCAGGAGGGAAAGCTGCCAGGAGGTACCCAAGGCTGTCGTCTTACCAGCCATGCCCCCAGCGTCGGATTTCACACCTCTCTCTGGAGCGCCCCATAGCACACCAGGGAAAGCTGCCGGGAGGTACCCAGTGCTGTCATCTCAGTAACAGACTTAACAGTGACAATTTTGCAAAAGAAAAGCTTCAAAAACAGACTCCCAACGAGAAACTGCTTGAACTAGAATTAATTTGCAAACTAGATACCATTAACTTGGGCTTGACTAGAGACAGGGAGTGGCAGGGTCATTACACAAATTGAATCTATTTCCCCATGTTAATATCCTCACACCTTCTTTTCAACTGTCTGAAATGGGTTATCTTGATGATCACGACAAAAGTTTTTTTTCTCCTGATGAGAACAGCTCATCTTAATTAATTAGCCTCTTAGAGTTGGTTGGGCAACTCCCACCTTTGCATGTTCTCTGTATGTGTGTATATAAATATCTTCTCACTCTGTTCCAGTCTATGCATCCGATGAAGTGGGCTGTAGCCCACGAAAGCTTATGCTGAAATAAATTTGTTAGTCTCTAAGGTGCCACAAGGACTCCTGTTCTTTTTGTGGATACAGACTAACCCGGCTGCTCCTCTGAAACCCCTCACCAGCATCGCCTCCAGCATTGGATTTCACACCTCTCTCCCCAGCGGTAGCGCACCAGGGAACGCTGATCAGACAGAGCAACATTTTCAGTGACTCCTGACTTAAGAGCTTAAGCCCATTGACTTTCAATCTGACCGCAGCTCCCAAATGTAAGGCTTTTGGGGGCTGGAACTTGCCATAGGCATGGATTTTCAGAGGGTGCGCCAGCGTGGGGAGGCCTGGCTCACCAGGGCTGACCAGAGGGGGGGAAATTTTCCCCAGGCCCCGGGCCCCGCAGGGGCCCCCACCAGAGTTTTTCGGGGGCCCTGGAGCGGGGTCCTTCACTCGCTCTGGGGGCCCCAGAAAACTCTCGTGGGGCCTGGGCCCCTGGAGCTTCTTCCACTCTGGATCTTCGGCGGCGGGGGGCGGGGTCCTTCTGCCCTGGGGCGGAAGGACCCCCCCCCGCCGTATTACCGCCGAAATGGGACCTGCTGCCGAAGTGCCGGGTCTTCGGTGGTAATTCGGTGGCGGGGGGCCCTGCCACGGGACTTTGGGGCACTTTGGCGGCGGGTCCCGGAGCGGAAGGACCCCCCGCCACCGAATTACCGCTGAAGCGGGGCCCCGCCACCACCAAAGACCCCGGGCCCCCGGAATCCTCTGGGCGGCCCTGTGGCTCATGATGCCAGGGCAGGGATGGAAAGAGAAGTTCACTGCTTGGCCCGCTAGTTGTTTTATAACCTGTCTGGTTCCCCTAGAGATGGAAATACTCCAGCTAAGCTCAGCACAAAGGGTTGAGTTTGCTGTAATTTCCATAGAGATGAAGGCTTGGCACTTTGGATGTTTCAGAAAAAATCAGACAGCCTCTCTCAGCACTGTAATATCCACTAGCTTTGTTGCATCGCCTTAGTCTAGCCTGTGCTGTAGGACTGGTCACACAGACCCTTCCGCCCACGGGGCACCACGTCGGCAGGGGGGGGAGGGAGGGATTCGTACTTAGGAAGCCGATGAACTCACAGTGTTGCTGGGCCTAGCACAGCGCATGTCGAAAGTGGGAGAGCTTCTGCCACTGCTCCTCCTGCGCCCTCCTTCCTGGCCTGCAGCCCCTCACACACCTCTGCCAACACACCGTGGCTGCTCGAGCCACCCGAACCAAGGACTGGGGATTGTGCCAGGCTGCGGGTTGGTTTAGACCTTCGGAAAAACAGCCACTAAGAGTAAACTGAAACCTCCAGACTCATTCCACCTGGTCTGAAACAGAAATGGCCCTGGATCTCCAGACTCCCTAAGCTACCGCCCCCGGCAGAAGCTGCTTTTGTTTTCTGAGAATAGTAGCATTGCTGTAGAGCTCGTCTTCTGCGTCAGAGGCTTACCGTGACCCTCTGGCCTTGGCAAGCTGCCAGGACATTTTGTGGGCTGCTGGAGTATTGCTTCATTACTAATTAGGAGCTTCCCTGTTGATGCCTCATTCTAGCACACCCATGGTTTCTATGGCAACTTCAGAAGCAGCTGCAGGAGTGACTTACCCAGGGTATCGCAAAGAGCCTGTTCCCCTCCTCCTGGGGGGTCCTGCAGGGAATGGAGCGTGACCCGGTGCTGTGTCAGGCCAGGGCCTTTCCCTGGGAGCATCGGGGCTGACACAGGGCAGGCGAGAGGTGATGAGACAACAGGGAGAGCCCTTCACCCTTTTCATCTGAGGGGCTGACAGCACTCTGCAAACTCTTCATCCATGCCAAGGCTACAGGAACCACTGTGATCAGCTGGTCTGAGCTACAGCAGCGTCTCCATGGAACGACCTCCCAGGACGGAGAATCCACCCCCTCCTGAGGAAAGCTGCTCCCAGGCTTAATTACCAGCACTTAAATTGAGCCTTATTTCTAGACTGAATTTGTGTAGCTACAGCTTCCAACTACCGGATCTTATTATGCCTGTCTCTCCGAGATGGACCAGCTGCTTACTGTCATCTCGCTCTTCTGGTTTTCTCCGCCTGTTCGCCAGCTCTGCAGTGCAGGGGACAGACAGCCCATTCAGACTCAGCAATAGCTGGACTGTGTTTCACACATTATCGGGAACAGCCGCACACCAAGCCCCTTCCCCTCCCGCGAGGCTTCTCAGCATAGCCAGCCGTTAGCATTCTCAGCCTCCTAGTCACCCACCTCCACCTAGCACCATCAGGCATCAAGCCAGCTAAAGGGGGGGTAGAGCCCCCAATGCCCTGACGCCACAGACATGCCTCCAGCGCACAACCAACATGGGAACCTAGCTCCAACCCCCCCCCCACGCCCCACAGCATAACAGCTGCCGCCAGCACCCCCCTCACACGCAGCCCACGCACCAGCTCGGAGGTGCCCCAAAGAACAGGGCTATATGCAAACTATATCATGGAGTGACTGGTTTCGTGTGGTGCCCAGGTGAAGCGCTTCCACCTGCTCATGGTGGGAGGGAGACCTGCCTGTGCCCCGGGGAAATGCTCCCCAGCCATCAGCTGCTGGCAGCTCTGCTCCAGGCGCCTCACCCTTTCCTCCTGCAGACTAGCAACTTACACACCTGAGTGCCCAATCCCCTATTTTCTGGGCACCCGCAATGTGCACCGATCCACTGCCTCCATGGAAGCAGGCCTCCCAGCTCACTGGAAAAACAACGAGGAGCCCTTGTGGCACCTTAGAGACTAACAAAGGTATTTGGGCACAAGCTTCCGTGCGCTAGAGCCCACTTCATCAGATGCAGGGAGTGGAAAATACAGGAGCAGGTATAAATATACAGCACATGAGAAGATGGGAGTTGGGTTCACCTCAGTGCATCCCTCTCCTTAGCAAAGGCACTCAGACATGTCTGTAGTGAACCCAAACTGACGGGTATGTAACAGCGCTTGAGACAAAGCAGGTGCAAGGGTTTGGAGCATAATGTTACCAGTAAAAGAAAAACATTGAACAGAATGTTAACACTTCCCGGGGTGCCCGGGGGCGGGGCTCCTCACTAACACCTGCCCTTCGCAGGAGGAAGCCTGGCCTGTGGCTGCTGGGGGTCACTCCCCAACCCTCCAGCCGCAGGCAGCACAAGTCCCCTTTCTCAGCCTACACAGGGCCTTGCTGGCCCTCTGCATGTCAGTGCTAGGCACATGCCAGCCCCTGGCCCACCAGACACTCACCCAACACCCCAGCTGCTGCTCCCAAAGCAACAGTGCCCCAGCTTGGCCAGGGCCTCCACTTCGCTGCTCAGTGGTGTGAGCATCGGCCTGCTAAGCCCAGGGCTGTGAGCTCAATCCTGGAGGGGGATCTGGGCCAAAATCAGTCCTTGGTCCTGCTCCTGAAGGCAGGGGGCTGGACTCAGTGACCTTTCAAGGTCCCGTCCAGTTCTAGGAGGTGGGTATATCCCCATATACTATTATTATTACAACTCCCAGCACTTCTACACATGTTCACTATGAACACTGCTAGGTGGATGCAACAAAGAACTAAGATTAGAGAAGTAGCAAGTAAAACTATTGGGAACACCTGGCTCCATATAAAATAAAATCATAACACATTTCTGGAGCCTAGACTGAACTAACAAGAGACTTTCCTAGCTACTGCAGTATAGGTCACCAGCATTTATCAGCCAGACAGGCTGGGAGCCTCCGTTCATAAGACAAGCTCGCTGGCAGCTTGTCCCCAGGTGAAGGATGCCTTGTGTCTCCTTGCATGCTCCTCATGCACCAGGCTAACTCTCTGGTCTTAGTCATAGACCAGACACCCTCCTGCTGTGTGTCCCTTCCTGGAGATTTGGTGACCTCCTGTCACCTTCACAATCTGGATTAGCTGGTGGCTTCATATGCAAACAGACTTACATGGTAAGACTCACAATTCACAATAACCAGCATCTCTTACCCCGTGGCTGAACAGAACCTGTTTATCTCCTTTGGGTGACCTGTCTTACCTTACACACCTTCAGAACGGTTTCCATTATATACAGAACTCCTTAAACACTGTCCGCATGTGCACCTCACACTGTTTGCACGACCAGTCTTCTTGATGGCCTGGATGGCTGCACGTTGGCCTCCCATCCGTTGTCAAGGCTTCCCCTTGTTCTCACACGTATTGTGCAGAACACAACACACGGGTATAAGTAAGGCTAAGATTCTGTCATGATTACTTTTAGTAAAAGTCATGGAGAGGTCATGGGCAATGAACAAAAATTCACGGAAGCCGTGACCTGTCTGTGACTTTTGCTGCTGTGGCTGGGAGCTGTGGGGTTCTCTCCTTGCCCCCTCCCTGCATGGCTGTCTGTGGGAACCCTGAGGAGGCTGTCGCCTGTCGCCGGAACCCTGCCGGGGCCCCGCTGGCTGCCGGCTCCAGTCCTGCAGACCCAGGGACTGAAGCAGAAAATGTCACGAGGTCTCTGGACGTCACAGATTCGGTGACATAAACGTAGCCTTAGTTCTAATGGTTGGAACATTTTTTATTTTTGTTTCCAACGAAGTCCATAAACAGCGCCACCTGCCCTTCAACCGGCCCAAGACCCAGCCGCCCCCATCCATCCCTAACTCGGAGTGGCAGGCTGGGGGGTGGGCCGTGGGATCCGGGAGGATGACATGTCGAAGCAGTAAGGTAAGTAACTGTTTTCAGTTCAAGTACACGTCCATGTGGATCTCTTCCTAAGTGTCTGATGAGCAGTGGCCCATCTGGAAGGTGACACTGAGGCGTCCAAACTGACACTGACTGAACCTTGACTGTGACGCTACCTAACAAATCTGGCATCTCCTCTTGCCCCAGGCCAAGGGCATAGTGGTTAACAGCAGCATGGGGCTGACTCCACGTAGCTGCCCTGTTGGGTTCAGATAGCTGAAGACGGCAGAGGAGGCAGCCCGTGCTCCACTGGAATGAGCGCTGATGTTTGGAGGGAGAAGGGTAGCAGCCATGTGATAGCAGATTGAAATACACCGGGTAATCCATGGAGGTATTCTCTGGGAGATGGCCTGCCCCTGAGAGGCACCAGAGATGGCGACAAGACAAGGAGTCTGTCTGAAGGGCTTTGTTCTTTTCCAATAACAGAACAAGGCTCGTGAAACATCCCAGGTGCGACGTTAGTTTGTCCCTGGAGAGGAATGAGGTTTGGGAAAGAAAGCAGAAGATTAACAGATTCATTTCAAAGGAGGTCCGACAACTTTAGGAAAAAACTGGGAATGACGTGTCACCACCGCCTTTCTCTCTGGAATGTTGAGAAAGGAGGGTCAGCCATGAGCAATGCAAATTCACTGACCCGTCTGGCTGATGTGATGGGGAGCAAAAAGGCGGTCCTGCGAGTAAGGTGCTATAAAGAGCATACAGAGAGAGGCTCAAACGGGGGCTTCATGGGGCTTGTTAAGACAATATTAAGATTCCAGGTCAGAGGGGTTCTCTGACTGGTGGATAAGTATGAAATTACCCCTTCAAAATCTGGATACAGCGGAGTGGGAGATAACTGACCATGACTGGCCAGCAGCACGGCACGCCCAGATGGCTGCCAGGCAGACCTTAGTGGCACTGAATGGCAGGGGAGGTTCTCCAATGCAGGATACAGTCAAGGAGTTTAGGCACTGAGGTCTGCACCGCGTCATGGTTGGGTGGGGCTGCCCAAACGCAAAGTCTTTTCCACTTTCTCCTCTCTGGTTTCCCCATTGAGAGCTTTCCGCTTTGCCGTGTTTCTTGTACTTGGAGTGAAGAGTCTAGCAGCAGCACTCAGCCAGCCAGTCTCCCAGCTGCCAGACCCAGCCATGTCGGGTCTGGCAGCAGTATCTGAGTGTGGTTCGGGGCGCTCGCGCCTGGATATGGTGGGAGTGGTCACTCAGGCAGAGCAGATCTGTTAACTAGAATTGTCTCAGCCAACCCAGAGCTATCCCACTCAGCGTGGCTGGGCTGTGTCCTGCCAGATTGTCCATATCGCCCTGGGCATTCGGAGAACTGGTGAGACCTTGATCCCTCCATGAAGGAAAAGCTGCTTGCAAGGATCCCAAGCTCACGCTCCCTTTGGAGCAAAAGACTGGACATGCTGTACTCTTTCTGGTGGCAAACGAAGCTGTAATGGGATTTCCCTCTGGTGGAATATTGGGGTGACAGTGGAGTGGTCTTCAGAGACCATTCACAGGTGGTGATGGCTGGTCTGCTTAGGAAGCCTGCTACATCATTGCTGTTCTCCTGGAAGATGAAGAGTTATCAGGGTTATCACCACCCTGTCCATAACCTGACGGTCTCTGGCACAGGGATGATAAACTGGCATTTCCTCTTGTCACCCGTTTGGATTGGAGCAGCACGGCGGGAACAATTGTTACACTGCTCAGACTAGGTGTTGGGGTGCAACACGCACTTGTCACAGCTAACAGGTTCTTTTCCAAGGCAGCTACTTATGGTGAACTGAGAAGGTGGAATTTGGTGAAACAGAGACATTTGGCTGAATGCCAAACTACACCTGAAATCACAGGAAAGGCTCAACATCCGTAATGGTTAGATAAGGTAAGTCCAGTACAGTGGTTTCCTGCACTGTGCATACTTACAACCTAAGGAGACCATTGGAAGTAGAGATGGAAGGGAAAGGCAGTGGAGCCCATCAGAAGGGAGGGCCTGAGCCCGTTTACACACCTGCTTGGGGACCTGGTGAAGAGACGAGAACTGGGTGTGGTATTTTATACCCTTCCTGCTGGGAGTAACGCCAGATATAGACTCTGTTTGAGCTTTCACCCTGATTAGAATAGGGTCTCTATCTGCCCCGTCCATATGTGGCATTTGGGATGCCCATAATGAAGCATCCAGCATTAATATTCATGGTTTGCATCACTTATGTCTTAATAATTCCTGTGTATAAATGCAGTCTAAATGCTTAGATACTGCACAGCAACCGAACTGCCAAAGCTTCAGCTCCTCCTTGGAGGAAGAGGAGGGCCGGTACTGGGGACCATGGCTGGGCTGGAGTTCCACTCTCCCTGGCCTTGGCCAAGAGGTGGTGGCTGGTACTGGGCTAGCAGCAGGTACTGAGGTGCTCTTGCATTCTTGTCTGGCGCGCTGGGGATTTTTTGCGGGTATTGACCTGAGACGTGGCGTGCAGGCTAAGCCGGACTTTGCAGTGCCTGGTCCCATGGTGGAGGTGGAGATGCCTAGTGATGTTCTTCTCCCTGCCTGCTCGAGAAGGTGCAGCTCAGCCGAGGGCCCTGGACTGGCTTCTAGTGGTGGTCTGGCTCGTGGTTCTCACCAAGACAAAAAGGCAGAGATCTGAGCGTCCGTACATGGAATGAGACAGTCACAGGCTGGCTGGGCTTTGAAGCCACCCAGGTAGATTAGGTTCGTCGTGCAGAGCACGGAGGAGGAACTGAATTTTAAACATGTATTTTTGTAGGAAAAAATGAAATCGAAGAGGGGATAATTCATTAGTGACACAGGGGAGGAGCGAGGGCCCGGGCCGCTCAGGGGAGGGGGCAGATGGGGCAGGGGCTTGGGAGAAGGGGCAGAGTGGGTGTGGGAAGCGGTGGAGCAGGGGCGGGGCCTTGGGGGAAGGGATGAGGCCTGGGGCAGAGCCAGGGGTCGAACACCCCCAGCACACTGGAAAGTTGGTGCCTGTGCACAGGTCTGCTGCCCGGGGCCTGGTGGGCAACCAAGAGATGGCGCTTGGAGGCCGCAGACCTGCTGGGTGCACACGAGGCGACCCGGAGGGTCAGAGGTGCAGTTAGCCCAGTAACTAACATCTAAGCACATTTATACCACTATAGCTGCGTCCACACGAAGGCAACTGTCCTGGTATCAGCCCTACTGGCCTAGTCAAAGCGACACCACGTTGAGCGTAGCCACGTCCTCCGGCTGGCGTGACTGTCTCAGAAGACGCAGAGCAGCCCTGGCCATGGACCCTGCATCAGACCGAGGGCTGCTGAGTGCAGCGGCCTGGTCAAACAGCCCATCGGAAGGGGAGGCGCGTCCTGACTCGCACAGGAACACCAGCAAGCTCATGTTTGCTCTGGTGACACCCCCAGGTGCTGTTCTGTCGTCTCTCCTGGGCCCCTCGCCTTTTGTCTCTGGAGGCAGGACCGGCTCTAACTTTTTTGCCGCCTCAAGCAAAAAAAGAAGAGTGCCGCCCCGCCGTACCCCCCCGCGAGCGGCACGCTGCCAAAACCCCACCCCTTGAGCGCCGCACTGCCCACCCACCCCTGAACACCGCACTGCCCCACCCCGCTGAGCACCGCGCTGCCCCAAGCCCCGCCCCGAGCGCCACGCGGTGACCCCACCCCCTCTGAGCACCGCACTGCCCCGCGCCCCGCCCCCCCCCCAGCACCGCACTGCCCCACGCCCCGCCCCCCCAAGCGCCACGCCGCCAAAACAAAAAGAACCCCTCCAGTGCTGCCCCAACAAACCAACAAAAAAACCAACCACCACCCGAGCGCCGCCCTGCCCCAAGGTGCCGCCCCGAGCACGTGCTTGGTTGGCTGGTGCCTGGAGCCGGCCCTGTCTGGAGATCTGTCAAACTCCGTTCATGTCAGCACAGTGCGTGTGCGTCTGGCTCAGTGCAGGCCCTGGAGACAGCTCAGAGCGTCAGGCACGGCTCAGCTCAGGATAGCCAGGGGCTAGCGGGGCAGAGCTAGCCGGGTACAGGACTCAGCAAATGGGGGTCAGCGGAGCTGTGTCGGGGCTGGGGTCCGAGGGGTGGGCTGCACAGTGTGATCTGGAGTGCTGGCGAGGGCAGTGCAAGTCTGGGCCAAGGCCGTGAGTCTCTGTCCTAAGACTCAAACCCAGCCCTGCCATGTCTCCGAAAGGGGGACAAGAGGCAGTGGGGGGAGAGGGGTCAGTGTCTAATGTGTGTGGGGGCACAGCACTGCACTAGTGCGCTGGCCCTCCGGGAGAAGCCGTGCTCACTGGCACTGCAGGAATGAGCTCAAATAGCTAGAAACAAATTGCTAATATTTGCTCAGGTGCAGGAAGGTTAAAATCATGCCCATGGGACAAACCTTCCTCTGCAAGCAGGAAAGCAGCTGGGTGAAGGCGGGAGTTTTTCCTCCTCTCCTGGGACTGGAGGAGAGCAGATTGCAGAAGAGGAAGAGAGGGGGGGTTACTGCCAACCCTAAGCAAACAGCACCCAAACCAGTGACAGAACTACAGCTGCCCACACAACCTGCAGGGGGCACGCCTGTCTCCCCAGGCTCATCTCGTCCCTCTCCAGTGCCAGGCCAGTGTTTGGGAGCAGCCTGTGGCCCTACGCCTGGGGGAGCACGGCATGGACTCGGGACGAAGGGTGCCAGTGTCCTCACTGTGAGGGGGAAAGTCAGCCAGAGAAACGTCTGCCGGAAGGAGCCCTTTGATAAATTGCCTTGCGGCACAGGGAGATGCAGCCGTGCAGGGGAGAGGGCAGCTGCCCCACGGGGACCACCCTGTGGTGGGGTGAAGCTGTTGAAATCAGTGGCTCTGCGGTGCCCCTCACTCACCTGGGGATTTCCACACCAGTTTCACATTAGCTGCAAGCAGAAACATGTTGTGACGTTACACCCCGTTCTTTATGGAACTATGGTTACGATATCGAAATGGTGTAACTTAGGCCTGGTCTACACTAAGAAGGGGGGTCGAACTACGTGAATAGCGTAGCTGAATTCGAAGTACCCTAGTTCGACCTACTCACCCGTCCGGACGCGGCGGGGTCGAACTCCGCGGCTCCCCCGTCGACTCCGCCACCGCCGTTTGCAGTGGTGGAGTACCGGAGTCGACCGCGGCGCTTCCGGAGTTCGAACTATCGCGTCTAGATCAGACACGATAGTTCGAACTCCGAGAAGTCGAACTCACCGCGTCGACCCGGAAGGTAAGTGTAAACCTACCCTAAGGGATACTTCATGCAAGATGGCTTGTGTGAGGTATCCTTGGAAAGGTTCTGATTTACAGAATGTGTTTATCCAATGTGTGTGCACGGAGCATTTCTGTATCGGAAGCTGGGCATATTGACCACGTCTCTGTATTTCAAAGGGGCTACGCTGAATGAGGCCGAACAAAGTTCATTGAAGAAATGCACAAGCACAAGGATCACCCCAGGAACTGTGCGCAACAGAAACCTCTCAGAGATAGCTCCACACCATGGGAACTGTCTGACCCAGGTCCCAGCAAGAGGGAAAATGACAGTGTGAGGGGTCCTCACTCTCCCTACAACACCACACCTGAAAACACCTGAGGAACAAAGACTGACTTGGGGGAAGTGATGGTCCCAGGCTAAGATCTTTAGCCTGTGCAGGGAAAGCTAAGGCAACCTGTGCCTTCAGACTCTGCCAGCCTGTTTCTCACTTAGGGTGAGAATTTGTCTCTTACCCATCTAGTGTGTTAAGCTCAGTCTGTGTGTTTTGTTTCATTTGCTTAGTGATCTGCATTGTGCTGTGCGCTATCCCCTGAACCACTTAAATCTGCCTTTTATAGTTAGTAACATTTGTTTTGTTTATTATTAAACCCAGTTTCTGTCATTTCTACTGGGGGGGGGGAGAAGTGTGCACACCTCTCCCCACACTGAGGGAGGGGGCAAATTTCATAGTATATCTTTGGGTCTGTATTCCAAGGGAGGGGGACATCTGAGTGCTGGAGCAAGTCCCTTAAGCTGAATCTGCCCAGAGTGGATCTGCAGCTGGGGGTGGCCCTGCCTGTGGGTGTGTGTGAGAGGAGGTTTTTAGAGCCTGGCTCAGTAAGACAGGTTAAAGGGGGCCCATGCTGGCAGAACAAGTAGACTCAGTGGTATCTCAGCACATCAGGTGGCATCTCAAGGGGTCCCACCCATCACCAGCAGCTTTCCAGGAATAAGCAGCCCTGCAGGAGTCAGGTGGCTGCCCGCTAGCCTGTGCGGTTTATCCTCAAGAACAAAGGCCCTGCCCCACCATCCAAACACCCCTGGGGCCAGGACAGCTCTTGGTATGAAAACCTCTGTGGTGCAGGCCACCAGCTTGCTGGGCATCGTGGCCAGGAGCAGGGTGCTGGCCTGGCATGGTACCTCAGCTCCAGTGGCTGGTAGGGGTGTGTAATCGATTGAGCCGGGGCTCGACCCTCCTGGGGCAGGAGGGGAGCCACACCGACTCACTACAGGGTGCCACTCCTTTCCGGAGGTGGGACCGATGTCCTGGGGGGGGAGGCTTTGCGGGGCGCATGCTCAGACGGTGTATGTATCATTTTTGTATCTGAAGTTATAATTATTGGCTCTATAGCTGGATTTCAAATGTTTGCTCGTAGGGTACCGCCCACAAGGGAGCACCCAGCACAGCTTGGAGGCACTATTCACATTAAGAGGCTCATCAAGAAACACGTGGCTGACAATGGCCCATGGGAGATGCCCATCTGCACTGAGGGGACTGTCCTGTAAATATGCTGTCTGGAATCTAGGTAATGGCTTCCTGCAATGACTGAGCAAAACTGGGCATAAACATGTGGCTCCAAACTCCATCTTGTTGCTGTAATTTTCCACAGTAAGAACAATGCGATGCCCTCCACATGGCAAAAGCTATAAAACACCCTGGAAACCCCTTCAATCCTGCTTCTCACCTCTGGAGGGACTCGGCTACCAACTGAAGCTCTCAACAAAGGACTGAATGGCCCATCCCAGTTGGGGATGTTCCAGAGACTTGATTTGAACCTGCAGTTTATTCCATCACTGCTACAAGCCTGAACCAAGAACTTTGCCATTACTGTATGGAATTGATTCCCTTAGCCAATGTTAACTCTCCCCTTTCTTTTTATGAATAAACCTTTAGATTTTAGATACTAAGGGATTGGCATCAGTGTGATTTTTGGGTAAGATCTAAGTTATATATTGACGTGGGTGCGTGGCTGGTCCTTTGGGCTCAGGCAAAGCGTTTAGTTGAAGAGATTGCTTGTACAAAACCACTCAGCTCTGAATCCAGTGTGTTTGGTGGTAAGACAAGGACTGGGATGCATGAGGAAACTGCTTTTATAACTTCTTGTTAGCCAGTGTGGTGAAACAGACGTTTCCATTTGTGGCTGGTTTGCAGGACCGGCTCCAGACCCCAGCGCGCCAGGCGCGTGCTTGGGGCGGCATGCCGCGGGGGGCGCTCTGCCTGTCGCCAGGAGGGCGGCAGGCGGCTCCGGTGGACCTCCCGCAGACGTGCCTGCAGATGCTCCACTGGAGCCGCGGGACCAGCGGACCCTCTGCAGGAGATCCACTGGAGCCGCGGGACCGGCGACCGCCAGAGCGCCCCCCGGGGCGTGCCGCCGTGCTTGGGGCGGCGAAATTCCTAGAGCCGCCCCTGCTGGTTTGGTATATCCTATGGCAGATTAGCCACCCGTCTTGGGGTGTATCTGCCCTATTTCTCAGCAGTTCATCCTGAATTTGGCATCCTCAGTTGTGACCCACTGAGGTACGGGTACAGGTGGCATCTGGGGTTTGTTGTAATTCACCATCAGAACCGTGCCAGCTGAGACTCACAGCGCCCGTAAGGGCTGAGTGACACTGACGTGCTCAGTACTGCTTCGGCCAGATGGCGTTTCTGAACTGCCCCGTTCCTTGCTGTGGAATCTCAGGGCCTGGTCCCCTCTCAGTAATGGTCTCAAACCTCCCTGGAGCAGTAGAGTTCGCCCCCTTCACTCTCACTGAGGGCTTGAAGCTGAGTGGCTTCCAGAGGGTGCCTCCCATTTACCCTCCCTTGTACCCGCCACTTCGCCCTGCAAACTCTGGCATTCTCAGAACAAGTAGCAGGAGAGACCCTGACAGACATGGTTTCATCAAGAGTCAAATTCCACTTGTGTCATTTATTTGAGGTGCTACAGCACCTCCTAGGCACTGAGCTACAGGGCACCATATGTGCTACATGGGACACAGACCAGGGCTACAACAATACAGCACTCACTAGCAGCTCACGCCTCACTGCCACATCGCCTTTCCTCTGGCCTCCCGCGAGCCACTGTGCTCCTCACTGCGCAGCATAAGACACCCCGGCACGAAGACACCACAGACATCCACACTGGACAACAGGCAGCTCAGACCAGCTCCCCCACCCAGGGGCTGGCTCTCCTCCCTACAGACAGACGGACACTGGAGCTCCATGAAAGAGGAGGTGGCTGCACTGCAGGCTTCTCCCACCCCCGAAGTGCAGGGTTGGCAACAGGAGCTGACACCTGAGAGCCAGCTTGGGCTCCCCGGGATCGTCAGCTACTCTGGGGAGCCACACGGCACCCCTGCACTGAAGCTCCTTCCAGACTCCTCTGCTGCTTGCCCTGCCCTGCTTCTCCCCTGTCCCCCGACCGCTCTCATCTCTGAGCTACGCTAGAAAACTAATTTCAGCTTCTGAAAGCCTAACGAGCAAAAGACGACGTCACTGCTTTGGTGCCCCGGGTCAGTAACTACGAGCTACACACCAGCTCCAAAGAGTTTGCTCTCCGCGCCCACGCGCACCCGTCGCCAGTTTCAGGCACTTTGCCCTCTGTCAGTGGGATCCTTCTGCCGGGGGCTCCCCTCAGGCCCCTTCCCGCAGGCACAGAGCCTCGACCGCTCCGCTGGGGCCCTGCGCCACCCCTCCGATCACAAACAGCAGGCTCGGGGCTTGGCAGCTGGAGCAGGAGCAACGACCGGTGGGCATGGGGGAAAGCAGCTCCCACTTCTTCCTTGGTAGGCTAAATCCTTCCACTGAACCCAGGGGAAACGACTGGTTCCCTGCAAGAGATGAGACATTAAACCATCAATGGGCAGCAACAGCGGAGGAGAGAGACCTGGGAGTGGGTCACTCACAGTGGGACAGAGCTGTGAAAAAGGGAAAGGAAAACCTCGGCTGTGGAGACAGCGAAGTCTGAGTGCCGCTGGGCCAGGCACAGGTCAGCCCGCCCCGCCGCTGGGACGCTGTGCGCAGCTCTGGGCACCCGTCTTCAGGACAGAGGAATTTAAACTGGATCCGGTGCAGAAGAATGGGGAGCGTCTCGTGAGAGGAGACGGGGAGAGCTCAGCTTGTTGGCCCGGCAGGGAGAAGGCCGAGAGGGGAGCTGAGTGCCAGAGACCCACCAGGGAGGACGAAGAGCTATTTAAGCTCAAGGACAAAGCTGGCCCAAGAACCAAGGGGCCAAGCTGCCCAAGAACACGTCAGGGTGGACACTTGAAGTCTGTATCCATCCGAGGGGGCAGCTCTGGGACAGCCACTCAGTAGGTGCCGTGGGACAAAACAGCGTAACTAGTTTTAAGACATAACTGGACACATTAGCGCGAGATTGTCTGACAGGGCGGCCTGGGATGTGAGGGCAGGGATCGGAGCCCTGCGGGTCCCGACCAGGTTATGCTGCATGTTCTTAAAATCGAATGCCAGAGCTGGTCCCTGCCCGCCCCATCCCCTCAGCCAACGCCACAGGAACGCGCTGTACCCCGGGGCCCCCCGCCCCATCCCCTCAGCCAACCCCACAGGACCGAGGGAACGCGCTGTACCCCGGGGCACCCCGCCCCATCCCCTCAGCCAACCCCACAGGACCGAGGGAACGCGCTGTACCCCGGGGCCCCCGCCCCATCCCCTCAGCCAACCCCACAGGGCCCCGCCCCATCCCCTCAGCCAACGCCACAGGAACGCGCTGTACCCCGGGCCCCCGCCCCATCCCCTCAGCCAACGCCACAGGACCGAGGAACGCGCTGTACCCCGGGCCCCCATCCATCCTCAGCCAACCCCACAGGGGAACGCTGTACCCCGGGCCCCCCCCCATCCCCTCAGCCACCGCCACAGGGAACGCGCTGTACCCCGGGCCCCCTGCCCCATACCCTCAGCCAACGCCACAGGAACGCGCTGTACCCCGGGCCCCCCGCCCCATCCCCTCAGCCAACGCCACAGGAACGCGCTGTACCCCGGGCCCCCCCCCATCCCCATAGCCAACCCCACAGGGAACGCGCTGTACCCCGGGGTCCCGCCCCATCCCCTCAGCCAACCCCACAGGAACGCGCTGTTCCCCGGGCCCCCTGCCCCATCCCCTCAGCCAACCCCACAGGAACGCGCTGTACCCCGGGCCCCGCCCCATCCCCTCAGCCAACCCCACAGGAACGCGCTGTACCCCGGGGCCCCCCGCCCCATCCCCTCAGCCAACCCCACAGGGAACGCGCTGTACCCGGGCCCCCGCCCCATCCCCTCAGCCAACCCCACAGGAACGCTGTACCCCGGGCCCCGCCCCATCCCCTCAGCCAACCCCACAGGAACGCGCTGTACCCCGGGCCCCGCCCCATCCTCAGCCAACCCCACAGGGAACGCGCTGTACCCGGGCCCCGCCCCCCATCCTCAGCCAACCCCACAGGGAACGCGCTGTACCCCGGGGCCCCCTGCCCCATCCCCTCAGCCAACGCCACAGGGAACGCGCTGTACCCGGGGCACCCCGCCCCATCCCCTCAGCCAATCCCACAGGGAACGCGCTGTACCCCGGGCCCCGCCCCATCCTCAGCCAACCCCACAGGACCGAGGGAACGCGCTGTACCCCGGCCCCCGCCCCATCCTCAGCCAACCCCACAGGACCGAGGAACGCGCTGTACCCCGGGGCCCCCGCCCCATCCCCTCAGCCAACCCCACAGGAACGCGCTGTACCCCGGGCCCCCCGCCCCATCCCCTCAGCCAACCCCACAGGGAACGCGCTGTACCCCGGGGCCCCCGCCCCATCCCCTCAGCCAACGCCACAGGGCGCAGGGAACGCGCTGTACCCCAAGCCCCGCCCCATCCCCTCAGCCAATCCCACAGGGAACGCGCTGTACCCCAGCCCCCACCCCATCCCCTCAGCCAACGCCACAGGGAACGCGCTGTACCCCGGGCCCCCCGCCCCATCCCCTCAGCCAACCCCACAGGACCGAGGGAACGTGCTGTACCCCGGGCCCCGTGTCATCCCCTCCATGAGTATCTTAGGACTCGGAGGATGCACGCTATCACAGGGCCTTGCCCCCAACTTCCCGTCCGCCAGCATTGTGGGACTGAGATGGTGGGAGGACGGGAGTCTGTCAGGGAGCGCCGCAGATGAGCACAGGGGGCAGAGTTAAGGTTGTGTATTTCCTGACGCGAATTCCGCCCCAGTGCTGCAGTCCTGCTATTGATTTGCACGGCTGTGCGGCTATGTGAGAGGGGTGCGAAATCCTGCGCAGCACAATCCCCCTTCACTCTCTTGTGCTTTGCAGGTTGCTGAGCTGTGAACATATGGGGGGATGAAAAGCCTTAGCGAGCTGCCTGTCAATCTGCCACCCGTCTCCCGTCCCCCAACACTGCACAGGTAACTGACTTGGCACAGAAGAGCCAGGAATGGAACCCAATTGGTTTTTCTGTCCATTTGCAGAGCTCATTGTTCCCAGTGAATAGGAACGGCTCCGGCTGTGCCGCACAGCACAGAGCATGAGACAGTCACCGCAGGACGCCACAGGGCACCTGCACTGCCCATGCAGAGCTGCTCTGCCGTCTCTGCTGCGGCACATTGCAGAAATTCAGCTGTCTGCTTTCACCAAGTTAACAGACCTTTGCTAGGAGAGCCAGGGAGCACCCCTCTGCCCCATAGCCAACTCGTTCCTGCCCTGTTCCAGTTCTCTGAGCCGAGAGGGGCAGGGACCGGGAACAGCTAGGGGCTCCTCCCAGACACCGGCCTGCAGAGAGCAGCTGAACAGTGCCCCAATCCAGCCATCCTGCTGCGTTCCCCCGCTACACCGCGGCAGTCCCTGCTGGAGAGTGGGGACAGAGCCCACTGCAGGCAGCACCTTCACACTAGCAGCAGCCCACCATGGCTCCAGCCAGCAGCTGTCGGTGATTTCACTTTGCTGGGAAGGCAGGGCCTGTGTTCCTCAGCTGGCACACAGCGCTCGGCTCCCAGCTTCCCGTTTTCATTCGGTCCCTCCTCTCCCAAAGAGCAAAGCACCAGCTCCTTGGTGCTCGGGGGGCCCCCGCTGTGAAGGGGGAGCTGCTGAGTCCTCACCGGCCAGGTAAAAGCCCCCCCAGTGAGCCGGAGCTCAGCATCCCCATCTGACAGTGCCCTCGTGCCGAGGCACCATCCCTAACAGCCCAGCCCAGCCCAGCCGTGGGAGACACGCTGGCGTACTTCTGCGCTGGCCTTGCATCCCACATGGGGCACTGCTGCCTGCAGGGCTCCCCCATGTCTCCATCCCTGTCTAACCTTCCCCAGGCCTGGCCCGCCCCTAGAAGTGAGGCACTCCCTTGGTCCTATAGTGGCTTCGGATCCAGCGGGCATGTGCCTTCCTGGCAGGTCACCACGGCTGGGCACAGAAGTGCGGGGAACACCTAGATGGATGTCACACCATGAGCAGGTTCCAGCTAGTGAGCCGAATAAGGCACCAACAGAAGCAAAAGTCGGGTCCCGTCCCTGCTCTTCCTCACCCTCCCCAGGAGGGGAGCTGGGCCATCTCCGGTCGTACTGCAAAGGGGGGCCAGAGCGGCCAGGGAGGGGCCCTGAGGATAGCCTGATGACAAGATGATCCCAGTGCCCCCAGTAGAGACTGATGGAGCAGGGGCTGCGGGTGGGAACAAGGCCTGGAGCCAGAGTAGACGCTGGGACCCAGGATTCAGGGAGCAATCAGCCCCCTAGAGAAACCCCTCGAACTCGGTGCCCTGTGGCGGGGGGAAGGGGAAGGGCCAGCCGCAGGCACCACAGCAGCGAGCTCAGCTCCACTCACACAGAGGAGTGGGTGCGGGAGGGCACGGCCCCCGACATGGGCCTGGGAGGGGCAGGTCTGTCTGCACAGCTCCCTCCCCAAGAGGCTGCTGCTTGGCTCCACCCTCCAGTGAGCCTTGAGCACAAGCCTGACCCCCCCCCGATCCTCCCCCCACGTTACCGAGGCCTCCGGCCACCACCACTCGCCCGCCGAGGCAGCCAGCCACGAAGTCGGCTCTCTTCTCCCGCATGCGCCCGGCGCGGCCCTGCTTGCTCCAGGCCCCTGCGGGAAAGAGGCAGCGTCAGGCTCGTGCTGCTGCAGCGGGTAGGAGAAGAGTCTCGCCGGGGGCTGGGCACTGGCCAGCTTCCCCCGCACACCCCCCTGCTGGGTCTGAACGCAGGGACGGAGCCGGGCCAGGCAGCCTCCGGAGACTCACCCGGGGTATTTCTGCGCACGGGAATGGGATCCCCAGCCCCCTTCCCGGGGGATGAGACAGCTGGGGCAGGACCCCATCCCCAGCTGCTGCCATCCCTGTGCGGCTGGTTCACTCACACCCTGGCATCTCCCAGCGCCCAGGAAACAGGCCTGCCCTGGGCACAGTGCCAGGGGCTCGGTTGCAGGCCCTCGCTCTGCCCTATCAGCAGCCGCCAGCTGCCGTCGGCATTGTTCCCTCCCGCCACGGACGGCACGTGACCAGCACCGTGCCCGGAGGTCCTGCTACACGCAGGCCTGTCTGCCTAGCCCTGCCTGGGGTACCTCTCTGCCCCTGCCAGCCAGCTGGCGCTGCGGGCGGGGTTCTCACCAGCCCCCCAGCAGGCTGAGGGGAGCTCCAGCAGAGTGGGACTTGGGGGCTCCATGAGGGGACACTCCCTGTCTGGGAGCCTGGGCAGGCAGGAAAAGACAAGGACTTGCCTCACTCCCAGTAAAGCCTTTGATCCTGCCCCAGGCGGCTCCAGGCCCTGCTGCCAGGCCGTCCCTGGGCTGGGGTGTCCTGTGGCCACGGGCTGGTGCCAGGTCCCCAGGAGGCTGAGAGACAGACAGGCACCTAACCGGGCACGGAGGGGGACAGGGCAGGAGTGGGGGAGGGGATTTACACCGGCCGTTACTCCCGCCCAGCCCAAGCCAGTGGCTCGGCAGTTGGGGCAGAGGCAGAGTTTCAGTGCCCCGAACTCCAGGAGTTACAGGGAGTGGGACTTACAGAACAGGAGCGTAGGGTGGAGCTGGGTGGGAGGGTCCCTCCCTGTGATGGAGCAGGGGCTGTCTGTGTGGGGGTTGGGAGAGCCGGGGAGGGACAGGTATCCAGCCTGTAACCTGAGCTAGGCAGCGGGGCGGGGAGGTGACACCTCTGCCCGGGAAGCTGGACAAAGGCAGGGAGCCGAGTGGAGAGGGTTGGGTCAGTTTTCGGTTTGGGGCTGTGGGGTGGGATTTCAGGGGACCCTAGGCTGGGCTCCAAGCACCCTAAACCCCCAGAAGGGCCAGATTGAGGGGTCCTGGCTCGGAACACGAGTTCTGCTGTATCCTGTGCTCCTGTTGTCCAATCAACCTTCTGTTTTACTGGCTGGCTGAGAGTCACTGTGGGTCCCAGGAAGAGGGGTGCAGGGCCGGACTCCCCCACACTCCGTGACACTCCCACTATCTGTGTGTCCTGCCGGGGGCCCCTCTCTCTGCACCCCAGCTGGCCACAGCAGCTGGCTGGGCCCAGGCACGCGATCCTCACGCCAGCTCACCCTGCTCCGGGTCGAACATCTCCACCGTGTTGACAAAGTGGGGCCGGGAGTAGAAGTTGTGGGGTCCCGGTTGCTGCAGGCCCCCGAGGCTGAAGAAGCAGCCATCAGCCATGGCGCAGCCGGCAAAGGCCCGCCGGCTGGGGACGCTGGGATAGCGCGTCCAGCTCCTCGTCTGCAGGTCGAAGGCCTCGAAGGCCGTGACGGGCAGTTTGCCCTGCCTCCCCCCTGCGCAGGGAGGAGATGCTGAGAGGGGCCTGGGCCGCCAGGCCTTCACCCCAGCCCCACATCGCCCCGTCACCACGCTCCCTAGCCAAGGGAGGGAGCTCAACGCCAGCCTGCATGTGCTCTGCAGAGCAGGGGCTGTGGATTGTGCCCGGGGGGGGGGGGCAGGTCTCTGGGGGACGTCCTGGGCACCCAGAGCTGGAATCTGTGCCGAGATTCTCCAGGCTCATTTGCATGCTTTTTAAAGGGGGCGCCAGGGGGGTGGGGCTGGGGGTGGCTCTGGCAGGAGCTCCCAGCAGGGGGCGCTGAGGGGGGCGGGGCACAGGCTGTGGGGAGGAAGCTCCCAGCAGGGGTGCGGGGCGCTCCGTGCTGGGGGGGCAGGGCACAAGCTGAGGGGGCCCCCAGCAGGGGACGCAGAGGGGGCAGGACACAGGCTGCGGGGAGGAGATCTCAGCAGGGGTATGGGGGGCTCCGTGCTGGGGGGGGCAGGGCACAAGCTGAGGGGGCACCCAGCAGGGGGCGCTGGGGGGGCAGGCTGCTGGGGGGGCAGGGCACAGGCTGAGGGGGGCTCCCAGCAGGGGGTGCTGGGGGGGCAGGGCACAGGCTGAGGGGGGCTCCCAGCAGGGGGCGCTGGGGGGGCAGGCTGCAGGGGGCTCCCCAGGGGAACTGCGTCCCTGCACCATGCACTCTCCAGCTCACCCACTGTGCCCATGCCAGACGATGCACTTACCCAGGAGGAAGATCTTGTTGCCCTGCAGGAAGGCAGATGCCCCATAGCAGGGGGTGGGCATGGAGGGCAGAAGCTGCCAGTGGGTGGTCGCTGGGTCATAGACCCGCACTAGCGCCTGAGGAGAGGTGTCTGCGCCCATCCCCCCGAGCGCGTAGACCAAACCGTCTGCAAGAGAGGAGGGGACATGAGGGGGGAGCCGACCCCTGGAGCAGGCGGGGGAAGCAGGGACAGCGTAGGGGTGAGAGCGGGGGAGCCAGCGGGGGATGGGGGACAGCACAGAGGGCAGGCCGGGGTCAGTAGGGGGGAAGGGGCAGGGGGACAGGGTTGGTGCCGGGGGGGAAGGGGGAGCTGGCACAGGAGCCGGGGCTGGCACGGGGGGAGCCAGCCTGTGGGATGGGAGCTGCGGTCCCCCTGAATTCCCCTCACCCCATGTCCCGGACCCTGGCTCTGGCCTCTCCCAGAGCACTGATGGGGTGAGTGCCCCAGGCCTCCCGCCACCCCTCCAGTGCCCGGCCTGCAGCCGGAGCCCCTGCCAGCCACGGGGATGGCACCTGCTGCCCAGTTGTTTCCCACCGGGCGCCATCACCCTCCTCCCCCGGACACACTGAAAATAGCCCAGACCACGGGGCCTTCGCAGCTAATTATACTCCCTGGCACCATCTCCCTGGAGACGCCATGGCAACCCAGCTATGCTGCCCAAAGGCTGCTTCCCTAGCCCTGCTGCTGGCTGCCATGCGGGCGCCCTGAAGCCCACAGCTGGCACAGCTGGCAGGGCCCGGGGAGCAGGTCAACAGCCTCTCCTCACCCCCTGGTCCCTGGGCAAGAAGCTCAGGAGTCAGCTGGGGAGGGGCTCAGCCTATATTTGCAGGGTGCCGATTGCTGCAGACCCTCACGCGGCGCGGAGGGGAGGCCCAGCCAGGGGAAGGGCTGTGCCCCAGGTCACACAGGGGCTGCCTGTCTGGACGCTGCCCTGGCAGCAGAGCCCGCTGGAAAATGCCAGGCAGCTCTCACCAGCTAAGAGTGGAAACACTCAGCGGCCTGGACTCTGGGGTCACCTCAGTCCCCAGCCCCTGACTGTGGTGCCCCCGACTGACGGGGACACCCAAGACCTGGGTCCTACCCCGAGCTCTGCCACCCCACTGCTGGGCAACCCTTCCCCGCCACATGCCTCAGTTTCCCATCTGTCCAATGGGGACAGTGATCTGGGCCCCCTGCGTGCCGTGCTGCCAGATCGATGGGTGAGAAGCGCTATAGAAGCGCTGAGGTGAGTGAGACAGGACCAACTTCTCCATAAGCGCTAGGTGTTCTCAGCAGCTCCAGCCCCGGCCCTGACTGCTCGGGACAGGAAGTGAAGAATCCTGCGTCCAGCTGAAGCAGTACAGGGAATTCTGGGAGCCAGGATGAAATCATCCCAGTCTCAGGGGTTACTGCCCTGACACCTACAGGCTGCGGGCACGGGGATGAGAAGTGGGCACTACCTCAGTTCTAAAACAACGAGGAGTCCTCGTGGCACCTTACAGACTAACAAATGTATTTGGGCACAAGCTTCCGTGATCTCTCCATGCATCCGATGAAGTGGGTTTTAGCCCAAATACCTCACTGCCAGCAGCACAGATCCCTAGCGCCACCCTGGGGCCAGCCCTGCCTGCCAGGGGAGAGCGCCCCCTGCTGAGCCCCCACCCCGCTCCCTGCAGCACAGCGCCCCCTAGCGCCCCATGGGGCCAGCCCTGCCTGCCAGGGGAGCGCCCCCTGCTGAGCCCCCACCCCGCTTCCTGCAGCACAGCGCCCCCTAGCGCCCCATGGGGCCAGCCCTGCCTGCCTGGGGAGCGCCCCCTGCTGAGCCCCCACCCCGCTTCCTGCAGCACAGCGCCCCCTAGCGCCCCATGGGGCCAGCCCCGACTGCCTGGGGAGAGCGCCCCCTGCTGAGCCCCCACACCGCTCCCGCAGCATAGCACCCCTACCGCCCCATGGGGCCAGACGCTACTGCCAGGGGCGAGCGCCCCCTGCTGCGCACCCACCCCGCTCCCTGCAGCACAGCGCCCCCTAGCGCCCCATGGGGCCAGCCCTGCCTGCCTGGGGAGAGCGCCCCCTGCTGAGCCCCCACCCCGCTTCCTGCAGCACAGCGCCCCCTAGCGCCCCATGGGGCCAGCCCTGCCTGCCAGGGGAGCACCCCCTGCTGAGCCCCCACGGGGCCCCAAGGGGCCATCCCCGACTGCCAGGGGAGAGCGCCCCCTGCTGAGCCCCCACCCCGCTCCCTGCAGCACAGCACCCCCTAGCGCCACCCTGGGGCCAGCCCCACCTGCCAGGGGAGAGCGCCCCCTGCTGAGCCCCCACCCCGCTCCCCGCAGCACAGCGCCCCTAGTGCCCCTTGGGGCCAGCCCTGCCTGCCAGGGGAGCACCCCCTGCTGAGCCCCCACCGGGCCCCAAGGGGCCATCCCCGACTGCCTGGGGAGAGCGCCCCCTGCTGAGCCCCCACCCCGCTCCCTGCAGCACAGCGCCCCCTAGCGCCCCATGGGGCCAGCTCCGACTGCCAGGGGAGAGCGCCCCCTGCTGAGCCCCCACCCCGCTCCCTGCAGCACAGCGCCCCCTAGCGCCCCATGGGGCCAGCCCCGACTGCCAGGGGAGAGCACCCCCTGCTGAGCCCCCACCCCGCTCCCTGCAGCACAGCGCCCCCTAGCACCCCCTAGGGCCAGCCCTGCCTGCCAGGGGCGCCCCTGCTGAGCCCCACCCCGCTCCCGCAGCACAGCGCCCCCTAGCGCCCCATGGGGCCAGCCCTGCCTGCCAGGGGAGAGCGCCCCCTGCTGAGCCCCCACCCCGCTCCCCGCAGCACAGCGCCCCCTAGCGCCCCATGGGGCCAGCCCTGCCTGCCAGGGGAGAGCGCCCCCTGCTGAGCCCCCACCCCGCTCCCTGCAGCACAGCGCCCCCTAGCGCCCCATGGGGCCAGTCCTGCCTGCCAGGAGAGCGCCCCTGCTGAGCCCCACCCCGCCTCCCGCAGCACAGCGCCCCTAGCGCCCCATGGGGCCAGCCCTGCCTGCCTGGGGAGCGCCCCTGCTGAGCCCCACCCCGCTCCCGCAGCATAGCACCCCTAGCGCCCCATGGGGCCAGCCCGACTGCCAGGAGAGCGCCCCTGCTGAGCCCCACCCCGCTCCCCGCAGCACAGCACCCCTAGCGCCCCATGGGGCCAGCCCTGCCTGCCAGGGGAGAGCGCCCCCTGCTGAGCCCCCACCCCGCTCCCCGCAGCACAGCGACCCCTAGCGCCCCATGGGGCCAGCCCTGCCTGCCTGGGGAGCGCCCCCTGCTGAGCCCCCACCCCGCGTCCGGCAGCACAGCGACCCCTAGCACCCCCTAGGGCCCGCCCTGCCTGCCAGGGGAGAGCGCCCCCTGCTGAGCCCCCACCCCGCTCCCCGCAGCCCAGCGCCCCCTAGCGCCCCCATCAGTTCGCCAACATGACTTTCTCAGTTTGTCACAGAGAGGAGCCAGCCCGGCCTGCTGCAATCCCCGCAGGGGGGCGGAGGCGTCTCCAGCCTGACTCAGCTCAGTGCCAGTGCTGCCAACTTCCACAAGGAAACCCGTCCCCCCCCGTGTCTGCTGGGCGTGGGGCCGACCCCTAGCGCCGAGTTCGCTTGGCTTGTGGCAGCCTGGTACTGACCCTGCAGAGCTCTGGGGCAGCAGGCGCATGGGGCTAGGGGTGCAGGAGGAGATGGGGCTGCGCTGAAAGCCCAAGACCCCCTGCACTCACTGCACTTGTGACTTGACCCCCCCCCCCGCACAACAAGTCAGCAGCTTCAAAGCACCTGCACCCAGTGTGACCAAGTGGGGGATTTGCTTGGGGTTTTTCTTGGTTTCCAATGGGTTGCATGCAGGGGTGGGGGGTGGGACTCAGTGTCCCCGGGTGTTACGGGTTTAACGAGGGGAGGGGAGAGGGAGTTGTTGGTGCACAGGACCAGAGAGGGAACTTGGGACCCTGGCCCACGGCCTGGAGGATGGAGACCCCAGTGACTGGTGACCCGGAGACCCAGCTCAGCCGGTTCTGGCCAGTGGAGGACAATGGGCTGCGGGGAGAGGACCGTGGTGACCGGACCAGCCGGCTCCAGCCAGAGGGGCCAGAGGACAGAAGAGGGGAGAGGAGGCCCATGGGACCCTGTTTCCCTGGAGAGAAGCCAATGGACAGAGGCAGGCCTGGGGCCGGGGATATCGGAGGCCCAGCTGGGAAGCAGGGGGCTCTGGGCTGGAGAGGGGGAGCAGGCAGAGCCCACCTGGCTGCAGGGGGACTGGGATGTGCTGGGCTGAGGGAGGCCAGGCCTGAGGCCCTGAGTGTTTCCTGTGCTGGGTTCAACGCTCACTAAACCCTCCTGTGTTACGCTGGCTGAGAGTCACTGGGGGCTAGAGAACAGGGGGCATCAACCCCTTCGGGGGGTGGCGGCCCCGAGGGTCCAGAGCGAGGGGACTCCCTGAGGGGCCCACGGCACAGACAGACGTGCTGAGGCTCAGGGAGGTGCGGCTCCAGGAGGAGGGGCCTGACCCCGAGAGAGTGGCCCCCCGAGAAGGGGCCCCCCCCATGGACCACACGGGGCCACGAGTGGGCCTGATCTGTGAGTCCGTGACACCCAGCAAACCCCATTCTGCCTGCGCTGGGCTCAGTCCAGACTCCAGATGGGGAGCCAGCAGCTGCTGCGTGCAACCACAATCCCCTGCCGGCCAGAGCGCCAGCTGCACCCCCGAGGGATGAGCCCTGCGTGCTGGCGCAGGAAGAGAGGATTTGGGGGGATTCGGGGTGCAGCGAGAATGGTGGGGGGGAGAGAGGGGGCATCTGCAGCACGCGCTCTCCTCTCGGCCCTGCTGAGGCCGCTCCTGGCATGTCCTGTCCAGGGCCTGCAGCAATGGGAGAAGCCCAGCCAGAGGGAACCCACCTGGCCCAAAGGGTGCGACCCTAGGCAGGACCGCACACTGGATGTCAGGGACCAGCTAGGCCAGGCAGTCCTGCTGAACGCACTGTGGGGTGGGCGGGGGATGGGCCAGGGCGCCCTTGGGGTGCCGCTCCCGCCCTTACCCCAAAGTCCTAGACTCAGCATCTCCTGGGCTGAGGGCTCGGCCGCTCGCTGCCACACGCCCTGGCTGCTCAGCTCAGACGGTGCCCGCGGGGCGGCTCTGGCACCCCACTGCTTGCTGCCCAGCCGCCAGGGGCACAAGGCAGAGGGCCCTGCCAGCGGGAAGGGAGCCACACCGCAGCAGCTGCCCCTGACATGCCCACAGCACGATAGGGGCCCTGGCGGAGGCCAAGCACCCCAGCACGCAGGGTCAGGTAGCACCACTGCCACCAGAATGGCCTGACGCCGGCTCCCTTCCTTGGGCACAGGCCTCTGGGCAGGCCGCGCCCGGTGCTTCCTGGGGAGGAGCACAGGAGGCTAAGCTGGCCACTGGGCCGGGGGTGGGCACGGACACTGCCCCATCCCAGGGCTCTAGCAGCAGGCTGGGGCCTCCCTGGCCACCCATCCTTTGGGGACAGGCTCCCCAGTATGCCCCACACAGAACAGCCCCCTCTGGCCCAGCCCCGGGTTGCTCGCCAGCCCCTGCTAGGTCTGTGTGGCAGGTGGGCACAGGGCGGAGAGTTTGGCCGCAGAGGATGGGGCGCAGGCCTGGGGAGCAGGTACAGACACCCCTGCTTCCAGCACCCAGAACCGATACCTGCCTGGTGCACACCCAGCCAGCCAGCCAGGGACCCAGCTCGGCTCTGGGACTCCCTGCCTTGGCCCAGCCACGTGCCGAGCTGCCCTCCACATCCCAGCGGTTCAGAGCTGCAGCTCAGCCTGCCACATCCATCGCCCCCGCCACAGCCCCCTGCCCCTTCGGGCCTACAGCTGGGGATGGGAACGAGGCCAAAGCCGTGGGAGGGGAGAGCCAGGAGCCCGTGGTGGGGAGGGCAGAGGCAAATGCCCAAGGCTCCGGGGGGGAAGGTAGGGGGCTGGGTGCCCAGGAGCAGTGAACACTCAGTTAAGGGGCATTTTCATTCAATTAGGCAGTGACATGGTTTTTTAATTGCCTGTTAATTATCAAGAGAAACACCCCCCTCTGCCCAGCTCACCTCTCTCGATGGCAGAGATGCCCATGGATGGCTGGGCCAGGGCCGCCACCTTCTCCCACTTGCCCTCATCTGTGTTGAAGACTTCGACGGAGGCCAGGGGGCTCTGTCTGGAATCCATGCCCCCCATCACCAGGACCTGCTTCCCCACAGCCACAGCAGCCGCCCCGGCCCGGGGCGTGGGGAGTGGAGGGAGCACTGTCCACTTCTGGGAATGCACATCCAGCATCTCCACGGTGTCCAGGGGCAGCCCCGCCTGGCCGCAGCCCCCCACCACAAAGAGGTGCCCGTCCTGGTACGCAGGGCTGCAGTACACCCGGCAGGTGCGCATGGGCGGGAAGACCTCCCAGAAGAAAGACCTGGCAGTGGCGGCTGCCATAGCGGGAACCGGCATGGTACCTCGGGGGGAGCCGTCACAGCACCTCTCACCTAGGCTCGCCCGCCCAGCTGGGCATCCTCAGGGCTCTGCTCCGGGCAGACAGCTCCACCCACGGCCAGCAGCTGCAGCGCTGCTCCGGTGAGGGCAATTCCACCTCACGCCCTACGGGAGGGGGCCCAGGCCTGCAGTGCCCGGTGGCCACTGGCTCCGGTGGGATGGATCCCCGGGGCAGGGAGAGGTCGATTTTTACATGGAGCCGCTAGCATCGTCTTGCAGTAACAGGCAGGACACACCCCAGACTCAGCCGCTCGCGGGTCAGGCAGGTGCAGTGGATCTGGAGCAGGGCTCTGCCGTGGCAGCCGACACTCCTGCCCGACTCCCCTGGTGCGTGGCTTGTGCTTCTGGTCCAGCCCTGCTCAGATGGGAGTCTCGGCAGCTCCTCTTCCCTCCAGCAGCTCCTGCCTGAAGGGGGAGAAAGACACGTGAGGGGGCCAGGCTCTGGCCCAGCCGCTGCAGGAGGAGCCGAAAACGCATCTCGTAGAGGCGGGAAGCAGAGGCGATCTCACCACACGGGCACAAACAGCTCTCTGAGCAGCTGCTCTGCCCCCTGCGGACCCCCAGAGCCCGGAAGCTTGGAGAGGAGCCAGTCAGAGGAAGCAGCTGACCTAGGGAGAACGCACGGGGTGGCAGAGCACAAGCCTGACCCCAGCCCAGAGCGTGCGCTGGAATTGTGAGGAAACTGAGGCAGGGAATAGCATGTGGGGTTTCCCACGGGACTCAGGAACGAGTCTGCAAAGTGTGTGTTCGATGCTACGCCGGCCCCCCGGCCCCCCAGGGGTTAGTGCCACAGAGACTGCGCAGGGCCAGCGTGCTGGAAACTCTCCGCACAGGGCACTCCACAGAGAATCTGCCCCAGGAGAGGGACGCGTGGACCCACCACAGGAAGCGCTGGGCTCAGTCCAGACTCCAGATGGGGAGCCAGCAGCTGGATTCCCACCCAGCAACCTAGTGAGTGGCTGGTGGCAGGAGCCCAACCCGATCCGGGCAGGTGCCTTGCTCCTTAGGGGAGGTCTCCGGGCCTGGCCCCACTGCCATCATGAGCCTGTAATTGGCACCCAGGCCCCGGTCCCACCCCCGGCCAGAGAGCTGCCACTGCAAGGAGTTCCCAGCTCACTTCTCTTCCCCTCGAACAGCTTCCTGGCTGAGAACTGCATCCTTCGTCCGGCAGGTGGGTCCCTGCTCAGGTCCCAGCTCTGGGCTCCCTCCCGTGCACCTGGCGAGGAATCTAGGGCAGGCCCGGGAAGCCAGGCTGCTGCTGGCCACCGCAGGGAAGACATCAAAGGGGGAGGGAGACAGCAAGGTGCCCCCAGCACATCCCAGGGGCAAAGTCAGCATCTCCCACCACCAGGGATTGCCCCAAAGCTCCCCGGTCCAGCAACGGCAGCTTGAAACCTGTGCCAGGCTGGGGCGGGCGCCTGCTCCCACGTAACACAGCCCCTCTCCCCCAATAGCCCCCGGGCGCTGCATGCACCCTGCTAGGCAAAGCCGCAGGCGCCAGCTCCTGGAGCCAGGCTCATTTCACCCCCCAGGTGACTGGAACGCAGGCCCCACTGCCCGGGCCCTGGGACCAGCCGGCCACAGCCACAGCCGGGACCGTGAAAGCCGCGCTGCTGGGGCGCCAAGTCACAGCCGGACAGCGGAGCCCACCCAGGTGGTTGGAAAACAACTTCAGCTGCCCTGGGTGGAGCTGGCCCCCCTTTCTCTGGATGCCCAGCTGCTACGGCCAGGGATCTGCTGCGACCCCCCAGCCAGGCTCCTGCCATCGGCAGAGCAGGCCAGAGACCCCCCAGCAGCCCCAGGCCCAGCTGACAGGTGCGAGATGGGCGGTTGGGGGCAGGAGCCAGGCAGCTGACCATGCACTGAGCACGCAGGGGCTCAGCCAGCCTCTGAGCCAGTTACCTGGTGCCCCCCAGCCCTCAGCCTGGGCTCCCTGCTCTGCTGGGGGGCTGCACCTTCTCATTTCCCACGTGCGCTGCCCTCTGCCGGGCAGAGCCAACGGCCCGTGCTGCACCCAGCCCTGGATCCCCTGCCCGCGCCGCGGCTCGGTCCCCGCTGCCCATCGCCGAGCTCCGGCGCTGAGCCCTGCAGGGCGCTGGGGGCAGGGCCGGGCCGGGGCAGGGCGCTGGGGGCAGGGCAGGGCGCTGGGGCTGGCAGGGCCCGGCACTAGGACGCTGTGGAGGCCGGGCGCTAGGGGTTGGGGGCAGGGCCGGGCGGGCGCTGGGGGCCGGGCGCTGGGGGCAGGGCCGGGCGCTGGGGGGCCGGGGCCGGGCGCTGGGGGCAGGGCGCTGGGGGCAGGGCAGGGCTCTGTGAGGGGCTGGCAGGGCCCGGCACTCGGACGCTGTGGAGGCGGGGCGCTTGGGGGTTGGGGGGCAGGGCCGGGCCGGGCGCTGGGGCCGGGGGCAGGGCGCTGGGGGCAGGGCGCTGGCGCTGGGGGCCGGGGCAGGGCGCTGGGGCAGGGCGCTGGGGCTGGCAGGGCCCGGCACTAGGACGCTGTGGAGGCCGGGCGCTAGGGGTTGGGGTTGGGGGCAGGGCCGGGCGTTGGGGGCAGGGCGCTGGGGGCAGGGCAGGGCGCTGGGGGCTGGCAGGGCCCGGCACTGGGACGCTGTGGAGGCCGGGCGCTAGGGGTTGGGGGCAGGGCCGGGCGCTGGGGCCGGGCGTTGGGGGCAGGGCGCTGGGGCAGGGCAGGGCGCTGTGAGGGGCTGGCAGGGCCCGGCACTAGGACGCTGTGGAGGCCGGGCGCTAGGGGTTGGGGGCAGGGCCGGGCGCTGGGGGCCAGGCCGGGCGCTGGGGTTGGGGAGGCCGGGGCAGGGCCAGGAGCTGGGGGCCGGGGCAGGGCCGGGGAGGCCCGGGACGCACACCCCAGACGGGGCTGTCCGAACCGAAGGCCAGGCCCGCAGCTTCCCCAGCCCCCGGCCCGTGGGGCCCCGGGAGCCGCTCGGAACCGCTGGCAGAGCCCAAGCTGCCGCGTCCCGCTGGCTGCGGCCAAGCCCCGGTACCCGCGTCCTGCCCGGCCGGCCCCGCAGCGGAGCGATTCGGACCCCAGGGCGCCTCGGGCGGGAGCTGCGGTCCCAGGCAGCGGGGCCGGGGCACAAACTTTCCCAGAGTCCGCGGGGCGGGGTCCCGGGAGCGGGGAGGAGGGTCCCGGCAGCCCACGGGGAGCGGAGTGGGGTCCCGGGGGAGCGCGGGGAGCGGAGTGGGGTCCCGGGGGAGCAGGGCGGGGCGGGGAGGGTCCCGGCAGCCCGCGGGGAAGCGGAGTGGGGAGCGCGGGGAGCGCGAGGGGAACAGGTGGGGTCCCGGGAGCGGAGTGGGGTCCCGGGAGGAGCGCGGGGAGCGGAGTGGGGTCCCGGGGAGGAGCGGGGCGGGGGTCCCGGCAGGCCGGAAGGGGAGCGGGGAGTCCCGGCAGCCCGCGGGGAAGCGGAGTGGGGAGCGCGGGGAGCGCGGGGAGCGGAGTGGGGTCCCGGGGCTGGCAGCTGGCGGCCCGGCCCGGCCCGGCTGCACACGAAGCGGCCCCGGGCTCCCCTCCGGCCCGGCGAAGGGCAGCGCTCACCTCCGGGGCGCGGGTCCGCCGCGGCTCTCCTGGGGCTCGGCTCGGCTCGGGCCAGGCTCGGCTCCGGCTTCCCCGCGCGGGGCGGGGCGGAGCGGCAGGAAAACACCCCCCGCCTTAACCCTGCCCGCGCCGGGCTCCGCCGAGCGCACGGGCCGCGGGGGCGCAGCGCGGGGCGGCCGCGGCCCATCCCGCTCCGACAGGGAGACGCGGGGGCGCAGCAGGTCCCTCCCCGGCCACAGCAGCCTCCAGCCGGGGCGACGGGAGGGCGGGAAAGGCGGGAGAGCCTCGCCTCGGTCCCCGCTGCTGGGACAGACCCCGACCCCCTGATCCTGCACCCCGGGAACTGCTGCGGGGGGGGGGCAGGCTGGGCTCCCCCCCCCCGCCCCAGCCCCCGCCCCAGGAGCCGGCAACCCCTGACCCCCCCGCACCTGGCTGCGCGCTCAGACCAATGGTCCGTCCAGCCCAGTGGCCTGGCTCTGGCAGTGGCCAGGTGCAGCAGGGAAACGGGGCACTCATCCAGCGATCCAGCCCCTGTCGCCCACTCCCAGCTTCTGGCAGTCGGAGGCTTAGGGACCCCAGCGCGCGGGGTCCCCTCCCTGCCCATCCTGGCCAACAGCCATTGATGGACCCGTCCTCCAGGAACTGAGCTCCTTCAGGTTTGAACCCAGTTACACTTCTGGCCTTCACCTCCCCTGGCAACGGAACTGGCACCTCCGCAGACTGACTGCGCTGGGAGAAGCAGCACGGCCTTGTGTTTGTGGGACCAAGTGGGAATGTTCTTAATGTTTTCTCCAAATACCGGGTGGGTGCCTCAGTTTCCCCTGTGCCTTTCTTAAGGATCTAGGTGGTGGGAGAAGGGGGGTGATTGTGGCAGAGCCCTAGGGGGCAGGTGTGATGCTGGCTGGACAGAAAATGGCCAATACTCTGTTGCCTGGTAACTGGTGGCCTGAGCCCCTCCCCGCAAGGTGTTGGAGAACAAAGAGATCAGGGGCCTCCTGGCCCAGGAAAGAGACAAAGGCCAGAGGAGGAGCTGGAGAGAGTCTGTTTGGGGCTGGCTGGGAAATGGAGGGGAGCCCAGACAGGGCTCTGGCCTCCCTGCCCTCCCCCTCGATGGACCTGACTGAGGGAGTCCTGTTGTCTGTACCTGAAAGACCTGTCTTGGACTGTGTTCCTGTCCTCTAAATCCGTGGTCCCCAATGCAGTGCCCACGGGCGCCATGTGCACCCGCCTAGTGCACCTGCCGGGGTCAGAGAATGCCAGGGCTGCAGGCACCAGTGTTCTCGGTCCCTGGCAGGCGTGGGGCTGCAGGCTGCGGGAACCGGTGTTCTCAGTCCCTGGCAGGCTCGGGGCTGCGGCTTCTCTCCGGCTTCTCCGGGGCTGCAGGCACCAGTGTTCTCTGTCCCTAGCAGGCGTGGGGCTGCAGCTTCTCCGGGGCTGCGGGCGCGGGTGCTCTCTGTCCCTGGCAGGTGCGGGGCTGCGGCTTCTCTCCAGCTTCTCCGGGGCTGCAGGCTGCGGGCGCCAGTGTTCTCTGTCCCTGGCAGGCGCGGGACCGTGGCTTAAGCCGGAGAGAAACCATGGCCCCGCACCTGCCGGGGACAGAGAACTCCGGGGCTGCAGTCTATGTTCAAGTAAGAATAATAAATATATTTGGACCAGCAGTTCAACAATGTTTAACTTTTTGAAAATACATAAGATGAAAACTGTTTATGATATTTAGTTTGTAAAAACACCTTAATTTTTCTTACAGGTAGATAAAAAAGAGCAAATTCCCATGGGAAGGTGAAAGAGTCATTGCCGAATAATTTAATTAATACCTTTTACATGTAAAATTACCCTTTTTATCATATGGATTCATATGTTATGTAATATTAAATATGATGTTTTTCATATTATTTAATGTACAAATACAAAATAAGCCTTGAAAAATGGTTGGCGCCCGCCACGCTCTTCTGAAAACATGAATGTGCGACTGGCCACAAAAAGGTTGGGGACCACTGCTCTCAATAAACCTTCTGTGTTAGTGGCTGAGAGTCCCGGTTTATCGCAGGACCCCGGGGGGGCCGGGCCTAGTCTCCCCCAACTCCTTAACAGTTTGTTTAACCTGCTGCCTCTAATTTCATAGGGTGACCCCTGGTTCATGTGTTACAGGCAGGGGCGGCTCCAGGCCCCAGCACGCCAAGCGCGTGCTTGGGGCGGCAGGCCGCGGGGGGTGCTCTGCCGGCGCCGCGAGGGTGGCAGGCAGGCTGCCTTCGGGGTCTGCAGAGGGTCTGCTGGTCCCGCGGCTTTGGTGGACCTCCCACAGGCAAACCGCCGGAGGCAGCCTGCCTGCCGTGCTTGGGGCAGCAGAATCCCTAGAGCCGCCCCTGGTTACAGGGAGGGGTGTGACTCCTGCATTTGGGGAGGCTGGGTGTGAGTGCCAGCAGAAGCTCCCTAGAAGTGGGAGGGGGCCTCTGGCACCCAGGCCGTGGCCCCACCCCCCATTCCACCCCCAGGCCTGTTCTCCAGCCTCCTCCGGCAAGGCCTCACCCACGCTCCACCTCCAACCCCTCGGAAGGCAGGGGGCCTTGGGGGAGGGGGCAGGGGGCTCTTGGGAGAAGATGCCGAGTGGGAGCAGGACCTCGGGGTGGAGCCACGGTCCAGACGCCCTTTCGGCAGCAGCACTCTAAAGGTGGCAGGCCTCGTGTCTGGGGCGGCGTAGCCTCCCCTGGCCTCTTGTACCCCTGCCCTTTGGTAAATGACACGTCCTTATTCTCTTTCTCCGCACCTGTGGTGACTGTATGGACCTCAATCACCTCCCCCCTTAGTCATCTTCTTCCAAGCTGAACAGTCCCAGTTGCATTCATCTCCTCAGACAGAAGCTGTTCTGTGCCCCTTATCATTTCTGTTGCCCTTCTCTGCACTGTTTCCAATGCCAATAGATCTTTGAGGCGACCACACTGCACCCAGTGTTCAAGGGGTGGGTGTACCATGGATTTATACAGAGGCAACATGGTATCTTGTCTTATTTCTCTTTTGTAATTGTTCCCAACATTCTGTTTGCTTTTTTGGCCGCCGCTGCACATTGAGTGGGTGTTTTCAGAGAACTGTCCACAACAGCGAGAGCTCTGGAGGGTCACAGCTCACTCAGACCCCATCATTTTGTAGGTATAGTCAGATCCGACTGACATTTTGCACAGCTAAGGGACTCACTGCTGGAGGCAAGCTGCACTGATCCTATGCACCGATTTCAGAAAGGGGTGGATAATTTTGCAACCAACTGTAGCAATATGTATGCAAACTGATCCACCAGCCAGCACCATGCTGTACCCATGGGGCCCACAGAGCCAGGGAGCCGCTAGCCCTTCCCCCTTGGTACGGGGCCCCTAGTGGAGGACAGACACACACACACACCCCTCTGTGACCTGGTAACCTTTCCCCTGTACCCCTCATCAGTGGTTCCTCCAGATCAGATTCCACCCCAAGGCCCGAGACCTCTACGCAGCTGGCTCCCTGTCCCCAACACCCATCCTTCCTGCCTTCACTTCTTTCCTAATTGCCCTGCCCGCCGGCCCGTCTACACTGGAGCGCTTGTGCACTCCCCAGCTCTAGGAGACGCACCAGCGCTAGCTCTGCTCAAGCGAGCCTGGTCAAAACACAACTGTTGCAGGAGGCTGGTGTAACGGCCCCGCGTACGATCCCGGCGGAACCCCGAGGGAAGTACGAGGGCAGCTGGTCTAGCCTCCAGCCACACAAGCCGGGTAGAACGAGCGGAGCCGGGAGTTCCCCTCCTGGGCCGACGAACCCTTACAGGGCCGTACGGATTCTAAAGGAGAAGCCCCGACACAGAGGGGGTCACAGACGTCACTCAGGGGTAGATCCGGTACAGCGCTCAGCGGCACACCACTAGGACGCACCAGCCAGCCCGCTCCGTGGTACCGGGATGGGCTCGTGTGGTACAGCCAGGCAGCAGGTTCAAGGCGTTACACAGCGCCGAGGGTGGTGCAGGGAGGGTTGCATGAAGCAGCGTGCTCAGTCGGGGCAGCAATGGCTACAGCTACGGGTGCCTGGCCCCGGGAAGACCCTGGCTTTCAACGTGCTTATAACTTGGCCAAACTTTTACCGCTGGGGCTGAAATGCCCCAGGCCAGGCTTTTGCCTCAGGCTGAATAGAATTGCTATATTAACTACCCGAGGTCAGAGAACAGCAGGGCTTGCCCCTAAAAACCCTTCCAGCTCTTTGAGGGACGTTCTAACGGGAGGTGCAATGAGATCTTTGGGCTTCACTGCCCAAACTAAGGAAATGTTACAAACCAGTAATGAACCTGCTCTGGCGTCGGCACTGCAGAGCTGCCGCTAGAGACGGATTACACAGGACCCAGGCACATGCTGCGTAAATTGAACTGCTGCCTCTCCCAGGTGCTCCCTGCATGGTCCCAGCTGTAGGACCAGCTCTGTGCCACATTCCCGTTGAGGGATCGCTGCTGACTCCGAGCTCGGCTTGGACCTGGCCCGGCGGCCCCCGCAGTGGGTGCAGGCACCGTGACAGATTCCCCCGGTGGAGTGGCCGTCAGTCTGTTCCGGGGCTTGAGGAGCACGGCGTGTTTTCTGGACTGACACAGCCGGAGCTGGGAAGAGCACAGCCAGGAACTCCTGGGTTCACGTGTAAGGTGCAGCTGGACTCGCTCAGGTGTGAGGAGGTTCCCGGGGCCTCCCCCGAGACAAGCGTTGCCAGCTATCAGGCAGCGCTGGCAACCCGACTGCCCTACATGGGAACAAGCCAGCAGCACTGCCAGCTCCCTGAGGGCTGAGCTGGACTCCACCGGTCTTCTCCAGCTGGACAGACACCAGCGATGTTCCTCCTTCGGCCTGGGGGTCTGCCCACCCGGCACAATGAGCTATGCGCAGCAGGGGCGGCAGGCTGGTATCATTTTTGGTGGTGCCCAGAACAGGTTCATGTCCCCCCCCCCACACACACACACCTGCCTAAGGCTCTGGGTGGGAGTTCGGGTGTGGACAGGGGGTTGGGGTGCAGGAGACGATGTGGGAGATGGGTTCTGGGAGTTTGGGTGTAGGGTCTGGGCTGGGGCAGGGCTGCAGGAGATGTGGGGGACGGGTCCTGGGAGGGAGTTTGGGTGCAGGGTCTGGGCTGGGGCAGGGCTGCAGGAGATGTGGGGGATGGGTCCTGGGAGGGAGTTTGGGTGCAGGGTCTGGGCTGGGGCAGGGGGTTGGGGTGCAGGAGAGGGTGTGGGGTGCAGCACTTATCTCAGGAGGCTCCCGAAAGCAACCTGCACCCCCCTCTGGCAGCAGCTCCTAGGTGGGGGGCCGGAGGGGTCTCCACATGCTGCTGCCCACAGGCATTGCCCCCACAGCTCCCACTGCCACAGTGGGCAGAGTCAGCATTCCGGGTGGGGGCAGCGCACAGAGACATAGCTGCCCCCCTCCCCCCAGACGTCCTGGCCGCTTCCGGAAGTGGAGTGGGCAGGCAAGAAGCCGCCTTAGCCCCACTGTGCTGCTGGTGGTGGTAGCGGCCCCGGGCCCTTTTAAATTGCCCAGGGGCAGCAGGAGGGGATGCTCTAGGGGAGGCTCACAGGGGCAGCAGGAGGGGCACTCTCAGGGGATGCTCTGGGGGCAGCAGGCAGGGCTGGAGGGGATGCTCTGGGGGAGGCACGCAGGGGCAGCAGGCGGGGCTGGGGAGATGCCCCGGGGGAGACTCCGGGGGCAGCAGGAGGGGCGCTCTCAGGGGAGGCTCTGGGGGCAGCAGGAGAGGCCAGGGGAGAGACCTGACCCCAAACTTTGGTGGAGCCGGGCTCTCATATTGGTGGTGCCTGGACACCACAAGCCCATACAAACTCACAGCCCCCTGCCGAGCAGCACAACTGCAGGAAGCTAGATGGAGCCCTGAAAGCAGGGCTCCCAGCGGCTAGCCCTAGGCTTGGCCGAACTGTATTTCATAATCGATAGATAATAGCACTGGGTCTTGTAAGGAGTTTTTAATCCATTTAGATTGTCCCAGCTACAGGAGATGATGGGGAAGGGCAGACGGGAATTAGTGCCAGGAGACATTGAGATCCACAGTTAAAGCTTTATACCCATAACAACACAGTGTCAACAGCCCATCAAAATACAAAGTAACCAGCTTTAGATTAAACAAAGTTCTCACTCAGCGGGTTTCTGGCTTTTCCTGATTATCATCGATGGATGGATGGATGTTCACAACAGTTCGTGTGTATGAGAATCGGTTTATGGCCATTTACCAATACAATCTGGTCCTGCCAAGCCTAGCTACCCCTCAGGTTAGTGTGGGGAGGGGTCTCTGCTAACAACCTACACTCTGCCCTTGGGACGGCACCACAGGTTTTCACCAATTACCCGGCTGTACTAGCGATTTTCCTCAGCCGCCAGGGCATCCGGTGCGCAGCTACACTGGCCCTCGGGAAGGTGGGGCTTCAGTTCCCTTTCATCCTTGCACAAAGGTGGGGTGCCTGGATCTCTGATACAACACTCCACACCAGCAATGCTCTCCTGCCAGAGAGGCTGCTTACCAGCGTAACCTGGCATCCGCTTTCATCAGGTCAGAGCTGAAGCCTCCATGGGGCGGGGCATGGATGCTCTGCTTCCAACACACCAGAGTATTAATGGTGGTTTACTGCAAAGCAAGGTAGAGCTTGCCCCTCGGGCGCTCCTGTGCCCCTCCAATAGCCCAGATGGGGGCCTGGGACGCTCACCCCGAGTTCCCCCTTCTCCAAAGTCTGACTCTGCCCAGGTGGGGCCCCACCCCAGCGTGCTCCTCGCAGTGTTTACACTCCACGGAACAGTGCTGCATCCATCACAACAGCTGGATTCTGGAGTGCAGGGCCCCTGCAGCTCAGGAGCCCAGAGGTGTGAACACGCCGAAGGCATCCTGAACTCACTCCTGGAGCAACACCCTCTAATGGACTCCCAGCTGGATACGGTTTTGTAACCAGACTTAGTTTGACTCAGATCCAGCGTAACTTTCCCCACGATTCTAAAGAGCACTTCACAAGCGTGAGGGAGCTTGGCTAGCACTTCTGACAGCGAATCTCTCACCACATCCCCTTTCAGCCCCAGGAGCTGCTGTAGCTCCAAGCAGGACATCACACACACTGGGTGTTTACTCTGGCCTCTGCATCTCCTCACAGGTGTCTTTGCCAGAACAGCCCGAGGAGATTGCACAGTTCTGTGCCGAAGCAGACTAGAAAGCAGGCCCCACACAAGTGCTGGAGCACAGAGGTAGCTAGGCAGCATACGGACACAGGAAGAGCAAAAAGGAAAGTGACTTGCCGAAGATCACCCAGCAGGTCAGAGACAGGACTAGAACAACGGTCACTGTGTCTCCATCTTCGTCCCCTTATCAAAGTCCTATTAGCAACATTCCCGCTAGAGGCGCTGCTCCATCTGCACGGGGGGTGGGGGAGCCAAGCGGCAGGAGCCCCCCTCAGAAGCGACGGAGAGCATTACCCTGTTACTTGTAGGCATGCTGAGCGAAGACAGCCCTGAGTAATTACCCCAGCTGCCATGGGGTGATGTTACACGCACACTGATATTCTAATGAAATACGCCCGTACACGGCGAGATCCTTAGCGCAGGAAGGAAAACACAGCAGAGGATGACGACAACTCTTTGTACTGCAGCACAGCTAGAGCGCAAACATAACTGTGCGGAAGGGACCGTCTCTGAGCCAAGGTGGAGACGACACCGATCACCCGCAGGAGCCCTGCCCAGCCAGGCATCTCGAGAGGCAAGATCCAAAACCCCAAACTCCACCAAGAGTGGAGAAAGTGCTGCTGAGCCTGGGCATGGCTGGAAGCAGTTTCCTCCTGCAGGACAGCAGGCAGACACTTGCATTTCGGAAGGGTGTCTGGAGCGTCCTGCCTCCAGCTCAGAAGCACACACCTGTCCGGAAGAAGGGGAGGACAGCTAAAAGCAAGTGCATTGGTTCCACTGGGATGTGGGTGCAACAGGGCCCAGCCTAGGAATCAAACTGCAGACAGCTGCAAACTGGGAGCAACCCACAGGACCCCACGTCCCCCCTCCAGCTACTGGGTCCAGAGTGACTACTCTGCGTCACACAGCTGGCTCTCAGCACTGGCCAGGTAGCGCTCATAGTTCTCCTCACACCTTCTCACGCAGCGGAGGAAATAGCTCTCATCAGCAATGGCCTCCAGGAGATTGGTCTGCACCAGGCAGACATCATACAGCTCCGAGGTGGGAGCTGGCCTGGTGCAACTGCCTCCTCTCCCCGAAAACACCTGCAGGGGGGAAAAAGAGAAGACGGGCCGGTGAAGCTGAGGCTTTTACCCCATCCCTGAGGAATGGCAGGTGCAAGGGGCCGGAGAGCAGCAGGACAGGAGATGCTGGGACCACCCTCTGCACCAGTGCACTGCCAGGAGATGGAGAGCAGACCTCCTGGAGAGAGTTTGATTTGTAAGTCTGGTTCTTTCATTCCTCCTCTCTGCTTGTAGGGTGAAGTGCATGGATCTGCTCCAGAGCTGGGAGGATGGCAGAGGCAGAAAGCTGCCACCCCTCCTCCGTTCTGGTGTCAACCAGAGATCAGCCCCCTTTCTGGCCTCCCTCCCCACCACTCTGCACCAGTCTCCCATGGCAGGAACTGGCTACTCAAAGCAAAAAGCTGAGCCTCTCTCAAGGGAGCTGGGAGAAAGCTGTACTTTAGAGAAGTTACGCCCTGGAAACTGCGGCCAAGAACTGACCCTCCATTAGCTGAGTAGGCTGCTGCGTGGTCCCACGTCACGGATCAGGCTTTTCAGCAGGCAGAGGGCTGTTCCCCACACACACAGCTGCGCTCCCTGGCTGTCTGAGGGTAGCTGCTGCTTTCACTGACACTTACCCCAGGTGGTACAGCCAGCGGAGAGCAAGCTGGAGTGTAGCCTGACTCACCCAGCAGCAGCCAAGCAGCCAGCAGAGCGCTGACAACAGACCTGGCACTGCTGCATGTTCCAAGCCCAGCTGAGTCTGCGGCTAGAGCGTCCTCTCTCTGACCCACGGCCCAACAAGCCTGCTCTGGAGTCAGAGAACGGGCACTGCCTGAGTCATCTCCAGAGCATCGCTCCTCAAAATAAACAGAGCAGCCAACCTGAACTGGGGCCTCGGTTCGGGGTGCAGAAGGGACAGATTCCCTGCAGGCAAACGGGGCTCAAGCAGACATTCAGCAAACGGGTTGGGTGAACCTGGCTTCCTGGCAGACGACAATCAGGGGGAAGCTGCCTGCAGGCAGGAGACTCCCGCTCCACAAAGTGCCTTCGGCATTTTTTATCTGAAATCAACCTCCTCCGGCTAAGGGCTCTCCTGGGGCCAATCACAGTCCGTATCACGAACAAGACAGCAAATAGTCAAGAGAGACTTTCATGTTGGTGAAAAGTCCAATTAACCTTTTTTGCCCTGCCGCTCCTCGGATGCTGCGCCATGCTCCCTGTGCTGGGAAGGAAAGGCTGCTCTTCGAACACAAACAGTGCCACAACAGCGAGTGACAGGCCAGGCACATTCCTGGCTCTCTAAATGTTCTTTGCTCTCGAGCGTGCTCCAGTGTGAAAGCTGCCCTTTAAATCAGCAACGTGACTGAGCTCCAGCCTCGCTCAGAGGCAGGCTGGCCCAGGGAGTAAGCGTGACTCATGCCAGCGGAGGACAGACAGAGCTATGCAGCAAGTGCAGGGAAAAAAAACAACCCCCCTGCTGTTTTGTGCCAACAAATGAGTTCATTCTAATCCTCAGCAGATGGATGGATTGTTCCCTCTGAGTCCAGCCTCCTGGCCCCCGTTCCACCCTGCTGCACTCCCTGGGGACTGTCTAGGGCAGAGGAGCCCAGCACACCACTGGCTCCAGCAAGGGGGCCTGGCAGTCCCTGGGAGCGGCCTGAAAGCCCAGTGGAAGGCAGGGCTGAGTACCTGGGGACAAATGATGGTGTCTGAATCGTTCAGTCGAATGTTGTCATCGATGCAGATGTGGTGCACACTAGAGTCGTGCGGGTCAATCCACAGGGGCTTCCCACCCCGGGAGGAGAACTGATTTCTGGCCCACCTGAAATACAGCAAGTGGGACAACAGGCGCCCCTCAGGGAGCTGGCTCCCTGCAGCAGAGAGCCGCCCCAGGCCTGGAGTGCTCAGACTGTCTTCAGGAGCTCAAGTCAGCCCAAACCCGGGAGCCTTGGCGCACATCTTCCGCTGCGATGACAGGAAACGGGGCAAAGGGAAATAGCTGTCCTCCCTCTGGCTCTGGGGCAAGCCAGCAGGGATTCTGCCTGCACTTCTCACCAGGGTGAGTCACCAGCTGGAGGGAGTTCAGAGACGAACATAAGAAAGGCCATACTGGGTCAGACCAAAGGTCCATCTAGCCCAGTATCTGTCTACCGACAGTGGCCAATGCCAGGTGCCCCTGAGGGAGTGGACCTAACAGGCAATGATCAAGTGATCTCTCTCCTGCCATCCATCTCCATCCTCTGACAAACAGAGGCTAGGGACACCATTCTTACCCATCTTGGCTAATAGCCATTTATGGACTTAGCCACCATGAATTTATCCAGTCCCCTTTTAAACATTGTTATAGTCCTAGCCTTCACAACCTCCTCAGGTAAGGAGTTCCACAAGTTGACTGTGCGCTGCGTGAAGAAGAACTTCCTTTTATTTGTTTTAAACCTGCTGCCTATTAATTTCATTTGGTGACCCCTAGTTCTTGTATTATGGGAATAAGTAAATAACTTTTCCTTATCCACTTTCTCCACATCACTCATGAGTTTATATACCTCTATCATGTCCCCCCTTAGTCTTCTCTTTTCCAAGCTGAAGAGTCCTAGCCTCTTTAATCTTTCCTCATATGGGACCCTCTCTAAACCCCTAATTATTTTAGTTGCTCTTTTCTGAACCTTTTCTAGTGCTAGAATATCTTTTTTGAGGTGAGGAGACCACATCTGTACACAGTATTCGAGATGTGGGCATACCATGGATTTATATAAGGGCAATAATATATTCTCAGTCTTATTCTCTATCCCCTTTTTAATTATTCCTAACATCCTGTTTGCTTTTCTGACTGCCTCTGCACACTGCGTGGACATCTTCAGAGAACTATCCACGATGACGCCAAGATCTTTTTCCTGACTCGTTGTAGCTAAATTAGCCCCCATCATGTTGTATGTATAGTTGGGGTTATTTTTTCCAATGTGCATTACTTTACATTTATCCACATTAAATTTCATTTGCCATTTTGTTGCCCAATCACTTACTTTTGTGAGATCTTTTTGAAGTTCTTCACAATCTGCTTTGGACGAGCAAGAGGGACAGGAGGAGATGGGCTTACAAGGGAAGACGCTAGCTCTGTCTGGCTTGGCTAAATAAAGATTGCGTGCCACAGGCCAGCCGAGCCATGGGCATGAGCCCCAGGGAGCGAGGGGAATTCCTGAGGATGGCACGTGGGAGTGTGACTCAGAGGGACGAGACGCGGGCTGGCAGGGATGATGAAACTGTGCAAGGAGTGGGAGAGAAGCTCAAGCCACGTCCCAGGTCCCTCTTGGGTCTCACCAATCAAAGTGGTCTTGGAAGCCGCCCAAGCCTTGCAGGGAGCTGAAATAGCTGTACAGCTTCCTCCCATCGTCCCTGGTGGAAACGCGCTCCGGCCCCCGGCTCAGCACCACCTCGCGCCGACTGCAGCGTATCCGGCCCGCAGTCAGCTCCACCGGTAGCTGCAACGTCATTGAGAGGAGACTGGTTTGCAAACCTTCCATCCTGACACACGGAAACCAGTGACAAGCGCTAGCTCCCCAAACAGCCTCCTGTGCCAAAGGCAGCATGTGCAGCACACTGCAGAGAAGGGAAGTTCCCCACAGGGGAGGGAGACACTTGGAACATTCAAAGCCTGACAAGTTCACCCCCCCAGGCAGTGGAAGCAGACAGGCTGCTGGCTGCGTCTGTCAGAATCCAGCCTCCAGCTTGGTCCTTCGCATGCAGCTGATTTCCATTTCTGGAAGTAGGTTAACTTCCCACAGCACACAGGTGGTGGCGCCCCCACAACCCCATGCACAAGCACCACAAAACAGCCAGTTTGACCCCTGGGGTTTTTAGTCCCACTCACTGCTCTGGGAGGGTGACTTTGCCAGCTGTGCTCTAAGCAAAGGGTTCCCCTGGCCATACCAGAGGGCATAGGGATCTCTTTACCTAACCCGGTCCACACAGATAGGCGACCTCCTCCCACACAGACTCCGTGGGGAGCACAGGAGGGATTTGTACAACGCTCACTTGCTCACACGCTCTCCAGCTAAAAGGCTCTTCTGAGAAGCTGTGTAAATTGCTGCTACCCAAAGGTCAGCATTTTAATAAGGCAGCAGTTTGAGTGGGAGTCTGGCTTATGGAGCACGGACGGGGTTGCCTGGAAAGGCAGCTCAGAATATGTTCAAAGAAGCTACTGCAGGGGGGAAAAACCCATAAAGATCTCAGCCCTCTGCTTCCAGAGAGGCCCTCCAGGGTGCACCCACCGTGAGGTCTCGCAGGGCAGGGAACTGCGGGTGCTGCCCCTCCAAGGCACAGTGCACTGCATGGAGAATGCGGGGGAGGTCTGTGCCAAAGGTCCTGAAGACGACGGCGAAGTGCCTCCCCTCCCGGTGCAGCGACTCCAGGAGGTGGAAGAAGGAGGGCAGGATCAAGTGGTAGTGCTTGGCACGCTCGCCTTGGACAGAGAACACTTTGTGTGGCTGGCCCTGCCACTCCAGGAGCTGCAAGTGGTGTGTGTGCAGACTTCTGAAAGGCCGCCCCACCGCCGTGTCCGTGAACGCAGCATCGCGGCCATACTGAGAATAGAAATTTACAGCACCGGGGCAGGGAGGCAGCAAAGACGGGGAGTCGCTCAGCCACTGCCACTCACCTGAAACAGACAGGAAGAGAAGAGTTGTGATACACTCCCGAGAGGGTGCCTGCCTTTCACACCCACTGCTAGAGAAAGCCATGCCCTGCAGCATGGGGGAAGGGAGATCCATTTTCCATAACGATTCCCTTCTCAGCTCCTCCACCAGGAAAGGCCCAGCCCTACCCCATAGGAACCACCTCTACTAGAACATCTGTGGCTCCTGTATGGCAACTCCGAGCTCTCTGCTCCTGGGGGGAGAGAACAACACTGCCCAATAAGGAGGCACAGAGGCCAATCAGTGTGTGACACAAACTATGGGCTTGGCTACACTTACAAATTTGCAGCGCTGCAGCAGGGTGTGAAAACACACCCTCTCCAGCGCTGCAAATTGCGGCGCTGCAAAGCGCCAGTGTGGTCAAAGCCCCAGCGCTGGGAGCGTTATTCCCCACAGGGAGGTGGAGTACGGACAGCGCTGGGAGAGCTTTCTCCCAGCGCTGGCGCTTTGACTACACTTAGCGCTTCAAAGCGCTGCCGCGGCAGCGCTTTGAAGTGTAAGTGTAGCCAAAGCCTATAACTCACCAAGCGCCTGTCCCCTCGACTGAGTCTTCGCCAAGCGCTGCTCTTGCTGTTCCCAAGTTCCCTCTCCAACCACCACCTGATCTCTTGCAGCAGCCCCTCCTCACACCGCATCACTTGGCCTTTCTGTGACTTCCCGTGCACCAGCACTGGCTACTTCTCTGCTGTTTTCTGCTGCCCTCCCTTTCCTTTCTTCCATGGAGATGGCTCTTGATTCTCTCCATGTTTCATTCTCCCACCTGCTCCTCTCTGCTGACCCTCAGCCCTCCCTCTCCGCCAACATCTGCTTCTTCCACTCCTGCCTTGTGCAGTGAAATGTCTCTGGCAGAAATCCTGTGACCTGGCTAAATGCCTCCATTACAAATGGGATCTCTCTTCTACCATCTTCCTGGCTAAACAGCTCTACTTCTCCAACTTTATTGAATCCCGCGCAATCCCAGCTGCCTTTTCACCACCTTTGACTCACACCTCAAACCCTCCTCCATTTCTCTCTCTACACCGACCTTGTCAACTTCTTCCCAGAGAAAACCGACAGAGAGATGAGAGGACGTTCCTGCTTCCCTCGGCTAGCTTTCCCTTCCCACCACTGTCTCCTCCTTCTCCCGTCACAGATGCAAACAAGAAGCAATGGGCTTAAATTGCAGCAAGGGCGGTTTAGGTTGGACCTTAGGAAAAAATTTCTAACTGTCAGAGTGGTTAAGTGCTGGAATAAATTGCCCAGGGAGGTTGTGGAATCTCCATCATTGGAGATTTTTAAGAGCAGGTCAGACAAACATCTGTCAGGGATGGTCTAGATACTTAGTCCTGCCATGAGTGCAGGGGACTGGCCTAGACAACCTCTCGAGGTCCCTTCCAGTCCCATGATTTTTCATCTGCTCTCCTCCTCTAACCCCATTACTTGCCCCAGCGACCCATCCCCACCCCTAAACCCTCCTTTACTCTTTTCCTCAGCCTCTTTGATGAAGTGGGAATGTTCTTGCTGTGTTATGTGAATGCTGAGTGGGGAGTATTGACCTGAGAAGGTTGCAGGGGAGTTGGGACGGCCTGCATTGGGGAAAGGAACCTACCTGAGCATGTAACCTGAGAACCCGGGGGGGGGGGGGGGTTGAAGGCCAGGTGACACCTCTGCCTGGGACACTGAACAAAGGACACGAAGGCTGGGGGAGGGAGCTGGGGGGAGGCTGAGTGAGAGGCTGGGGGGAGTTTTCAGTTTGAAGCTGGCTGGAAAATGGAGAGGGGCGCCCGACGAGGCTTGGGCTTCCCGACGGGGCTGAGGCCTCCTGGGGGCCCCAGATGCACCTAACTAAAGGGGGTCCTGTTGTCTGTACTGGCAAGACCTGTTTTGGACTGTGTTCCTGTCATCTAAATAAACTTGTTTTACTGGCTGGCTAAGAGTCACATCTGACTGCGAAGTGGGGGTGCAGGACCCTCTGGCTTCCCCAGGACCCCACTGGGGCAGGCTCGCTGTGGGAAGCACATGGAGGGGCATATGCTGAATGCTCCAAGGGAGAGGAGGCTCCCCAAAGTCCTGACTGTCTTTGTGGGGAGCAGTTCCAGAGCAGCACCCGGGGACTCTGTGACAGCCTCTCACTTGGACCCCTCATAGTACAAGCATGCTTTGGTATCTCCCATCTTTAAAAACCTAACCCTGGACCCGCCCTGCCCGCCTCGCTAACTACTGCCCCATCTCCTTCCTTCCTTCCTCCCTCCTGTTTGCCAGAAGCTGGGAATGGGCGACAGCGGATGGATCACTTGATGATTCCCTGTTCTGTTCATTCCCTCTGGGGCACCTGGCATTGGCCACTGTCGGCAGACAGGATACTGGGCTGGATGGACCTTTGGTCTGACCCAGTCTGGCCGTTCTCATGTTCTTCACTCTACGCCCATTGAACATACTGTCTACAATTGCTATCGCTCCAATCCCATCCTAGACCCACTGCAGTCCAGCTTCTGCCTCTTGCATTTCACTGGAACTGCTCGTGCCAAGGTCTCTGATGTCCTCTCCCTAGCCACACTTCAGAGCCCGCACTCCAGCCTCATCCTCCCGGTTAGCGGCTGTTGGCACCATTGAGCATGCTCTTCTTCAAACCCTGTGCTCCCTTGGCTTCCATGACTCCACCCCTCCAAGTTCTCCTCCTGTCTCTTTAGTGGTTACTGCAGCACCTCCAGAGGGTCTTCATCTCCCCTCCCCTTTCTGTGGGGGCTCCATAGGGCTCTGTCCTTGGTCTCCTGCTCTTCTTCCTCTGTACCTTAGCTCTAGGTAATCTCAGCTGCAAAAACAAATGCAGCTACCATTTCTGTGCTGATCACAGATCTACTCCACACCCGTCTCCTTCTGTCCAAACGACAATCTCTCCCTGTCTCTGACCTCTCTTCAGGGATATCTGGCACACAGCTCAAGATCAACATGGCTAAAATAAAGCCCTTAATCTTCTCCTCCAAACTCTCCCTACTCTCTCATTTTTCAATCACTATGGACAAGTCCACTATTCTACCTGAGACTCGGGCCCATAACCTGGGCATCCCCTTTGACTCGGGCCTCTCCCTAGCACCTCACCTCCAGGCTCCGTTTACATCTTGCTGCGGTCTTTTGCATCCTTCCCATCCACACAGATAAAACTCTCCTCCAATCTCTCATCTCCATTGCTGCCCCACCCTGCTCTCTAGCCTCAGCCAATGCAATCGTGCCCTGCTCGTGTCCATTCACAATGTTGCTGCAAACCTGTTGGTTTGACCATGTCACCCCCCCCCCCTTTGCATTTCTTCTCTGGCTCCTCTTCCTCCAGCCCATCAGACACGAGCCATGTGCGTTCACTTCCAGGTCCCTGCGTGGGCAGCCTCCACCCGGCCTGGCTGAAAAGGCGGGATCTGGGCCTGTGCTATACCGGAGCTCAGGCCAGAGGAGCACAGCAGCCCCCATGGCCATGCACCGAGCAGGGAAAGGGAGACTCCCCTCGAGCTCGTTAGGAAGGGCTGACTCCGGCCCGGTCAGTCCATGCTGCCGCCTCCGCGGCCCCGCTGGCATTGCCAGGCACACCCCGGGGCGCTTCCCTACCGCGCCCCGCACGCCGGGGCCGGGGCCGGGGCTGGGCCCCCCCCTCCTTCGCCAGCGCCCCCGGGAAGGCCGGGACAAGGGCCAGGTGGTTGGTGGGCCGGGCCCTGGACCGGGACCGACCTGCCCTGACCCGGGCCCGCCCCCAGCGCCCAGCCGGGCCCCGCCCCCGCCCCCGGGCCCGCCCCCGCCCCGGCCCCGGCCCCGCCAGCGCGGCGGGCGCGGCGCGGGACTCACCCGCGGGGCCCGGCGCGCCCCAGGCCGCGCCGCACAGGAAGCCGTTCAGCGCCGCGCCGGGGCCCTGCCCCGTGGCCGAGTCCAGCGCCGCCAGCGTGTTGTTCAGGTCCAGGTGCAGCACCAGCTTCCGGCGGGCCGGGCGCGGCGCGCCCATGGGCCGGCCGGGCCGGGGCCGGGGCCGGGGCCGGGGCCGCTCCCGCTCTCGGGCTGCCGCGCGCCGTTACCAGGTTACCGCCGCCCGCTTCCGCTTCCGCCCCGGCTACCATAGAGAGCCCGACGCCATTTCCGGCCGCCGCCTAAACTGTCCCCGCTCGTCTGCGTGCAGCGCCCCTGCGGGCCCCTGCCAGCCTCCGTTCACTCGCCTCCCAGATCCCTAGGGGAGGAGCCGCCCTACCCAGCGCCCCGCCCCCAGATCCAGCCCCGCCCCCTCCCTCCAGGCACCGCCCCTCCGCCCTCAGGCTGCCTGGCCCCAGTCCTCCCTCAATCCCAGCCCTGGGCCCCCACCTCCCAGGAGCCACCACTCCCACATTGGCTGCACTGCCGGAGCCCGTTCCCCATCCCGGCTTCCTCCCATCCCTGTTCCCCACACCCTTGCCCCAGCTGCAGCTGCACCCCCAGGGCCGCATTGCCCCCTCGCCCTCCCTCCCCGCCGGGCTGCATTGCCCCACCTCGCCCTCCTCCCCAGGGCCGCATTGCCCCACCTCGCCCTCCCCTCCCAGGGCCGCATTGCCCCACCTCGCCTCCTCCCCAGGGCCGCATTGCCCCCTCGCCCTCCTCCCCAGGGCCGCATTGCCCCACCTCGCCCTCCTCCCCAGGGCCGCATTGCCCCACCTCGCCTCCTCCCCAGGGCCGCATTGCCCCACCTCGCCTCCTCCTCCCAGGGCCGCATTGCCCCCTCGCCCTCCTCCCCAGGGCCGCATTGCCCCACCTCGCCTCCCTCCCAGGGCCGCATTGCCCCACCTCGCCCTCCTCCCCCCAGGGCCGCATTGCCCCCTCGCCCTCCCCTCCCCAGGGCCGCATTGCCCCCTCGCCCTCCTCCCCAGGGCCGCATTGCCCCCTCGCCCTCCTCCCCCCAGGGCTGCATTGCCCCACCTCGCCTCCTCCCCCAGGGCTGCATTGCCCCACCTCGCCCTCCCTCCCCAGGGCTGCATTGCCCCATCTCCCCTCCTCCCACCCCATGGCTGTATTGCCCCATCTCCCCCTCCCCCATGGCTGCATTGCCTATTTAATTTTAAAAACAGCAAAAAATTATCCACCTCCCTTTCCATTTCTTATAAAGAGTCTTGAAGTTGAAATCTCCTCAGCGTGATAGATCTGCTGGCTTTGATCTGCTTAGCTCTTGGAAGTCCAGGGGCTCCGGGCTGCTGGCCCCAGGCTGCCTGGGGTCCCTAGGGACAGCTCTGTCTGCCATTAGGGAATTTTTTCCCCAGAACCCCCTGTAACATTTTGTGAACCCCCAGGGATTCCCGAACCCCAGTTTGGGAGCCACTGCCCCTAGCTGAAGGGCTGTGTAGATCTGTGGGCTCCAGGAATGTGATACAACGGTGCAATTCCGGAGCTCCACGCTCGGTTCCTGCGTTGTGTAGCCCTGAGACCTCAGGAGCAACCAAGACAGCTGCTTGGTGGTGTGGAGGCCACGGGGCCCCTAAGGAAGAAACTGGGTCTGCTGAAGAGAAACCCAAGCCCTTCCCAGCAGGCCTAGGCCACCGGCGAGCTGGCGTGCGGAGCAGCAAGGCAGGTCAGCGCTTTGACCCGCTCCTCGCAGCCCCCAAGGGTGCGTAAGGTGGATGCCGCAGGACAGGCGCACCCTCCATCAGAGCACTCAGCAAACTGTGATCTGAAAACACTGACGCTTTCGTGTGTCAGCCACCCAACAGTCTCCTGCTGCCCTCTCCTGGAGACTCCTCTCCTGCGTGGGGCCAGAGCCAGCCTGCGACCCTGAGTACACCCCGCGGCAGCGAGCCTCCTACCCCCCACACGTCAGAGCCTGAGCCGCAGCCTCCAAGTCCTGCCTGCACGGCATGCAGGGGCGGCTCTAGGATTTCCGCCGCCCCAAGCAGGGCGGCACGCCGCGGGGGGGTGCTCTGCCGGTCGCCGGTCCCGCGGCTCTGGTGGACCTCCCACAGACGTGCCTGCGGATGCTCCACCGGAGCCGTGGGACCAGCGGCCCCTCCACAGGCACGTCTGCGGGAGGTCTACCGGAGCCGCGGTCCCAGCGGCCCCTCCACAGGCATGCCTGCGGGAGGTCCGCCGGAGCCGCCTGCCGCCCTCCCGCTGGGACGCCGCCCCAAGCTCACACTTGGTGCACTGGGGTCTAGAGCCGGCCCTGACGGCACGGTTCAGAGTGGTAGCCCCAGCCCTGCCGATCCGAGTCCCTCAGCCAGGGCTGGGAGCCCGGAGGCGCTGCCACAGGCCGTGTAGCCAAGGGCAGGCTCCACACAGACCCAGAGCCAGCTCTGCGCCCCCCACCCCCATCAGGGCTGAGATGATGCTGAAGCAAGGCTCATTTCCCGGCTCCTCGAAGCTTTGAGCTGGGGCTGTCATTTCTGCCAGAGCAGCTCTGCCCCGCTCTCCGCCCTGCAGCCCTCTGAGGAACCGTTCTCGCTAGGCCCCCTCTCATGGTCCGTCTCTCTCTGAGCATCTCTCACTAATCGGCCTGCATTGAAAGGCGTGAAGGCAGGATCACCCTCCGAAAGCTGGAGCTCCGCGATACCCCTCGCCTCCAAGACCAGGAACGCCAGCCCTGAGACCTGTAAAGACAGCAGCACCCTGTGGAAGATCTGTATAGAAACCAGCACTGACCCCCTCAGGAGCAGGCCCGGATGGTTCCTGGACAGGAGACGCTCTGACTGCGCCGGGAATAGCATGAGTGACGGTGCAAGGGCTGGGCCCCAGGGACATGCTTCATGTATGGCCTGACCTGCCTCCCCCCACAGCCCCTCACAGCCCAGGCCTCCCTGCCCAGCCCTGCTGCAGGCACCTGGGTACATTTCCCTGTGCTGCCTCACCCTGCTTCCCAGGGCCAGCTCCGGCTAGTCATAGAGTCATAGACTCTCAGGGTTGGAAGGGGCCTCAGGAGGTGTCTAGTCCCACCCCCTGCTCAAAGCAGGACCAAACCCAACTAAATCATCCCAGCCAGGGCTTTGTCAAGCCTGACCTTAAAAACCTCTAAGGAAGGAGATTCCACCACCTCCCTAGGGAACCCATTCCACTGCTTCACCACCCTCCTAGTGAAATAGTGTTTCCTAATATCCAACCTAAACCACCCCCACTGCAACTTGAGACCATTACTCCTTGTTCTGTCATCTGCCACCACTGAGAACAGTCTAGATCCATCCTCTTTGGAACCCCTTTCAGGTAGCTGAAAGCAGCTATCAAATCCCCCCTCATTCTTCTCTTCTGCAGGCTAAACAAGCCCAGTTCCCTCAGCCTCTCCTCATAGGTCATGTGCTCCAGCCCCCTAAGCATTTTTCTTGCCCTCCGCTGGACTCTCTCCAATTTTTCCACATCCATCCAGTCACTGCAGCAGAGAGGGGAAGGGGGCTGGGGGCAGAGGGAGGAAGGGAGACAGAGGGGGCTGGGGGCAGCTGGAGGCAGAGGGGGAGGGGGGCTGTGGGCAGAACGAGGAAGGGAGACAGAGGGAGCTGGGGGCAGCTGGAGGCAGAGGGGGAGGGGGGCTGAGGGCAGAAAGAGGAAGGGAGACAGAGGGGGCTGGGGGCTGCTGGAGGCAGAGGGGGAGGGGGGCTGAGGGCAGAAAGAGGAAGGGAGGTGGGGGGCCTGGGGGCAGAGACAGCATCAGTTAACCCAAATGGTAACACCTGCAACTCCAGAAGTCCCAAATCAGCAAGGCAGACAGATTTTTTCTCTGCTTCCCTGACTTGGGGGATCTGCCAATACCCCTGGGTTAAATCCAGGGTGCTCGAAACCTTTGCTGTGCTGAAACTGTCAAGCCTGTCATCCATGCTGGGCCTGGGGGATGCACCGTGACAGCACTATGTTTTCTGTAATGGACACAAAGCCTCATCGTCCCATCTGTTCTGGGGACCATGAGGATCGGAGAAGCCCAAGGACTATTAGACCCACTAATTCTCCCCAATTCCACCACGCTCCCGCAGTCTGGGAGGGAGGGATAGCTCAGTGGTTTGAGCATTGGCCTGCTAAACCCAGGCTTGTGAGTTCAATCCTTGAGGAGGCTGCTTAGGGATCTGGGGCAAAAAAATGGGTCCTGCTAGTGAAGGCAGGGGGCTGGACTCAATGACCTTTCAAGGTCCCTTCCAGTTCTAGGAGATTGGTATATCTCCAATTATTACATTACACTCAGCCAGCAGGCTCTGCTGGGATACACTGCGGCCCTTCAGCGCTGACCTCATGGACCAATGCGTCAGTCAGACCCAGCTTGCTGAAAGAGAGCTGCTGGTGACGTTGCAATGCAGCCTGAATTGCATTAACCCTTTGCTCGTTAGTGTGGTATCGCCAGGCCATGGGGTCACCAGCACAAGGAGGGACTGACTTCCAGCCCTGCGCAGCATCTTCATGGTGGCCTGGGGACTGGGATCGGCCTTTAACCGCACTCTGTGCACTTCGGGACGCAGCCGTGCTGTGGTAGGGTCCATAACCCTTTCTGCAGTCCCAGAAGGCCCGTCCCATGGACTCTGCATTCTGTGCTTGTTCCCAGGGCGGAGAACCCACACCAGGGCTCCCTGGGAATGGCGCTTCGCAGGCGTTTCGCTCACACCAATCTTTCTGTGCCGCCTGGCTCTCTGGGAGTTGCCCTAAAGCACTTCACACATTCAGCCACTGATTCCCCTTCTGCTTCAGGGCCGTTCTCCCAGGAGTCGTTAATAAGATCCAGAGGACTCTGCTGTGATATTATCTGGTTAAAATATGCCCATATGGATCATTGTTGCAACCACTGTTATATATTTGCAACAAATTTTGTACAAAATGTGGCATGTAAGAGGTCTATGGAAAGGTTATGATTACGCTATCTGTATCATTTTTGTATTTCAAGTTATGAATATTGGCTCCAAACCTGGATTTCAAATGTTTGCTGCTGGGGTAACGCCCACAAGGGAGCACCCAGCACATCTTGGGAGGCACTATTCAAATTAAGTGGCTCATCAAGAAACACTTAACTGACAATGGACCATGGGAGATGCCCATCTACACTGAATGGACTGTCTTGCAAGTGCTGTTTGGGGTATAGTTAATGGCTTCTACTGTGTCCAAATCTTCATGCGTGGACATGCGACCTGCCCATACGACTGCAAACACTATCTTGTCAGTTGTAATTTTCCACTAGCCGTGCTGAGGGCTTTGTTTGAAACAATGGGTTTCCCTCCAGATGGCAGAAGATATAAAAGGCTCTGGAAACCCCTCCATTTTGCCTCTTTTCTGCTCCAACCTCTGGACTATGAACTTATATTAACGGAAGCATTCTAACCAAGGAACTGAGAACCTTCCAATGATTTGGAAGCAGTCAGAGATTTGACTTAGGTCAGCAGTTTATTCCCTCATTGCTACAAGCCTGAACCAAGAACTTTGCAATTATTATGTGTTTGATCCCTTTAACCAATTTTAACTCTCTTATTTCTTTCTATGAATAAACCTTTAGATTTTAGCTAGTAAAGGCTTGGCACCAGCATGATTTTTGGGTAAGGTTTGAGTTATATATTGACGTGGGTGCGTGGCTGGTCCTTTGGGCTCAGGCAAAGCGTTTAGTTGAAGAGATTGCTTGTACAGACCCACTCAGCTCTGAATCCAGTGTGTTCGGTGGTAAGACAAGGACTGGGATGCCTGGGGAAACTGCTTTTCTGCCTTCTTGTTAGCCAGTGTGGTGAAACAGACGTTTCCATTTGTGTCTGGTTTGGTCTATCCTGGGGGGACTGACCACCATGCTTGGGGTGTATCTGCCCTATTTCTCAGCAGTGTGTGTCTGGGGAAGATGAGGCAGATTGCAATTGTTTTACTCCACACACAGACTCCTAGAACAGGAAGGGACCTCAAGAGGTGTCTAGTCCAGTCCCCTGCACTGAAGAAAGGGCTAAGAATGACCTAGACCAGGCCTGCACACCATGCGGCCCGCGTGGGCTCTTTGTGCGACCCGCGGGGGGTGAGGAGGCAAGCGGCGGGTGAGGGAGGGGGGCTGAAGAGGCGAGATGGCAGCGGTGGGGGGGGAGGAGGCAAGCCAGGGAGGGTGGGGACTGAGGAGGCGAGCGGGGCAGTGGCGGGAGGGCAAGTGAGCTGGCGGCGGGAAGGGAGGGCTGAGGAGGTGAGCGGGCGGGCGGGCAGTGGCGGGGCTGAGGAGGCGATCCGGAGGGGTGGGGGCTGAGGAGGTGGGTGAGCAGGCAGTGGGGGCAGGTGAGGCGGGAAGGGGGCTGAGGAGGGGCGGGCGGGCAGTGGCGGGGCTGAGGAGGCGATCCGGAGGGGTGGGGGCTGAGGAGGTGAGTGAGCAGGCAGTGGGGCAGGTGAGGCGGGAAGGGGGCTGAGGAGGCGGGCGGGCAGTGGCGGGGCTGAGGAGGCGGGGCTGAGGAGGTGAGTGAGCAGGCAGTGGGGGCAGGTGAGGCGGGAAGGGGGCTGAGGAGGCAGTGGCGGGGCTGAGGAGGCGATCCGGGGCTGAGGAGGTGAGTGAGCAGGTAGTGGGGCAGGTGAGGCGGGAAGGGGGCTGAGGAGGGGCGGGCGGGCAGTGGCGGGGCTGAGGAGGCGATGGGGCTGAGGAGGTGAGTGAGCAGGTAGTGGGGCAGGTGAGGCGGGGAAGGGGGCTGAGGAGGGGCGGGCGGGCAGTGGCGGGGGCTGAGGAGGCGATCCGGAGGGGGTGGGGGGCTGAGGAGGTGAGTGAGCAGGTAGGGGGGGGGGGCAGGTGAGGCGGGGACGGGGGGGCGGAGGAGGGGGCGGGCGGGCAGTGGTGGGGGCTGAGGAGGCGAGCGAGGAGTCAATGGCTGACCTGTTCTACTGATCCGGTCTGGCTCCCATCCCCTCTCCAAGGGGTGCAGCTGTCTGGAGGTGCTGCCTTCCATGCCTTCCTCAGTCCCACCTCAGTCATTCAACAGGGCAATTGATTACAAAGGAGGGCGGGGGGGGGGGATTTTATTCTACTTCTAGTAAAAAGACATTTTTCTTTTACCTTAATTATACTACCTTAGGGTCCCGCTATAACATATTACCAAGGTTCAATACCGCTGTTACGGTGGGGCAGCGCTGGGGAAGGAGGGTTTGTTTCCGTGGGGTGGGTGGTGCTGGGGGGAGAGTATTTCAGGGGGGCTTGGCGGCGCTGGGTGGGGGTCAGCCCTCAGCTGTTTTCTTTGGAGTAATATGGCCCTCGCCGCTTTACGAGTTGTGCAGGCCTGACCTAGACCATCCTGGATGTTCTCCATAACTCACAAAGTAGCTGGTACACGAAGGCTGACCCCTAATCTGATGGGATTTCTTTTGGGAAGCCCAGCTGCTGATTATGGAGAACAATGAATCTGCAATTGTTCTGGCCTCCACAGGTTCAGTGGTTTGAGTATTGGCCTGCTAAACCCAGGGTTGTGATTTGATAAAGCTGTGACGGGATCCCCGGGGTGCAGCCTGGGACTGTCCACTGTGCCCTCCTGAACCCTCTCCAGCCTGGGCTGTCTCTCACAATGCCTTGCTAGTGACAAGCAGCGAGACCCTCCAGGTGCTGTTATCACTCAGCACCACAGCATGTGGAGCCCCCCACCCAGCTAGATCGCACGAATGCTCCCAGAGCCACTCATGAATCACACAGAGAAAGGCACCAGAGCCAAATCCCCCCAGCTCCCAACACTGTACCCCAAGAATACACCATCTTGCACTGCTCAAGATGAGCAGTTCCAATTTATTAATTGGTTCACCACTTCATCAATGGAAAATGGACAGACACCAGCCTTTGCAAAACCTGAGCAGATTTACCAAACTTCAGGCAAACTCACTGGTAAAGATAAACAGTCAAATTTATTGGCTACAAAAGACAGCTTTTAAGTGATTATAAGTGATAGGCAAAAAGTCAGTTAGTTACCAAACTAAAATATCAGCCCACAGTCTAAACTCTCACCCCTGTTAGATGAGGCAACATCTAGATGAAGCAGTTTTTCTCACCCCACTGGACCTTACAGTCCTTAATATACAGGTTTGTCCCTTAAACCTGGGCCAGCCTTCTTTGTTGGAGTCTTCAGTCATCCGAGCGTCTTGGTTGCTTGCAGCATAGGTGGGGGCAGGAGACAGGCCAAGCCTGGGGCCCCTGTGCTCTGTTTTATACCCTCAGTCCCATGTGCTTGGAGAACACAAGTCCAGGCATGTCTGGGGGCATTGCTGAGTCTCCTGGCCAGGTTGAGCAATTCCCCTGCTGTGGCCTCACGCGGGTGAGTCATTGCATTGTAGCTCCCTTGCTGGACAATGGCTGGTGGTCTGTTCAGCACCCTCCCAAGCGTTGCTTCCCTCCCATGTCATTGTTTCTGGAGAGCCAGGATTGGGGCACCTCCCAAACCCACAGCATATTTTCGTGAATTCTTATCATTTCATATGCATTGATGATGCAATCTCTGGATAGAAAAGTGACTTTCAGCAGATCATAACCTTGCCCCTGATACCTCACAGGCCTGCTTTATATGCAAGGTCACAGTGATATGGAAATGAGGGATATGGGGGTTACAGGGCACTCCCACAAGGTACAGAATGTCACAACTGCTTCCAGAGATCTGGTGGCAAAACGCACCTCCACCAATATAGATCTTTTCCCTTTTCAGGAAGGCCTGGATCATGGCCTGATGATAGCCCTGGCAACCCAAGAAACATGTCACTGATCCCTGGAAATGGCCATATGGGGCCTCAGAGAGACCTGCACTGATTTTGTGCTTTTGCCACATGTCCCAAGGAAGTTGGGCAGCGTTCCTGCACTTTGGGCTGGATGTTTGGCCAAGACCGGATTTCCTTGTCTCTCCTGTGCTCTCTGCATTCCCAGGGGGCAGCAGACGGGCAGTCGTGGCCGACAGAAGCTACACACGAGGCTTTGAGGACACTATTAGTTGTCTGTTGGGTTCCCCTGGACACCTGTTTTTCCCAACCAGGACGTCCCTGTTCATTCTGCCCCCTTCGATACAGGGCCTCCCCCTATTGTCTCTCTCTGGGTCTCACTAAGGATGTCCTCAGTCCTTTACATTGTCCAAGGAGGCAGCTGCACTTTGCTCGCCTGCAAACTCCACCTGACTTCTGCCCACCGAGAGCCCCTCATGTAAAGGGACTGCTGCCTCGTCCCGCTCCCTGGGGCATATCAGACTCTCCGGTACTGAGGGTGCCGAGATCTCCCCTCACCCTCTCCAGGGTTTATTCTGGGGACATTCTGTGCTATTTCCAGCCCGAGGTACTGATCTCAGATCATTCCCCAGCAACACGGCTGCAGAGACGTTAGTGGGAACTCCCGCCTTCAAAGGCCCTTTTCACCCTTCCCACTCTAGCTCTGAGTGAGCTGAAGCACCGTGGTACCTCCCGATAGCCCACCATGGGGTGCCGGGGTCACAGTGCCCCAAGGGGTTGTGCTCATGTTTGTCACATGCCAGACCCGTATGTGTTCCTGCGTCTTATCCTGCAGCCTAGCCGAGACGGGTCCCCCGCTGGCGTAGGGTCTGCTTGTTGCTCTAGGAAGTGTTGTAGAGCTCTGGAGAGCTGGTAATTATGCTAATTTTATATTTTTTCTAAGCAGCTCGCCATATGCACAGGGACTTGGAGTTACATGGTGTCCCGGGGTTCACTCACCAGACCGGCTCCCCCTGCCGGTTATCTCAGGGGATTAGCTCGGCTAGCCGGTGTGCCCTGTCCTGGTGGTACCTCGCCATCGTTGTCTCCACCTGCAGACCCGCCTCAGTCCAAGTACTGCAGCATCCTCGGCCCTGCGGCTGTGTCACTGTCCATGTTCCCCCTTCCGGGGGGCGCAGCATCGCACCTCTAGTCCAGCCCCTTCCCCAGTGGCGAGCGGGAGGGACTCTACCAGCCCAGGGAGCCTGTGGGGCGCAGCCTCGTGCTCACCTCTTTTTCCTCTGTCTCTGCTACTTCACCTTCTTCCATAGGCGCCGACTTCTGCTGGCGCCGGTGGGTGCTCGACCCCCATCTCCCCCTGGCCCCACCCCCCCCTTCCCCAAATCCCCACCCTGGCCCTGCCTCTTCCCCACCTCCTCCCCTAAGTGTGCTGTGTGCCCGCTCCTCCCAGAGCTTGTTATGCCATGAAGCAGCTGCCTTGCGGCGGCAGGCGCTGGGAGGTAGGCGGAGAAGCAGGGACGTGGCGCGCTCAGGGGAGGAGGTGGAGCCCCGGAGCTCCCACCGAGTCAGCACCCATGGCTTCTTCACCCTCTTGTCAGGGCCTCGAGCCTGCAAATCCCAGCAGCCATCCAGGAGCTCCCCCGGTCCCTGCTTGCAGCTGCTCTGTCTAAGGTACTGCCCTCTTGCACCCTGCTAGGACCCCCATCTTCTCTGCTTGGGTCCCCTGCAGCAGCTGGGCCTGCTCTGCCCTGTCCCTGCAGCTCCCTTTTATGTGAGCCTACTGGGTCCTGACTGGCTGCTCTGTTCAGCCTCTCTCCGATTGGCTGCTCCTTGCACAGCCTCCCTAGGCTGCTTTCAACCCTTTGCTTTCCAGTGTGGGGTGAACCCCCCATCACACATGGTTATACAGGAACCGTTATTGCATAAGGGAGGCGGAGTTTGGGGGAGTTCAGAACTGACTATTCAGTTGGACAGTGGAACTAAAATTGATGCAGAAACTTGTTTTGGAAGGTGAAATAAACCGAAGAGAGACGCGGAAGTTTCCACCAGCAGGACTAGAACTTGTGACAGAGGAGAGACCCAAAAGCTCGACTGAGATTTGAGACTGACAGCGATGAACTTGTGGAGATGCCAATAACGCAAGTGTTGAGGCTGGATGCTCCAGCTTGTTACTAGGGAGGCTGGGGAGATGTTGCATTTACAGGGGGGGTGTAGGGGGAATGTCAGAAGTCGTTTACCTGGGCCCTGCCCCTTCCTGCGCTGTGCTGCTGTGGGAAGGAAAGGGGGCAGCGCTGGCAGCAGCAGCACAGTGCCGCCTGCTCCGGAAGGACCGAGCCGCAGGGAGGCTGGGGTACGATGGGCTTTTTGGTCTAAGCTGAATAAGACTCCAGATGTAAAGTGTCCCTGTACGGGAGTGTAACGTGAGCATCTGCCAGGTGTTCTCCAGGGAGCAGGTGGAGAGATCCCCAGGGCTCTGTAGGATGTGCAGGAGTGAGAGATGTGGAGGGTTTCAACGGTCGTTTGGTCTCCCTGGGAATCCCTCAGCCTGGAGCCAGGATGCCCTCTTGTGGGCATGGCTGCAGCAGGGCATCCAGCGACTAGCTGCGCCAGCCCTCGTGTCCCGGGGAGGGTGAGATCCCAGACCAGGCAGTCACCGTTAGGGCTCGGACGTGAGGAGTTGCTCTGCCCAGTTGTAGAAATGCTGGGGACAAGGCCTCTCTGCCCGAGAGCATGGCGAATCCTGGGTGCACTCAGCTCCCCTCGGCGCTTTGCGTTTGCAGGCGTCTCGCACTGCTCCTAGAACAGCGCCGGGGGCAGTCTGGGAGCAGTGCCCACCCCAAATCAACAGAGCAAGAGCAGGAGCCGCTGCGAGCACTGAACAGTGCCCGGCAGGGGCCATGTGACCCAAGCTGGGGAGGGAAGGTGCCAGGGGCTGCCCCGTGGAGGGGCACAGGGGCTGCCAGTGGAGGTGGCAAAGGGGAGCAGGAGGGAGCCCATCCCAGCTTAGCTGATGGTGCTGGCGTGGCCAGGGTCGGCTGTGGCATAAGCCCTGCCTCTGTGGGCTGCCCGAAGGACAGTCAGGTTCCGCAGCCTGGCAACTGGTCAACGTTCCCTTGCTCTGAGAAGGCTCCTGCGGGAGCATGTCTCCCGGCAGGGGCCCAAGGGGGAGGCTGGATTCCCTGCAGGGAGCCGCAGAGAGAGACAGGGATCGCTGGTGCCAACAGGCAGTCTCAGAGCCTGGGAGGCCATGGGCCTGCCCCGCTGGAAGGGTGGGGTCCCTGGGGCCGGCCCATGAACGGGGTCACTCCCCCAGAGACAGGCTGGAATGTAGCCCAGACTCTGCCAGAGGATCTTTGCCCTTAGGAGGGTGCAGACACTGTTAGGAATCCAAAGAGAACGAGGAGTCCTTGTGGCACCTTAGCGACTAGCACATTTATTTGGGCATAAGATACATGTGTTAGTCTCTGAGGTGCCACAAGGACTCCTGATACAGACGAACCCGGCTGCCCCTCTGGAACCTGTTAGGCACCCAGGAGTCAGCACTCAGATCCTTTGTGCTGACTGTGGCCTCTCTTCTCTGCTGGCTTTGATGGTGGAGATGGAGAGCCTGGAGCCTGCTGTGGGTGAGTGTTAGGGTTCCGTAGTGCATTGGTGTCATGGAGTGTGGGGGAGTCAGGGCCTGGCACCCCCCACTTCCTGTGATTCCCCGGGGCTCTCAGCCAGCCAGTAACACAGCAGGGTTATTAGCCGACAGGACACAGTCCCAGGCAGGGCTTGTAGGTACAGCCAGGACCCCTCAGCCAGGTCCAGCTGGGGGGGCAAGGAACTTAGACCCCAGACTTGGGGTTCCCGGCGTCTTCCCAGCCAGCCCCAAACTGAAACCAAAAACCCCTCCAGCCGACTGTCTCCCTTTGTCCAGTTTCCTGGGCAAAGGTGTCGACTCGCCTCCCCCCGGGCCTGGCTCAGGTTACAGGCTCAGCTACCGTCCTTCACCTAAAGTCACCCCCTGCTCCCCCATCCCCCATGCAGACAGACCCAGTAAAACTAAACGACATTCCCAGGTCAGTCCACCCCGCTCCCCACTGCATCACAACTGGCATTGCCAATCTGCCTGGGAGGTGAGACTGGCCAATAATTTCCGTGGTTCCTCCAGTGCTCCTGATGGGCCAAGGGCAGCGTGGCTGCTAGCCGGGCTCGGAACTCTGGACACTTGAAGCTGTTAGTGGTACTGGAGCCTGTGTTACCACCTCAGCTGGAGAGGAGGAAGATCCAGAATGCACCACGCCACTCGCTGGCAACCCCGAGCATGCAGAGGCTGCCTGGGCTGTATTCAGCATCTGAAGCTGGATGACTTTGCTGCACCAAGCAGATGATGTGGCAGCAGTAGCAGTTTCAGCAGCTGGGGCGGACGTGGGATGAGGACGAGGAAGAAGAGGAGGACTCCCAGCCACTGACAAAAGAGCAGCTCCGGGAGCAGCGCCATTTCTGAGCTCGGAAACCTGGAGTTGACTGGTGGGAAAGAATCACTCTGCAGACCTGCGATGCCCTACAGTGGCACGAGAATTTCAGGCTGGCAAAGGCAATCTTTCTGGAGCTCTGTGCCAAGCTAGCCCCGGCGCTGCTGCAGCAGTGTGCCAACACGCACTGCCTCAGAGCCGCAGAGAAGAGATTCACATTGGCCATCTGGGAGTTGGCACCCCAGAGTGCTACCAGTTGTAACGATGCTGCCTTTGGTTGGACACTTCTGAGAGTATCAATTTAGGGCAAATTGCTCAGAGCAGGGCAGTCACAGCCCCAGGTGGGTGGTTCTCCACCTCTAAGGCACCAAACCAGCCACACAGAGAGGACTCCGGCCTCACCCCACTGGCTAACCACAAGTCACACAAGCAATTCCCTCAGACACTCCAGTCTCCCAGTATCACCACCAGTGCACTCGTTATGGGGACGACTGGTTATGAAAACCAACACCCCAATAAAAGAAAAAGGTTCTCCCGATCCCAAAAGACCAAGCCCCAGACCCAGGTCAATATACAAATCAGATCTTACCCACAAATCACGCTGGTGCCAATCCTTTAGAATCTAAAGGTTTATTCATAAAAAGAAAGAAATATAGATAAGAGCTAGAATTGGTTAAATGGAATCAATTACATACAGCAGGGGTAGGCAACTTATGGCATGCGGGCCGAAGGCGGCACACAAGCTGATTTTCAGTGGCACTCACACTGCCTGGGTCCTGGCCACCGGTCCGGGGGGCTCTACATTTTCATTTAATTTTAAATGAAGCTTCTTAAACATTTAAAAAGCTTATTTACTTTACATACAACAATAGTTTAGTTATATATTATAGACTTATAGAAAGAGACCTTCTAAAAACGTTAAAATGTATTACTGGCCCGCGAAACCTTAAATTAGAGTGAATAAATGAAGACTCGGCACACCACTTCTGAAAGGGTGCTGACCCCTGACATACAGTAATGGCAAAGTTCTTGGTTCAGGCTTGTAGCAGTGATGGAGTAAACTGCAGGTTTAAATCAAGTCTCTGGAACATCCCCCGCTGGGATGGGTCATTCAGTCCTTTGTTCAGAACTTCAGTTTGTAGCAAAGTTCCTCCAGAGGTTGGAAGCAGGATTGAAGACAAAGTGGAGGGGTTTCCAGGGGCCTTTTATATTCTCTGCCCTGTGGAAGGACACCCCTTTGTTCTTACTGTGGAACATCACAGCAGCAAGATGGAGTTTGGAGTCACATGGGCAAGTCACATGTTCGTGCATGACTCAGTTTGCAGGTGGCAGCCATGGCTCACATGCTACCTTGAACGTTCCCAGGAAGACTTCTCATGTGGATTGGAGTCTCCCAAGGTCCATTGTCAGTTAAATGTTTCTTGACTGGGCACGTAGTGAGAATAGTCCTGTCTCAAGAAGCTGACCAAATGCTTCACTGAGGCCACTTAGAATTAAAACACAGTGAGATACAAGTATGTAGCCAATTGTGATGGAGCAGGGAGCAGGGTGGATTTGACCTGGGAATGTGGCCGGGGAGTTACATTGGGGATGAGAAGGAAGCTCCCTGAGCTGTAACCGGAGCCAGGAGCGGGGTGGGGAGAAGTGACACCTTCGAGAGACTGAACAAAGGAGAGGAGGAGCAGAGGGGAGGGGGGAGAAAGCTGCTGGAGGGATATTTTAGGGTCAGTTTTGGGCTGGGTGGTGCAATGCAGGGAACCCCAAGCTGGGGTCTAAGCTCCCTAAACCCCCCAGAAGGACTTGATTGAGGGGTTCTGGTTGTACCTACACGCTGTGGGACCGTGTTCCTGTCGGCTAATAAACCTTCTGTTTTACTGGCTGGCTGAGAGTCCCAGGGAATCTCAGGGAGTGGGGTGCAGGGCCCTGACTCCCCCACACTCCATTACACCAATATTCATAACTTCGACTACAAAAATAAGACACAAATACAGACAGCATAATCATAACCAGCAAATCATAACCTTTTTATAGACACCTCACACAAAAACCTTTGTACAAGATTTGGTGCAACTATATAACAGTGATTGCATCAATGATCTACACAGTCACAGTTTATGTCACTAATGTCACACCAGTCCATAGCCAATCAACTGGGCATGGAGAGATCAATGGTTGGGGCTATTATACAGGTGTGTGATGCCATGGAAAAAGTACAGTCGCACTGGGCTGTGAAGGTACAGTCGCACTGGGTTACGAAACTTGGTAATGCTCAGGAGATCATTAATGGGTTTGCCCACATGGGGGTCCCAAACTGTATTGGGGCAGTTCATAGAATCATAGAAGCTCAGGCTTGGAAGGGACCTCAGGAGGTTCTAGTCCAACCCCCTGCTCAAAGCAGGACCAGACCCAACTAAATCATCCCAGCCAGGGCTTTGTCAAGCCGGGCCTTAAAAACCTCTAAGGAAGGAGATTCCACCACCTCCCTAGGGAACCCATTCCAGTGCTTCACCACCCTCCTAGGGAAATAGTGTTTCCTAATATCCAACCTAAACCTCCCCCACTGCAACTTGAGACCATTGCTCCTTGTTCTGTCATCTGCCACCACTGAGAACAGTCTAGATCCATCCTCTTTGGAACCCCCTTTCAGGTAGTGGAAAGCAGCTATCAAATCCCCCCTCAGAGTTGATGGGACCGGTGTCCCTATCCGTTACCCACCACCATCACCCAGGTACAGACCTTATCAACAGCAAGAAGTATTTCTCCAGGGTGCCTCCAGGGCTGGCTGATAGCTGCGGGAGGTTTACAGCCATGACTGCCAGGTGGTCGGGAAGGGACTCTGCAGAACGCCGTTCTCTTTAGATTGATGAAGAAAGGACTGTTTGGCTCCAGGACATTAATGGAGTGGAGGTTGGGCTGGTGATTCTGGGAGTCCCAGTTTATCCTCTGATACCCTGGCTAATGAAGCCATTCACAGCCTGCTCGGACAGAAGGAAGGACCGTTTTAACTATCCCCTGAGCAGTTGCAGAATGGTGGTTGAGTGTGCACGCGGCCATTTGAAAGGCAGCTGGCACGGTTTATGGAGCAGATTGGAAGCGGCGGGGAAAGAAATGTTCCGATCATTAGAAGTGTGTGTTGTATTTTGAACAATATTTGTGTGAACATGGGGGAAGCCTGAGCGCAGGATGGGAGGCTGAGGTGCAGAGACTTGCTCTGAGGTTCGAGCCGCTAGCAAGGCATCGGCTGGAGAACACGAGCGCTGGTGGAATGCTCTTGGACACCTACGGAACATAGTTTGGGTCTCGTGCCAGAACATGTTAGCTCATGGGGGGTGGGTGTTAGGATGCAGCCCTCACGCAAGCACCGGGGTATCATGGAGGGAGGGGTGACGGTTAACATCCACTGTGTGCTTTTGTCAGTGTCTAGGAATTATTTCAGCTTTATGGCCAGACTTTTCTGTGTTCCGTGGAGCCCTGGCTCAGAATGGACGGACTGTGAATGGTTTTACTAGGGGAGAACAATAAAAAATAATAATAAAATTTTAATGAAACCAATGGAAAAAATAAAGTCTTTGTATTTGGAAATACATTTAACTGACTGCACCTCTGAAGTGACCAGTTACACACAAACCTTTAACTACTGCAACCAGGCAAACAAAGCTCAAAGCGCAACCATAAGAACATTTCAAATACCACAATTTGGGTAGGTATCAGAGGGGAGCCGTGTTAGTCTGGGTCTGTAAAAGCAGCAAAGAATCCTGTGGCACCTTATAGACTAACAGACGTTTTGGAGCATGAGCTTTCATGGGTGAATACCCACTTCCTCGGATGCATGTAGTGGAAATTTCCAGGGGCAGGTAAATATATGCAAGCAAGAAGCAAGCTAGAGATAACGAGGTTAGGTCAATCAGGGAGGATGAGGCCCTCTTCTAGCAGTTGAGGTGTGAAAACCAAGGGAGGAGAAACTGGTAATTGACAAGCCATTCACAGTCTTTGTTTAATCCTGAGCTGGGGCAGTTTCTCTTTGAAGTCTGGTCCTGAAGTTTTTTTGCTGGAGGATGGCCACCTTAAGATCTGCTATGGTGTGGCCAGGGAGGTTGAAGTGTTCTCCTACAGGTTTTTGTATATTGCCATTCCTGATATCTGATTTGTGTCCATTTATCCTTTTCCTTAGAGACTGTCCAGTTTGGCCAATGTACATAGCAGAGGGGCATTGCTGGCATATGATGGCATATATTACATTGGTGGACGTGCAGGTGAATGAACCGGTGATGGTGTGGCTGATCTGGTTAGGTCCTGTGATGGTGTTACTGGTGTAGATATGTGGGCAGAGTTGGCATCGAGGTTTGTTGCATGGGTTGGTTCCTGAGCTAGAGTTACTATGGTGCGGTGTGCAGTTGCTGGTGAGAATATGCTTCAGGTTGGCAGGTTGTCTGTGGGCGAGGACTGGCCTGCCACCCAAGGCCTGTGAAAGTGTGGGATCATTGTCCAGGATGGGTTGTAGATCCCTGATGATGCGTTGGAGGGGTTTGAGCTGGGGACTATATGTGATGGCCAGTGGAGTCCTGTTGGTTTCTTTCTTGGGTTTGTCTTGCAGTAGGAGGCTTCTGGGTACACATCTGGCTCTGTTGATCTGTCTCCTTATTTCCTCGTGTGGGTACTGTAGTCTTGAGAATGCTTGGTGGAGATTTTGTAGGTGCTGGTCTCTGTCTGTGGGGTTAGAGCAGATGCGGTTGGACCTCAGTGCTTGGCTGTAGACAATGGATCGTGTGGTGTGCCCGGGATGGAAGCTGGAGGCGTGAAGGTAGGCAGAGCGGAGTCAAAGGCAAGTTGACTCCTGGCCTCTGGCTCTTCTTGCCAATGGGGTGTGGGACTGAGTCCCTTGGCTCAGGGGCGTCGCAGGGCTACGGAGCTGCACTGCCAGGTGCAAGGGTTCTCAGCTGGTGGTGGGATCTGAGAGGTGAATGGGAGCTGCTGGGAGCAACGCAGTGGGGATACAGACGTTAGAAGTTGCTGCTCGTCCCAGTAGCCGGCATTGTCCAGGGGCTGAAGGACAGGACAAGTCCCACATTCCGGGACGGCAGGGCCCGCTGGCCTAGCAGGATTCTGTTTTGCAGGAGGGTGTTCTGGTTCAGATAGCACCCAAGAGCTGCCTCTGCCTTGTGCCATGCTCTCCTTCACTCTGGTGATGCTGCTCTTGGCACTGCCATGATCCCCTGGAAGAGCTGCGTTTCCTTCTCCCACTGGGTCCTCGTGGACAGTCTCCACCTCTCAGCCAGCCTGGCTTTCTCTGGGACTCTGCCAGGAGTTCTGCAAACATCTCCTCCCAAATCTTGCTTTTTCTCCCCCTCCAGTTGGCCAGCCTGTCAGTGGGAGACGGAGGCCTGGCCTGGATGGTCTGGCACTCGCAGGTGCTGTGGGAGCAGGGAAATAAGCCAATAGTAGCATATTGTTCGTACCCGGACAAGTCAGGACAGCTTTTTTATGGGATCCACCAGGGCAAGAAGAATCCTTAGGGTTCAACTACACAGGTTCTGGGAGTCAGTCTCCCAGCCCGGGTCCCCAGACTTGCACTAGCGGGTGTTGTGCCAGTGCTCGAAATCTAGCCGTGTAGCCGGTGCGTTTGCAGGCAGCCTGGACTGGGGCTGGGGCTTGAGCCCAAGCCGCACGTAAAAGTCTCATCTCCACAGTTATTGTAGGAGCCCTGGCCTGAGCCCTGCTCACCCGGTCTGGGGGCCTGGCTGAGAGGCTTGCTGCCGCGGGTTGTGCAGATGGCCCCTCGTTTTCATTTCTCCCAAAGTGCCAGGAAGGTGAGGCTGCAGCTCTGTAGGCACGGTCAGTCCCTTCTCCTCCCTAGCCTGTCACCGTGTAATTCTCATCCCACGCCGTGCACACAGCCCAGCTCATGCCGCGAGTCCCGCACTCAGCCCAGTAACTAGGGATCCAGCCTTGAGCTGATGACGTTCCTTAGGAATGTGTTGTAAAGGGCACAGTAGGATAGTGGTCATTTCACCCGTGCTGGAGAGAGAGAGATCACCTCCCTTCTCCATCCAGCATGCCCCCGTGGACACACCTAAGGGCTGCGCTAGCTCGGGCTGTAAACCTTCCGATTGCAGAGAACGGAACACCCCTGCCCTGCCCCGAGGCCCCGCCCCGAGGCCCCGCCCCTTCCCCCCGGCCCCCCCCCCCCGTCGCTCACTCTCCCGCACCCTCACTCACTCGCTCGTTTTCACTGGGCTGGGGCAGGGGGTTCGGGTGCGGGAGGGGGTGCGGGCTCTGGGTGGGGCCAGGGATGAGGAGTTTGGGGTGTAGGAGGGAGCTCTGGGCTGGGGCAGGAGGTTGGGGCATGGGAGGGGTTATGGACTCTGGGCTGGGGCCAGAAATGAGGGGTTCAGAGTGCAGGAGGGGGCTCAGGGCTGGGGCAAGGGGTTAGGGTGCAGGAAGGGGTTCAGGGTGCAGGCTCAGACAGCGCTTACCTTAGGCAGCTCCCGGAAGCATCCAACATGGCCCTCTGGCTCCTAGGCGTAGGGCAACCAGGGGGCTCTGCGCACTGCCCGCCTCCGCAGGCGCCACCCCCACAGCTTCCATTGGCCGTGGTTCTCTCTCTCCTGTTCCCGGCCATTGGGAGCTGCGGAGCCAGTGCCTGGGGTGGAGGCAGTGCGCGGAGCCCCCCCATGGCCACGCCTCTGCCTAGCCAGCCGCTTCCAGGAGCCATGTGGAGCCAGCCACTGTGGCCAACTGGACTTTTAGCGGCCTGGCTCTGCTGACCAGAGCCCCTTTCTGACTGGGCATTCTGCTTGAAAACCCTAGTGCCAGCCCAGCCCAGCATCACTCTGGGATCTCAAGTTCAGTGGGATTTGTACCATCCCCACTGTGTTCCAGGACATAGTCCCCAATACTCTAGGTAGGATTGCAAGAGGGTGACTCACCACCAGAGCATCCCTTCTAGTCAGCTGAGGTGTTGCGGGGCCTTTCTGTCAGTAGCCTCCTCCACAATGTCATTTAGGCTTGTGATATTCCATGGAATCAGAGCAATGTTGGGCTGAAGGGATCTCAACAGGTCAAGTCCAGCCCCCACGCTGGGGCAGGGCCACGTAACCCATGACCATCCCTGGCGGGGGGTTGTCCAACCTGTGCTCAAAACCCTCCAGTGACGGGGATCCCACAGCCTCCCCTGGAAGCCTATTGCAGAGCTTAGCTCCCCTGAGAGGGAGAAAGGGTTTCCGAATATCTACCCGAGATCTCCCTGGCTGCAGATTGAGCCCATCACTTCTTGTCCAGCCTTCCATGGACATGGAGAACAATCGATCCTCTTCAGAACAGCCCTTAACAGACGTGAAGACTGTTCTCAGGTCCCCCTCAGTCCTCGTCTCTCCAGGCTAAACAGGCCCTGGTTTTAAAGCTTTCCTCCCAGGGCAGGTTTTCTAAACCTTCCATCATTTGTGCTGCTCTCCCAGGATTGTCTCCAGTTTGTCCACATCTGCCCTACAGTGCGGCCCCCAGACCTGGACACGAACCCCCGCTGAGGCCTCGCCAGTGTCCCACTCTGCTTGGCAATCCCCTCCCATGTCTGACATACAACACTCCTGTTAATACACCCCAGAATGATACTTACCTTTTCCACAAGGGCATCCCATTGTTGACTCATATTCAGTTTGTGATACTCTATAACCCCAGATCCTTCTCAGCAGTACTACCACCTAGCCAGTTATTCCCCATTTTGTAGTTGTGCTTTTGATTTTTCCTTCCTAAGTGAAGTGCTTTGCCCTTCATTGAATTTCATCTTGTTGAATTCAGACCAATTCTCCATTTCCCAAGGTCAGTTTGAATTCTAATCCTGCCCTCTAAAGTGCTTGCAACCCCTCCCAGCTTGGTGTCACCTGCAGATTTTATAAGCGCATCTCCCTCCATTACCCAAGTCATTAATGAAAATATTGACTAGTACTGGACCCAGCCATGATCCCAGGTGGACCCACTAGATACACCCTCCCAGACTGACAGCAAACCACTGGTAACTGGTTGTGCACCCTGTAACAATGCTGGCTTTGGTGGGACACAACTGAGAGTGTCAATTCAGGACAAGTTGCTCAGAGCAGGGCAGTCACAGCCCCAGGCTGGGGGTTCTCCACTTCTAAGGCACCAAACCAGCCAGACAGAGAGGACTTTGGTCTCACCCCACTGGCTAACCACAAGTCACACAAGCAATTCCCTCAGACACTCCAGTTTCCCATATCACCACCAGTGCACTCGTTATGGGGATGAATGAAGACAAGATGGAGATGAGGCAGCTGCCTTTTATAGTCTCTTCCAGATGTAAGGACACCTCTTTGTTCTTACTGTGGAAAATTACAGCAAAATGGAGTCTGGAGTCACATGGGCAAGTCACATGTCCATGTATGACTCAGTTCTTTACAGGTGGCAGCCATGGCTCACATGCTACCTTGCGTTCCCAGGAAGACTTCTCATGTGGATTGGAGTCTCCCAAGCAGGGGCGGCTCTAGAAAGTAGGCTGCCCCAAGCAGCGGGGAGCGCTGCGCCGCCCTTCCCCGGTCCCGCGGCGGGTCCCGTCTTCCCGCGGCTCCGGTGGAGCTGCCGCAGGCATGCGTGCGGCAGCTCCACCGGAGCCGCAGGAAGACGGGACCCGCCGCAGTCCTGCCTGTGGCAGGTCCGCTCGTCCCGGGCTCCGGTGGAGCTGCCGCAGGCATGCCGGCGGGAGCTCCACCGGAGCCGCCTGCCGCCCCCCGGGAAACGGCCGCCCCACGCGCCTGCTTGGCGTGCTGGGGTCTAGAGCCGCCCCTGCTCCCAAGGTCCGTTGTCAGTTAAATGTTTCTTGACTGGGCTCTTAACTTGCAAATTGCTTTCTCAAGAAGCTGACCAATGACTGAGGCTACTTCGGAATCAGAACTCATCAATAGACACACCCAGAGCCAATATTCATAACTTCAACTCTGAAAACGATACTCACACACAGATAGCATCATCATACCCAGCAAACCAGAACCTTCTCATAGACGCCTCACACGATAACCTTTGTACAATCTTTGCTGCAAATATATAACAGTGGTTGCAACAAGGATCTATACAGTTACAGATTATGTCAACAACATCACACACCCACCCACCTTATAGTAATTTCATCCAGACCACATTTCCTTAGTTTGCTTATGAGAATGTCATGGGGGACTGTGTCAAAACCTCACCTGCACATCTACCAATGTGATATATGCCATCATGTGCCAGCAATGCCCCTCTGCCATGTACATTGGCCAAACCGGACAGTCTCTACGCAAAAGAATAAATGGACACAAATCAGATGTCAAGAATTATAACATTCAAAAACCAGTCGGAGATACTTCTACCTCCCTGGTCACTCGATTACAGACCTCAAAGTCGCAATATTACAACAAAAAAACTTCCAAAACAGACTCCAGTGAGGGACTGCTGAATTGGAATTAATTTGCAAACTGGACACCATTAAATTAGGCTTGAATAAAGACTGGAAGTGGATGGGTCATTACACAAAGTAAAACTATTTCCCCATGTTTATTCCCCCCCCACACACACACACTGTTCCTCACAACTTCTTGTCAACTGCTGCAAATGGACCATTTTCATTACCACTACAAAAAGTTGTTTTCTCTCCTGCTGATAATAGCTCACCTTAACTGATCACTCTCCTTATAGTGTGTATGGTAACACCCATAGTTTCATGTTCTCTGTGTATATATCTATCTTACTACTGTATTTTCCACTGCATGCATTCGATGAAGTGGGTTTTAGCCCACGAAAGCTTATGCTCAAATAAATGTGTTAGTCTCTAAGGTGCCACAAGTCTTCCTGTTCTTTTTGCGGATACAGACTAACGCGGCTGCTACTCTGAAACTAAAATCAAGATATATCATTTCTACAGCTTCCCCCCTCCACTAGGCCAGTAACCCTGTCCAAGTTGGTTTGGCATGATTTGTCCTCGATAGATCCATGCTGGCTGTTCCTTATAACCCTATTATCCTCTAGCTGCTTACAAATTGATTGTTTAATAGTTTGTGCCACCAGTATCTTTCCAGATATCAAAGTTAGGCTGACTGGTCTGTAATTCCCCAGGTCCCCTTTGTTCCCCATTTTTAAAGACAGGCAATATGTCTATGTCTACCCTTCTCCAGTCCTCTGGGATCTCTCCCGTCCTCCAGGAGTTCTCAGAGATAATTGCTAAGAGTTCAAGATTGTTCAGCTACTTCCTAAGTACCCTCAGGTGAATTTCATCAGGCCCTGCTGGCACAAATACATCTAACTTCTCTAAATATGCTTTCACCTGTTCTGGCTTGTGTTCCTTCCCTCTTGCTAATATTATTGTGTTGAGTATCTGGTCCCCATTAACCTCCATCTCTTCTTATGACTTGTTCCTGTCTGCCACCAGGCCATCCCGCTCTCTGGCTCCAGCCAGCCTTCGCTCCCTGAGAGAGAGTCAGAAATTTGCTCTCCTTCCCGGTCAGCCCCCACCAGCCTCCCCCCAGCTTGACACCTGCTGCAGTTGTAGAGGGGCAGGTGGATTGCATCCAGGAGCTCTCATTAACCCTTAGCCCCTCTCTTGGGATCATTTGTCAGTCTGGAGAGAGAGATTTTTCTTCACATTGTTCCCCAAATGGGCAAGTTGTGAGCACCCCATTTCATACCGCGTGGGACGTATACGTCGGAGTCCCACGCTAACAGCTGCATTACCACTGCATTTCTGGAGCTTCCGTAAGTGCTTAGCTCCATGATTTCTTACCAGTAGAACTTAACCCCAGCCCAGACCTTCCTGCCACATGTACTTACCAGCATTAGTCCACTTCTTTCTCAGCAGAATACAGTCGCCCTCCCGTAATGCAGGAGCTTCAGTCCTGCGAATGGTCCATGTGTCCGGTTCCCTGCCATGACAGGCTCTGCAGCTGTTGTCAAAAAGTGAAAAGGACAAGACCCCTTGGTCTCTGTCCAACATAGATCCACTGCAGTACCGGGGAGCTCTGGGGTGGCCAGGAGCTGACAATGACAAAGACTCCTGTAATGGGAGCCATATAAACTATACATAGATGACTGGATGGATGGATGGATGGATGGGAAGCAGAGGGATTGAACAGTGAATTGAGGAAAAGTATCTGCCTAGCAATAATGTCACAACATAAAGCTTGAGCCATCATAGGCTCTGTCTACACTAGCACTTTTGTTGGTCGGGGTGTGAAAAAAACAACCCCCCGACCAACCTAAGTTTCACAGACAAAGCGCCGCTGTGGACAGTGTTATGTCAGCAGGAGAGCGTCTCCCGCCGACATAGCTACTGCTGCTTGTTGGGGTGGGTTAATTATGCTGGTGGGAGAGATCTCTCTTTGTCAGCACTCAGTGGCTACGCAGGAGACGTGACAGGGACACGGATGCCGAGGTACAGCAGTGTTGCTGTCAGGTCTGTAGTGCACACAGGGTGACCCTAGAAACAGATGACAGGCAAAGAAAAAAGCTTTATGCCTGGGGTAGTGCAGAGTGGAGCCAAATACAGGAACTCCAAAGAAATGCTCTTCTCTAACCTCACTTCACGGACTGGCATTGTCCATCGGGCGTTCTGCCCCTCACGGCGATGTCTTCTCTTCCTGCATTGCTTTGCTCTGTTTGCTGTATTTAACTGGTTTCAGAGTAGCAGCCGTGTCAGTCTGTATCCGCAAAAAGAACAGGAGATGCATCCGACGAAGTGGGTATTCACCCACAGCTCAGGCTCCAATACGTCTATTAGTCTATAAGGTGCCACAGGACTCTTTGCTGCTTTTACAGATCCAGACTAACACGGCTCCCCTCTGATACAGGAATATTTGTGGCACCTTAGAGACTAACAAATTGATTTGAGCATAAGCTTTTGTGGGCTACAGCCCACTTCATCAGATGCATGGAATGGAACATATAGTAAGAAGATATTTATACATACAGAGAACATGAAAAAGTGGAAGTTGCCATACTAGCTGAAAGAGGCTAATTAATTAAGATGAGCTATTATCAGCTGGAGAAAAAAAACTTTTGTAGTGATAATCAAGATGGCTCATTTTAGACCCTTGACAAGAAGGTGTGAGGATACATAACATGGGGAAATAGATTCAATGTGTGTAATGACCCCACCACTCCCAGTCTCTATTCAAACCCAAGTTAATAGTATCTAGTTTGCATAGTAATTCAAGCTCAGCAGTTTCTCGTTGGAGTCTGTTTTTGAAGCTTTTCTGTTGCAAAATTGCCACTTTTAAGTCTGTTACTGAGTGGCCAGTGAGGTTGAAGTTTTCTCCTACTGGTTTTTTAATGTAATGATTCCTGATGTCAGATTTGTGTCCATTTGTTCTTTTGCGTAGAGACTGTTCGGTTTGGCCAATGTACATGGCACAGGGGCATTGCTGGCACATGATGGCATATATCACGTTGGTAGATGTGCAGGTGAACGAGCCCCTGATGGTGTGGCTGATGTGATTAGGTTTTATGATGGTGTCACTTGAATAGTTATATGGACAGAGTTGGCAACGGGCTTTGTTGCAAGGATAGGTTCCTGGGTTCGTGTTTTTGTTGTGTGGTGTGCGGTTGCTGGTGACTATTTGCTTCAGGTTTGGGGATTGTCTGTAAGCGAGGACTGGTCTATCTCCCAAGATCTGTGAGAGTGAGGGATCATCCTTCAGGATAGGTTGTAGATCTTTGATGATGTGCTGGAGAGGTCTTAGTTGGGGGCTGTAGGTGATGGCTAGTGGCGTTCTGTTACTTTCTTTGTTGGGTCTGTCCTGTAGTAGGTGACTTCTGGGTACTCTTCTGGCTCTGTCAATCTGTTTTTTCACTTCAGCCGGTGGGTATTTTTAGAATGTTTTAAGAATGCTTGATAGAGCTCTTGTAGGTGTTTGTCTCTGTCTGAGGGATTGGAGCAAATGTGGTTGTATCTTAGAGCTTGGCTGTAGACAATGGATTGTGTGGTGTGTCCTGGACGGAAGCTGGAGGCACATAGGTAAGTATCGAGGTCAGTAGGTTTCCAGTATAGGGTGGTGTTTATGTGACCATCGCTTATTAGTACTGTAGTGTCCAGGAAGTGGATCTCTTGTGTGGACTGGTCCAGGCTGATGGTTGATGGTGGGATGGAAATTGTTGAAATTATGGTGGAATTCCTCAAGGGCTTCTTTTCCATGGGTCCAAATTATGAAGATGTCATCAATGTAGCGCAAGTAGAGAAGTGATGTCAGTCAGGAGAAGTTGGGGTTTATCAGGGATGTCGGTGGGGTGTCACTGAGACGTGGAAAGGATACATTGGGAAGTGGAGATCAGGCAGTGAGAGGGTGCGAGGAGGATTGATGAATGAAGGACTGTCATCGAGTGCCAGGGGATGTGAAGTGGATTATTCATGGGACGCTGGTAGTGCAGGGAGTCAAGGATGACATCGGGGGACTCTGTGGATGCCATTGGGGAGGATCTCAGGCTTGCAGAGAGCATCACTGGGGAGGTGTTGGATTCACTGACGGAGGAGGTCAGTGAAGGGATGTGGGGGTCACTGAGGGAAAGGGTTCATCATAAAGGTAATGGGGGCTTTATGTGGGGGCCAGAGAGGTGTTAAAGAAGCCATGAGATGGTTGGTGAAGGAGCTGGGGGACGTTAATGGTCTCTCCAAGAGAATGTTGGGGGGGGGGCTTGGGAAATGTTTGGGGCTGGTGGGGGTGGATGAGTATTTGCTAAGGGATTTTAGGGAGCGTTGAGGAGCCAAGTGGAAGGTATCTGGGGGACCTGGTAGGGGGAGTCTCTGAGGGCTGGTGAGGAGTCTAGGGGGACTCCTGGGAGTGTCAGTGGAGGTCAAGAGGAGCCTGTTAGGAAACTCCCTGGGAATCATGGCAGAGTGGGAGCTGATGAGGGTTCAGTGCGGGGGTGCTGGGTCAATGGAGAATTAGGGGCCCTATTGTGGGGTCACTGGCAGGGTTATGAGGGCCTATTGAGGTGTCAGCGAGGAACCTGGGGAGAGTGCTGGCAAGTCTGGGGAGGGTCAGAAGGATTCATGGGGGGCAGGGGGTGGGGTCACTGAGGGGAGGGGGAATGTGGTGAGAGGTTCTGGAGGGTCATGGGGTGAAGTGGTCTGGGGGTGTCAGTGGGGGTGGGGATCAAAGGGTTCATGGCTAGAGGAGTCTGGCAGGGTCAGTGAGAGGTCAGGGGTGTTCATTGGGGTAGGGAGTCATGGAGTGAGGGGATCAACTGGGGTTAGGAGGGGAGGTTGGGGGCCAGGGGGTCAGTGGGAAGGAGTTAGAGGTCTGGGGTGGGGGTCAGGTGGGTCATGGGGTGAGAGGGCCTGGGGGTCAGTGGGAGGAGACCTGAGGGATTCATGGGTGGGGATCTAGGGGGTCAATGAGAGACCTGGGGAGGGGTCAGAGGGATCAGTGAGAGGAGACTGGGGAGGCCTGGGGTGGGAGTCTGGGGGTTTCATGGGTGGGGACCAGGGGTCTGGGGTGGGGGTCAGTGGGAGAAGCCTGGGGGCCTGGGGAGGTGGTCTGGGGTTTCATGGGTGGGGTGAGGGGTCTGGGGGATCTGGGGTTGGGGTTCTGGGGTCAGTGGGAGAAGCCTGGGGTGGGGGTCTGGGGTTTCATGGGTGGGGGGGGTCTGGGGATCTGAGGGTGGGGATTGGGGGTTTCATGGGTGGGGGTCAGTGGGAGGAGACTGGGGGTGGGGTCTGGGGTTTCATGGGTGGGGTGGGGGTCTGGGGATCTGGGGTGGGGTCTGGGGTCAGTGGGAGAAGCCTGGGGTGGGGGTCTGGGGTTTCATGGGTGGGGTGGAGGGGTCTGGGGGCTCTGGGGTGGGGTCTGGGGTCAGTGGGAGAAGCCTGGGGTGGGGTCTGGGGTTTCATGGGTGGGGTGGGGGTCTGGGGCTCTGGGGTGGAGGTCTGGGGTCAGTGGGAGAAGCCTGGGGTGGGGTCTGGGGTTTCATAGGTGGGGTGGGGGTCTGGGGATCTGAGGGTGGGGTCTGGGGGTCAGTGGGAGAAGCCTGGGGTGGGGTCTGGGGTTTCATGGGTGGGGTGGGGGTCTGGGGTCAGTGGGAGAAGCCTGGGGTGGGGTCTGGGGTTTCATGGGTGGGGTGGGGGTCTGGGGGTCAGTGGGAGAAGCCTGGGGTGGGGTCTGGGGTTTCATGGGGGTGGGGGTCTGAGGGTCAGTGGGAGAAGCCTGGGGTGGGGTCTGGGGTTTCATGGGGGTGGGGGTCTGGGGGTCAGTGGGAGAAGCCTGGGGTGGGGTCTGGGGTTTCAGGGGTGGGGGGTCTGGGGATCTGAGGGTGGGGTCTGGGGTTTCATGGGTGGGGTGGGGTCTGGGGATCTGAGGGTGGGGATTGGGGGTTTCATGGGTGGGGGTCAGTGGGAGGAGACTGGGGAGGGGGCCTGGGGATCTGGGGGTCGGGGGCGAGGCAGCAGGCGGGGCCGGAAGCGGAAGCGGCCGGCACTTCCGGCGCTCGGCGGCAGCCATGTTGGAGCGGCGGCGCAGCGGCGGGTTCGGGCCCGCGGCGGCCGGTAGGTGGGGCCGGGCCCGGCGGGGCGCTGCCGGGTCCCGCGCTGCGCCCGCCGGGCCCGAGGGGAGGAGCCGCGTCCGCCGGGCCCCGCCTGCCCCACCGCCCGGGCCCCGCCCTCTGCCGCCCGCCCCGCCCCCGCCCCACCGCCTGCCCCCTGTTCCGCGCCCCGCCCCTGCCCCACTGCCCTGCCCCTGCCCCCTGCGCTGCCCCCCGCCGCCCCGCCCCCTGCCCCACCAACCTGCCCCGGCTCCGGGCCCCGCCCCTCCCTGCCACCCGCCCCGCCCCCTGCCCCACGGCCCGGCCCCGCCCCCCTGCGCTGCCCCGCCGCCCCGCCCCCGGCCCCACCAACCTGCCCCCCTGCTCCGGGCCCCGCCCCTCTCTGCCACCCGCCCCGCCCCTGCCCCATCGCCTCCCCACTGCCTGGGCCCCGCCCCACCGCCTGCCCCTGTTCCGGGCCCCGCCCCTGCCCCACTGCCCGGCCCCACTGCCCCGCCTCTGCCCTACCGCCTGCCCCCTACTCCGGGCCCCGCCCCACCGCCTGCCCCTGTTCCGGGCCCCGCCTGCCCCACTGCCCGGCCCCTGCGCTGCCCCACCGCCAGCCCGGCCCCTGCCCCACCACCTGCCCCCTGTTCCAGGCCCCGCCCCTGCCCCACTGCCCGGCCCCTGCGCTGCCCCACCGCCAGCCCGGCCCCTGCCCCACCGACTGCCCCACTGCTCCGGGCCCCGCCCTGCCCCCTGCTCTGCCCCAGGCCCCGCTCTCTGCTCTGCTCCACTGCCCCGCCCCCTGCCCCACTGCTGGCCCCACTGCCCTGCCCAGCCCCCCTGTGCTGCCCCATCGCCAGCCCCACCACCTGGCCCTCCAGTCCCCACTCTGCCACCGCACCCCGCCCACTGCCCCACCCAGCTGCCCCCTGCTCTGCCTCACCACCCCGCCCACTGCCCCCCGGCCCCACTGCTCTGCTGCACTGCCCCGTCCACTACTCCACCACCTGGCCCCATTGCCAGCTCCCTGCTCTGCCCGATCGCTGGCCCCCAACCCCACTTTGCCATCCCGCCCGCCCACTGCCCCACCGCCTGGCCCCATTGCCAGCCCCCAGTTTCCTGCTCTGGCCCATTGCTGGCCCCACTACCCAGCCCCGCCTCGGCTTGGCCCCCCAGTCCTCCCCGCGTTGCCCCCCCGCCCCCTGCCCCTCGGGATTCCGCTCTGCCCCATTGCCACCCCCTTGCTCTGCCCAGTCCGCCTGATCCCCGCTATGCCCCATTGCCCCATTGCTGGCCCCACAGCCCGCCCCTGCCCGCATCGTCTGCCCAATCGCCTGGCCCCAATCCACTGCCTGCCCCTGCCCCCTGCTCTGCCCCACTACCCATCCCCGTCACCTAGCCCTGAGTCCTAGCCTGCAGCCCCCCGCGCTGCCTCAGTGACCCTGCCATGCGACCTGGTCCCCCAGATCCAGCCCCCACTCTGCCCCAGTCCCCCAACCCTGCCCCACTGCTTGGTCCCACTGCCCAGCCCCTAGCCCACTGCCCACCCCTGCCCCACGGCTCTGGTCCACTGCCCAGCCCCGGCTCCTCCCGCCCAACGGCCCGTCCCACTGCCCTGCCCCCGGCTCCTCCCGCCCAACGGCCCGCCCCACTGCCCAGCCCCCAGCTCCTCCCGCCCGACGGCCCGCCCCACTGCCCAGCCCCGGCTCCTCCCGCCCGACAGCCCGTCCCACTGCCCAGCCCCCCGGCTCCTCCCGACGGCCCGTCCCACTGCCCAGCCCCCCGGCTCCTCCCGCCCGCCGGCCCGTCCCACTGCCCAGCCCCGGCTCCTCCCGCCCGCCCCGATGACCCGCCCCACTGCCCAGCCCCGGCTCCTCCCGCCCGCCCGATGACCCGCCCCACTGCCCAGCCCCAGCTCCTCCCACCTGCCCGATGGGCCGCCCCACTGCCCAGCCCCGGCTCCTCCCGCCCGCCCCACGGCCCGCCCCACTGCCCAGCCCTCCGGCTCCTCCCGCCTGACGGCCCGTCCCACTGCCCAGCCCCGGCTCCTCCCGCCCGCCCCGACGGCCCATCCCACTGCCCAGCCCCGGCCCCTCCCGTCCGACGGCCCGCCCCACGGCCCCGCCCCCCGGCTCCTCCCGACGGCCCATCCCACTGCCCAGCCCCCCGGCTCCTCCCGTCCGACGGCCCGTCCCACTGCCCAGCCCCCCGGCTCCTCCCGCCCGCCCGATGACCCGTCCCACTGCCCAGCCCCCCAGCTCCTCCCACCTGCCCGATGGCCCGTCCCACTGCCCAGCCCCCCGGCTCCTCCCGCCCGCCCGATGACCCGTCCCACTGCCCAGCCCCAGCTCCTCCCACCTGCCCTACGGCCCGTCCCACTGCCCAGCCCCGGCTCCTCCCGCCCGCCCCACGGCCCGCCCCACTGCCCAGCCCCTCCGGCTCCTCCCGCCCGACGGCCCGTCCCACTGCCCAGCCCCCCGACTCCTCCCACCCGCTCGATGGCCTGTCCCACTGCCCCGCCTCCCGGCTCCTCCCGCCCGCCCCACGGCCCGTCCCACTGCCCAGCCCGCCGGCTCCTCCCGCCCGACGGCCCGTCCCACTGCCCTGCCCCGGCTCCTCCCGCCCCGGCTCCTCCCGCCCGACGGCCCATCCCACTGCCCCGCCCCGGCTCCTCCCGCCTGCCCTACGGCCCGTCCCACTGCCCAGCCCCGGCTCCTCCCGCCCGCCCGACGGCCCGTCCCACTGCCCAGCCCCCCGGCTCCTCCCGCCCGCCTGATGGCCCGTCCCACTGCCTCGCCCCCCGGCTCCTCCCGCCCGATGGCCCGTCCCAATGCCCTGCTCCCTGCTCCTATTTGCCCTGCCCTGGGGGCGTCCATCCTCACCCTGCCCCCAGGGTGATCTGTTATCCTCAGCATCTGTCGTCTGCCTTATGTTCCCAAGAGATGCTCAGGCCCCTCCTCCACAGGGGTGAGCCCCTGTCCTCAGAGGGCTCCCCTGATCCCCCAGCTCATTGATGTAGTCAGTACTTGCCCCCATGTCGTTAGTGACCCATACTCGTGTGGTACGAGGACCAGAGAGCTGGATCTGGGCCTGTAGTGAGCCAGGGCGTCGGGTAGGGGTGGGAAAGATGCGGTAGCTGGGGAGGTCTTTTGGGGGGAACGGGGAGCTAGGAGTGACCCTTTCTCCTGGGCAGAGGGGCCAGCTTTAAATCCTCCTTCGACAGGCGTTGTCTGCCCCAGGGCTACACATCCCACCAGGGCTGCACCGGAGTCACGTAGTGCTGAGTGTGAGTGGGGGGGCAGGAGCGGGTCTGGGTTCGGGCAGGGCTGGGCGGCTTTTCCTCTGGGGGTTCTAGCCCAGGCTGTTGATTCGGTTAGTAATGTGAGTAATTTCAAGTGGTCATAAAAAGTAGCAATGAGGCCATGAAAGAAATACACAGCGGTGCAGTGCACCTGGGCAACCCGCCCTGTGCTGCCAACACCCTTGGGTCATCGAGACTTGATTGGCACAACAAACCCTCCAGGTATCGCCAAAGTGTCGGAAAGTCAGAGCCTTCCAGGACCTGTCTTGGGCAGGTGCGACCTGCCCACTGGGGGCTAAGCCCCTCTGCCGTTGTCCTTCTGTTCAGTCACGGGTGCTCCACAGTGCCATGCCCATCCGGCTCCTCTCCCCACGTCGGGCAGCTTTCCCGCATTGCCCTTTGAACAGACGTCTCTTCTGACGCTGGATAATCAGTGGAGAGATTATCCGCTGAATCCGCGGGACCTCCCGCAGGTGTGTCGCTGAATCCGCGGGACCGGGGACCTCCCGCAGGTGTGTCGCTGAATCCGCGGGACCAGGGACCTCCCGCAGGTGTGTCGCTGAATCCGCGGGACCGGGGACCTCCCGCAGGTGTGTCGCTGAATCCGCGGGACCGGGGACCTCCCGCAGGTGTGTCGCTGAATCCGCGGGACCGGGGACCTCCCGCAGGTGTGTCGCTGAACTGCGGGACCGGGACCTCCCGCAGGTGTGTCGCTGAATCTGCTGGACCGGGACCTCCCGCAGGTGTGTCGCTGAATCCGCGGGACCGGGGACCTCCCGCAGGTGTGTCGCTGAATCCGCGGGACCGGGGACCTCCCGCAGGTGTGTCGCTGAATCCGCGGGACCGGGGACCTCCCGCAGGCGTGTCGCCGAAGGCAGCCTGCCTGCCGTGCTTGGGGTGGCAAAATACCTAGAGCCGCCCCTGGCCACTAAACACTCGATGGGTAGGCTGGGTGGTAAACCCCATCTCTCTAACCTGGCTCCTGACTACCCAAAAAGTGATGCAGATGGCTCGGTTTGAGAAGGTGGAGTCATGCAGACAATTCCTTTCACCCCAAGCCCTGGGAGATGGCTGCTAGTTGGTGTCTGTGTAGGATGTGCTGATTAGGAATGTGCACCTAACCCTAGGAGGGAAAGTATGCACAGCTGAGCTTTTAATGAGCATGGAATGGAGGAGAAGCCAAGGGCAAGGAATGGCCTTGCCATAGGGAGGTTTTCAGTTGGTTTCTTTCTGTGCAGATTGTGTCTTTCTCTATCCCCCCTCTACAGCCTTCAGCCACACCACACAGCCTTGCTAAGGAGCCTCTGCTTGCCGCTTCCAAATATCATTGAAGTTTTGAGGCGTTAAGTCCTTTCACTGATCACTCCTGCAGAGTGTCAGATTATTGACTCTGCCGAAGCGTCTGAACCTGTCACAAGGGTTTGTCCTGTTAACACTTTAATTGCCCCTTGGTGTTTGGAGGCATTATGTTGTTGGCCAAAAGCTATTCTGGTGACTCTAGGAGAATGGACTTTTGGGTCATTACTATAGAATCATAGATTCGCCATCCCAGTGGATGCACGTGGTATCGCTTGATTTATTGAGGGCATCACCTGGCATGTGGGTGAACAAACTTGGGGTGCAGCAAGAGACAATTTTGTTGATTAGATGAGATACCATTTACATTTTATCAGACAGTCATTTCTTAAACTATACTGTTTTATGAACATAAATATATATTAAAGTAAGAACCACCTCCTGGTCTGTTTCTGTATTAAAATGGCATTTCAAAAATCCACAGTAAGGTGTGCTGGCCATCTTTGTTCTTGGTGCAGGTTCCAATTCCCAGATGACAATTGTATATTCTGCACCCTGTTCAAAACATGTTACCGATTCTGCATCCGTCCACCGGCTCCCCATTCTCTAGCCTATCAAACACAAGCTACTTGTCTTCACTTGCCTTTCTGGCCTATCTCCTCCCTCCCTTTCTCCTCTCATTCACTATCAGGATGTCAACCTCCATCTCCCATTGGCTGTGAGGTCAGCCTCCATTGCCTACACACGCTTTCTCCAGCGCTGTCCCTCGTGCTTGGGAGGAGCTCCCAGTAACTCCCCCGGAACTATTTCATCTCCACCTTCAAAACCCTCCTAAACCTCTCCTTGGCCGCGAGACCGACACAAACATTGACGGAGACCACTGCTGATCATGCTGGCCCATATTGTCTCATTGTTCCCTTGTGCCACTCGTCTGTCTAAATCCTTCGCTTGGGTCTCATTTTATAGTTGGGTTAGAAGCTTTTGGGGAGAGCCCATCTCTCTAGGGCTCCTAGGTGCTCTGGTAATAAAAACAATGACTCTGGAAGGAGGTGGCGGATGTGAGAATACCTGTGGAATCTATCTGTGAGGTGGTCATTTTTCAGTCCACCATCAACTGGGTGCGTTCCTCTTTCATTATCTATCTCAGACCTTGGACTGGCTTTGAAGGGAATGTTTGATAAACACTGAATTCCACTTTCTTACTGGTTTGAGAGGTGTCTCAGCAGCTGCAGGTTTTACCAACTCTTCACGTTTTACCGCTTTTGTCAGCCTTTAGTTGCCATTTCCAGCTGTAGAATCAGCCTGTTGCGTCCGTGTTGGCTTCAGCCTGCTGGCCTAGTGTCGGCTGACTCCAATTCCCGCACAGTGTTCTGCAGTGCTGGTTCCTTTCGGGGTTTGCATCCTGTACTCAGCTGCTAGCGCCATTCCCCCAGCATAGGTAGCTGAGTGCTGCTAAAGGAATAGCAGTGCTGGCCCTCAGCCCTGGGTGCGCAGACCTCCAGTGAGTTCCAGTTCCTGCATCATAGCCGGGGTTCTGTTGTGGTTTCTTGCCTCAGTGAAAAACACGTTTGTATTGTCTTTGTGGAGTGAGCGTCCTTGGATGACAGCAAATTGCAGACATTTGTATAAACAAGGGAGAGGAAGTGGGAGGAAGGAGGGAGGGAGGGAGGTCATGCTGCCTTTGTACATGGCACTAGTGAGAGCACTACAGTTCTGGGCTCCGTACTTCAGAAAAGCCATTGAACACCTGGAGCAGAGAATGGTCTGAGGGTTGGAAGAAACATGGCTTATAATGAGAGGCTTAAGGAGCTCGGTGTCTGAAGAGGCTGAGATGGCTTGATCCTGGCCGGTAAGCGCCTGCGCAGGGAGAGGATCTCTGTAGCAAGAGCGCTTTGATCTCGCCGACAGAGCAGAATGAGCCAGTGGCTGCAGGCTGAAGTGTGAGTCTGGAATAAGGTGCACGGTTTCCAGTGCGGGTGTTTAACCACTGGAACAGCTGGCCTAGCAATCGTGGTGGATTCTCCGTCACTTGAAATCGTCACACCAGGCACGGCTGGTTTTCTAAACGAGATGTGGTCGTTTAACCCCAAATGATTAGTCTGGATGCATGAATGACTGGGTGAGGTTCTCTGGCCTGGGTTACGCAGGGGGTCAGACTAGATCAGGGGTCGGCAACCTTTGGCACGCGGTTCGCCAGGGTAAGCACCCTGTGTGACGAAGTGGGACTGGTCTTACTGGGAGCTGGGTACAGATCCTAAGTATCTAGCAGCAAAAGGCCATGCAGCAAATGCCTGACACTCTGTCTCCTAGCAACTGATGGCCGGGCCCCTCCCTGCAAAGGTGCATCTAAAGGTGTTGGAGACAAAGGGGTCAGGTGACCTCCTGGCCCGGGAAGGAAGCGGAGGAGAGAGGAGGGGCCGGAGGGGGTGGGGCAGACTGGAGTTGGCTGGGGAAAGAGGGGAAGCAGGGAGAGAGGGCTCTGATCCCCGAGGGGGGCTGTGGGGCCCCAAGATGGACCTAACAGGGGGAATCCGGTTATCTGTGCCTGAAGACCTCTGTTGGACTGTGTTCCTGTCGTCTAAATAAACCTTCTGCTTTACTGGCTGGCTGAGAGTCCTGGTGAATCGGCCGGGAGCCCGGGGGTGCAGGGCCTGACTCACCCACACTCCGTGACACCCTGGCAGGCCGGGCCAGTTTGTTTACCTGTCGCGTCCGCAGGTTCGGCTGACGGCGGCTCCCACTGGCAGCGGTTCGCCGCTCCAGGCCAATGGGGGCTGCGGGAAGCGGCAGCTAGCAAATCCCTCGGCCTGTGCCACTTCCCGCCGTCCCCATTGGCCTGGAGCGGCGAACTGCAGCCAGTGTGAGCCACCATCGGCCAAACCTGCGTACACGGCAGATAAACAAACCGGCCCGGCCCACCAGGGTGCTTACCCTGGCGAGCCGTGTGCCAAAGGTTGCCGATCCCTGGACTAGATGGTCACTGGCATTTAAGATCTCAGAGGGTTCTCCATAGCCTTCCCTTAGAAGCCTGGAGATTGGTGTTTGGGTTGTGCTAACTGTCTTCTCTTTCCCTTTGAGGTGTCCAGCGCTGGTTTTCAAGGAATTTGGACCTATTGGAAGTGCCTACTGCCCTAATGCCATGAATATTGAGGTGAACAATGCGGAAGAAAAAGCTGTCCATTCTTGGTCAAGAATCTCTTCTGCAGGACAGAAAGCCCTGGAGGAAGCTCTCAGAGTCTTCAACCCCATGTCCAAGGACCTTTCAGACACCGAAACCCAGCTGGTGGCCTTTCTCCAAGGCCTCAAGGAGGAAGGCTACCAGCCCACAGTCTTAAGGAGCAAGGATGTTTATGGGTACAGCTCCTGCACGGCGGCTACTCCCAGCCAGACACCCGACAATTCAAACCCAGGCGCTGCTGTCTCTGACTGTACTAACGCTCCGGTTAGAAGCCCTGCCGTGACAGCAGAGGCGCCTGGGACACGTGCGGAGGTGTCGGTCGGCTCTCCTAACGTTCGCACCAAGCCTGTCTCTAAAGGGAGGGCCACAAACCTGCTGCTGAACTCGCTGAAAGAGACACGGTCAGGCACATCGAAGGCCTCAGCAATGGGCTTCCCAGCTAATATGTACCCTGATGTGTATCCAGCCATGAGACTCTCTGTCGTGCTGGAAGCCTTGGTCCCACTGAAAGCCACAGCATCCTGTCTGGAGTCCAAATACAAAGAGGGGCATCTTGGGATCTCCCCCTCGGACCTGAAGCTTCTCAAGGCGTCGGGTGCCTCAAGGCAGAACGCTAAGCTACCCGCGGGGCAGGTAGACCTCAAAGGCTACAAACACGTAGTTACGAAAGCGCCAGATTCTCCCGCTCTAGCTGTAACGCTTCTGAAGGGAACTCAAGGTGGGGTGCTAAAGGAGAGCAATGGTTGCAAAGCATCTGCAATCCTGAATGGGAGGATTACAGGCAGCTCATCTCAGTGTTGCAGTGGGGGGTCACAGACCAAGGCCTTTACAAATAAAGCCAAGGAAGTTCCGGGGGGGAGAACTGAATGGAAAGACAGCAGTAGTCAGGAGACTGTTGGGCAGAAAAGGAAAAGAGCCGAGGAGGTGAAAGAAGCACCACAGAAGAAGAAGAAGAAAAATGCCATGAATAAACCTGAACTAGGTCAGAGCACTTTGAACCTGCTGAGATCCCGGGCCATTAAGGTGGACAGCTCGTCGTCAGACGAAGAAGTGAGGAGGAGAGCACAGAAGATCCTTAGGGTTAACCTGTCCCCTGTGATCAGAATTCAGCCATTGTCCCCCTCTCACAATGTCCCCTGAGTTCCTTCCTTTTGTCACTTTTCTCTTAAATACGTAAGTGTGAACCAGCTGCCAGGCTGTGGAGATGTGTAAGAGCCACTTTCATTCTCTAGTGTCCGGCAGCAGTATCACAGCCGGGACCTGCAGACTTTGGGCACCTTGCTCCGCAGCTGTTGCTGGCTGCCTGGCAACGTTCTGCAGAGTTGGACTGCGCGAGTACAAAGCCGTGTTTAGAAATCCAGGACAACGACTCCCAGCCCCCATGGTGAGCTGAGCGAAGCCAGGTGCTAGCGTTCTGTGCTGTGCTTTTCTGAACGTGCTGGAGCGTATGTCTGTGCAGTGAGGAGCGCCGGACTTTCTCCTGACGTTCATGCACTGTGATGTTTTGCTCTTTTTCAAGCTGTACATTTATTAGTTTTATTTTGATCAAATTTTATAACTTTATTCTATATCTATCTATCTACACACACACAGTGCCCTGGCACTGTCTGAAGACACGTCTCCTCCGCCCCTCTGGAGCTGGGTTCACCCTTCAGTCAGTCTTTTGTCGAAAGGTGCCAGGGTTTCTTTCCCATCGTCAGTGTTCTTACCTGTCTGTTCTGGGCTCTCTTGAGAAGCTCAGAAGCAGGCAGAATTACAGCCACACATTTGTCTCTGGAAACACCATGCTGGATGGAGGCTTACCAGCTCGTAGCTCTGTCCTGCTCAGGTGACCTCGGCAAAGAAAATGGAACGTAGGGGAGGGCTGATTGGGCTGTTCGCTCTGAGTCTGTCTGCCGCCCCTTTCGCTGTTAGCAGAAATACTAAATGCTTCCTGCGGGTTTGCTTCCAAAGACGCCGCGGGAAAGGTGCTGTCAGGCCCCGTCCGTTAACTTAAGCAATGAATTTGTGGCTGGTTGTCGACCCAAGATCTGGGGCTGCCCATCAGCGGATACTGAATATTTCCTGGCCAGAGCGTCATCACTTGAGTGCTGCTGGACATTCCAGTGACTTGCGGGTTAGGTTGAGAACTCGCCCACTGTGCTTCTGAATGTATCGAGTGTTGCTAATGTTCTGCTGGCTCCAGGGGAATGTGTATGGCTGAGAACCAGAGCACAGCAGCAGCAGCTTCATCAAAGGAGTTTCCAGCAATTTTTTAACATTTCAAGAGAATAAGGTATTAGTTTCTGGGGAGTGGTTTGCGCGGGGTTAAGCCACTGTATATTTATTTCTCATCCTGGATTTCAGATTTGCCAGCTCTTCTGGGATTTTAGGGTGATGATCTGCTGCAGGGTATAAAATCTTTCTCTGCTTGGAGTCTCCGTGCTTAGTTCTATGTTCAGGGGAGCATGAGAAAACAAGGGGTAGGTGCCTCCTTCCCTCCTCACTGGGGAAGTCTGGCAGGTACAGGCTGGGAATATGCTTATCGCAGTTGCGTTGCTGGGTGTGATCTGAAGGCAGAGCCTTCACTGGGTACAGTTGGTTCTGCCTTCTATGGAGGGTGCTGGCTTTCCAAGGAAGCAAGAGCTGCCAGCCGCCGTGTGCCGTGGAAGAGCAGCTGAGTGGAGCCAGCCGACGCCAGGTGGGACATTGCACGCCATGGCCCGGGGTGGCTGAATCCACCCTGCTGCGGCACCCCAGAGCCGTCCGGAGGATGCTCTAGGCATCAGCTGGCAGAAGGCTGTGGCTGGGGGACCTGGAAAAGCCTGTGTAAGGGAAAGGGAGATCAGGCCCCGGGGTCCAGTTGGTGCTGCAGGCAGAGGAGCTTCTCTGACGCCCCCTGCTGCTGCCTGTGCATCATAGGCAATAGCTTAATATGCTGCTCCCTCATTGGACACACAGGTCGTCAATGCATGCAACAAAGTGTGCGACCTTCTGGTGTGCTTGTGTGTTAACAAAACAGGGCCACCCGGTAATGAGAGCCGGGGCCCTCCCACAAACAGCCTCAGCACTTTGGGTCGATTCTCCTCCGGAGAAGGGGGGAAAATGCCCCTTTCTGTTTTCATGGTCTCTGGCTCGAGACTCCCTGTCAGTCAAGAGCGAGATGACGAAGGCTGTCTCTGCAGGGCGATGGTCACACCCCATCCAGCACTGACAGTCGGAATTTTACACTAGTTCACATGCAATTGGCAATTCCGGCCAATCTGGAGCACCATTCAAGAGGCACAGCTGCCCCCCCAGCCCCACAGCAGTCGTGCTGTCAGGAGTTGCTAGCTGCTAATGCCATCGCTGGCCAGGTGCTCCCCCCCCCCCCCCCGGACGTGACCTTCAGTGGCTGCCCCGGGGTGGCTATAGGATGGAAATGTTTCCTTTTCACTCGTTGTTTTCACAGCCCTTGTGTTTGAATTTTGCAGTGTTCCCACTGCAGGAGCGGCACTGGGTGAGCGGGGGCTGTTTGATCACTGTCTTTCCCATTTCCCTCCCTTCCCTATGCTCAGCTCCCTCCCTGGCTTTCAAGCAGGCAGAGGAATAGGCTGCCCTCCAGTGGGTCTTCCCCGTCGGGAGAGGGCTCAGAACCCCAGCCTGCTGGGAGCGCTCTGTTCCGCCTCCTCTCCTCTCTAAAGGTGCTGCAGCATTATCTCCTCTTCTGGCCACAGCAGTGCATTGGCCGGCTTTGCTCTCAGGCAGCTTCTAGGAACCTGCAGCAGCGACTCCAGCTCCCATTGAAGCCAGTGAGACATGCACCTGCTTATACCCAGGCCTAGGTCTCTTCCTTCAGCGTATGCTGAGCCGCTCCCGAGAGGTGAGCAGCTGGGGCTCCCCCGGGTGCGTTACCTGCTGCAGCACTCTGCTGCCCTCCTCCCCACATGGCTCAGCTCCCGAAATCTCCGTGTCCCTGAGGCGGCTCACGCCGCTCTCTCCCTGCGACTGCACACGTCAAACGCGGCTTGTTGCCTTCACACCCGCTCATGAGTTCCTACAATGTGTGGAAAAGGGGGTCCACCCAGGTTCTCCTGCAAGGGGTGGGGGCGGTGGGACGTGGCAGCCCGGTTCCTGGGAGAGCTGGAAGCCGCTGGAGCTCTCCCCTGGCTTGGTCGGTGGAGTATGCGTGAGGTTGTGTGTGTCAGCGATAGGCACGGCAATACCTTCGTCCTGCCCAGAATCCCGCAGAGCAGGTAGGTGTCCGAGCGAGCGAGCGAGATGGCAGTGCAGAGGGGTGCTCGGGGTTGGTCCAGCGCAGGTGGGGAATGCAGAAACCCCCCTTGCCAACCCCTTCCCCTTTGTTTCAAGGGGGGCTGCAGACAGCCCTTGGGGCCCTGCTGGAGGGAATCCAGCTCCATGCCACGGGTGGTTGTGGTAGCCGCGGACCCCAGTGTGAGGGTTGCTGGAGTTGAGGGGATGGGCGCTCAGGAGAGGTGGCGTGGCCTTTAGGGCTGCATTCTGTGCCCTTAGGCCTGGGGTTAACCCTTCCTGCCCGTAGGGGCTGGGTTGGCACAGAGGTGTAAGGGTCTGCGGGATCGTTCTTTACTGATTGACTGGCATTTTGGGCAGCCACAGGGCCGTATCAGGAACTGATCCAGTAAGTGCTGAATGTGTAACACTGCAGTGCCCTGCACACAGGTGGTTTTCAGTCTGCTTTTGTGTAGACCACCTAGTCTGGCGGTGCTGGTCCCGGGAGAGTCAGCACGCTCAGCAGCGCTTGTGCTGTGTGGATTAATGCTCTGCCGAGGGCTGTGCTTACCCACCTTCCTGGGGAATCATTTCCGCTTTTACTTACCTGCCAGGAGGCAGTTTGTGTTTCCCCTGCCTGAGTTGGCTGCACCCGGGGTAGGGGCCCCTGCACTTCCTGCTTTGTGTTAGGGAGGCCGTGTTCTTGCAGGGAAAGCAGCATGTGTCTGCGCAGGTCGGTGAAAGGGGGGAGGATCTGATTTTCAGAGGTTTGGTTGAAAATCTGCAGTGTGAGTCCTGTGCCCAGTGCCATTTCCCCCCACAGGCTCCTCATTTAGTGCTCTCTGTGGCCAGTGGGTGTGTGAAAACCCCCACGAATGGGGAGACACCCAGTGCCTGCCTTGGGGGAGAGGAGGAGGGTTTCTCTCCCCTGCCTGTAGCACTGGGGGGAAGCTCCACGCACGGGCCTGAGTTTCTGGCAGAGCTGATGAGTGGGGCCAGGCTGCTTTGGCACCTGCAGTTTGACCAAGTTCAGCCTTGTGTCCTAGAGAAGTGAGTGTATTCGTTGTGCAGGGTTTCAAGTGATGCTGATGTCACTGCTCTACAGCCAAAATGCTTCTGAAATAAATGGAGTCAAACTTTACTAATTCTGGGTCACTGAGAATGAAAATGATGCTTAAAATTGTTGGTTGGCTCTAGTTTTCAAGTTATGCTATTGGGTCAGTATATACGACCCTTGACTTGGGAATAGCGGAGGATAAGTGAGTTATAAAGGGAAGGGATCTCAATTTAAACCAGAAATGACTAAAATCCATCTTTGACTGGATCTATGAATAAATCTATGAATGGGTTTGGACAGTACTTGCTTTTTAGGCAAAACAATGAATGACGCAATCTGAAGCTGGTATCGCATCATACATGATATGAATTGCATCATGTTATTCCTAGAAGTCATGGATGATGCAATCATAACGAAGCTGAACCAATTGCCCTATATCAGCTCTAGAAATCATACAGTGTCATGCTCTCTTATTTATCAGTGTTTGATTTTGCAAAGGGACACATTTCTGTTTAGCCAAAGTGTGATGCCTCGTACTTGTGTGAACAGTGCAGATAACTTCTGCTATGTTTGTGGTGAAGTGACTTTTGCATCACAAAAGCGCAGTATAACCACTATGGTTAAGAAAGCCTATCACCTTTATTTTGGCTGCAAAATTGGAGATCAGGACAAGAGGTGGGCCCCACACATATGCTGCAACACTTGTGCAACAAATCTTCGCCAGTGGTTGAACAGGAAAAGGAAGTCTATGCCTTTTGCAGTGCCAATGATTTGGAGAGAACCAACAGATCATACCAGCAATTGTTACTTCTGCATGGTGCCTCCAGTTGGGAAAGGTGTGTCAAAGAAGAAAAAGTGGATTGTGCATTATCCAAACATTCCCTCAGCTATACGCCCAGTACCCCACGGAGAAGGACTGCCGGTTCCTGATGCACCAGAATCATTCTCACTTGAGTCAGACGAGGAAGAGGATGAAACTTCTGGTCCTGAACCATCAATGTCACAGGACCCACATTTTCTCCCATCCTCCTCCTCTGAACCACACCTCATAACACAAGGTGAACGGAATGACCTTGTCAGGGATTTGGAACTACCCAAGAGTAAGGCAGAGCTGTTGGGCTCCAGACTATAGCAGTGGAATCTCCTGGCAGGTGATGTTAGGGTTTCCATGCTCCGTGACCGTCAAAAGGATCTTGTCCCATCTTCTTCATGGAAGGTGATCTTGTAGCCTGCAACAACATCGATGGTGTGATGGCAGCCCTCAACATCGTTCACAATCCAGATGAGTGGAGACTGTTCATTGATTCATCGAAGACGAGTCTTAAAGCTGTTTTACTGCATAATGGCAATGTTTTGCCATCAATTCCAGTTGGTCATGCAGTCCATATGAAGGAAACCTATGACAACATGAAACAACTTTTGAGGTGCATAAACTATGACCAACATCCGTGGCAGCTTTGTGGCGATTTGAAGGTTGTTGCTCTCTTGCTTGGTCTGCAGACTGGACGCACAAAGTACTGCTGTTTTCTCTGCGAATGGGATAGTCGTGCAAGAGATTCCCACTACATCAAGAAAGGTTGGCCACTCCGACAGTCATTGGAGCCTGGGAGGAAAAGTGTTCAGCATCCACCACTTGTTGAATCAAGGAAGATTTTGTTACCACCCTTACACATCAAGCTGGGTCTGATGAAGAACTTTGTCAAGGCCAGTGACAAAACACAAGTTTTTTCAAGTACCTCCGTGGAAAATTTCCAAGGTTAAGTGAAGCTAAGATAAAGGAAGGTGTCTTTGTTGGTCCTCAGATTCGTGAACTTCTTTGAGAAACAGTAGCCAATCCGTTTTAATTGTCATATTTGAATTCAGCACATCAAAATACATAATAAATAGCACATTTTATTTCTGAAGCAGACGACTTCTAAAAAATTGTAGACCAGTGTGTTTGGAACCCCTGTGGTCGGGGGGCACCTTCCAGCAGGTAGCGACAGTGCCCTGTGGCAGATTGTCCCTGCCCCTACTGTTCCTTCCCCGGGGGTGCAGCGCGTGGCTTGCTAAGCTGTGCTGGGCGGGGCCGAGGGGCCAGTATTGCTCCCCTGGGCTGTGCCCCAGGAGCGGCTCAGCCCAGCCTCTGGGTCAGTGTGTAATACCCTGGCCCTGAGCTCTGCCAGCACAGCTCCCTTGCTGCCGAGAGGGGGCCCCTCCGGCTGCTGCAGAAGCAAGGAGCTGGGATTAGGGGAACCCAAGGAAGCCGGCTGTGGTGGCTGCCAGGCCTGTTTGGCTCCTGGACATGGCGTGAGCGGCTGGGGGATTGTGCTCAGCGCAGGCTGGGAAGCACCAGAGAGCTCCCTTTGCAGGCAGCTTTTCCTTGAGCTGGTCGGGCCGTGTGGGCACCGGGCGGGCGTGGCGCTGTGGAGGGGCGGCTGGGGGCTTTGCGGGGAGCTGATGTGCCTCTGGGCTCTGCAGCGCTCGCGCCCAGAGCCCTGCCCAGGCCGTGTCGATCGAGGAGCGCGTCTCCTCCCAGCATGAGCATCCAAAGCAAGTTCCCCTCAGCGGCAATTAGCCCTTGCCCTGAGGAATCCCTTCATATCCCCTGGCCTGTGCCTCCTGTGGAGTCTTAATGATCCCGTTCAGTTCCTGTAGCTGCACACAGGGCTCCGCAGAGGGCGGCTGGGGCCTTCCCCAGAGGCAAAGCCAGGCACGCAGTGCTGCAGTGACATGCCAACAGCCATGCTCCTCTCCCCACTCCTGGGGGCACCCAGAGCACTTGGAAACCCGCCTCCGGCCACAGCGTGCCAGGGACGTCCGTTGGCACCTGGAGTTTACCAAGCGGTGCAGTTAGTGTCTGGAGAGACACTGGCGTCCTCTCTGCCTGCAGCATTTCCGATGGGCCGGGGGAACTGTCCATCGTTGCCGAGCAGCCTTGTGAGAGACCTTCCATTGCTGCAGCGTGACTGGCTGCTTCTGCTTGGACTGGAGCCACCGGCTTGGCCACGGATCTTCTCTTTGGTGTCAATCCAGGCCAGCCCCATTCCAGCAGAGTGCTAGGCCCCAGAGCCAGCGGGCCATTTCCTACCAGCCTGCCGCCCCTGCTGTCAGCCTGGGAATGGGATCACCTGCAGGAGGGAACCCCACATGCTGCTTGTGTTGTGAATCTGAAACAACTGGTCCCCTTGTGCTGGGAGTGAAGTGTGTGTGCAGCGTGGCCAGTTGCTGGGCAGATGGTGCCCCGCGTGCTGTGTATACTCGGACGCCGCTGTTCAGGGAAGGGCAGTGGTAGTGTCCCACTCTTACGAGGAAACAGGCCAAAATCAAACTCTTCAGTGAAGTGAAATGGGAGCGGGCGATCTGGCCTTGCCGTCCTTCAGTAAAATGGTGCTTCAGAACCCAGCCAGCTGCGTCCGGCTCCTCTTTGGCCCTTCTGTGCCCTTGGCCAGGCTGCTGCCGTGGGTGCTAATGACAATCACACATTGTCAAGTGAACGGGGCAGAGCCTCAGGTGTGACTGGCTGCTGCACGGGGCTGGATTCTCTAAAACTCAGCACTATGAGCCCTGCTCCCCCATCCTGCCTCTCCTTCGCACCCTGCAGCAGCGTCAGCCAGTCCAATACATGCACCCAAGCAAACGCAGCATCTTGTCCCAGCTCATTAACGTTTTTCTCTCTCGCAGCAACCATGAAGGCCTGAGGTGCCTGGCTGGGCAGGCCCAGGTGTCCAGGAGCTGCTGGCCGGGAATTACTCTGCAAGGGAAGTGTTCACAGTGATGTGCTGTAATGTCACGGTCCTGCCAGCAAAGCAGGCGTAGCCAGGTGCAGGAGCTGCGAGGGACACACAGGCTTCCAGGATCCCTCTCCCTGGCAGCTAGGACACGGCGTCCCAGGGCAGGAGCAGGGAGGTGCAGTGCCATGCAGGGCTTGTCTGTGTGCCTTCCTCCACCTGTTCAGCCCTGCCTCTGCCATCCACTGTGCAAACACACTGATCACCTCTAAAAGGGGGTGGGGGCGGCGCTCCCCCTTGGCTTCCCTGGGAGCAGCGGGGTTGGAACTCAGGTGACGTCGGTGCTGGGCATGCATTGCGCTAATTGCCTCTTTGCTTCGCTCTGTATCCTTGGGGTTGGGGTGACGCCCTGGTCCCTCCAGCTCCCCACACCCAGAGCCTGCTCCTGCGCAGTGGCTGCTGACAAGGCAGTGGTCTCTGGTAATGCTTTGAACTTGGAGAACCATTCAGGCAAGCACCGAACGTGGCTTCACAGATGTTCTGCTCATGTTTCCTGGCAGATCCCAAGGCTGGGGGAACTGGCTGTGAGAGAGGGAAGCAGGCCCAGTCTTTTCCGTCTCTCTCGGTACGGGAGTTTCTCCTGGCCCCTAGTCATTCCCACCACCCGCCTCTCCTCTCTGCGGTGGGAGGGGGGTGACCAGGCCTGGCATCCGGGGGGCGGGGCGGGCATGCTGCCGAATAGCATCGGACTCCCCAGCCCCCGTAGCGCATTTCAGCCCTTTGTTCGCGTCTCTGGCAGCAGGGGCAGGAGCTGGCACTTATTGCCAGGTGTATGTGGCAGAAATGAAGCTGAAGGGCTGAGCACAGAGGCCTGCCTGGCTCTGGGGGTGCCCAGCGTCCCCTCCGCCTGGGCTGGGGATGGGCTGGCAGCCGAGAACCAACCCTCCAGCCCCCGGCAGTCCCTGCTCCAGGCAGCCAGAAGGGGGCAGTGTGAGCCTGGGCTATGGCTCTGCCCCCCACTCCCCGTGTCCCCCCCGGGAACCCCAGCAAGCCCTGGCCTGAGGAGCCGGCTGGTGGGGGGCCTGGCCACAGCCCACGGTCAGCAAGAGAGGCCAGACCCACAGCATGTCCTTATATCCCCCCCCATCCCCGGGGCAGCCCAGCCCCCCTTCCCTCCCTGCCCCCAACGCTCCTCCCCAGTGCCCTGCCCACTGCCAGGCTCTGCTGCCCGGTGATCCGGGCGGGAGGAGACGGTGGTGCCATGGCAACACCTGCACAAGAGGCCGGAGCCGCGGGGCCAGCAGGTGACAGTGAGCCGGGGCCCAGGGGTGCCAGGGACCTCGCCATGTGGGGGGCTGGCTGTCCCTGCTCCCCAGCAGAGCCTGGGGCCGAGTGCTGGGGTGAGGCGGGGGGTTGGCAGGGCCTGGGGCTGGCGTGGGGCAGGGTGTGGGGAACCGTGAGTGTGGTGGGGATGGGGTGGGGCCCAGTGAAGGGGGGGTACCATGGTGAAGGGTCTCCCCCGCTCCTTGCCCCTCCCCCTCTGTTCTAGCTGAGTCCCTGTGCTGGGGGCACCAGGGGTCCGGCCCCATGGAGGAAGCACCCAGCAGCCAAGCCCCCTGTGAGGGGAGCAAGAGCCAGAGGCTGCCGGGGATCGAGGAGGAGCCCCCGGCCGGCCCCCCACCCGACTATCGGCAGCACCTGTACAGGTGAGCGAGGGAGGCGAGCCCCTCCCAGGGGAGCCCTGCAGGCCGCTGGCAGGGTGGGGTGGGGTCGCCCCATGGAAACGCCGGGTGTCCTAACAGGGCCGGCACCCCGGCTGCCTGGGCACTCGTGGGCACCAGCCGGGCAGGGACGTGGTGGGCTGGGCCAGATCCTGGGTGGATTCCAGGTGGGTTAGATCCTGAGGGGTGGGCCATGGCAAACTGGGTGGATCCTGGGCTTAGGGGGGTGGCACAGCCATCGTGGGTGGGGGCTGGGCATGCCAGGCACAGCAAGTGGGTCGGGCTGCATGGTGTGACCTGCTTCCTTGCCCGCAGCCTTCTGGGCCCTGAAAGAGCCAAATACTTCCTGAGCCCGCCAGCCCTGGCGCGATGCAGGAGCCCTGGGGAGCTGGGCCTGCTGGAGGCAGCGGGAGGTAAGGGCCCAGCCCCAGCTCCCTGGCCCCCGGAGCCAGCGCCCACGGCCCTGGCTGCACATTCTGAGCCCTGTGGTCTGGGGGGGGGGGCTCCATTTCTCAGCCCCGTGGGCCTGCCCCGGGCCCAGCCCATTGGCCAGGCTGGCTGGGTACATAGCAGCAGCCCTGGGGCCACCAGCTTGGGGCACTTGGCCTGGACACTCGCCCCGTCCCTCCCCCCAGGGGCCGGCGCTGAGGAGCTCTGGCGAGTCCTGCACGAGGAGCCACAGCGCCGGCGGCAGGCGGCAGAGGCCAGGACGGGGCAGACGCTCGCCGAGCAGGTGAGGGGCTCCTGGGCTGCGGCAGGTTGTCCCTGCATGTGGGATTGCCATGGGTGGGAGCTGGCTTTGCCCTGATTCCTACCCCACAAAGGTGGGCCCCCCTCGGGGGGGTCTGCGGGAGCCTCCCTGGCAGGGCACCACGGCCGAATGGGCTGGGGACCCCCATGTCCCCCCACTACATGAGGGCCCCGTGCCCCTCCCCCCGTGTGTGGGTGCCATGGCTGGGTGTTGTGCTCTGTCTCTCCCCACTGCCCCGTGACGCTGCCCCCTGCAGGTGCCCTGGCTGGGACGCGCCGCTCTCACGCCCAGGATGCAGCGGGTGGCACGGTGGAGGCAGCAGCTGCATGTGATGCACCGGCTGGGGGAGCTGCACCAGGACGAAACCAGCCTGCTGCTGGCCAGGGAGCCGCTCGCTGACCTCCATGACAGCCGGGGGGCGCAGGGGCCGGCCCGCTATCTGCACAGGGCCCTCCAGGGAGGTGTGTGCGGCTGGGGGCGCATGGGTGGGGCTGGCTTGCTGGTGCAGAGCTTATTTACTCTCAGGCAACGCATCCCATCTGATGTGCAGCTCCCTGCACGTACATGTGTGTCTGCGGGTGCCCGTGCGTGTGCGGCTGTGCACGTGTGCATGTCATGCAGGGACACACGTGTCTGGGGGGTGCTGTGTGGCCATGCACATGTGTATATCATGCAGGTACACACGTGTGGGGGGGTGCTGTGTGGGCATTCACATCTGCATGTTGTGCAGGTACAAGCGTGTGTCTGGGGGGTGCCTGCATGTATGCATGTCATGCAGGTACACACGTGTCTGGGGGTGCTGTGTGGGTGTGGGCATGCACGTGTGCATGTCGTGCAGGGACACACGTGTGTCTGGGGGGTGCTGTGTGGGCATGCACATGTGCATGTCATGCAGGTACATGCGTGTGTCTGGGGGGTGCCTGCACGTGTGCATGTCGTGCAGGGACACGCGTGTGTCTGGGGGGTGCTGTGTGGGCATGCACATGTGCATGTCATGCAGGTACATGCGTGTGTCTGGGGGGTGCCTGCACGTGTGCATGTCGTGCAGGGACACGCGTGTGTCTGGGGGCCTGGGGAGCAGGTTTGTCCCCGCAGTCTGGCGTGACGTATCCTTTCTTGTGCTCTAGGTCGCTGAGCAGGCGCCTGCTGTCTGGGGAGCCCAGCCCCGGCATGGTGCCCCACAGCCGATGCCCGAGCCAGCTGTGGGCGAAGTGTGGCCTGGACCCCGGACTCCCGCTCCCATGCCCCCCCTCTGCCGCACGTTCACCCCAAGCCCCTGTCTGACCGGCTGCCGGTGCCGGTGCTGGGGGCTGGCTGGCAGCACAAGGGGAGGGGCTGGGCACGGGCTCTCCAGGCCGCCGGTGCCAGCGTGTGCCCAGGGAGATGGGATATGTCGCTGCGCCGCGTGGCACTGAGCCTGTAGCAAATGGGCTGTGCTCAGCCAGGCCGATGCCAGTCAATGCGCCTGTGGCGCAGGCAGTGGGGAAGGGGCTCTGCCCCTCGTTCCCTCTCACCTGCGCCCAGAGCTTAGGGCAGAGGGGCTGGCACTGGCAGTGAGACAGGCCGTTGGCACCGGCAGGGAGAGCTGGCAGCTCTGCCAGTCCTGAGTGGCGGTGTGAGAACTGGCCTTCCCCTCATGGGCAAGCTGGAGCTAACCGGGCAGGCCGCTCCCAGGCTGGGCTCCGCGAGCCCCTCTGGCCGGGCCTCTGCCGGGGGCGCCCACGTGGCCAGGGGCTGCGGGCAGGGGCGGCGAGTTAGATGGACATGGTGCCCAGGCTCCAGGAATATTCCAGGCCCAGGGGCCCAGCTCCACCACTGTTTCGGGCTGGGTCTCTCCCCCAGCCCCGCCTGATACCCCCGGGTGATTTAAAAGGGCCCGGAGACCCCTGGTCACCACCATCGGCAGCTCAGCTGGGTAAGGCAGCTTCCTCCCCGCCCTCGCTCTGCGCTACTCCTGGAAGCAGCCAGAACGGCCCCTGGAGAGCAGGGGGTCTCCGCACGCTGTCCCTGCCCCAAGCGCCGACTCCGCAACTCCCATTGGCTGGGAACTGCAGCCAATAGGAGCTATGGGGTTGGTGCCTGCGGCCCCCCTGCCTCTAAGCCGCTGCCAATGTGGGGTGCGGGTCGCTTTCGGGAGCTGCCCAAGGTAATCGCTGCACCCCTCTCCTGCACCCCAAGCCCCTGCCCCCGCCCAGAACCCGCACCCCGACCCCCTTCCTGCACCCAAACTCCCTCCCAGAGCCTTAGGCAGGTGCGTGTGTGGGGGGGGACTTGGACCCATTCTGGGGTCCAACAGTGTGCCCTTGTTGCCAAGAAGGCTAACGGCATTTTGGGCTGTATAAGTAGGGGCATTGCCAGCAGATCGAGGGACGTGATCATCCCCCTCTATTCAGCACTGGTGAGGCCTCATCTGGATACTGTGTCCAGTTGTGGGCCCCACACTACAAGAAGGATGTGGAAAAATTGGAGAGAGTCCAGTGGAGGGCAACAAAAATGCTTAGGGGGCTGGAGCACATGACCTATGAGGAGAGGCTGAGAGAACTGGGATTGTTTAGTCTGCAGAAGAGAAGAATGAGGGGGGATTTGATAGCTGCTTTCAACTACCTGAAAGGGGGTTCCAAAGAGGATGGATCTAGACTGTTCTCAGTGGTGGCAGATGACAGAACAAGGAGCAATGGTCTCAAGTTGCAGTGGGGGAGGTTTAGGTTGGACATTAGGAAACACTATTTCACTAGTAGGGTGGTGAAGCAGTGGAATGGGTTCCCTAGGGAGACGGTGGAATCTCCTTCCTTAGAGGTTTTTAAGGTCAGGCTTGACAAAGCCCTGGCTGGGATGATTTAGTTGGGGTTGGTCCTGCTTTGAGCAGGGGGTGGGACTAGATACCTCCTGAGATCCCTTCCACCACCGATATTCTATGATTCTTTGGGCACCACCCAGTGATGAGCTGCCAAAATCTTAACAACTGGTTCCCTATAAAAAGTTCTGATTTAAGGGGTGGGGGGGTGGGAGAGATCCTTGTGGGGCCGGGGGCCCCTGCAGGGCCTGGGCCAATTGCCCCACTTGCCCCCTCCCTTCCCCTCTGGCCAGCCCTGGAGCTTGCAGCAGCCCCCACCCCCACCTTGCTGGGCCATTCAAAAAGTGGCAGCAGGACAACTCCAGAGCTCAGCTGAGCTGCCCAGCTGGTGCCGGCGGCTGGCCACGCTGCAGCTGGGGGGAAGGGCCGGGGGAGCCTCAGCCTCCCCAGCTGGGAATCCTGGGAGCAACAGGATGGTCCGGCCCACGGACCAGAGTTCTTTGCCCACCCCCTGGCCCTTTAACAACCGGTTCTTCACGGAGGTCTAATTTTAGCAACCGGTTCTTGAGAACCTGTGGGAACCTGCTCCAGCTCACCCCTGGCACCACCAACAATTATACAAACCTGCCACCCCTGGCAGCGGGTACTGTACCCTCCTGACTCGCCGGCTGGGCCCAGCTCCCTGTCAGGGACACCCCTGTAGCTGGGGCACTGTGACGAGCTGGGAATGTTCTGAATGTTTTCTCTGAATACGGTGCTGGTGCCTCAGTGTCCCCTCTGCAGTTCTTAATATCCAGGTGGTGGGGTCAGGGTGTGTGATTGCTGCAGAGGAAGGGGCCAGTGCACCGAAATGCCTGACACTGTCTCCTAGCAACTGATGGCCTGGCCCCCCCCCCTCTGCAAAGGTGCCAACTGAAGGTGCTGGAGACACAGAGATCAGGTGACCTCCTGGCCTGGGAAAGGAGCTGAGCAGAGAGGAGGGGCTGGAGGGGGTGTCAGTCTGGAGCTGGCTGGGGACGAGGAGTGAAGTGCAGATGTGGGGGTCTGGCTCACTGCCCCCCCTCCAGAATGGACCCGGCCGAGGGGTCCGGTTCGCGGTACCTACAAGCTCTGTGTTAGACCCTGTTCCTGTCATCGAATAAACCTCTGTGTCCCTGACTGGCTGAGAGTCACGTCTGACTGCGCAGTGGGGGTGCAGGACCCTGTGGCCCCCCAGGACCCCGCCTGGGCGGACTCGCTGTGGGAAGCGCACGGAGGGGCAGAGGATGCTGGATGCTCCAAGGAGAGACCCAGGAGGTGAAGCCGTGGGAGCTTCTTGCCCTGCAGCCAGGCTGCTCCCAGGGAGAGGAGGCTCCCAGAGTCCTGCCTGGCTTGGTGGGGAGCAGCTCCAGAGCAGCGCCCGGGGACTCGTGACAGAAGGGATCGCCTGCGATGGGCTTGGCACTGGGCAGAGATCCCCCGGAGAGCCGTGCCGTGCCCAGCGACACCGAGGGAGGGGCTCGCTGCAGGATCAAAAGTGTTAATGGTGCCAGCAAGCGGGCAGGGGCGGGCCTGCCTGCAAGGAGCAAAGTAGGGTGTGCTGGGCCCACCCCCGGCGCTGCGTGACGTCCCACACCAAGCACCCAGCGGCTCCGGCCCGGAGCCAGGCAGCTAGGCACTGATTGGCGCCAATGGTCGCGTGTCAGGGTGGCCGACGGGCGGCTCCAAGCATGTTGTTGGGCAGGAGACATGCTCCAAGTGTTGTACGTAGGGACAGGCCTGGGCGCCCTGCCCGGGCAGAGCCGGGCACTCCCTGGCACGTGGCACGGCCCCAAGCCCCGGGGCCTGCCTGCAATCTGTGCCAGCCACAGCCTGAGGTCCCCGCCCCTCCCCATGGCTGCAGGGCCCCAGGGCCCAGGCCCTCGCATGCTGCACCTCCCTCACAGCGGGGAGCTGAGGGCTGGCAGCTCAGGGGGCAGGGGCACACTCCCTCCTCTCCCCCGTGCGCAGGGCTGGGAGAGTCGCTGCACCTGGCCTCCCGCTCACCTTGGCTGAGCTGCGGGGCCCGCCCCACCTGGCACCGGTGGCGGGAGGAGGAGCCTGAGGGAGGGAACCTTTGCAGGAACAAACAGCCCAGCCCTGAGCAGACTGAGCTGGGAGTCGGCTGCTGCAGGCCGCTGCCAGGGGCTTCCGGAGGGGCGTGTGCCCACCTGGCCAAGCGTGGCCCTTGCCAGGGACCCCGAGCAGCGACAGCCGTACAGGTACCAGTGCGGCCCTGGCTCTGCGTGCTGCCTTCGTGCCGTTCCCTGGCCGGGCGGCCCCAGCCAGCGCCCCGCCTGGCTCACTCTCGCTGCCTGGGCAGAGCTGAGGCGCCCTGCTTGGGCGGGGCGGGGCGGGAAGGGCTGATCGTCTCCCCGGGGCAGGGCTGGCTTGGCTGAGTGGGGTGTGAACCCTGGGCCCTGGCCTGTCTGTGCTGCCCCCGCGGCGGGCAGTCTCCATGGGTTGCCAGTGCCAACAAGCTGCCCCGCTCCCGCCCAGAGGTGGCAGCTTTGCAGTGGGGGGGCATTTGGCCTGGAGGCTGGGCAGTGCTGGGGGGGTGGGAGGCCTGGAGGTGCCCAGAGCTCGCGGGGCGGGCGCGGTGCCCTGCACACTGGCAGAGGGCAGCCGGGGCTGCTCGGAGGGGCCCCCTGTGAGCATGTGGTGTCCTGCCCTGGCCAGCTCAGGGGTGGGGGAGCTCGGGGTGCTGTGCTCACAGCTGGGGCTGGAACAGAGCCATTGGGGCTCACAGCCTTCCCAGGGGTGGGCCCGGGACACTGGGCTGCTGTTCCCTGAGGGGTGAACGTGCCCCTGGGGCGGCGCTGCCGGGCCCAGGGCCCCGGCTGGAGTCTCAGCACGTGCCCTGGCGAACAGGCCACACGGTGCCCAGCCTGGGCCAGTGTCCATGGTGCGGGGCTGGAGGCAAAGCCCATGGGGGCTGGGCCTCTCTGCCCTGCCCAGCGCCCTGGGGCGGGGGAGCTCTGGGGGCGACAGGAGGGTCCCTGAGCCGGGCTGGCCCCCCAGGCTTCCGGCCGCCGGGGCTGGGGGAGGCCGCTCCTGCTCCTGCACCTGCACCTGCACGGGGGCAAAGCCGACGCTGGGACAAGGGGTGGGTCTGGCTAGCTGGAGCCCTGCAGGCTGCCGGGCCAGGCCCCATCTCTGAGCCCCAGGGATGAAGCAGCTCCCTGAGGCTGCGGGGCAGGGGACAGAGGGCCCTATAGCAGCAGGGAACCAGAGGTATGGGGGGGTCCCCATGTGGTGCCCTCCGGGACAGGGGTGTGGCCAGAGCACAGCCCCTCCTGGGAGTCAAACTCAGGCTCCACCCTCCTGCAAAGACCCCCCTTGCCCCCAGGGCAAGGCTCATCTGGGTCCTGGCCGGCCCCCGGCACTGAGCCGCTCTCCAGAGATCTGGTGGCCAGCTGGCCACCTGCCTCCCAGGCCAAGGGGCTCGTGGCCCACCCAGCCAAGGGGATCCTGGAGTGCCAGCTTGGATGCCCCCGGGCATGGAGCCGGCTCCCTCCCTGCCCGGCCCCCAGAGCGGGCCGTGCCGGGACACTGGCTGTTTCCCACCCTGCCCCCTCCCCGTCCTGGTGGCAGCAGCTGTGGGACGCGCAGCTTGCACCGGAGAGCCTGCTGCAAGACACAACACGCACATTCCTGCCTGGCTGGGGCCAGCACCCTGGGAACGGGCCTGCTCCTTTCTCCCTAGCCCCGGCCCTGGGCGGGCCCCGCTTCCCACGCTTTGGGGCTTGAGGCCAGCGGGGGGACAAGGAGTGGGCCCTCTCCCCCCAGCGCGGCCGGGGGAGCCAGGTGTCTGCACCCGCCTGCTGAAGCGCGCCGTGTGCCCAGGAGGTGGGGAGACCGGAGCAGCTCCCTCGGCTCACGCCCCACAGGGCGACCGGCTTGACGGTAACTGTAGCCCCTCGTGAGCCGGGAGCCTGGCCTGGGTCAGCCTGGCCGGGGCCGGCCCAGGGCCCAGAGGCCGGTCGTCCCCGCCCCGGCTGGCCTGTGTGCACTGCCGAGCAGAAAGAATCGGCTGTGACATTCCCGTAGCCTGGAGACCGTTAGCCCCTTTCACAGCCCCAGCGCCGATTTGAATAAGAATCGCTCTGTCCCGGCCTCCCTGCGCCTGGGAGAGGAGCCGGGTGAGTTTTACCCATCGCTTCCCTTGTTTGCCAGCTTGTTTTTGTGCTCCGAGTTCTCACGCTGCCCGCCCAGGGCTCGGGGACTCGCAGGAGCAGGAGGGGCGCTCTCGGGGGCCGCCTCCACCCCGCCTGCAGCCAGCTCCCCCGTCCCCCCGCGCGTAGTGGGGAGCGGCTGCCAGGGCCGCGGGCTGCACCGCTCAGACGTGAGTACCGGGGCGGCTCTGGGGCGAGCAGGAGGGGGCTGCACGCGGCGCCTGCGGCCCTAAGGTGCCTGGCCCCGGCAGCGACATTACTGCTCAAGCTGCCTGGATTTCTCCTCCAGCCCCGAGCCCGGTGCCCAGTGCGGGTGAGCTGGCAGGAGGGTGCCCGGGGCAGCGAGGGATCAGACTGAGGGGAATGGGCTTGCTCAGCACCTCACATCAGTCGGGGCAGCGCCAGGAAGAGAACCCAGGTGTCCGGGATCCCTGTCTCCTGCTCCAATTCTTGCTAGGAGTTGTGCTGGCTGCTTGGCATGCCCGGCCCCAGGTTAGCGTGGCAGCTCCCCTCATGCCACGGGCGGGTGGCACTGCCCACCGGGGCACTTTGCCCTCACTGGGGCTGGCGCTGGCTCGGGGCACATGCGCCTGTTCCGAGACGTGGGACCCCCCAGCCACAGGCAGCTCCCGCCTGCCCCTGATCCCCCAGCTCCGCAGGGGGGCAGCAGGGAGAGCCTGGCCAGGTGAGGGGCTCTGGGGGGACCACAGGTGCTGTCCTGGGGGTGGCTGAGCAGCGCCTGACCTCGGGCGCCCTGGCTCTGCTGACTGTGGCCAGGCCCCGGCGTCGGGCGTTAGCAGTACCAGGGAGCCCTGGCACCTCCCACCTGCGGGGCTGGCAGGAAGGAGGCCTGGGCCACTGGGAGCCCTGTCCCCCACCCTTCCCATCACCCCCAGTCTCTTTCCCCTCCGCCCTTTGCACCCTGGGCCCACGGCTCCCCGCAGCTCTGACCTGCACCCACACTCCCCTCGCCCAGCCCAGCCCGCCCGGCGTAACCCTCTCCCCTCGCTCTCCCCAGGCCGGACCCCCGGGCCCATGGAGCTGCTGCTCACTCTCCTGCTGCTGGGTAAGTCCTGGCTCACGCGCAGCCCCGGGCACGTTCTCCCCTCCCCTCCCAGGGCAGGCGGGCAGCGCCGGCCGCAGACCCCGGCTGTGCGCACCCATGTGCCCTGGGGCGCCCTGAGCGCGGGGGCCCGGTGGGGGCTGGATGGAGGCGGGGGGCCCTGAGGGCGGGGGCCTGGTGGGGGCTGGATGGAGGCGGGGGCCCTGAGGGCGGGGCCTGGTGGGGCTGGATGGAGGCGGGGCCCTGAGGCGGGGGCCTGGTGGGGGCTGGATGGAGGCAGGGGCCCGGTGGGGGCCGGATGGGCCTGGTGGGGCCAGATGGAGGTGGGGGCTCTGAGGTGGGGGCCTGGTGGGGGCCGGTTGAAGGTGGGGCCCTGAGGCGGGGGCCCGGTGGGGGCTGGATGGGGCGGGGGCTCAGTGGGGGCCGGATGAAGGCGAGGCCCAGTGGGGACCAGATGGAGGCGGGGCCCTGAGGTGGGGGCCCAGTGGGGGCCGTATGGAGGCGGGGGCCCTGAGGGCAGGGGCCTGGTGGGGGCCGTATGGAGGCGGGGGCCTGTGGGCAGGGGCCCGGTGGGGGCTGGATGGAGGCAGGGGCTCGGTGGGGGCCAGATGAAGGTGGGGGGCCCTGAGGCGAGGCCCAGTGGGGTCTGGTTGAAGGCGGGGCCCAGTGAGGCGTGGGCCCTAAGGGCGGGGGCCCGGTGGGGGCTGGTTGAAGGCGGGGGGCCCTGAGGGCGGGGGCCTGGTGGGGGCTGGATGGAGGCGGGGGCCCGGTGGGGGCCGGATGGAGGCGGGGGGTTGTGCCCGCTCCTTCCCCACGTGGCGAAGGGCCCCTGAAGCTGAGCCGTAAATCCCCAGACGTCCTGGCTCCGCTGAGCCCCGGCAGCGGAATTAGGGCAGCACCTGACCGTGCTCACAGCTCCCGGGACGGGGACGGGCACGGCCAGGGCAGCCCCGAGCCCCCTGCCCCCAGTGCCTGGTGCTGCCTGGCGGCCGGTCCCGGTCCGAGACAGAGCAGGGGGCTACGCAGAGCCCCCCCACTGACCCCTCCCCCACCCCCTGCTCTGCCCCGGTGCTGGGGACTCCCCAGGTCATGGCCAGGTGGGGCCCTGCTCCCCAGGGTGTGGAGTGTCCCTGGGCAGGGCCTCACTAGCTAATCATTGGCAGGGGCAGGGCAGAGTCGGGGAGGGGGGCAGTCATGGCAGGCCAGACAAAGGCCTTTGCTCCCCCCATCACAGGGTCATGGTGCTTCCCTGCTGGGTCAGCGGGTCTGGGACCCAGTGTTGGTGCGGGGGGTGCCCAGGGGAGGGTGTGTGCGGGGGAGGGAAGTGTGAGGGGAGGGGTGTGTGGGGTGCACAGGGGTAGGTGTGAGGAGGGTGGGGGTTGCACGGGGCAGTGTGTGTGGGAGGAGGGGTACGGGGTTACACAGGGAGGTGTGCGCAGGGGTGCATGGGGAGGGGGGAGGGGTGCGCGGGGGGGACGAGGGGGTGAGCCCCATATGTGGGGGCTGGGGCTTAGGCCCTGTCAGAGCGCCCGCCTGCGTGAGTCCGTCTGTCTCTCCAGGCCAGGTGCCCGGTGCGGTGAGCCAGGAGGAGCCAGGCTGCTCCGCGGGCAGCTGCCACCCGGCCACCGGGAACCTGCTCATCGGGCGGGCCCAGAACCTGAGCGCCACGTCCACGTGTGGGCTGTGGGGGCCCCAGGAGTACTGCATCGTCAGCCACCTGCAGGTACCCGCCCGCCCGCCCGCCGTGCCCGGGGCAGTGCCCCACCCTCCGGGTGCTGTGCGGCCTGGCTCCAGGCCCAGCCCTGGCCTCTGCGTGCGGCGTGGACAGCTGCTGCGTGGGCACCTGGGGGGCAGGGCCCTCCGCCCCCAGCCCCCGCTGGCTTGAGCCAGGCCCCTCCCATCCAGGGCAACCAGCCCTGCGCTCTCACCGGCGCCCGCCAGCCGGGCCTCAGGCCTCGGGCAGCCTGGCCAAGGGAGACGGGGGCTCGGTCCCCTGTGCCCAGCCCCAAACACTCAGCTCAGCCGGGCTGGCAGAGTCTGCGGGCGGGCCAGGGTCAGCGTGTGTGTGTGCGTGAGTCCGTCTGTCCTCCAGGTCTGCGTGTGTGCGTGAGTCCGTCTGTCCATCTGTGTGTGTGTGTGTGTGTGTGTGTGTCCATCTGGCCCCCTGGATCTGTGGGTGTGTACAAGTTTGTCTGGATGTGTGTGTGTGTGTATCCGTCAGTCCGCCTGAACTGGTGGTTGTGTCCGTCCATCTGTCCTCTGGATCTGTGTGTGAGTCTCTGTCCGGCTCTGAGTGCGTGTGTGAGTCCGTCTGTCCCCTGGGTCTGCGTGTGTGCGTGTGAGTGTGATGGAGCAGGGAGCAGGGTGGATTTGACCTGGGAATGTGGCCGGGGAGTTACATTGGGGATGAAGGAAGCTCCTGAGCTGTAACCGGAGCCAGGAGGCGGGGTGGGGAGAAGTGACACCTTCGAGAGACTGAACAAAGGAGAGGAGGAGCAGAGGGGAGGGGGGAGAAAGCTGCTGGAGGGATATTTTAGGGTCAGTTTTGGGCTGGGTGGTGCAATGCAGGGAACCCCAAGCTGGGGTCTAAGCTCCCTGAACCCCCCAGAAGGACTTGATTGAGGGGTTCTGGTTGTACCTACACGCTGTGGGACCGTGTTCCTGTCGGCTAATAAACCTTCTGTTTTACTGGCTGGCTGAGAGTCCCAGGGAATCACAGGGAGTGGGGTGCAGGGCCCTGACTCCCCCACACTCCGTGACAGTGAGTCCATCTGTCCAGCTCTGCGTGTGCACGTGAGTCCGTCTGTCCGGCTGTGTGTGTGTGTGTCCATCTGGCCCCTGGATCTGTGAGTGTGTGTGAGTCCGTCTGTCCGGCTGTGTGAGTGTGTGTGTGTCCATCTGGCCCCTGGATCTGCGTGTGCACGTGAGTCCGTCTGTCCGGCTGTGTGTGTGTGTGTCTGTCCATCTGGCCCCTGGATCTGTGGGTGTGTGTATGTGTCCGTCTGTCCGGCTGAAAAGGTGGTTGTGTCCGTCCGTCTGTCTGCCTGGATCTGTGGGTGTGCGAGTCCGTCCGTGCGCGGGTCTGGATTGCGTGTCCGGGGGTGAGTCTGTCTGTCTGTCCAAGGGCAGGCGCTGAGCAGAGGCAGCCCCAGAGCCCGGGCTGCCCCTGCTGCGGGGGATGTGCCGTGGGGCAGGGACAGCACTGGGACCCTCTCTGTGCTGCAGGACTCGGAGAAATGCTTCTCCTGCGACTCCCGGTCCCCGTCTCTGCGCAACAGCCACCTCATCCAGAACGTGCTGTACCTCAGCGGCCGGGACGGGCACCCCACCTGGTGGCAGTCGGAGAATGGTGAGGGGCGGCCCTCGGGGCCATGGAGAGAGGCTCCCCTGCAAGAGGAGGGAACCCAGACTAGCGGGGAGGGAAGGGGTCATGGCCCATGCTTGGCCTGCGCTGCCCCGGGCTGCGGGAGTCACGGGGGACCCTCAGGAGAGCCTGGGCCGGGAGACGGCTCCTCGGGACCCCCCAATGCCAGGACCGCCAGGCTGGGTGAGAGGCCCCCGGCCGCAGCCACCACAGCTGCCTCTGCTGGGAGTGACCACAGCTTGGGAGGTGGAGGTGGCAAAGGGGCTGGTGACCCCGTCCCGTCCCATCCTGTCTCCCTGGGGGCTGGTGCATGGGGGTGACCCCGTCCCGTCCCGTCCTGTCTCCCCGGGGGCTGGTGCATGGGGTGACCCCGCCCCGTCTCCGCAGGCGTGGAGCACGTCAGCATCCGCCTGGACCTGGAGGCCGAGTTCCACTTCACCCACCTCATCATGAAATTTAAGGTAACTGGGCCCTGGGCTGGGGAGGTGGGGAGCTCGGGGATCAGAGGCCTAGTCCCTGGGCTGGGGGTGGGGACAGCAGGGCCAACCCTGCCGAAGAGCAGCCGTCCCACTGGTCCCAGGCCTGGCTCTGCAGGGTTGGGCAGCCATGCTGGGGGGCACCCAGCTCCCCTCCCCTGACACCCTACCCGGGGCCATTCTGGGGGGCACCCAGCTCCCCTCCCCTGACACCCGCCCGGCACCCAGCTCCTCTCCCCTGACACCCGCCCGGCACCCAGCTCCCCTCCCCTGACACCCTGCCCGGGGCCATGCTGGGGGGCACCCAGCTCCCCTCCCCTGACACCCGCCCGGCACCCAGCTCCCCTCCCCTGACACCCCGCCCGGGGCCCTGCTGCGGTGCGCCCAGCCGCTCTGTGTCTCTCCCCCAGACCTTCCGCCCGGCGGCCATGCTGGTCGAGCGCTCGGCGGATTTCGGCCGCACCTGGAAGGTTTATCGCTACTTCGGCTACAATTGCTCCCGGCTGTTCCCAGACGTGGCTGTGCAGGCGTCAGGCCGCGTGGACCAGGTGCTGTGTGAGCAGCGCTACTCCGAGATCGAACCCTCCAGCCATGGCGAGGTGGGGAGCTGGGGTCTCACGCCGCCCCTCACCTATCGCCCTGGGGAACGGGATGGGGGGGGCGGGGGCAGGCCGGGGCGGTGGGGGCTCTGGGGTCTCACGCTGCCTGAGTTCAATCTACTGAGGTTTATAGTCCAATGTCCATATTCAGGGTGACTCCAGTCAGTGACTGGGGATCTCAGTCCTTGTGGCTCAGGGTTTCCCCCTCTTGAAACCCAAAGCAGATCTGAGATGAAGAAGGATCGTGTCCCAGGGTTTTTATATATTTCCAGCAGCCTTTTGGCCTGAGCAAACAATAGGCTTAACTTTCTGTCTTCCAAACATCCTGGCAATTAGCACTGGGTAATTTACCCATTAAACCGTTCAGATACAGGTGACCACAACCTTCCAAGAGACATATGGACAATAATACTATTTCCCTCAAGTGTCTTTCTAAATGTTAATATTCCTTTTTTGGTCTTTGAATCAAAGCCATAGCAATAGACAAGACTTGTTTGCTGACATCACAAGACCTGAGCAAACGTCTACCCTTCTACCTCTAACAATGCCGGCTGCATTTCAAAGCTCTATTAATCATACAATCATAGAATCTCAGGGTTGGAAGGGACCTCAGGAGGTGTCTAGTCCCACCCCCTGCTCAAAGCAGGACCAAACCCAACTAAATCATCCCAGCCAGGGCTTTGTCAAGCCTGACCTTAAAAACCTCTAAGGAAGGAGATTCCACCACCTCCCTAGGGAACCCATTCCAGTGCTTCACCACCCTCCTAGTGAAATAGTGTTTCCTAATATCCAACCTAAACCTCCCCCTCTGCAACTTGAGACCATTACTCCTTGTTCTGTCATCTGCTACCACTGAGAACAGCCGAGCTCCATCCTCTTTGGAACTCACTTTCCAGGTAGTTGAAAGCAGCTATCAAATCCCCCTTGTTCTTCTCTTCACCACCCAGACTAAACAATCCCAGTTCCCTCCGGCCTCTCCTCATAGAGTCATGTGCTCCAGCCCCTAATCATGTTTGTTTGCCCTCACTGGACTCTTTCCAATTTTCCACAGCATCCTTCTTGTAATGTGGGGCTGCTGGACACAGTCTCCAGATGAGGCCTCACCAGGAGGTGCTGAATAAGAGGGAATGATCCCACATCCCTCGATCTGCTGGCAATGCCCCTACTTATACAGCCCAAAAAATGCCACGTTGTGTATGCTTAGCAACAAGGGCACACTGCCGACTCATATCCAGCTTCTGCGTCACTGCTGTAACTCCCAGGTCACTTTTCTGCAGAACTGCTGCCTTGCCTAGCCACCACGTCGGTCCTAGTCTGTAGCAGTGCATGTGGGATTTAGCTAAGTCAGTCTAAGTGAACACCAGGACTCTGCACTTGTCATATTGAATCTACTCATTGGAGTTTCTTTTTGGCCCAATCCTCCAATTTCATCACAGGTCACTGTGTGGAGGCGATTCTGGCGGGACCCAACTGAGAGTGCCAAATCCCAGGACCAATTGCTCAAACAGGGCAGTCCACAGCCCCAGGCACAGGGTTTTTCACCTCTAAGGCACCAAACCAGCCAGACAAAAGAGGACTCTGGTCTCACCCCCTACTGGCTAACCACAAGTCACCACGAGGCAATTCCCATCAGACCTCCAGTCTCCCAGTATCACCACCAGTGCACTCGTCCTGGGGATGAATGTGGTTATGAAAACCAACACCCCAATAAAGGGAAAGGTTCTCTGATCCCAAAGGACCAAGCCCCAGACCCAGGAGTCAATATACATCAGATCTTACCCACAAATCGCGCTGTTGCCAATCGCTTTAGAATCAAATCTAAAAGGGTTTATTTACAAAGGGGAAAAGGTAGAAGATGAGAGGTAGGGAGTGGGGTGGTTAAATGGAGATCAAGGAAATTACATACAGTAATGGCAAACTTCTTAGTTCAGGCTTGCAGCAGTGCTGGAGTAAACTTTGCAGAGTTCAAATTAAGTCTCTCTGGAGACATCCCCGCTGGGATGGGTCCTCAGTCCCTTGTGCCTGGGAAGGCTTCAAGTTAGAAGTAGCAAAGTCCTCAGAGGTAGAAGGCAGGATTGAGAGAGAGACAAGATGGAGATTAAGCATCAGCCTATATAATGAGGCTTTTCCAGGTGTAAGAATCTCTTTGTCTTTACTGTAGAAAATTCAGCAAGAGGAAATGGAGTCTCTTAAGTCCACATGGACAGGAGTCTCTGCATACCTTGCTGAGTCACAGCGTGTTTGCCTTCTCTCCACATGGGTCAATTGTGTAGCTGATATTGGTCCTTAATGGGCCATCAAGCAGGCTTCAGGCAGAGCTAACACCAGCTTGTCTGGGATGCTTGCTCAGAAGCACAGCACCAACGAAATACAGGCAGCATGAGCCCATTTCGCAACTTCGCTAAAAATGATACAGACATACAGACAGCATAATCACCCACCAGCAACCCATAACCTGGTCTGGGTACCTCCATATGACCCGCCTTACATCAGATTTGAATTTTTGCCACTACAGGACCTTGGTTGCAACCATATTCTATATGGTCCCCAATTTATATCAATAACGTCACGATCCTCTGGACCCTATCTACCACTCAGTGCAGGGCTGGCTTTGAGCCTATTCCACCATGTAGTCGGTGCGGGGGCCGGCCTTCTCAGGTGCGGCCCAGAGGCCAGGCGACTCGCTACTACTGACCTAAGTTATCAGTCTCCGAAGGTCAGGGTTCGCCTCAGGCGGGCTGAACAAGGCGGAAGCAGTCCAGCCAGGGCCCGCTCTCAGTCAGGGGCGGGGCAGCACATAACAGTTCTAGCTCAGACCCTCAGTCGGGCTGAGCACACAGAGTCACTGAGATAAGCCCAGGCCCTCCGTCAGGCGGGGCAGCAAATAGCCAGTTCAGGGCTCGGGTCCTTACAGCAGGAGCTGAGCAATAACTTGCAGTCAAGCCGGACTCAGTCAGGGTGGGGCAACAACCAGCAGTTCTGGCCCAGACCCTCAGGCAGGGCTGAGCAGACCCGGGTTGGTGATTTAGCTCAAAGCCCTCAGTCAGGGCTGGGCGGCCAGCAGTAGTCGGGCTCCAGTTCCTGGTAGCAGAACTAAAGGTAGTCCCACCACAATATTACAGGGCTCAGGCCGTGTATGAGCGCTGAGCCACAGCAAGGCCAGTGCAGGCTTCTCTGCCTGGCCTTTGAGTAGGAGGAGTCTGCCACCGTAGTGGGGTGGGGGGACCTGAGCCTGCTCCGTCCCAGCCGGGGCCCTAATAGCGGCTTCTCTGCCACCCGGTCAGTGGATCACGACGCAACACACTGACATGGGCATGTCGGTGCCCTCCTTCGACAGGGTGTGCCCGAATCCACTCATCTCTCCCTCAGGTACCTGCTGCGTCTCTGGGGTGGGCGCTGGGTCAACACCATGGGCTCCTCGCCATGCTGCAGAGAGCCACGGCTAGCTCAGCGGCTCCTCCGGACTTAGGTGGGGATGCCAACAGCTCCTCGGGGTACCGAGCTGGGGCAAGCTGGTCAGTCCTCCTCCACGAGTGCCTGGCTCGGGAAGGCCTCCTCCGGGTACACAATGGGAAGCTCGGCCAGTCCTCCTCAAATTTTCAGCTCCGGGAAGGCTCAGTCCGTCCACCTCGGATACCTGGCTCGGGGAGAGGCTTGGTCTAGCAGGAGCTTTCGGGCAAGGCTGATCCCCAGCAGGAGATCGGGCAGGGGCGTCTGTCCTCTCCCGGCGCCGGGCTCCAACTGAGCATTGGGGCGGACCTTTGTCACCCTGTCCCGCCCATATGCCCGGCTTCCGGGGCGGGGACGGTGGTGATAACTCCACGCCCGCTGGGGTGGCTGTTCTGGTTCTCTCTCTCCGGTGGCAGAGAATGGATGGGCTACCACTGCTAATTTACGATGTTGCATCTAGCTATAGAGTCATAATTTTACCTGTACTGCAGGATGTTCAGCGTTTAGCGGGGATCACTCTGGTGCCACGGACCTGGGTGGTGTTACCGCTAGGTGCTATCAAAATTGAGTCTGTGGTGGGTGCCAGCCGTGGTTTCGTTTATTTTTAAGTCATCTTGCTGGGGCCGTCAAACTATTTGATTGGGCGCACTTCCTCATGGCCCTGCTCCAGTGTATCTACCTCTCCTCCCATCTTAGTGTCATCTGCAAACTTGCTGAGGGTGCAATTCATCCCATCATCCCGATCATTAATGAAGATATTGAACAAAACCGGCCCCAGCACTGACCCTTGGGGCACTCCGCTTGATACCGGCTGCCAACTAGACATGGAGCCGTTGATCACTACCCGTTGAGCCCGATGATCTAGCCAGCTTTCTACCCACCTTATAGTCCATTCATCCAGCCCATACTTCTTTAACTTGCCGGCAAGAATACTGTGGGAGACCGTATCAAAAGCTTTGCTAAAGTCAAGGAATAACACGTCCACTGCTTTCCCCTCATCCACAGAGCCGGTTATCTCATCATAGAAGGCAGTTAGGTTAGTCAGGCATGACTTGCCCTTGGTGAATCCATGCTGACTGTTCCTGATCACTTTCCCCTCCTTTAAGTGGTTCAGGATTGATTCCTTGAGGACCTGTTCCATGATTTTTCCAGGGACTGAGGTGAGACTGACTGGCCTGTAGTTCCCTGGATCCTCCTTCTTCCCTTTTTTAAAGATGGGCACCACATTAGCCTTTTTCCAGTCATCCGGGACCTCCCCGGATCAAAGATAATGGTTCATTCATTTACAGATCTTCCTAACAAGTCTTTAAACTTAGCCCTGGGGCAGGTCAGTCTGGGAGGTAATTAACTCTTTCTGGCCCTGTCACCTTTCAGTGAGAGATTCTATTACACTCATAACGTCACACTACCCCCTTTTGTCACCCTGGGGCATGGTGGGGAGCTGGGGGCAGGCCGGGGCTGGGGGCTCTCTGGGGTCTCATGCTGCCCCTCACCTATCTCCCAGGTGATTTTCAAGGTCCTGGACCCGTCCATCCCAGTGGAGGATCCGTACAGCCCAGCCATCCAGGGTAGGGGCACGAGGCGGGGGGCTCGGCCGGGAGGACGGGCTGGAATCCCTGCCCTAGAGCTTGCAGCCCTGGGGTGGGCGTGCAGGTCCAGAAACGCGAGGCGCGCCGTAAGAACACCGGGTCCAGAGCCGCGGGCGGCGCCGTGGGGCACCGGGTCCAGAGCCGCGGGCGGTGCAGGGAGATGCCCATGGCAGGGGAGGCACAGGCAGGCCTGGGGGGTTGCAGGGGCCCCAGGAGTGTTGGAGACGGGGCATGCGGGTGGTAACTGGGCACCGTAGCCGGGGGCTGAGGAGAGTGGGAGGCATCAGGGCAAGGCAGTGCAGGGGCTGGGGAGACTGGGAGCAGCAGGGGCTGGGAGGTTGGGGGCTGGGGTGGGTAGCGGGGCCAGGAGGGGCCAGTGCTAAGCTCCCCTGCCCCAGATCTGCTGCGTGTCACCAACCTGCGGGTGAACCTGACCAAGCTGCACACGCTGGGCGACAACCTGCTGGACTCGCGGCGCCAGGTGCTGCACAAGTATTACTACGCCCTCTACGAGCTGGTGCTGCGCGGGAGCTGCTTCTGCTGCTACGGCCACGCCTCCAGTGCGCGTCGCCCGGCGCCCAGGCCAACGTGGAGGGCATGGTAGGGGGCATGGCTCCACCCCAGGGGAGGGGAAGTGGGGCAGAGCCTCACCCCAAGACCTACCACAAGGCAGCCAGGCACAGCCAAGCGGGGAGCCCTGAGTGGCTGCTGTGCCCATGATTCCTGGGGCAGCAGGCGGGTGTCAGGGGGTGTGGGGCGGCCTCAGAGGTCCCTGTGCCCCAGTGCAGGCGAGACCCACTCAGGCCTGGCGTGTGGCCTGCTGAAGGCAGCTGAGGCCCTGGGCCCCTGACATGAGGGTCAGGGGCCAGCCTGGGGCCGTGGCAGTGTCTCACGTGGACCAGGGGCCACAGCTGACCTGGGCCCCATCGCCGCCTTTCCCACAGATTCACGGCCGCTCGTCTGCAGGCACCACACCACGGCCTGAACTGCGGCGGTGCCAGGACTTCTACCAGGACCGGCCCTGGCGCCCTGCCGGGGCACCGACCGCACGCCTGCCAAGGTGAGAGGCAGGCGGCCCCCTTCCCCACGGCTCTGCCCCCTTCCCCACGGCTCTGCCCCCTTCTCCACGGCTCTGCCCCCTTCCCACGGCTCTGCCCCCTTCCCCATGGCTCTGCCCCCTTCCCATGGCTCTGCCCCCTTCCCTGCCCCCTTATGGCTCTGCCCCCTTCCCCACGGCTCTGCCCCCTTCCCCGGCTCTGCCCCCTTCCCTGCGGCTCTGCCCCTCTTCCTCACAGCTCTGCCCCCTTCCCACGGCTCTGCCCCCTTCCCCACGCCTCTGCCCTTCCCATGGCTCTGCCCCCTTCCCACGGCTCTGCCCCCTTCCCACGGCTCTGCCCCCTTCTCCACGGCTCTGCCCCCTTCCCACGCTCTGCCCCCTTCCCACACTCTGCCCCCTTCCCACGGCTCTGCCCCCTTCCCTGCGGCTCTGCCCCCCCTTCCCCACGGCTCTGCCCCTTTCCCAGCTGGCTCTGCCCCCTTCTCCACGGCTCTGCCCCCTTTCCACGGCTCTGCCCCCTTCCCGCTCTTGCCCCTTCTACGGCTCTGGCCCACTCCCACGGCTCTGCCTCGTCTCACGGCTCTGCCCCCTTCCCCGCTCTGCCCCCTTTCCTCGGCTCTGCCCTGCCCATGGCCCTACACGGCTCTGCCCCGCACTTCCCTGCGACTCTCCCCCCTTCCGCTCTGCCCCCCTTACGGCTCTCCCCCTTCCCACGGCTCTTCCCCCGCACGTCCCCGCGGCTCTGCCTCCCCTTCTCCGCAGCTCTGCCCCCCCTACTTCCCTACAGCTCTCCCCGCCGCTTCCCCACGGCTCTGCCCCCTGCCTGCTTTCACGCCTAATGAAGCAAGTGCACTGGGGGGCAGTGCCCAGGGGGTGAGTGTGCCCGGGCCGGTGTTGAGGAACCAGTCTGTTGTCAGGCGGTGTGGCCGGGTGGCGTGGCCGGGGCCGGGTGGCGTGGGCGGGTGGCTGGGCGGCATGGCCGGGGCTGGGCGGTGTGGCTGGGTGGCGTGGCCGGGGCCGGGCGGCGTGGTCGGGGCTGGGTGGTGGGGCCAGGGGCTGGGTGGCGTGGCCGGGGCTGGGCGGCGTGGCCGGGGGCCGGGCGGCGTGGCTGGGCTGGGTGACCGGGGGCCGGGTGGCCTGGCGGGTGGCGTGGCCGGGGCCGGGCGGCGTGGCCAGGGCTGGGCGGTGTGGCTGGGTGGCGTGGCCGGGGCCTGGCGGCGTGGTCGGGGCTGGGTGGCGTGGCCGGGGGCCGGGCGGCCTGGCCTGGTGGCGTGGCCGGGGCGAGGCGGGCGGCGTGGCTGGGGCTGGGCGGCGTGGCTGGGCTGTGTGACCGGGGCTGGCGGCGTGGCGGGGCTGGGTGGTGGGGCCGGGGGCCAGGCGGCCTGGCGGGTGGCGTGGCCGGGGGCCGGGTTACCGCATGGCACCGGTGTCTCGCAGGGTGTAACTGTAACCAGCACTCGCGCCGGTGCCACTTCGACATGGCCGTGTACCTGGCCACGGGCAACGCCAGCGGGGGCGTCTGTGACGACTGTCAGCACAACACGATGGGCCGCAGCTGCCAGCTCTGCAAACCCTTCTACTACCACAGCCCGCGGGCCGACATCCGGGCCAGCAGCGCCTGCGTCCGTGAGTGCCCGGCGGACGGGCCTGGGCAGCCTGCAGCGGGCGGGGGCGGGGTCGCCCCCGGGGGTCTGGGGCTTTGCTCCCCTTCCTCTGAAGCTAGAGCTGGGGCCGGCCGGGTGCCCACAGCGCAGGGGGGCATCCTCTCTCTCAGGGTCTCCAGGGGCTGGCCAGGCCCCCACTAGTCGTGTGCTGTCCCCGGGTCTGCTCCCAGCCCAGACGGGCCCCCTGACACATGCCTGTGCCCTCCCTGGGCGCCGGGGGGAGGCCAGGGCACTGCACGGCTCCTGGGCTGGGGTCACCGCTGCGCATCGTGAGGCTGGCTGCTCCCTGCCTCCGAGACTGAGCTGCAGCCCCTGCCGCGCCGGGGAGCTCGGCCCGGCCAGGCCACCGAGCGAGCCCCTGTGCCGCGCGGCCGGGGCCGGGTTCCAGTCCGGGCTCAGCAGGGAGCAGCGAAGGGGCAGCCTGGCCAGCCCTTCTCGGCCTCCTTCCTCGTCTCTCCCGTGTCTCAGCGCCAGGGGCTCCCCTGTTCTCTGCGCTCGCCTGGCATCGCCCCCTCGTTCTCCGTCTGCAGCCTCATGAGGTCCTTGGGGTTCCCATTGTCTGTTGGGTCCCCCTAGGCCTTGCTGCCCCATGCGTCTCCCCAGCCAGCTGCATGGCCCACACCTCATGTGGTGCTCAGTGCGGCAGGGCAACACCTGGGGAAACTGAGGCACATATCGCCCATGTTGGTCACGGCCCCGGGATGCGGTCAGGGAGCGCATGAGCCCTTTGGCTACAGTGCTGCGCAGGGGGCTCGCGCCAAGGCAGCCCCCACGCTCCACTCCCTGGCCTGGGCGTGTGCCCGGGGGTTGGCTGTGCTGAGGCACTCGGCTGCCCTCTCTACCCCACCGACTGTAGCTCCCCCGTCCCTGCCCCGCTCTGCCCAGCATGTCTGATCCTGGCTGCCCTGGCAGTGCCACCTGCTTCGGGGTCACTGCGGTGCCAGTCGCTGGCATCCGGGCTGGGCCAGAGCTGGCTCCTGGCGTGTGACTCCCGCTCTCTTCCCCTGTGCTGGCAGCCTGTGACTGTGACCCGGTGGGCTCCCTGGACGGTGGAGTGTGTGACAGCCACACGGACGTGGCACTGGGCATGATCGCTGGGCAGTGCCGCTGCAAGGAGCACGTCCAGGGCGTGCGCTGCGACAGCTGCAAGGAGGCCTTCTACGGGCTGAGCCGCACCGACCCGCAGGGCTGCCAGCGTGAGTGTGGGCGGGGGCACGGCACGGGCACGGCCTTGGCACCGCTTGGAGTGAAGCCAGGCAGGCTCAGGGCCGCACTCACCAGGGCAAGGAGCCTCTCGGCTTCGGTGCTTCCTGGGTCCAGCTTTGGAGCGTTCAGCCCCATGGTCACCCCGTTCGCTCCCTGCAGCGAGTCCCCCTGGACGGGACCCCAGGGAGCCTCACATGCCCCCAACGGGCCCTCCCCCGCCCCCCCCCGCAGCCAGCGTGTGACACAGACGTCGGGAACCCAGCGTCGAACAGGGAGCAGGCGCCTGCAGCAGAGTCCAGCTTGGGGAGACCCAGGGCCTGCTTCCCCTGGACCCCCGGGGCGCTGGAGCAGTGTACGGCGAGGTGCGGGGGGAAGACGACTGAGCCGTGGAACCAAACCCTGGACATGATGGAAATCCCGTCACGCCAGGGGGTGCTGCAGCCCCCTAGTTCCAGCCCCTATGCAGGGGACTGACCCCTTCCAACTGCCTGGCCTCCCTCACGCCTGTTGCCCCTTTCCCGGGCCAGCAGGTCACCCGGGCTGCACCAACACCCCCGGCTGATCCTGGCAGAGGAGGGGGCCCAGCCAGCAGTTGCCAGGCTACGAGTGTCGGCTGTTCTCTGCAGCCTGTCAGGATCCACACCTGCCCTCTAGGGGTCGCTGCAGACATCACCCCCCTTGTCCCACCTCCTAGATACCTGAGTAACACATAGGGGAAACTGAGGCACACACAGAGCATTCAGAGAAGATGGTAAGAACGTGCCCACTTCATCCCAGCCACCCAGCCTGGCCGTGCTGCAGGGCCCCGGGGGACATGGCTCCTCAGGACAGCCGCTGGCGGGCAGGGCCCCGTGTGCTGCGTGGGACAACCCCTCGGGCATCCCCAGAGCTGTGTGTGTGCCAGGCCTCACACGAGGGTGAGGTTGGGATATTCGTGGGGGCCGTGGGCTCGGGCCCTGCTGGGTAAGCTGCTGTGTCTGTGCCCAGCCTGCAGGTGCGACCCTCGGGGCATCATCGCGGGCAGCCCCCCCTGCGACCACATCAGTGGAGACTGCTACTGCAAGCGCTTTGTCAGCGGCCGGTACTGCAACCAGTGCCTGGTGAGTGCCCTGTGCCCTGCCCCTCCCCGGCCCCCGGTGGGACCCACCCAGTGTCTGACCCAGCTCTCCCCACAGCCCGAGTTCTGGGGCCTGAGCAACGACATGGCCGGCTGCCGGCCCTGTGCCTGTGACTTTGGGGGCGCCTACAGCAACAGGTAGGCATGTGCCATGGGGGGGGTACCACGGCTGGGGGGAGTGGGCACAGCGGGTGGTACCACGGCCGGGAGGGAGGGGGCAGTACCACGGCCGGGGGGAGGAAGGGGGTGGTACCACGGCCGGGAGGGAGGGGCAGTACCACGGCCGGGGGGAGGCGGTACCACGGCCAGGGGGAGCGGGCACAGCTGGTGGTACCATGGCTGGGGGAGGGCAGTACCATGGCCGGGGAGGAAGGGGTGGTACCACGGCTGGGGGGAGCGGGCCCAGCGGGTGGGACCACGGCCGGGAGGGAGGGGCAGTACCACGGCCGGGGGAGGGGCGGTACGGCCGGGGAGCAGGCACAGCAGGTGGTACCATGGCTGGGGGGGAGGGGGGAGTACCATGGCCGGCGGGAGGAAGGGGGTGGTACCACGGCTGGGGGGAGCGGGCACAGCAGGTGGTACCACGGCCTGGAGGGAGGGGGCAGTGTCATGGGGGGGGGAGACCAGGCCCGGCCCCCCCGGGTTCCTGCGATGCACCAGGACTCTCAGCCAGCCAGTAACACAGAAGGTTTATTAGATGACAGGGACACAGTCCAGGACAGGCCTTGCTGGCACAGACAGCAGGACCCCCTGGAGTTAGGTCCATTGGGGCCCCAGGGAGGCCACAGCCCCGTTGGGGGGGGGCCCCTCTCCATTTCCCAGCCAGCCCCAGACTGCAACCCCCCCCCAGCCCCTCCTCTCTGGGCTGTGTCCCTTTTCCGGGCCAGGAGGCACCTGATCCCCTTGTTCTCCCCCACCTTTAGCATCCCCTGGCGGGGGGAAGGGCCCGGCCATTAGTTGCCAGGCGACAGAGGGTCGGCCAGGAACTGAGGCCCCCCCACAGTATCCAGGGGAAACATTAAGAACAGCCCCAATTCGTCACAGGCAGTAACACGGCCTGGGGGAAGGGCAGTACCATGTCCAGGGGGAAGGAGGCAGTACCACAGCTGGGTGGGAAGGGGGTGGTACCATGTCCGGGAGGGGGAAGGAGGCAGTACCACAGCTGGGTGGGAAGGGGTGGTACCACAGCTGGGTGGGAAGGGGCGGTACCATGGCCGGGGAGGGGCGGTACCACAGTTAGGGGAAGCAGGCACAGTGGGCGGTACCACAGCTGGTGGGGAAAGGGGGCAACAGGGCCACCCAGAGGATTCAGGGGGCCTGGGGCAAAGCAATTTCGGGGGCCCCTTCCATAAAAAAAAGTTGCAATACTGTAGAATCCTGTATTCTCGTGGGGCCCCTGGTCAGGGCCTTGGGCAAGTGCCCCCTCTGGGCAGCCCTGGGGGCAGTACCACAGCTGGAGGAGTGGGCACAGTGGGCGGTACCACAGCTGGGGAGGAAGTACCATGGCCGGGGAAGGGGCGGTACCATGGCTGGAGGGGGAGGGGACGGTACCACGGCTGGGGAGAGAGGGCAGAGCGGGTGCTACCACAGCCAGGGTGGGGAAGGGGGCAGTACCACAGCCTGGGAGGGGCTGGCGGGGCCCACAGCTGGGGGGGTGGCAGTGGCATGGCCGGGAATGGGTCAGTACCACGGCTGGGGGAAGGGGTGGTACCACAGCCGGGGGAGGGCTGATGGCAGTACCATGGCGGGGGGAGTGGGCACAGCGGGCGGTACCCCAGCTGGGGGGGGAGGTGTCAGTACCATGGCCGGGGGGGAATGGGTCAGTACCACGGCTGGGGGGAAGGGGGTGGTACCACGGCCGGGGGGAGTGGGCACAGCGGGCAGTACCATGGCCGGGGGGGAATGGGTCAGTACCATGGCTGGGGGAGTGGGCACAGCGGGCGGTACCATGATCGGGTGGGGAAGGGGGCGGCACCATGGCCGGGGGGAAGGGCATGGGGCAGTGGTGGCACCGTGGCTCAGGGGTGCCGGGTGTCAGGCACTCCCAGGCCCCGGGCTCTCTCGGCCCCTGGGAGGAACCCCCTTCTCCCCCCCCCCCCTCGCCTCCTGGAACCGCACCTCTGAGCCTCCAGCCGCCTGGCTTTGCCTGGAGCCCCACCCTCAGAGGGAGCAAGGCCCCCCCCGGTCGCTAGCTGGGTGATGGACGGGTGGTGGGCGGGGACCCGGCGTAGAACTGCCGGATGGCTTGCAATAGTCACCGGGAGACCGATGCCGATTCGGGAGACTCCAGGCCAACCCTGGAGAGTTGGCAACCCTCCCTCACACCCCTTGCCCCTCTTTCCTTTCTGTTCCCCGGGCCAGCCGGTCACCCGGGCTGCACCAACCCCCCAGGCTGATCCTGGCAGAGGAGGGGGCCTGGCCATCACAGCCCCACCTGGCCTCTAGGGGTCACAGACCTGAGTAACACACAGGGGAAACTGAGGCACACACAGTCTTTGGAGAAGACAGTAAGAACATGCCCAGTTCATCCCCCCGGGGGTGGGACACAAGCTGTGGGGTGGAACCAGGGCACTCAGGGCTGGTTGGTAACAGGCTGGCCTTTCACCCCTCCCCCACGGCCTCTGCCCTGGGGCAGACACACAGACATGTGCCCTGGGCTGGGCCGGCTCCCCCGGACACACGGACAGGGTAGGGCAGGCTCCCTTAGGGCTTGTGCGCCCCCAGGTGCTCCATGGAGGACGGGTTGTGCCCCTGCCGGCCCCACCTCATCGGGCGCCAGTGTGACCAGGTGCAACCCGGCTACTTCTGTGCACCCCTGGACTACTACAGCTACGAGGCAGAGCATGCCACAGGCCACGCGCACAGCCACCCCACGCTGCCGGTGAGTGCGGGCACCAGATGCTGGGCTGCTGCGGGGGGAGGGGGTGGGGGTGCCAGGGGGGCAGGGTCCTGGGGCTGAGGTGGGGGCAGCACACGGGATCCTGGGGCTGGGGGGGGCGCTACCCATGGGTCCCGGGGCTGAGGGGGGCAGCGTGCAGGGTCCAGGGTGGAGGGGGGCCAGGGCTCAGTGCCCCTCCTGAGTGCAGTTCCATGGCTGTGGGGCACAGTCTCTGGTGCCAGGCTGGGGTCTGGGCTGGGGGTTGTGCCCCCCGCTGAGCAACAGGACCCAGCAGCAGCCGGGTGTCAGCGTCCCTCTGGCCAGCCAGAGCCTGCCGCGGTCATGGGGTCTCCTCGGGCTAACCCCAGCCCCCCTCGGCAGCCTCCTGCCCCCTCATCAGTCCCCCCCCCGGGGTGCCCCGGCGCTCTGCCAGGCTGACCCTGGCCCGTTGCAGGGAGCACTGCGCCCCGAGGCCCCCCCGGACTGCCTGGAGTATTCCAGCGGGCTCCCGAACGGGCGGAAGGGGCGTCTGCGGCGCCAGCGCAGCGCCATGCGGCTCCTGCAGCACCGAGCCCTGTCCCGGCGTGGCCGGCAGCCCCAGCACAAGGTGAGAGGCGGGGGGGTTGGGGTAGAGGAATGGGGGTGGGTGTCACAGATCCACAGGGTTGGGGCTATGCCCCAGTTCTCAAACAGTCCCCTGGGCCAGCCCCCCGGGTCCCATTCCTCCCCCGAGGTCGCCCATGCGGCCCCACCAGGCCTACACCTGCTCCAGTGCTCGGGGGGCGCCGATGCCCAGCCGACCTGCCCCGCTGTGCACAGCGCTAGGCCGATGGGGGGTCTGCCCTACACCCAGCTGCTGCCTCGGGATGTGGGGCTAATGGCAGCGCCCCTCTGGTCGGCCCACAGCGCCGCAGCTGTGCCAGCGCTGGCCCTCAAGTGCAGACAGACCCCTGGGAGCTCTGCCCAGCCCGTCTGGCATGGCCCCAGCTTTGGGACCGGCTCTGGGGGCCCCCTGCAGTGGGCCAGAGCCCCAGGGGTCCCGCTCGGGCCTCTGGGCTCCATCCCACTGCTCTGGCCCACGAGCTCTGCCCAGCAAGTCCCCCTGAGACAGAGCCGGGCAGAGACTCGGAGCACCCTAGGGAGCAGCCCCCCTCTGCCAGCGCCGGCAGAGAGACAGGCAGCGTGGGCCCAGCCCGGCTCATCAGTCCCCTGAACCCAGCGCAGGCAGCCCCGGGGGAGCCCAGAGAAAGGACAGTTCCCGCAGAGCCCGGCCAAGCTGTAGAGACCCCCTGGGCTCCCCCTCTGCCTCCCGGCTGTCTGATCCCCTGCCGGACCCCCAGGGGCACCCGCTTCCCGCAGCCAGTGCTTAACCCCCCCACCCTCTGTTCCCAGCTGGGCAGTCACGGCTGGGTCCCCGGGCAGGGCAGCCACACTCCCTGGTTGCTGGGTTCCAAAGTCCCAGCGACTGGGACTGCCATTGTCTTCTCAAAACCTGCCCGGGGCCAGGGCCCGAGGCCAGGCGGCAGGAGCCCCGCCACCAGAGAGCACCCAGCACTGCAGCACCTAGGGGAAACTGAGGCAGGGATGGACAGAATTCCCACGGAGGCAGAGCCCTGACCGCTGCGCAGGGACCGCTCCCCCCCAGTGAACAGCGCTAGGCCCACGGGGGGTTCTTCCCTGACCACTGTGCCCACCTCTTGGGGAGGGGGCTAGTGAGGCGAGGGGAGAGCCCCGTGACGCCGTGCTGTAGCTGCGCACGGTAGTGTCTGCTGAAATCCTCCCACCACTGGGCAGCAATGCAGGGTGTACGGGGAAACTGAGGCACCCAAAGGATTAATACAAAGCACTACAAAGAGTTCCCATCTTGTCACACAAGGGAGGATAGCAGGGAGCAGGAGTGGGAGTAGGGATGGGCTGAGGGTAGTGGGGGGCAGGGATGGGGCGAGGTGGGGGCAGGTGGGGGCACGGGGCAGCGGTGGAGGGGTGGGGACAGGGATGGGGCGAGGTGGGGGCAGGTGGGGGCACGGGGCAGCGGTGGAGGGGTGGGGACAGGGATGGGGCGAGGTGGGGGCAGGTGGGGGCACGGGGCAGCGGTGGAGGGGTGGGGACAGGGATGGGGCGAGGTGGGGGCAGGTGGGGCACGGGGCAGCGGTGGAGGGTGGGGACAGGGATTGGGCGAGGTGGGGCAGGTGGGGGCACGGGGCAGCGGTGGAGGGTGGGGACGGGGTGGGCTGAGGGTAGTGGGGGCAGGATTGGGCCAGGTGGGGGCACGGGGCAGCGGTGGAGGGGTGGGGACAGGGATGGGGCGAGGTGGGGGTAGGTGGGGCACGGGCAGCGGTGGAGGGGTGGGGACAGGGATTGGGCGAGGTGGGGGCAGGTGGGGCACGGGGCAGCGGTGGAGGGTGGGGACGGGTGGGCTGAGGGTAGTGGGGCAGGGATTGGGCCAGGTGGGGGCACGGGGCAGCGGTGGAGGGGTGGGGACAGGGATGGGGCGAGGTGGGGGCAGGTGGGGGCACGGGGCAGCGGTGGAGGGGTGGGGACAGGGATGGGCTGAGGGTAGCGGGGGGGAAAGGATGGGGCGAGGTGGGGGCAAAGGGCAGCAGTGGAGGGGCAGGTCACTGACCCAGGTTTCTGCCCCCTAGCCCGACGTGGAAGTGGTGTCCCGGGAGCACGCGGGTCACATGATCACATGGACAGGGCCCGGCTTCGCCCGCGTGCGGGATGGGGCCGGCCTGTCCTTCCACATCAGCAACATCCCCTACGCCATGGAGTACGACATCCTGATCCGCTACGAGCCCGAGGTGTGCGGGGCATGGAGGGGCACCAGGCTGCCCCGGGGCGGGATGCCAACAGGGGAGGGGATGGCCGAGCTCCTGCAGGGCACGTGGGGCTGATGGGGGCTAGGTCCGGGCTCCCCTGGTGTGTGGGGCTGGTGGGGAGGGGGCTGGGCATGGGGCTGATGGGGAGGGGGCTGGGCGCTGGGCTCCCCTGGTGTGTGGGGCTGGTGGGGAGGGGGCTGGGCATGGGGCTGGTGGGGGAGGGGGGGCTGGCATGGGGTTGCCACCTCTCGAATTGCTGGTAACCAAACTCCCAGCCCCACCCCGTGCCCCGCCGCTCCCCAGGCTCCGCCCCGTTTCTGCCTCTTCCCAAGGCCCCACCTCTGTCACTTGGTGGATGTCTCCATCTCCCTTCCCCCGCCCCCACAGCTGGGCTCCCCCTGCTCCGCGGGGGGGAACTGCTGCTGCCCGCCCAGGGGGCGGCCCTGGCTGAGCAGGGGCTGGTGCCTCCCCACCGGCGGGGACTGGCTCCGGGTGTCCAGTCGCACGTCTGACCGAACCCGGGGGAGGGGCTCCCCGGGCGTGGGGCCAGCCCCGAGTCCACACTCAGCGCCCAGCTCGGGGCCCACGCCGGGAGCAGGCTGCCCCGAGGACGGCTCTGTTCATCTCCCAGCCCAGGGCTCCCTCCCCTGCCAGCACCTGCCCCCCACGTCAGCCGTCAGCCTGCCCCTGGCAGTGCCCCCACTCCCTCCGTCGGGCCGTAGGCTGCCGCCCTCGGGGACCCAGCTGGGGGCGCCCCTAACCCCTCTCCCCGCAGTCCACAGAGGACTGGGAGGCCAGCGTCAGCGTCAGTGCCCAGGCGTTGCCCACGAGCCCTCGCTGCGGGAACGTGCTGCCCTCGGAGCAGAGGTACAGGGAGAGCCTGCCACACACCCAGAGGTGAGAGCCGACGGGGTCTCCCCCTGCCTGGGGACCCCCTCACTGCCAGGCTGCTCGGGCCAATGTCGCAATGCAGCACCTCACCCGCTGCTGCCCGGGCTAGGAGCCAGGCCGCCAAGGGGGCACACCCCCGGGACCGCAGCCATGCCCTGCGCAGCCGAGCCCAGCCCGTGCCAGCTGAGCCCCCTGCCTGGCAAACTGTGCCACGCTGGGCTGGGCTCACCCCCCCCTGGGCCCTGTCCCAGGCTGGGCTGGGGTCACCCCCTGCCCCCGGGCCCTGTCCCACGCTGGGCTGGGCTCACCCCCCCCCGGGCCCTGTCCCACGCTGGGCTGGGGTCACCCCACCGCCCGGGCCCTGTCCCAGGCTGGGCTGGGCTCACCCCGGGCCCGGTCCCAGGCTGGGCTGGGCTCACCCCCCCGCCGCCCCCGGGCCCTGTCCCAGGCTGGGCTGGTGTCACCCCGGGCCCTGTCCCAGGCTGGGCTGGGGTCACCCCACCGCCCCGGGACCTGTCCCAGGCTGGGCTGGGCTCACCCCACCGCCCCGGGCCCTGTCCCAGGCTGGGCTGGGCTCACCCGCCCGCCCCGGGCCCTGTCCCACGCTGGGCTGGGGTCACCCCGGCCCTGTCCCACGCTGGGCTGGGCTCACCCCCGGGACCTGTCCCACGCTGGGCTGGGGTCACCCCACCGCCCCGGGTCCTGTCCCAGGCTGGGCTGGGCTCACCCCGGGCCTGTCCCACGCTGGGCTGGGGTCACCCCGGGCCCTGTCCCAGGCTGGGCTGGGGTCACCCCCTGCCCCCGGGCCCTGTCCCACGCTGGGCTGGGCTCACCCCGGGCCCTGTCCCACGCTGGGCTGGGCTCACCCCAGCGGGACCTGTCCCAGGCTGGACTGGGGTCACCCTGCCCCCGCCCGGGCCCTGTCCCACACTGGGCTGGGCTCACCCCCGCCCGGGCCCTGACCCACGCTGGGCTGGGCTCACCCCACCGCCCCGGGTCCTGTCCCAGGCTGGGCTGGGCTCACCCCCGCCCCGGGCCCTGTCCCAGGCTGGGCTGGGCTCACCCCGGGCCCTGTGCCACGCTGGGCTGGGGTCACCCCCCCTCCTCGGGCCCTGTCCCACGCTGGGCTGAGCTCAGAGCCCCCCTGTGTCACAGCCCCCACTGTTTGCCCCATCGGCCCACCCACACAGCTCGCCCTCCTGCCCCCAGGTACGCCCTGCTGTCCCGGCCTTTCTGCTTTGAGCCCAGGAACCAGTACGAGGTCGCCATGCGGCTCCAGCGGGCAGGCGTGGCCCAGCGCCACCCGGCTGCCTTCATCCTCATCGACTCGGTAAGGGCAGGGGCCGGCGGGAGCTGCCCTCAGCAGCCTCCCCCTCCCCCCGTGGCTGCACAGGGAGGCGCCAGGTCCTGGCCCCGGAGCCCCCGCGTGGCTTCTCCGGGTGCCTCACAGCACCCACTTCGCCCTGGGCCAGGCATGGGCCGGCTGCCTCCTGCGCTGGGCAGGGAGATGCCAGGCCAGGCCTGTAGCCACGTCGCCTGGCTTCGCAGAGCAGGGAGTGTCCTTCCAGTGCCCCACGGCGCTGCCAGCTGGAGCCATGGGCCAGGCCAGCTCTGGATGTGACAGGGAACCTGCTGGTGCCCTGGCTGAGCCGTAAGTCACTTTCCACCAGCAGCCACCTGTCACGGCTCTTTACGAAGCCGGTGGGCGATGCTGGCTCTGCCCCGGGCGATGCTGACTCTGCCCCGGGGGCCCTGGGTGATGCTGGCTCTGCCCCGGGGGCCCTGGGCGATGCCGGCTCTGCTCCCTACGGAGCCGGGCAGGACTCTGGGGGAGCCTCCGCTCTCAGAGCAGACAGTCCTCAGGGCAAGAAGCTCCCACAGCTTCCACCTTCCTGGGTCTGAGCTCGGAGCATCCAGCATCCCCTGCCCCTCCGTGTGCTTCCCCCAGCGAGTCGCCCGGGCGGGGTCCTGGGGCAGCCAGAGGGCCCTGCCCCCCACTCCGCAGGCAGACGGGACTCTCAGGCAGCCGGGGAAACAGCAGGTTTATCAGTCGACAGGATCACGGCGAAGGGCAGAGCTCGTTAGCACAGAAATCAGGGACTTTCAGCCAAGTCCATCTTGGGGGGAGGGGAGCCCAGAACCAGGGCTCTGCCCCTCCCCCTGCGCCCCAAGCCAGCCCAGACTGACTCCTTCCAGCTGCCTGGCCCCTGCCCAGCCCGTTGCTCCTCCTCCGGCCTTTGTCTCACGTCCTTCCCCGGCCAAGAGTCACCTGGTCGCATCCCCCTCCTGGGTCTCAGGTTACGAAGGGGCGGCCAGAGCATCCCTGCAGGCAGCTGGAGCAGCCCCCACAAGTCACACACGCTTAGTCCCACCACCCAGACATTGGTGCAATACACAGGGAAACTGAGGCACGCACAATTCATGCAAAACAGTAAGACTCACATACAACATAGCAAGGGGAAATCTCCACTTCGTCACACCACCATATTGGCCATGGTGGCTCTTGGCATCTGCTGCCTGAAAGTACCACACTACTCGCCCACTGGCAGGCGCCCACGGGTACCGTGCCGCTCGCTTGGCAGGACCATGGTGTGCTGAGGTGGGGAGGGCCCCAGGGGCTGCTCCGGGACTGCTGGGTGCCCCTCCTGGCTCTCATTCCCCAGTGCCCGCATCTCCATGTGCCTGGCCCCAAACACCAGCCCCACTGCACCCCTGCCCGGCCCTGCCCAGCCGACACCTTGTCCTACCAGGCCCATGTGCCCACGGCACAACCTGCCCCACTGCACTTACCCATCCATTCAGTCCCTTCTGCACCTGGCCTGGCCATGCCCCCACCATGCCCTGTACCCCCAACTCCGCAGTCAGACATAACTCTCAGCCAGCCAGCCAGTGCCCCTCTGCGCCCCAGTGCAGCCTGTCCAGTGCCCCCTGCGCCCCAGTGCAGCCTGTCCCGTGCCCCCCTGCGCCCCAGTGCAGCCTGTCCAGTGCCCCCCTGCGCCCCAGTGCAGCCTGTCCAGTGCCCCCCTGTGCCCCAGTGCAGCCTGTCCAGTGCCCCCCTGTGCCCCCGTGCAGCCTGTCCAGTGCCCCCTGCGCCCCAGTGCAGCCTGTCCAGTGCCCCCCTGTGCCCCAGTGCAGCCAGCCAGTGCCCCCGGTCCCCCGAGCAGCCAGCCAGTGCCCCCCACTCCCCCAGTGCAGCCTGTCCAGTGCCCCCCTGTGCCCCCGTGCAGCCTGTCCAGTGCCCCCTGCGCCCCAATGCAGCCTGTCCAGTGCCCCTGCGCCCCAGTGCAGCCTGTCCAATGCCCCTGTGCCCCGTGCAGCCTGTCCAGTGCCCCTGCGCCCCCGTGCAGCCTGTCCAGTGCCCCTGCGCCCCAGTGCAGCCTGTCCAATGCCCCCTGTGCCCCGTGCAGCCTGTCCAGTGCCCCACTCCCCAGTGCAGCCTGTCCAGTGCCCCCTGCACCCCGTGCAGCCTGTCCAGTGCCCCCGCTCCCCCAGTGCAGCCTGTCCAGTGCCCCCCTGTGCCCCCGTGCAGCCTGTCCAGTGCCCCCGCTCCCCCAGTGCAGCCTGTCCTGCTCCCTGCCCCCACATTCCTGGCCTGGCCCAGCCTGCTGCCCCCACCGCATGCCCTGCCCAGCCCGTGCCTCACAGGCTGGGCCCCACGTTTGCACTCATGCGTCTCCCTTCCCAGCTCGTTCTTCTGCCGCGAGTGCTGGAGCTGCCGGCTTTCCATGGCCACGACCCGGCGGCGGTGCCGCACCGCGAGGAGCTGGAGCGCTACCTGTGCCAGGAGGCGTTCGCATGGCGACCATGCCAGCGCTGGCCGAGAGGGGTGCCCGTCTGCTCTGCAGCCTCTCGGCCCTGCGGCACGATGGGGCCCTGGGTGAGGGCTGCCCGGGGGGGGGAGGGCACGGGGTGAGTGCTGCCCGGGGGGGCCCTGGGTGAGTGCTGCCCGGGGGGGCCCTGGGTGAGTGCTGCCCGGGGGGAGAGGGCACTGGGTGAGTGCTGCCCGGGCGGGAGGGGCACTGGGTGAGTGCTGCCCGGGGAGGGGGCACTGGGTGAGTGCTGCCCGGGGGGAGGGGGCACTGGGTGAGTGCTGCCCGGGGGGGCACTGGGTGAGTGCTGCCCGGGGGGGAGAGGGGCACTGGGTGAGTGCTGGCTGGGGGGGCACTGGGGGAGTGCTGCCCGGGGGGGAGGGGCACTGGGTGAGTGCTGGCTGGGGAGGGGCACTGGGTGAGTGCTGCCTGGGGCACTGGGTGAGTGCTGGCTGGGGGCACTGGGTGAGTGCTGCCCGGGGAGGGGCACTGGGTGAGTGCTGGCTGGGGGGCACTGGGTGAGTGCTGCCCGGGGGAGAGGGCACTGGGTGAGTGCTGGCTGGGGAAGGGCACTGGGTGAGTGCTGGCTGGGGAAGGGCACTGGGTGAGTGCTGGCTGGGGGGGGCACTGGGAGAGTGTTGGTGGGGGGAGGGGCACTGGGCATAGGCATGGGGAGTAGGGATACAGGGGATGCTGCAGGACCCCCAGGTTTTGCGCCCACTGTCCTGGCCATTGGCCCTTGCTGCCCAGGGGCTCTGCTTCTGGCCCCATGGTCCTGGCCACCGGCCCTGCATGCCCCACACCAGGGCTCCGCATCCACCCCTAGCTGTGGGCCCAGCTCTGCTGCCTTACCCTTGTCTGCGTCCCCCTCTCCCGGAGCCACGGCCCTGCTCCCGGCCCCAGGTTTAGGGGGCGGTGAGGGGCACAGACGGGGCAAGAGGGGTGCCGCTCAGCACCCCCACTCCAAAAACTGTTCCCGCACCACTGGCACTGGGTGGGCTCTGGGCGGGGGGCGGGCTCCCTGGGCTGGGACTCTGGGGGGCAGCTCTTGCTGGTGGGTCGGAGTGGGGCAAATGGCAGCTAATGCTCCGCCATGAGCTCCTGAGTTCTAGTCTTGTGTGTGCCAAGGGGGAGGCCCCACCCCGTGCCTCAGTTTCCCCATGAGCACCACTAATGCCCCTCCCTCCTCAGCCTGCCAGTGCGACCCCCAAGGCTCTACCAGCAGCGTGTGCCAGCCGGTGGGTGGGCAGTGCACGTGCAAACCCCACGTGATCGGCCGGCGCTGTGACCACTGTGCGCCAGGCACCTATGGCTTTGGGCCCTCCGGCTGCAGCCGTGAGTACCTGTGTGTGTGTCTGTCTGTCTGCCCTGGTGACTGCCATGGCGCTGCCCGCCCCAGGGACCTCTCCCCATTCACCCCACCGGGTGCTCCCCTGGGGGGACGTGCCAAAGGGCCCTGCCCCGAGCTGCCTGCGACTGCAGCTCTCCCCAAGGCTGGGCCCCGTTCTCTGCTGGGCCGGAGCTGCAGCTGCCTTGTGGGGCTGCCAACTTTCTAGCCAAACAAAACTGAGCAAACACCTTGCCCCGGCCGCCCCTTCTCTGAGGCCACCCCGCTCACTATTCCCCCCCGATTGCGCCCTCTCCCACACCCTCACTCACTTTCACTGGGCTGGGGCAGGGGGCTGGGGCCGGGGATGAGAGGTTTGGGGTGCCGTTGGGGGATCCGGGCTGGGGCAGGGGGTGGGGCGGGGATGACAGGTTTGCGGTGCAGGAGGGGATCCGGGCTGGGGCAGGGGTGGGGCCGGGATGAGAGGTTTGGGGTGCAGGAGGGGATGTGGGCTGGGGCAGGGGTGGGGCCGGGATGAGAGGTTTGGGGTGCAGGAGGGGATGTGGGCAGGGGCAGGGGTGGGGCCGGGATGAGAGGTTTGGGGTGCAGGAGGGGATCCGGGCTGGGGCAGGGGATGGGGCCGGGATGAGAGGTTTGGGGTGCAGGAGGGGGATGCAGGCAGGGGCAGGGGGTGGGGCCGGGGATGCGAGGTTTGGGGTGCAGGAGGGGGATCCGGGCTGGGGCAGGGGTGGGGATGGGGATGAGAGGTTTGGGGTGCAGGAGGGGATCCGGGCTGGGGCAGGGGTGGGGTGCGGGGATGAGAGGTTTGGGGTGCAGGAGGGGGATGCAGGCAGGGGCAGGGGTGGGGCCGGGATGAGAGGTTTGGGGTGCAGGAGGGGGATCCGGGCTGGGGCAGGGGGGTGGGGCCGGGGATGAGAGGTTTGGGGTGCAGGAGGGGATCCGGGCAGGGGTGGGGCCGGGATGAGAGGTTTGGGGTGCAGGAGGGGATGTGGGCTGGGGCAGGGGTGGGGCCGGGGATGAGAGGTTTGGGGTGCAGGAGGGGATCCGGGCTGGGGCAGGGGTGGGGGGCATGGGGGAGACAATAGGGACCCCAAGGCCCCAGAGGGATGTGGACTCCCCTACCTCTCCACCCAGTTGTCCCAGCTGTCCGACCCGTCGCAGTGGAGGGTAGGAGATGGGGAAAGCCCACTGCCCAGGACAGGGTGCCACGGACTCACAGATCGGGCCCACTCGTGGCCCCGTGTGGTCCGTGGGGGGTGCCCCTTTCAGGGCGACAGCCCTTCTCGGGGGGCCACTCTCTCGGGGTCAGGCCCCTCCACCTCCTGGAGCCGCACCTCCCTGAGCCTCAGCACGTCTGTCTGTGCCGTGGGCCCCTCAGGGAGTCCCCTCGCTCTGGACCCCCCAGGCCTCCTAACCCCCGAAGGGGTTGATGCCCCCTGTTCTCTAGCCCGGAGCGACTCTCAGCCAGCGTAAAACAGGAGGGTTTATTGAGAGTTGAACCCAGCACAGGAAACTCTCCGGGCCTCAGGCCTGGCCTCCCTCAGCCCAGCACATCCCAGTCCCCCTGCAGCCAGGTGGGCTCTGCCTGCTCCCCCCCTCCAGCCCAGAGCCCCCTGCTTCCCAGCTGGGCCTCCGATATCCCCGGCCCCAAGCCCCCTCTGTCCATTGGCTTCTCTCCAGGGACACAGGGTCACGGAGTGTGGGGGAGTCAGGCCCTGCACCCCCGGGCTCCCTGCCGATTCACCAGGACTCTCAGCCAGCCAGTAAAGCAGAAGGTTTATTTAGACGACAGGAACACAGTCCAACCCAGGTCTTGCAGGCACAGATAACAGGATCCCCCCTGTTAGGTCCATTTTGGGGCCCCACAGCCCCCCTCGGGGATCAGAGCCCTCTCTCCCTGCTTCCCCTCTGTTCCCCAGCCAACTCCAGTCTGCCCCACCCCCTCCGGCCCCTCCCCTCTGCTCAGCTTCTTTCCCGGGCCAGGAGGTCACCTGGCCCCTTTGTCTCCAACACCTTTAGATGCACCTTTGCAGGGAGGGGCCCGGCCATCCGTTGCTAGGAGACAGAGTGTCAGGCATTTGCTGCATGGCCTTTTGCTGCTAGATACTTAGGATCTGTACCCAGCCCCCAGTACGAACAGTCCCACTTCGTCACACCTGGGCCTCCTCTCCCCTCTTCTGTCCTCTGGCCCCTCTGGCTGGAACCGGCTGGTCAGGTCACCGGGGTCCTCTCCCCACAGCCCATTGTCCCCCACTGGCCAGAACCAGCTGAGCTGGGTCTCCGGGTCACCAGGTCACCAGTCACTGGGGTCTCCATCCTCCAGGCCGTGGGCCGGGGTCCCAAGTTCCCTCTCTGGTCCTGTGCACCAACAACTCCCTCTCCCCTCCCCTCATTAAACCCGTAACACCCGGGGACACTGAGTCCCACCCCCTTAGCATGCAAAGGAAAACCAAGGAAAACACAAGCAAATCCCCCACTTATTCACACAGTGACTGTCGCAGACCCACAGGAGCTGGGCTACACCCCCACCTTTGGATGTCTCTAGGAGGAACCCCTGTGGTGTATCAGAGCCCTTCGGGGTCTTGCTCTTCCTCCAGGGAAACTGAGGCAGACAAAGGATTCATAAAAATATTGTAAACATCCCCACTTTGTCACAGTAACGCTCCAAGCATCGGGCCCGGTGGTGCTCTGGGCATGCTTGCTGTCCGTCTGTCTGCCCAGCTGGGTGACGCCCCACCCGCCTGTCCCACAGGCTGTGCCTGCTCCCCCGAGGGCTCGGTCTCCAAGCTCTGCGACCCCGTGAGTGGGCAGTGCCGATGCCAGCATGGTGCCATGGGGCGCCAGTGTGACCAGTGCTTGCCGGGCCAGTGGGGCTTTCCGGCCTGCCAGCCCTGCCAGTGCAACGGGCACTCGGAGGAGTGTGACGCCCACACTGGGGCCTGCCAGCAGTGCCGTGACACCACCACGGGGCGCCACTGTGAGAGGTGGGTGTGTGGGCCCATGGGGCGGGGCACAGCTGTTGAGGGATGGGTGGTGAAGACGCAATGGGGGACAGTGTGGGGGGCTGGCTGGGGGCCAGCCAGAGTGTGGGGGAGGGAGGGTGGCCGTGGGGACGAGGATCAGCGGTGGGGGCCCTGGCCATGGATATGGGGCGGCGGCGGTGGGGTTGGCCAGGGGATAGTGGAGGGCTGGCCAGGGGATGGGGTTGGCTGTGGGAATGGGGGCAGCAGTGGGGACTGGCTGGGGAGGCTGGCGGTGGGGACGGGGGCAGAGGCGGGGCCTGGCCAGAGGTCGGCAGCGATGGGGGTTAGCCATGGGAATGGGGGCAGCGGTGGGGACTGGCTGGGGTGTTGGCGGGGCTGGGGGTCAGCGGGGCTGGCGGTGGGAATGGGGAGCAGCGGTGGGGACTGGCTGGGGAGGCTGGCGGTGGGGATGGGGCAGCGGTGGGGACTGGCTGGGGGCTGGAGGTGGGGACGGGGTCGGCAGGGGCTGGCGGTGGGGATGGGGGCAGCGGTGGGGACTGGCTGGGGAGGCTGGCGGTGGGGATGGGGGCAGCGGTGGGGACTGGCTGGGGCTGGCGGTGGGGACGGGGTCGGCGGGGGCTGGCGGTGGGGATGGGGGCAGAGGCGGGGAAGCGAGGTGGTTTCTCTCTCTGTGCTGTGGGCAGGTGCTTGGAGGTTACTATGGCGACCCGGTGCTGGGCTCCAGGCAGCAGTGCCGGCCCTGCCCCTGCCCTGGGTACCCTGGGACTCGACATTACCATGGCAACTCCTGCCACGCCGACAAGGAGACCAATCAAATCGTCTGTGTGTGTGCACCAGGCTATACAGGTGAGCGGGGGTAAGGGGGGGCCGCACGGGGAGCAGGGGGCAGCCCCCTCAGCCAGGGTGTGGGGCCGGCGGCAGCGGGGGCCAGAGCCGGGGGGGCCCTCGGCTCCGCAAGGGCCTTTCCCGTCTGTCCCCTGAGATGCTGCTCAGGCTCTGCGGAGCCCCCGGGCCCCCTCCCGGCCGGGCGGCTGCCGGCAGAGCACTCAGGAGACAGCCCCTGCGCTGCACCCACAACTCTGGGGAGGGGAAAGAGAAGGGCCTGGCTCCCTCCACCTGCTCTCTGGGCCCAGCCCAGGGCTCCAGGGCCTCCCCCAGCTCCCAGGGGCTGCGGGCACAGAGAGCCTCCCACCACGGCCTGCCCCACTGGAATTGCAGTGTCTGCTGCTGGCACTACCCCAGCTGCGGGCTGGGCGCTGTGCCAGCCTGTCACGGCAGGTGGGGCGGGGGTGCTGGGCGGCAGGGAGGCGGGGTGGGGCAGGGGCTCCTGCTGGCCGGCAGGAGGGTGGGGTGGGGTGGGCTGGCTGCGGCAGGGCGGGGTGGCGGGGGTCCCGGCTGGCCGGCAGGGAGGGCGGGGTGGGGCGGGGTCCCGCTGGCCGGCAGGGAGGCGGGGTGGGCGGGGGTCCCGCTGGGCGGCAGGGAGGCGGGGTGGGGCGGGGTCCCGCTGGGTGGCAGGGAGGGCGGGGTGGGGCGGGGTCCAGCTGGCCAGCAGGGAGGGCGGGGTGGGGCGGGGGTCCTGCTGGCCGGCAGGAGGGGGTGGGGCGGGGTCCCGCTGGCCGGCAGGGAGGCGGGGTGGGGCGGGGTCCTGCTGGGCGGCAGGGAGGGCGGGGTGGGCGGGGTCCAGCTGGCCAGCAGGGAGGGCGGGGGTGGGGCGGGGGGTCCCGCTGGCCGGCAGGGAGGGCGGGGGTGGGGCAGGGAGTTCAGGGTTTACCCTTTTCCTTTAGAAAACCAAACCCAGCCTCCCGCCCCCGCCGCGCTCAGCCCCAGCCCCTCCCCGTGGGGTGTCGGGGATGCAGCGGGAAGGGCTGGCGACGTGGGGCAGATCGGCTCCGTAGCTGCCCCTAGCCCCATGCGGTGCCACGGCGGGACAGGGCTCCGTGCTGGCCATGGGGACTGGGCAGCCGTCCCAGGGACGTGTGCATTGCGCCAGGCCCGCAGGGCTCCGGGCGCGTTCCTGGTCCCTGAGGCTGGGCTGGGTGCTCCCCGTGGGCCGGGGCCGGGGCGTTTCTCCGGGGATCACCCAGCAGCCCCTGAGTGTCTCCTGCTGTCGCTGCCAGGCCCGCGCTGCGACCGCTGCTCCCCCGGCTACTTCGGGGCCCCACAGCAGGAGGGCGGGGGCTGCCGGCCCTGCCAGTGCAACAACAACATCGACCCCAGCGACCCCTCGGCCTGCCACCCCCACAGCGGGCAGTGCCTGCGCTGCCTGCACCACCCGGCCGGGCCCCGCTGCGCGCACTGCCAGCCCGGCTACCACGGCAACGCCCTGCAACGCAGCTGCCGACGTGAGCGGGGCGGGCAGGGGCGCGGCCTGGCACTGGGGGAGTGGGGCTGGGGGAGTGGGGGCAGGGCCTGGCACTGGGGCCGGGGGAGTGGGGGGGTGGCCTGGCACTGGGGGAGTGGGGCTGGGGGATGAGGGCGGGGCCTGCGACTGGGGAGTGGGGCTGGGAGTGGGGCAGGGCCTGGCACTGGGGCCGGGAGTGGGGTGGCCTGGCACTGGGAGTGGGGCTGGGGAGTGGGGTGGCCTGCGACTGGGAGTGGGGCTGGGAGTGGGGCAGGGCCTGGCACTGGGGCTGGGGAGTGGGGTGGCATGGCACTGGGAGTGGGGCTGGGGAGTGGGGCGGCCTGGCACTGGGGAGTGGGGCTGGGGACTGGGGCAGGGCCTGGCACTGGGGCCGGGGGAGTGGGGGGGTGGCCTGGCACTGGGGGAGTGGGGCTGGGGAGTGGGGCGGCCTGGCAGTGGGGGTGTGGGGCTGGGGGAGTGGGGGCTGGGCCTGGCACTGGGGCCGGGGGAGTGGGGGGGTGGCCTGGCACTGGGGGAGTGGGGCTGGGGGATGAGGGCGGGGCCTGCGACTGGGGGAGTGGGGCTGGGAGTGGGGCAGGGCCTGGCACTGGGGCCGGGGAGTGGGGTGGCCTGGCACTGGGAGTGGGGCTGGGGATGAGGCGGGGCCTGCGACTGGGAGTGGGGCTGGGGAGTGGGGCAGGGCCTGGCACTGGGGCTGGGGAGTGGGGATGGGGCGGGGCCTGCGACTGGGGAGTGGGGATGGGGATGAGGCGGGGCCTGCGACTGGGGAGTGGGGCTGGGGACGGGCACATCCTGGCAGTTGGGTAGTGGGGCTGGGGGAGTGGGGTGGCCTGGCACTGGGGAGTGGGGCTGGGAGTGGGGCAGGGCCTGGCACTGGGGCTGGGGAGTGGGGTGGCCTGGCACTGGGGGTGTGGGGCTGGGGGAGTGGGGGCAGGGCCTGGCACTGGGGCTGGGGGAGTGGGGGGGTGGCCTGGCACTGGGGGAGTGGGGCTGGGGGATGGGGGCTGGGCCTGGCACTGTGGTGTGGGGCTGTGGGGAGGGGCAGGGCTGGGGCTGGCATCACAGTACAGGGAACGGGCTGGGGTGCCAGCGCCTGGTGTCCCAGGCCCTGGCACTGCGAAGGCCTGGGGGGAGAGCACCCAGCTAGACCCTGTTCCTGAGTGTGGGAGATGGAGGCACCCGGGGGCAGCAGGGCAGTGCCCTAGGGTTGTGGGTATCTGTGGGGAGACGGGGGGGCTGAACCCTGCCCCCCCGCTCCTCCAATCCTTCTGTTGCTGTTCCCAGGCTGCACCTGTAACCAGCTGGGCACGTTGCCCGCTCACTGCGCCTCTGGCACCTGCTCCTGCGACCGGCTCACGGGCAGCTGCCCCTGCCGCAGCCACGTGGTGGGCAGGAACTGTGACCAGTGCGCCCCTGGCTTCTGGAGCTTCGGTGGGGAGCAGGGCTGCGAGCCCTGCAGCTGCCACCCGGCCCACTCCCTGCAGCAGAGCTGCAACATGGTGAGTGCCCCGTGCCAGGGAGCAGGGGCTGGGTGCTGCCCGGCGTCCGGCAGGGCCTGGTGCTCGGCCCCGGGTAGGCGAGCTGGGCGCTGCATGGACATTGGGCTGTGCACAGCCCAGGGAGGCCTGCATCTGGGGGTGCCCGGGCTCCCTCTGCTCCACCTCAGTGTCTGCTTTGCCCCCCAGTTCACAGGGCAGTGCCCGTGCCGGCCGGGCTTCGGGGGCCGCACCTGCGCCGACTGCCAGGAGAACCACTGGGGCGAGCCAGAGCGGGAGTGCTGGGGTGAGTGTGAGCGGGGGGAGGGGGGGGTCTGTGAGCAGAGACCTGGAGTGCAAATCCGGGGCGGGGGGAAAGTCTGGAGTGGAATGTGGAGCGGTGAGCTGGAGGGGAGTGGGGGGAGCAAGCCAGGAGTGGGGTGTCACGGACTCACAGATCGGGCCCACTCGTGGCCCCGTGCGGTCTGTGGGGGGTGCCCCTTTCAGGGCAACAGCCCTTCTCGGGGGGCCACTCTCTCTCGGGGTCAGGCCCCTCCTCCTCCTGGAGCCGCACCTCCCTGAGCCTCAGCACGTCTGTCTGTGCCGTGGGCCCCTCAGGGAGTCCCCTCGCTCTGGACCCTCGGGGCCGCCACCCCGCGAAGGGGACGATGCCCCCTGTTCTCTAGCCCCCAGTGACTCTCCCCAGCGTAACACAGGAGGGTTTAGTGAGCGTTGAACCCAGCACAGGAAACTCTCAGGGCCTCAGGCCTGGCCTCCCTCAGCCCAGCACATCCCAGTCCCCCTGCAGCCAGGTGGGCTCTGCCTGCTCCCCCTCTCCAGCCCAGAGCCCCCCTGCTCCCAGCTGGGCCTCCGATATCCCCGGCCCCAGGCCCCCTCTGTCCATTGTCTCCTCTCCAGGGAAACAGGGTCGTAAACAGGCAGACCTGGGTCTCCTCTCCTCTCAGCCCCCCTCTGGCCCCTCTGGCTGGAGCCGGCTGGTCAGGTCACCGGGGTCCTCTCCCCGCAGCCCATTGTCCCCCACTGGCCTGAACTGGCTGAGCTGGGTCTCCGGGTCACCAGTCGCTGGGGTCTCCATCCTCCAGGCCGTGGGCCAGGGTCCCAAGTTCCCTCTCTGGTCCTGTGTAACAACAACTCCCTCTCCCCTCCCCTCGTTCAACCCGTAACACCCGGGGACACTGAGTCCCACCCCCCCTGCATGCAACCCCCTGGGAAACACAGAAAACCCAAGAAACGCCCCCTACTTCGTCACAGCGGGCACAGGGGATGGGAGGAGAGCTGGGATGGGGACCGGGGCTAGACCAAGAAGGGGTAGGGGAAAGCCTGGAGGAGATGGGCGAGTCGGAAGGGATGGGAGTGAGCCGGGGATGGGAGTGAGCCTGGGGATGGGAGGTGAGCCCGGGGCTGGGGCGAGTTGAAGGGATGGGGTGAGCCGGGGATGAGGGTGAGCCAGAGGGGATGAGGCGAGCCCGGCGGTGTGGGGGCAAGTTGGAAGGGATGAGGGTGAGCCGGAGGAGTGGGGTGAGCTTGGGGCAGGCCGAGGGGTGGGGGTGAGCCGGAGGGTGGGGTGAGCTTGGGGCGAGCTGAGGGGGTGGGGGTGAGCCGGAGGGGTGGGGAGCGAACCGTGGGGGTCCCCCACACTGGGCAGGCTGCTTTACTCAGCCCTTGCCAAGCCCCCTGCCCCCCAGAGAAAGGCATGGGGCTTCGCTGCATTGTGGGAGCTGTGCGGGGGGCACGGCTGGGGAGGGGTCAGCAGCGGGCGTGCCAGGCTGTGTGCAGACTCCGGCAGGCGGCTGGGCTGTGACGTGCCCCCTTTGCTCCGGCAGCCTGTGCGTGCGACCCGGCCGGGGCGGAGAGCCTGCAGTGTGAGCGTCTCAGCGGGCACTGTGCCTGCCAGCCCGGCTTCACCGGGCAGCGCTGCGACCGCTGCCTCCGCGGCTTCCAGGACAACTTCCCCCGCTGCGACCGCTGCCCGCCCTGCTTCGCCCAGTGGGACCTGGCCCTGGCCCGGCTGCACGACCGGCTGCGCCAGCTGCAGGAGCAGGCGCGGGCGCTGCAGGAGGGAGGCCCTGGGCCCGAGCTCAGCAACAGCCGCCTGCAGGACCTGGAAAGCAAGCTGAGGCGCACGGAGCAGCTGGTCGGGGACGGCAGCAGCCAGGGCGCCCCCATCCTGCGCCAGCTGGGCCGCCGGCTGGACGACACCAGGCAAGGGGGCAGCACCGGCGGGGAGGGGCTGGGTGATGGACCCCTCACCCTGAGCACCCGGCGAGACCCCTCCAGCTGGGCTGGGGGCAGATGCCCATGTTGCTGCCCCAGCTGGCATGGCCGGCCCCTCGCGAGCAGGCCCAGCAGAGGCCAAGGAGACGGAGGCCCTGTGTGGGTGCAGGGCTGAGCCCCACTGGCAAGGCTGGCCCTGCGCCCATGCGCCCGCCGGTGTGCTGGGGAGAAGGGCCTGGGCCCGGGACAGGGTGGGGGGCAGGTCCCGCCCTGTGCCCACTCCGAGCTGTGCCCCTAGGGAGGACATGGACGAGCTCTGGAAGCAGCTGCAGGCTGCGGAGGGGCGCCTGGACGGGCTGGCTGGGGCGGACGCGGAGCAGAGAGGCCGCCTGGCCAACCTGAGCAGGGAGCTGCAGGAGCTGAACCGCACCCTCTCCCGCCAGCAGGAGCAGCTGGCAGACTGGAAAGAGGCCAGCTTTTGGGGTAAGGGGGCAGAGCCCCTCCCTAACTGCCCAGCCCCCACGTGGGGCAGCCACGTCTCCCTGGCCGCACGGCCCGGCCTGATGCCCTGCTCCTGTGCCCTGGCAGAGTCCTACTGGAGCATCCAGGCCTACTCTGAGATCTCTGCGCAGGCGGCGCAGCGGGCCGGTGCCTCGGTGCAGGGGCCAGCCAGCCCAGTGGGCCAGGCCCAGCGCACACGGCAGGCCGCGGAGGAGCTGCTGCACGACACTGGCGGCGCCTTCCGCAGGACCCTGGCAGCGCAGAGGAGTTCGCTGCGGGAGGCCCAGAAACGGGCGGCTGCGCTCAGCGTCTCCGGGCTCAACGAGAGGGTGAGCAGGGTGGGGCGGGGCTGGGAGAGCCCGGATGGGCAGGGCCGGGAGTAGGGTCACCAGATGTCCCGATATTTAACTCCTCATCCTGCGTCCCGACCGATGGATGATCAGGACGCCCTTAGTCCCGATATTGAAAGGTTGCCAGGCGTCCAGTCGGTGCGGGGCCAGCAGGCTCCCTACCCAGCTCTGTGCAGCTCCCCAGAAGTGGTGACATGTCCCTGCTGCTCCTAGGTGCAGGGACAGCCAGGGGGTCCACACGCCGCCCCCAAGCGCTGGCTCCACAGCGCCCATTGCCCAGGAAGCACGGCCAATGGGAGCTGCAGGGGTGGTGCCTGTGGGCGAGGCAGTGTGCAGAGCCTCCTGGCTGTGCCTCCGCCTAGGAGCCAGAGGGAGATATCACCACTTCCAGGGAGCTGCCTGAGGTAAGCTCCACCGGGCCTGCACCCTGCACCCCAACCCTGAGCCCCCTCCTGCATCCAAACTCCCTCCTGGAGTTGGCACCCTGAACCCCCTCCTGCGCCCCAACCCCCTGCCCCAGCCCTGAGACTCCCCCTTGCAGCAGGGGCCAGAGCCAGGGCAGTGCACCCCCGACCCGCAGCTTCCTAGGGCTGTGCACCCCTCGCCCCCATGAGTCACGACCCCAGGTGGGGGCGGGTCTCTGGATGGGGGTCGGGCTGGGCTCCTGGGGAGGAGAGGCCGGGGGGGGGGGCAGGTCTCTGGATGGGGATCCGGCTGGGCCTGGGGAGGAGAGGCCGGGGCGGGTCTCTGGATGGGGTCGGGCTGGGCCTGGGGAGGTGGGGCGGGTCTCTGGATGGGGTCGGGCTGGGCCCCTGGGGAGGAGAGGCCGGCGGGGGGCGGGTCTCTGGATGGGGATCAGGCTGGGCCCCTGGGAGGAGAGACCGGGGCGGGTCTCTGGATGGGGATCAGGCTGGGCCCCTGGGGAGGAGGCCGGGGGAGCAGGTCTCTGGATGGGGATCAGGCTGGGCCCCTGGGAGGAGAGGCCGGGGGCGGGTCTCTGGATGGGGTCGGGCTGGGCCCCTGGGGAGGAGAGGCCGGGGCGGGTCTCTGGATGGGGATCAGGCTGGGCCTGGGGAGGAGAAGCGGGGTCAGAGCCAGGGGCGACTTGATGGGGGCAGGGATCTGGATGGGGGGCGGGCTGGGCCCCGGGGGAGGAGGGGCCGGGGGCGGGTCTCTGGATGGGGTCGGGCTGGGCCCCTGGGAGGAGAGGCCGGGGCGGGTCTCTGGATGGGGTCGGGCTGGGCCCCTGGGAGGAGAGGCCGGGGCAGGTCTCTGGATGGGGATCAGGCTGGGCCCCTGGGGAGGAGAGGCCGGGGGCAGGTCTCTGGATGGGGTCGGGCTGGGCCCTGGGGGAGAGAGGCGGGGGTCAGAGCCAGGGAGACTGGATGGGGCTGGTCTCTGGATGGGGGTCGGGCTGGTGCCCTGGGGAGGAGAGGCCGGGGGCAGGTCTCTGGATGGGGTCGGGCTGGGCCCTGGGGAGGAGAGGCCGGGGGCGGGTCTCTGGATGGGGTCGGGCTGGGCCCTGGGGAGGAGAGGCCGGGGCAGGTCTCTGGATGGGGGTCGGGCTGGGCCTGGGGAGGAGAGGCCGGGGGCAGGTCTCTGGATGGGGGTCGGGCTGGGCCTGGGGAGGAGAGGCCGGGGCGGGTCTCTGGATGGGGTCGGGCTGGGCCTGGGGAGGAGAGGCCGGGTGGGGCGGGTCTCTGGATGGGGATCAGGCTGGGCCCTGGGGAGGAGAGGCCGGGGGCCGGGTCTCTGGATGGCGGTCGGTCTGGGCCCCTGGGGAGGAGAGGCGGGGGCGGGTCTCTGGATGGGGTCAGGCTGGGCCCTGGGGAGGAGAGACCGGGGCGGGTCTCTGGATGGGGTCGGGCTGGGGCCCTGGGGAGGAGAGACCGGGGCGGGTCTCTGGATGGGGTCGGGCTGGGCCCCTGGGGAGGAGAGGCCGGGGCAGGTCTCTGGATGGGGTCGGGCTGGGCCCCTGGGGAGGAGAGGCCGGGGCGGGTCTCTGGATGGGGTCGGGCTGGGCCCTGGGGAGGAGAGGCCGGGGCGGGTCTCTGGATGGGGTCGGGCTGGGCCCCTGGGAGGAGAGGCCGGGTGGGGCGGGTCTCTGGATGGGGATCAGGCTGGGCCCTGGGGAGGAGAGGCCGGGGGCAGGTCTCTGGATGGAGGTTGGTCTGGGCCCTGGGAGGAGAGGCGGGGTCAGAGCCAGGGAGACTGGATGGGGGCAGGTCTCTGGATGGGGATCAGGCTGGGCCCCTGGGAGAGGCCGGGGGCAGGTCTCTGGATGGGGATCAGGCTGGGCCCCTGGGGAGGAGGCCGGGGGCGGGTCTCTGGATGGGGTCGGGCTGGGCCCTGGGGAGGAGAGGCCGGGGGCGGGTCTCTGGATGGGGTCGGGCTGGGCCTGGGGAGGAGAGGCCGGGGGCGGGTCTCTGGATGGGGGGCGGGCTGGGCCCCTGGGGAGGAGAGGCCGGGGGGGCGGGTCTCTGGATGGGGTCAGGCTGGGCCCCTGGGGAGGAGAGACCGGGGCGGGTCTCTGGATGGGGTCGGGCTGGGGCCCTGGGGAGGAGAGACCGGGGCGGGTCTCTGGATGGGGTCGGGCTGGGCCCCTGGGAGAGAGGCCGGGGGCAGGTCTCTGGATGGGGTCGGGCTGGGCCCCTGGGGAGGAGAGGCCGGGGCGGGTCTCTGGATGGGGTCGGGCTGGGCCCTGGGGAGGAGAGGCCGGGGCGGGTCTCTGGATGGGGGTCGGGCTGGGCCCCTGGGGAGGAGAGGCCGGGGGGGGCGGGTCTCTGGATGGGGATCAGGCTGGGCCCCTGGGGAGGAGAGGCCGGGGGGGGGCAGGTCTCTGGATGGGGGTCGGGCTGGGCCCTGGGGAGGAGAGGCCGGGGGCGGGTCTCTGGATGGGGATCAGGCTGGGCCCTGGGGAGGAGAGGCCGGGGGCAGGTCTCTGGATGGGGTCGGGCTGGGCCTGGGGAGGAGGCCGGGGCGCGGGCAGAGCAGGAGGGGCCGGGGGCCTGCGGGGAGGAGTGGGTGACCCGGCTGGGCTAACCGGGAGGGGAGGCGGAGCAGACCAGGACACACGGAGCGGGAGCTGAAATCCGCCCGCCCGTGGCCAAGGCCTGATGCTTCGAAGGGGCAGCTCTAGGCTCCCCGCTCAGGACCCGGGGGGCCTTGGCCACGCTGCCCAGCTCGGTCCAGAGCCGTGGGGTCTCTCGCCAGCAGCCTGGGCAGCTTTTCCTCTCCTGGGCTGGCAGGGCAGCTCCGCTCTCGCTGGCCTGGTCTTTGCCTCTCCTTGGCTTGGCCCCTGGCGCTGTCCCTTTGCACCCGGTTTGTCACCAAGCAGCTTTCTTCACTCGGGGCCTTCACCTGGGCACTGGGCCCCTTCGACCTGTATTGCCTCACTAGACGCTCAGTCTCTGGGCATGGGCTTGAGGCGGGGGGGGTCTCGCTTCCCCTTTGCAGGGTCTGGTTTAAGCTAAAACTGCCTTTGGAGCTGGTCCCGTTTCAGCGGGTGGATTGCTGTGACGCCCTCTCCTGCGCGTCCCTCCATTTCCCTCGCTGAGTGTCTGCTCCCAGACCCGGGTCTGACATTCCTGCGTCTCCGGACCTCAGACCTTTCGCCTTTTCCTTCTTTCCTCTTTCTCGCTTCCCAGTTCTTCTCTTATCTGATCCCTTTGCTAGCTCAGCCTCTGCATCCTTCTTCCCCTCCAGCTCTTTCCAACTGCCCCTTCGGGTGGATCCCGAGCCCCCTCCTTGGCCGGCTCGCGCCAGGACGGCGTGCTGGGCTGCTGGGCTGCAGGGGCTAGTGCCCGGGCAGGGTTACCGCCAGGAGCCCTCCAGGGAGAGCTGGGGCAGGGCTCGGGTGTCCCTCCGCCATGGATCCCCAGGGTCGGTGCTAGGCCCCAGCTTTTAAACAGTCCCTGGGAGAAGCCCTTCTGCGGGCCAGCCCCACAATGGGCCTCACCCTTCTGCCAGGGTCGGCCACATGGCCTCCCCATCCCCTGACACTGGCCCTCTGGGCTGCAGCCCCTGCTCCGCCCTGCGAGCCCCCTGGGACAGAGCCGGGCAGAGCCCTGCCCACTGCGCAGGGACCGGTGCCCCTCGCCCAGCGCCTGCAGCGACTCGCCCAGCGCTGTCCCCCGGTGCGGCACAGGGAGTCCGTAGGGCAGCCCAGAGAAGTGAAAGTTGCAGCATGGGCCGTCCTGCTCAGCCAGCGCCCAGCCCCTGGGTGCAGGCTCTGTCTGTCTGCCCTCCTTCAGCAGAGCCCTGGCTCCTGCCAGCCCCCAGATCTTCCCCCTGCCCCCCAGTGCTTTGATCTCAGCTGGGGATGGTTCAGCCCCCCAGGGGAGGCAGGTCTCTCGGGGGCGTTGCGTGCTCGGTGCCAGCGTCCCGGTGAGTGGAGTCGCCAGTGTCTTCTCAAATGCCCCACTGACATGGGGAGCAAGGCCCAGACGGCCATGTCGCTTCCCCTACCCTGAGAGCAACCAGCCCTTCCCCACCCACTGGGGAGCCAGGCAGCATCGCGGGGAAACCGAGGCACGGACACAGGGCTGCCCGGGGGGGGTGCAAGTGGGGCACCTGGTGGAGGTCCGGGTCTTCGGCGGCGGGGGCCCTTCAGTGCTGCCGAAGACCCGGATCACCGCCGGGTGAGTACAAGCGCTGCAGCTCCCCCGCTTTGCTCCAGGGCTCCTGAATCCCCTGGGCGGCCCTGCATGCACAGGCCTCATAAAAACATGACCAAATATTCCCACCTTGTCCCAATTCACCTCCCCGAGAGGGGTGGCAGGTTCGCTGGGAGAACTCTCCCATCTACCGAGCGCTACCTCCACCGGGCTCAGCTCGGGGCACTGCGGCGCTACGGGAGGGTGAGTTTTCAGCCCCCTGAGCGACGTGGTAACACTGACTTCATCTCCTAGGGTAGAACAGGCCTCGGTCGCCCTGAGAGCAAACTGAATCCTCCTCCCTGTCCCCGGTAGCCATGTGGAGCACAGGGGGAAACTGAGGCACACCCTGGAGTCATACAAATCATTCGCCCTTTGTCGCAGCCTCCCTCCCAGCGAATGCAATGCAAGCCCAGGTTTCTGCCCCCCTCCCCTGGGGCCCTGCAAGGCCGGCTGGCTCTCTGGCTGACCCCCTGCCATGCGCTCTCTGCCCTGCAGATCTGTGGAGCGAAGGGAGATCAGGCCTGCCAACAAGCCCCCTGTGGAGGGGCCTCTTGCCAGGACGACTCCGGGCAGCGGCGCTGTGGGGGCCCAGGCTGCAAGGGGGTGCTCCCCGTCTCCACGCAGGCCCTGCGCACCGCCCAGGATGTCTCACGCCAGTTGGAAAGCGCGGCCGGGCAGCTGGGCACCATTGCCCTTAAGGTAGGGTGTGGGCAGGGGCTGGTCCCGTCTCCAGGGGAGGGGACGGTCTCCTTGGGCATCAGGCCTGTGATTTAAGCTGCAGGGGTCCCCGTGAGTGTGTCCCCACTAGCCTCACCCGTCTGTGGGCACCCACACAAATGTGCCAGTCCCATGCCTGTGCTGCCAGCTGGGCACCTCCTTGCTTGTTCCCCCCACACTGGGTGTGGCACACAGCTGGCACCAGCCTGGAGCAATCAGTGGTGAGTCTCTTCCAGGTGCAGGAGATCCAGGAGCTGGCCCGGGGCGCCAGGAGACGAGCCCAGGACACACTGGATGGGTCCCAGGCAGCCAGAGGCCACATGGAGGAGTCCACAGCCAGGCTGCGAGAATTCATCCAGAAGATCAAGGACTTCCTGGCAGGTATGGAGCCGGAGCTGAGCTGGGGTGGGCCGGGGGTTCCTAGGAATTCTGGCACCCCCGCAGCCTGGCGCGGTGGGCATCCCAGGCCCCGCCACGCCGGGCCGAGCCATGGGCAGGCATGGGGTGAGCCGGGGCCCAAGTCGGCAGCTGCTGCAGTCCCGTGGGTGCCCAGCCATGCCCCGGCCTGCCCCACTGGCATGCCTAGGACCTGCTGCCCACGCTGAGGGCCGTCCCTGTCTGCAGAGGAGGGAGCCGACCCGGAGAGCATCGAGCTGGTGGCCCGGCAGGTGCTGAACATCTCCCTGCCCAGCAGCCCCAGCAGGATCCGGTACCTGCTGCAGGAGATCCAGGCCAGTATCCGGCAGCTGGACGGGGTGGACGCGGTCCTGAACAGCACGGCCCACGGCCTGGCTGCGGCCAAGGAGCTGCTCACCCGGGCAGAGCAGGCCAGGTGAGTTACCAGGGACGGGAGCAGGCCAGGGGCTCTGGCTGAGGGCGTGGGGGGAGGTTCTGGTCCCAGCCTCTCCCTGCAGGGGGCACCTGGGGGCAGGGGGCTGGCTCTGGAGAGAGCTTGCAGCAGGGGGCGCTGTGGGGGCGGGGCAGGGCGCTGGCAGTGGGGCGCTCCCAGCAGGGGCGCTGTGGGGCGGGGCAGGGCACTGGCTGTGGGGAGCTCCCAGCAGGGGCGCTGTGGGGCGGGGCAGGGGTGGCTCTGGGAGCTCCCAGCAGGGGCGCTATGGGGCGGGGCAGGGGTGGCTCTGGGGAGCTCCCGGCAGGGGGCGCTGTGGGGGCGGGGCAGGGCACTGGCTGTGGGAAGGTCCCAGCAGGGGCGCTGTGGGGCGGGGCCGGGTGGCTCTGGGGAGCTCCCGGCAGCGCTGTGGGGCGGGGCAGGAGGTGACTCTTGGGAGCTCCCGGCAGGTGCTGTGGGGCGGGGCAGGGGTGGCTCTGGGAGCTCCCGGCAGGGGCGCTGTGGGGCGGGGCAGGGGTGGCTCTGGGGAGCTCGGCAGGGGCGCTGTGGGGCGGGGCCGAGGTGGCTCTGGGGAGCTCGGCAGGGGTGCTGTGGGGCGGGGCCGAGGTGGCTCTGGGAGCTCCCGGCAGGGGCGCTGTGGGGCGGGACAGAGGTGGCTCTGGGGAGCTCCCGGCAGGGGGCGCTGTGGGGGCGGGGCAGGGCGCTGGCTGTGGGGGTGAGCTCCCAGCAGGCGCTGTGGGGCGGGGCAGGGGTGGCTCTGGGGAGCTCGGCAGGTGCTGTGGGGCGGGGCAGGGGTGGCTCTGGGGAGCTCCCGGCAGGGGCGCTGTGGGGCGGGACAGAGGGTGGCTCTGGGGAGCTCCCGGCAGGGGCGCTGTGGGGGCGGGGCAGGGGGTGGCTCTGGGGGAGCTCCCTGCCGGGGACGCTGTCGGGGCAGGGCAGGGGTGGCTCTGGGGAGCTCCGCAGGGGCGCTGTGGGGCGGGGCAGGGGTGGCTCTGGGGGAGCTCCCAGCAGGGGGCGCTGTGGGGGCAGGGTGGGGGAGCTGCCTGGGGGGAGGGGCTGAGGGTGACGCTGCCTGTGCCCCCGCAGGGACCGAGCGGTGGGCGTGAGGGGGGTGATCGCAGCCACGCAGGAGGTGCTGGCGGGGGCGACGGTCCAGGTCTCCATGGTGGGGCACGTGCTGAGGAGCAGCAAGGAGGCGGTGCGGGGTGTGGAGAGCAGCGTGAAGGAGGTGAGGGGCTCTGCCATCCTGGGGACCCTCGTGGCCCCCCCAAGCCATTAGGGCACCCACCCATTCCCAATCCGTGGGGCTCTGGGTGTACACGACTGCTGCAGGGGTGCAGTGAAAGAGCCTCACCCGGTAATCTCCTCCGTCGCCTCCAGTGACTAACAACCCCCAGACCCAGTGTCCCCCGCGCCAGCCAGGATCGGGTCCGTTTGGGGGCGCCCATCTCTGCTCGGCGTCACTGGCAGAGAGCTGAGCTCTGGCCATGGGGCTGGGGCCTGGAGTCGGTTCCCAAGAACGTCCCTTTGGAGCCCGGTTTGGGTAGGGAGGTGAGTTCTGGGGAGTTCTGCCTTAGCCAGTTGTTACCCTAACATTTTATGAGCCTGCCCCGCCCCGGCGTAACCGCCCCGGCGTAACGACGTTCCCAACGGGCCCCGCCCCGGCGTAACGACGTTCCCAACGGGCCCCGCCCCGGCTAATGACGTTCCCAACGGGCCTCGCCCCGGCGTAACGACGTTCCCACCGGCCTCGCCCCGGCGTAACGACGTTCCCACCGGCCTCGCCCCGGCATAACGACGTTCCCCACCGGCCTCGCCCCGGCGTAACGACGTTCCCACCGGCCTCGCCCCGGCGTAACGACGTTCCCACCGGCCCCTCCCCGGCGTAACGACGTTCCCAACGGGCCTCGCCCCGGCGTAACGACGTTCCCAACCGGCCCCGCCCCGGCGTAATGACGTTCCCCACCGGCCTCGCCCCGGCGTAACGACGTTCCCAACGGGCCTCGCCCCGGCGTAACGATGTTCCCCACCCAACCGGCCCCGCCCCGGCTAATGATGTTCCCAACGGGCCCCGCCCCGGCGTAACGACGTTCCCCACCGGCCCCGCCCCGGCGTAACGACGTTCCCAACGGGCCCCGCCCCGGCTAATGACGTTCCCAACGGGCCCCGCCCCGGCGTAACGACGTTCCCCACCGGCCCCGCCCCGGCGTAACGACATTCCCAACGGGCCTCGCCCCGGCGTAACGACGTTCCCAACCGGCCACGCCCCGGCGTAATGATGTTCCCAACCGGCCCTGCCCCGGCTAATGACGTTCCCAACCGGCCCCGCCCCGGCGTAATGACGTTCCCAACCGGCCTCGCCCCGGCGTAATGACGTTCCCAACGGGCCCCGCCCCGGCGTAACGACGTTCCCAACCGGCCCCGCCCCGGCGTAACAACGTTCCCAACCGGCCCTGCCCTGGCTAATGACGTTCCCAACCAGCCCCGCCCCGGCGTAATGACGTTCCCAACTGGCCTCGCCCCGGCATAATGACGTTCCCAACCGGCCCCGCCCCGGCGTAATGACGTTCCCAACCGGCCCCGCCCCAGGGTAACGACGTTCCCCACCGGCCTCGCCCCGGCTAATGACGTTCCCAACGGGCCTCGCCCCGGCGTAACGATGTTCCCCACCGGCCTTGCCCCGGCTAATGACGTTCCCAACGGGCCCTGCCCCGGCGTAACGACGTTCCCAACCGGCCCCGCCCCGGCGTAACAACGTTCCCAACCGGCCCTGCCCTGGCTAATGACGTTCCCAACCGGCCCCGCCCCGGCGTAATGACGTTCCCAACCGGCCTCGCCCCGGTGTAATGACGTTCCCAACCGGCCCCGCCCCGGCGTAATGACGTTCCCAACCGGCCTCGCCCCGGTGTAATGACGTTCCCAACCGGCCCCGCCCCGGCGTAAGGACGTTCCCAACCGGCCCCGCCCCAGGGTAACGACGTTCCCCACCAGCCTCGCCCCGGCTAATGACGTTCCCAACGGGCCTCGCCCCGGCTAATGACGTTCCCAACGGGCCCCGCCCCGGCGTAACGATGTTCCCCACCGGCCTCGCCCCGGCGTAACGACGTTCCCCACCGGCCCCTCCCCGGCGTAACGACGTTCCCAACGGGCCCCGCCCCGGCGTAACGACGTTCCCAACCGGCCTCGCCCCGGCTAATGACGTTCCCAACGGGCCCTGCCCCGGCGTAACGACGTTCCCAACCGGCCTCGCCCCGGCTAATGACGTTCCCAACGGGCCTCGCCCCGGCGTAACGACGTTCCCCACCGGCCTCGCCCCGGCTAATGACGTTCCCAACGGGCCCTGCCCCAGGGTAACGACGTTCCCCACCGGCCCCGCCCCAGGGCCTTCGTTTACCCCTCCCAAAATGAATGATGTAGCCGAGGGACAGTCAAAGCGGGGGAGGTGGAGCCGCCGGGACAAAGCGAGGGGGAAGGAGGGTTTCACCCACCCCTCTGGGCTGTGATTTCTTGCCAGACACACGCTGGGCTGGTCGTTAGCCAGCTCAAGCTCCGTGGGGAGTCCCCGTCCGACCAGCCCGCTAGGCCCTGGCTTCAATGTCACTTAGCTGGCCTGTGCGGACGTGACGTCTCGCTCCTCAGCCAATGGCTGCTGCTCGGCTGCTCTTTTCATCTGCCTGCAGACAAAGGCCTGATCCTTCCCCGGGGCATCCCCACACCCTGAGCCCCCTTACTGGGGCTGGGGAACCCCTCCCTCCTCCGCTGGCTGGAGCCCCCCCTCCGGTCCCCCTCAGCTGCTCCTCCCTGGGGCCGGGCCGGGCCGGGGGCTCAGCCGTGAGGCGGGGCCGGGGGGGCTCCCACGGGCAGCCTGTAGCGTCCACGCTGCGGGGGCGGGTGGGACCTGGGGCACCCTCGTCCCTCTGTCCCCGCAGGCCGAGCGCAGGCTCCGGGGGCTGCAGGAGAAGGAGGCGCAGGTGCTGCGGCCCCTGCAGGCGCTGGCGAAGCAGGTGGCTGCCCTGCAGGACAAGTCCAGGGCCAACCGGGGGCTGGCCAAGGAGGCCAAGGAGAAAGCGGAGCGAGCCGTGTCGGCCACGGGGGAGCTGGGCCAGGTGAGAGCCCCCGGCCCTGCCAGCTTCCAGCGTCTACCCCCTGCCCTGGCCTCCCCAGACCCACACAGCGCCCGCCCCCTCCCCTAGCCCCTGCCCGCCCCTCCCCCCAGCCCCTGCGCGCCCCTCCCCCAACCCCTGCCCTCCCCCGCACAGCGCCTCCCCTCCCTCAGCCCCTGTCCTCCTCCCCCAGCCCCTGCCCTCCCTGCATAGCGCCCTCCCCTCCCCAGCCCCTGTCCTCCCCTCCCCGCACAGCACCCTCCCCAGCCCCTGCCCCTCCCAGCCCCTGCCCTCCTCCCCGCACAGCGCCCGCCCCTCCCCAGCCCCTGCCCTCCTCCCCCAGCCCCTGCCCTCCTCCTCCCCGCACAGCGCCCGCCCCTCCCCAGCCCCTGCCTTCCTCCCCTGCACAGCGCCCGCCCCTCCTCCCAGCCCCTGCCCTCCTCCCCGCACAGCGCCCGCCCCTCCTCCCAGCCCCTGCCCTCCTCCCCGCATAGCGCCCGCCCCTCCTCCCAGCCCCTGCCCTCCTCCCCACACAGCGCCCGCCCCTCCTCCCAGCCCCTGCCCTCCCCTCCCCGCGCGCCCCTCCTCCCAGCCCCTGCCCTCCCCTCCCCGCACAGCGCCCGCCCCTCCTCCCAGCCCCTGCCCTCCCCTCCCGCACAGCGCCCGCCCCTCCACCCCTCCCCACACAGCGCCCGCCCCTCCCCAGCCCCTGCCTTCCCTCCCCGCACAGCACCCTGCCCCCACACAGCGCCCTCCCCCTCCCCCTCCCCCCAACCTACACCCACCAGTCTGCTCAGCACTGGGGGCAGTGGGCCTGGCGCTGGGTGTCAGCCTGTGCCCCTCTGCCCCAGGCGCTGGCAGCGGTGACACCGCGCTACGCGGTGCTGAAGAGCCAGGTGGGCGGGCTGGCCGGGGCCTCGGGCGCGGCGCTGCTCCGGGTGACGCGGCTCCTGCAGGATGCCCAGCAGCTCCTGGACAAGGCCAGCGGCAGCCAGAGGAAGCTGGAAGGTACCCGGGGCGGGCGCGCGGCTGGGGGTGGCAGGAGCCGTGCCCAGCCCCACTCGCCGGGGGCCCTGCTGCCCCCCATTCAGACGGGCACTTGGGAGGGGTATGGGCACGTGGTGCGGGGGGCTGCAGGCCGAGCTGGCTGTGGGCCCGGGGGGGCATGGCGGGGGGGCTCACTGCGGTCTCCGCCTGTCTGCAGAGCTGGAGCGGCGCTTTGGGGCCGGCGAGGAGCTGCTGGAGGCCAAGGCCAGGCAGCTGCAGGCGCTGGAGAGACGCGTCTCCGGGCTTCTGGAGGAGATCCGGGAGAAGGCCAACGCCTACGCCACCTGCTAGTGCCCGGGTGCTGCCCGCCGCCCCGACTGCCTGTCAGGACCCCCGTGGTGCCCCCCCGCTGGCCCCCTGTGACGATGCAGTTCTGGCGGGACCCAACTGAGGTGCCAGTTCAGGACAAATCGCTCCAACAGGGCAGTCACAGCCCCAGGCTGGGGCTTTTCCACCTCTAAGGCACCAAACCAGCCGGACAAAAAGGACTTTGGTCTCACCCCACTGGCTAACCACAAGTCACACAAGCAATTCCCTTAGACACTCCAGTTTCCCAGTATCCCCACCAGTGCACTCGTCCTGGGGATGAATGGTTATGAAAACCAACACCCCAATAAAAGAAAAAGGTTCCCTCGATCCCAAAGGACCAAGCCCCAGACCCAGGTCAATATACACATCAGATCTTACCCCCAAATCACGCTGGTGCCAATCCTTTAGAATCTAAAATCTAAAGGTTTATTCATAAAGGGGAAAAGCTAGAGCTGAGAGGTAGAACTGGTTAAATGGAATCAGTTACAGACAGTGATGGCAAAGTTCTTGGTTCAGGCTTGCAGCAGTAACAGAATAAACTGCAGGTTCAAATCAAGTCTCTGGAACATCCCCCGCTGGGATGGGTCATTCAGTCCTTTGTGCAGAGCTTCAGCTTGTAGCAAAGTCCCTCCAGAGGTAAGAAGCAGGATTGAAGACAAGATGGAGATGAGGCATCAGCCTTATATAGGCTTTTCCAGGTGTAAGAGCCTCTTTGTCCTCACTGTGGAATTTTACAGCAAAATGGAGTCTGGAGTCACATGGGCCAGTCCCTGCACTTTGCTGAGTCACAAGGTGTGACGGAGCGATTCTGGCGGGACCCAACTGAGAGTGCCAAATCAGGACCAATTGCTCAAACAGGGCAGTTACAGCCCTAGGCTGGGGTTTTTCCGCCTCTAAGGCAAACCAAACCAGCCAGACAAAAAGGACTTTGGTCTCACCCCACTGGCTTACCACAAGTCACACAAGCAATTTCCTTAGACACTCCAGTCTCCCAGCATCACCACCAGTGCACTCGTCCTGGGGATAAATGGTTATGAAAACCAACACCCCAATAAAAGAAAAAGGTTCCCTCGATCCCAAAGGACCAAGCCCCAGACCCAGGTCAATATACACATCAGATCTTACCCACAAATCACGCTGTTGCCAATCCTTTAGAATCTAAAATCTAAAGGTTTATTTACAAAGGGAAAAAGGTAGAGATGAGAGGTAGAATTGGTTAAATGCAATCAACTACATACAGTAATGGCAAAGTTCTTAGTTCAGGCTTGCAGCAGTGATGGCATAAACTGCAGGTTCAAATTGAGTCTCTGGAAAACATCCCCCACTGGGATGGGTCCTTCAGTCCTTTGTGCAGAGCTTCAGTTTGTGGCAAAGTCCCTCCAGAGGTCAGAAGCAGGATTGAAGACAAGATGGAGACAAAGCATCAGGCTTATATAGACTTTTCCAGGTGTAAGAATCCCTTTGTCTTCACTGTGGAAATTTACAGCAAAAATATGGAGTCTGGAGTCACATGGGCCAGTCCCTGCATACTTTGCTGAGTCACAAGGCGTGTCTGCCTTCTCTCCATGGGTCAACTGTGTAGCTGATGGCTCTTAATGGGCCATCAACCCAGCTATGCAGGGCTGACATCAGCTTGTCTGGGACACTTCCCAGAGGCAGAGCATAAAACAAAGTATAGACATTACAGAGCCAATACTTATAACTTCAACTACAAAATTATACACAGACATACAGACAGCATAATCATAACCAGCAACCCAGAACCTGGTCTTAGACACCTTATATGACCCCTTTACTTAGGATTTGGTGCCACTACAGGACCTTGGTTGCAACCCATGTTCTATATGGTCCCCATTTATATCAATAACGTCACACCCCCAACGCAAAATTGATGCAGGAAGGGATGACAAAACATCGCTGACTGCATCCCAAGAGCCCCTTTCCTTGGGTCTGTCTCACTACAGCTAGTGTTGGGCTAGAGGCCGTACCAGCGTATAACCGAAATGGTTTATCAAAGTCATGTTCAATAACATGAATGGATCTCTTTACAAACTTAAGGTATAACTTGGTTAGCTTTTGCAGCATGGTTCCTGTATGTTTCATGTGATCTTGCCAAGAGCTAAAGAAAATAGCTACTTTATCCATACCAGTTCTGGCCAATATTTTGAACCCAAATAACATTAAACCAATGTAGATATAGAGGTTGTTCATAGTACAGGAATCTTGGCATTTAGCCATGAAAGCAATATGGTAGTGTGCCTCAGTTTCCCCTTTCATACAGCACATCAGGTTTGGAATGTATTTTCCCCTGTGAAAAGTTCCAACACTGTTTACATGCATTAACTGTGAAACATCAGTATAGCAAGGCCCTTTAACATAAAGTGTGTTTTCATGTATTCCTTTCAACATGTTTAAGGGATTTTCCAAAAGATTAGGCACATTGTACATTGTTACAGTTCTTGGCCATATCAACACATTAGTTACAAAAATTAGCATTAGCAATAACAACAAATTCATTGCAAGTGTCCATTTACAATCATGTTTGTCATGCCACACCCTTGGCTCAATACCATTGGAATTTGGGCATTTTAGGGTTAACCTGTGGGTTCCCTTTGCAAAATTCAGTCTTCTCTTTCCTTCTTGTTCTTCCGGACTAAACCCTGATTTCTCTTGCTTAACAGAGATCACGGGCTGATGGGGTGGGCCCTCTGTGCTAACAGCTATTAGCAAGTCTTTCTTCTCCCTGCCAGCCAAGTAATTCGCATCAACACAGACACTCGCTTTTAACTTCTTAGCTGCTATGGATTCCACGGCTGGACTTTGTCTTACAGAGATACCACACAAATCCAAAGAGTCTGAGGGTGAGAGCTGGCTTGCTCTCCCCTGCCTCCTCAAGCATTTAGCCATACAACTGTTCTGCCCTGAAACACCAGTAACTGAATCTGTCCTCAGATCCTGAAGCACAGACTGCTCACTTACAGATTCAGCATGGAGACATTCCTGTCCCAACAGCATTGTCTCCCCACCAACAAGCTGGCCACACACAGCCAGGTGGTTATAGGGCTGCTCAACTTCCTTAACAGCTTCTACTCCACCTGAGACCTTTTCAAAGCTGCCCACACTGGATCTCTCAAAAGGAAAGTCAGTGGATCCATTCACAACAGAAAATTTCTGGCTGTTAGGAACTGAAACTTTCTTGATTAAATCACTTTTACACCCTTCAGTTGCAGTAAACTGCTTGCACAGGCTACCATGAGGATTCCTTTCCCTAGGAGCTTCTCTAAGCAGCAATTCACCCCTCTCAGAAATTCTGCCCTTCCCCTCTTCACCTAGGGCTTGCTCTAAAGGAACACTTCCCTGAGCAACCACAGATGCTACAGACTTTCTAGATAACAGGTCAGAAGTAGTCTCCTTCCCTTGGCCATGAACAAGTTCAGGAATCTTTTCCTTCTTGCTACAAGTTGTCAAACTGTCAGTCGGTAACACAATTAAATCACCTTTATGCTCTCCTTGTGCCCTGGCTGGGGTATCACCCTGATCAGACAGAGTTGCTGCACCCTTTTCCAACCACACATTAGCAACTGGCAAACTACAAGCACCAGAATTGTCTGTTCTCTGGGATTTTGCTATGACACTAACTGGATGCAACCTAGTTACAGTGCCATTCCCCCCAGCAGACACAAACTCAGGACCATTCCCTTCCTGGGCTTTAGCTGTATTTACAACCAACTTCGAGACAACTGAATCACCCTCAAACATTACAGGCTGACAGGCACCTTCTGTCTGCTCCACAGACACAGAAGAGCTGGAGACACATTCTCCTTTACCAGACACACAGCTTGGGATTTTACTTCCCTTGTCCCAGCACACAGGGCTGTTCACAGACAACTGCTTGGAGACTGGAGTAGCTTCCTTTATAGGCAAGTCAATACTCCTGACAGACACAGGCACATTCCCTCCACTGTCACATTTCTCCACACAGGAAACAGGTAAGGGATATGGACACTCATCTTCCACTATCCCTCCCTTCCCAAATTGCTGATTAGACAAAGCCATCAGCTCACAAGGCTGCCTAGTCTCCTGCAAACTTTCCCTACCAGGCACATTGCCTCTCCCAACAGATAAGCTGCTGCTCTTTTCACTACACTGAGCTACTTTTAGCAAATCACAGTTACCCATTTCAGGTTTACTTCTACAAGCTGCACTAGCCACCAATCCATTACCCATTACAAATTTACCCTCTCCTTCCTCAGTTAGGGATTTAACCTGACCATCTACTTTAATCTGCTCCTGAGAAACATTTTCCTCACCAATGAGATCTTTCTGCTCTTGATCTAACTCCAGATTCACTTCTGAGACATCAGACAGACATTCAGAAACTTCATTCCCAGAAATACTGCTTTTTTGCACAGACAAACCTTTGGAGCAACCCTCCTCAGGCAAATCATTGCCCACAATAGACACAGGTTTAAGATCATTCCTCTCCTGTAACTGGCTACCTGGACTGAACAAAGCTGTAACATTTTCCCCAATTAAAAGATCTTTAGGCAATAACTTCCTGACGCCAGCTATCACTTCATGTTGAGCCCCATTCCACTCAAGGTGGATTCTGGCTAAAGGCACACGGACAGTAAACTCACAGAGGATCACAACATTCACACTCTGATTTGGTAAATAATCTTCCTCTTTGACCAGATCTGCTCTAACAAGAGTGATGTTAGAAGCCATAGTTTGCCCTAAACAGCTTTTACCATTGACTTTTACACTCTCATACATAGCACTGCCACAATTTATGGGGCCACCCCCCACTGAACCCACAGTAACAGCATTGACATAAAAGGTGGCATTGTTGGGGTACATGTGGTTACCCCCAGACAACTGCTCAGAGTGATACAACATACCAACATTGTTACAAACTGGACTTTCAAGAGGATACAGTCTCTGCTGTTCTTCCATTGCTTTTTTGACTTGGAGTTGGAGTCTAGCTGTCTCCTGTTGCACCTTGTGAGTCTCCTCCTCAGCAGCCAGCAGCTCCAGACGCCCCTTATGAGCTTTTTCTTCTCTCTTAGCAGCCTCTCTCGCTCTCTCAGCTGCCTCTCTCTTTCTCTCAGCCGCCTCTTTCTCCAGCTGGGCCAAGACTTGCTTCTCTTCCATTCGAATTTTTGCCAGTTCTTGCGCATAATCAAACTGCAGGCTGTCTCTCTGTCTCATGGTCACTGATCTTTAACCAACCAAACTCTCAATCCCAAAGTTAAAATTTGGATAGCGTGGGGTTCTGACCCAAAGCTTAATTGACCTGGTTCTGTGGATCCAAGCACGACTACGCCACTGTGACGGAGCGATTCTGGCGGGACCCAACTGAGAGTGCCAAATCAGGACCAATTGCTCAAACAGGGCAGTTACAGCCCTAGGCTGGGGTTTTTCCGCCTCTAAGGCAAACCAAACCAGCCAGACAAAAAGGACTTTGGTCTCACCCCACTGGCTTACCACAAGTCACACAAGCAATTTCCTTAGACACTCCAGTCTCCCAGCATCACCACCAGTGCACTCGTCCTGGGGATAAATGGTTATGAAAACCAACACCCCAATAAAAGAAAAAGGTTCCCTCGATCCCAAAGGACCAAGCCCCAGACCCAGGTCAATATACACATCAGATCTTACCCACAAATCACGCTGTTGCCAATCCTTTAGAATCTAAAATCTAAAGGTTTATTTACAAAGGGAAAAAGGTAGAGATGAGAGGTAGAATTGGTTAAATGCAATCAACTACATACAGTAATGGCAAAGTTCTTAGTTCAGGCTTGCAGCAGTGATGGCATAAACTGCAGGTTCAAATTGAGTCTCTGGAAAACATCCCCCACTGGGATGGGTCCTTCAGTCCTTTGTGCAGAGCTTCAGTTTGTGGCAAAGTCCCTCCAGAGGTCAGAAGCAGGATTGAAGACAAGATGGAGACAAAGCATCAGGCTTATATAGACTTTTCCAGGTGTAAGAATCCCTTTGTCTTCACTGTGGAAATTTACAGCAAAAATATGGAGTCTGGAGTCACATGGGCCAGTCCCTGCATACTTTGCTGAGTCACAAGGCGTGTCTGCCTTCTCTCCATGGGTCAACTGTGTAGCTGATGGCTCTTTAATGGGCCATCAACCCAGCTATGCAGGGCTGACATCAGCTTGTCTGGGACACTTCCCAGAGGCAGAGCATAAAACAAAGTATAGACATTACAGAGCCAATACTTATAACTTCAACTACAAAATTATACACAGACATACAGACAGCATAATCATAACCAGCAACCCAGAACCTGGTCTTAGACACCTTATATGACCCCCTTTACTTAGGATTTGGTGCCACTACAGGACCTTGGTTGCAACCCATGTTCTATATGGTCCCCATTTATATCAATAACGTCACACAAGGCGTGTCTGCCTCCTCTCCATGGGTCAATTGTGTAGCTGATGGTCCTTAATGGGCCCTCAAGCAGGCTGGGCAGAGCTAACACCAGCTTGTCTGGGGTGTCTCCCAGAGGCACAGCACAAATTTGAAGTACAGACAGTACAGAGCCAATACTCATAACTTCAACTACAAAATGACACCGGCACCCAGACAGCACAATCCTAACCAGCAACCCCAGAGCCTGCTCTTAGACACCTTAGATGACCCCCGTTTACATAAGATTTGGTGCCACTACAGGACCTTGGTTGCAACCATGTTCTATATGGTCCCAGATTATATCAATAACGTCACACATCCCCAGGCCTGACTGCCCGTCTGGACCCCCGCAGAGCCCCCCCCCCGCCGCCCACCAGCCTGACTGCCTGTCTGGACCCCACGGAGCCCCGCCACCCACCAGCCTGACTGCCTGTCTGGACCCCACGGAGCCCCCGCCACCCACCAGCCTGACTGCCTGTCTGGACCCCCACGGAGCCCCCGCCACCCACCAGCCTGACTGCCCGTCTGGACCCCACGGAGCCCCGCCACCCACCAGCCTGACTGCCCGTCTGGACACCCGCAGAGCCCCCGCCGCCCACCAGCCTGACTGCCCGTCTGGACACCCGCGAGCCCCCGCCACCCACCAGCCTGACTGCCCGTCTGGACACCCGCGGAGCCCCCTCCGCCGCCCACCAGCCTGACTGCCCGTCTGGACACCCGCGGAGCCCCCGCCGCCCACCAGCCTGACTGCCCGTCTGGACACCCGCGGAGCCCCCTCCGCCGCCCACCAGCCTGACTGCCCGTCTGGACACCCGCAGAGCCCCCGCCGCCCACCAGCCTGACTGCCTTTCTGGACACCCGCGAGCCCCCGCCGCCCACCAGCCTGACTGCCCGTCTGGACACCCGCAGAGCCCCCGCCGCCCACCAGCCTGACTGCCTGTCTGGACACCTCGGAGCCCCCGCCAGCCCAACTGCCCATCTGGACCCCCATGGTACCCCCGGGCCTGACTGCCCATCTGGACCCCTGCAGACCCGCCCACCAGCCTGACTGTCTGGACCCCCACGGAGCCCCCCCAGCCCCCCCCAGGCCTGACTGCCCATCTGGACCCCCACGCCTTCCCTCTGTGCTGCCCCCATGCCCCCTCTGCGCTGCTGGGCTGGGCCTGTGACCTTGGGCACTGGCCACCCTTGGAAGGGCTCAGTGGGCCCTTGGCAGCAGTGGGGGGCTCCCCTGGGGGAGCTGTGGAGGGTGCCCACCCCCTCCCCCCTGCAATTCCCCACAGGGACCCAGGGCAGAGAGATGCCCCCAGCAGGGCCCCCCCAAGGACACCCCTGAGCCACAGGCGCCCCCCACAGGGACCCGGGGCAGAGAGACACCCCCAGCAGACCCCCCCAAAGGACACCCCCTATCCACAGGCCCCCCCCAAGGACACCTCCAATCCACAGGGACCTCCCACAGGGACCCGGGGCAGAGAGGCCCCCCCCCAAGGACACCCCCTATCCACAGGGGCCACCCCGGGGACACAGGCTCATGGTGTGATGAGGCCCCTGCCCGCCCCCCCCCCAGACATTAATGGGATTATTTCCTGCCCTCCCATACCCCACAGCAGGTGGGGCTGGGAATGCCCCAGGGAGGGCAGAGCCAAGTGCCCATGCTGCCGTGGGGCTCAGAGCTGGCGTGCAGGCCCCTCCACTGGCAGGGATGCCCCAGCCCCCACACCCTTTGCCCACCCAGGGGGGGAGTCAGGAGTTCTGCTGGCAGCCTGCTCTGTGCCCTGTCGCTGCCCTCCCTGGCCACAGGCTGGGCCCGCTGCCAGCCAGCCGGGGGCTCTGGGCTCATGGGCAGGCAATGCCGTGGGGCCAGCACTGTACTAGGGAGCGAGTGGGAAGCCAGGGGCAGGCCCCACCTGGCAGGGGCCCCTCCTGGCTCCAGGCTCTACCTGTAGCACCCCTGGACTCTGCAAATAAAGGCCTAAGCCCGTGGCCCTGGCTGCTCTGTGTTGTGTGCCTGCTTCTGCACTGGGCACTGCCCCAGCGCCCAAAGGGACCACGGCCCCATGCCGGCTCTGCCCCGGGGGCCCTGGGCGATGCCGGCTCTGCTCCCTACGAAGCCGGTGGGCGATGCCGGCTCTGCCCCGGGGGCCCGGGCGATGCCGGCTCTGCCCCAGGCGATGCCGGCTCTGCCCCGGGGGCCCTGGGCGATGCCGGCTCTGCTCCCTACAAAGCCGGTGGGCGATGCTGGCTCTGCCCCGGGGGCCCTGGGCGATGCCGGCTCTGCTCCCTACAAAGCCGGTGGGCGATGCTGGCTCTGCCCCGGGGGCCCTGGGCGATGCTGGCTCTGCTCCCTACGGAGCCGGTGGGCGATGCCGGCTCTGCTCCCTACGAAGCCGGGCAGGACTCTGGGGGAGCCTCCTCTCTCGGAGCAGACGGTCCCCAGGGCAAGAACCTCCCACAGCTTCCACCTTCCTGGGTCTGAGCTCAGAGCATCCAGCATCCCCTGCCCCTCCGTGTGCTTCCCGCAGCCAGTCGCCCGGGCGGGGTCCTGGGGCAGCCAGAGGGCCCTGCCCCCCCACTCCGCAGGCAGCCGGGACTCTCAGGCAGCGTAAAACAGCAGGTTTATCAGTCGACAGGATCCCGGCGAAGGGCAGAGCTCGTTAGCACAGAAATCAGGGACTTTCAGCCAAGTCCATCTTGGGAGTCCTGGGCCAGGCGGCCTGGCTTCCCCCCCTTGCAGCCCCCCACGCAGACTGCCAGCCTCCAGCCACCCCACCTCCGCCCCCCATTGTTCCTGCTCCTCCTCTCTGTCTCGCTTCCTGGGCAAAAGGTGTCACCTGGTCGCACCCCCCCTCCTGGGTCTCAGGTTACACAGCTGCAAACAGCTGGGCAGCCTCACTTGCCCTGAGGGCCTCAGCAAAAATCACACCCCCAGTTCCCACCCTCCAAGTATGGTGCAGCACACAGGGAAACTGAGGCACACACCGTATTGGTACAGGACAGTAACCAGATGAATAAATCCCCACTTCATCCCAGGCCCAAGGCTGCCCCTGCCCCACCTGCAGGCGCTGGCGTGTGGGCTGCATCCCAAACCCAGCCAGGTCTGGGTGAGACTGTGGACTGAACGGTGCCTTTGGGGTGGAACCGGCTCTTGGAACACCCGGCCCCCACCCTGTCCAGGGGCAGCCAGAGCCCCCGTTCAGGGAGTCCAGCTCTGGCCCCTCCAGCGTGGGGGCGTCAGATTCGCCCAGAGGCGGCAGCTGCCGGGGCAGCCTGGCTGGTGGCCGGGCCAGAGGCTGGCACGGGACTGGAGCCATCGCTGCTTGGTGAGCGCCGGCCAGGCAGGCCCCAGCCGCGGGGGCAGGAGCAGGCTCCGAACCCCAGGAGCTGGTCCAAGGGGAGCTCTGGGCTGGGCCCTTCTGCTTCCAGCCCGAGGGCTTGGCCCTGCTTGTGCCAGCGTGAGCGGGGTGGGCAGGGCTGGGCCTGGCGTGGGGCTCAGGCTGCCTTGCCCAAGGACTGAGCTGCCCAAGCTGTGCCCACCAAGGGCAGCCTGCGGAGTCCCCACATCCCTGCAGGCAGCGTGAGCTGCATCCCTGCCGGGTGCCACCATGCTCACCCCTTCCAGGGAGGGGTCCCAGGCTGGCCAGGGCCTCACAGGCAGCGTGAGCTGCATCCCTGCCGGGTGCCACCATGCTCACCCCTTCCAGGGCGGGGTCCCAGGCTGGCCAGGGCCTCACAGGCAGCGTGAGCTGCACCCCTGCCGGGTGCCACCATGCTCACCCCTTCCAGGGCGGGGTCCCAGGCTGGCCAGGGCCTCACAGGCAGCGTGAGCTGCACCCCTGCCGGGTGCCACCATGCTCACCCCTTCCAGGGCGGGGTCCCAGGCTGGCCAGGGCCTCACAGGCAGCGTGAGCTGCACCCCTGCCGGGTGCCACCATGCTCACCCCTTCCAGGGCGGGGTCCCAGGCTGGCCAGGGCCCCGCATCCGTGCTGAGCAGGGGCCCAGCCCCAGCGTCCATTGCCCAAGCGTGGCCAGCGCCGCACTGCCTGCCTGGGCTGCTGCCAGCCTGAACCAGGAGCTCAGGGCGGTGCCCTCCAGCACCATGGAGCCTTAACACTGACCCGCAAGGGCACCCCCGCCCCCCGCATGCTGCAGCCGGGCAGGAAGCCCCAACCCTCCGGCACGGGCTGGGGCAGCATCGAGCCGGCGGTGCCAGTGTGAACCGAGCCATCAGTTCACCGAACCCCCTGGTTCGGCACTGAGGCGCCTGCCTCTGGGGTGGGGGCTGGTTACACAGGGCCCCCTCGCTGGGCGCTGGGACAGGCTCACTGGCGAGGGTGGGGCCTGTGCACGGGACGCTGCTTCCCAAACCCTCCTGCGGGTGGGGTGGGGGCGGGATTTGGCCCAGCTGCCCTTGACTGAAATCCGGCCTTGGCTGTCAGCGTCTGTCCTGCAGCCCCCGCCCCGGCCCTGCATTCCAGCCGGGCCTGCCAGCGCGGGGGAAAAGCCGGAGCCGCCTGGACAGGAGCTCAGACCCAGGGCCTGCGCCCGCCGGCTCCCCCGGTCTGTGCCCAGCAGCTCCCCATGGCCCGCGCCCGGCGGCTCCCCCCATCTGCGCCCGCCGGCTCCCCGCGTCTGTGCCCGGCAGCTCCCCGGGGCCGTGCCCGCCGGCTCCCCCCGTCTGCGCCCGGCAGCTCCCCGGGGCCTCACCCACCGGCTCCCCCCGTCTGCGCCCGGCAGCTCCCCGGGGCCGTGCCCGCCGGCTCCCCCCGTCTGCGCCCGGCAGCTCCCCGGGGCCGTGCCCGCCGGCCAGGGGCGCTGGTGCAATGTGTACGGGGCTGAGCCGGGGAACCAAACTGCAAACCCTGGATATGATGGAAACCGCGTTGCGCCAGGGGGGGCTGCAGCCCCCCCAGTTCCAGCACCTGGGCTACGGCTCCCAGGGCTGCGCCGCTTCGTGCGGGGGGGGGGGGGCTTGGCACGTGCCGGGACAGGCCCTATCCGAAGCCCCGGGGCTGGGAACGGGCCGGGGGTCCCGTTTTCCCTTTGGCCCCCTACGAGGCACCGCCCCCGGGAGCCCCCGGCCGGCTCCTCCCCTGGCCGCGGCCCCGGATCCCAGCGGCGAATCCGCCCCGCACTTTGCCTCCGGCCCCTCGCCAACTTCTCCAACTTCGGGCCGGGCACAGCGGGGCCGAGCCGAGCCGGACCGGACCGGGCGGGTGAGCGGGACGGGGCTGGGCGCGTCCCCGGGGGAGGGGGGATCCGGCTCGGCTCGGCTCGGCTCGGCTCGGCTCACCGGCCTCTCCCGCAGGGTGAAGAGGAGACTGCGGCGAAGGACTAGCGGGACCCGGGGCTGCCCCGATGAGGCTGTGGGGCTGGCTGCTGGCGGGTGAGTCCGGCCCGCTGTGGGGTGGGGGGGCACCAGGAGCCAAGGGGCCTGGAGCGATGCCCCGCCCCAGATGCGCTGTGTCCGGGGTCCTGGGACCTCTGGGGCCGGGCAGCTCGTCCCATGGCCCCTGCCCCTCACTTGCCCTCCCCACTGCCCCCAGGTCCTGTGGGACCCCGCCCCTGGGCAGCTGGCTCCCGCCCTCCCTCCTGTGCCCCCGCATGGGGGCTGCGGTGGGGCTACCAGCTGGGGGTGGCGCTGGCTCATTCCCCACTGGCACCCCTGGGGCTCATCTTTGGCCCGTCCCCCGTGGGGGTCAGTGCCCGGCAGTGGCCTGGCCCCGTCTCCTGCAGGGAGCTGTGGGGCAGGGTGGGCCCTGGGCCTGTTTCCTGAGCCGGGACTCCTGGGTCCAGTCCCAGCTGTGCCTGGCGCTGGCCACCGCTCCCTTGTTACCTGTGCCCAGCGCCAGCTGCCAGCCACCCCTCGCCCCCAGTTGGGCCCCAGAGCCCTGCCGGGCTGCCTCTGTGCTGCCCCCTTGCCATGAGCGGGGGGCGGGGGGCATGGCTGCCCGTGCTGGGGGGCACACCCCAGGGCGGCCGGTTCTCCTCTGTCTTTGAAGCTCAGTGGTAGGGGAGGGGGCTGGCTGGGTGCCCAGAACGCAGCCTGCCCGGGGGGGGCAGGGTGAGCGACCCCCCCCAGCAGGAGGGCAGGGACTGTGCTGGGGCCTCCCCTGCACCCCTCCCCCGAGCACAGTAGCGTCGCAGGTCGGGGAGGAGGGAGCCCGGACTCCTGGGTTCCTGGCCCAGCCACCCCCTGTCCTGGCTGGGTGGCGGGCGCCCTGGGACCCCGGGATGCAGAGTCAGCAGCCCCCACCCCTCCCCTGGCTGCCTGCCCGGCTGGGCCCAGAGCCCTGGCGCGCGAGGGTGAGGGCCTGGCTATTTCTAGCTGGCAGCTGTTTCCGCCCCGGCCAGCGGAAGGGGCTCGGCCAGTCACATTCCTGGCCCTGCTTGAGGGGCAGGGGCAGGTGGCCAAGGGGGGCTCAGAACAGCCTGGAGCCAGACCCTCGGCACTGCCCCCCCCCCCGTCTGTGTGACCACCAGCCCCTGGCTCTGGCCCTGCTCTGCGCCAGGGAGCCCCAGTTCCTGGGTGATGGCAGAACAAAGGTCCCGGTGCCCATCAGTGCCTGTACCCTGCAGTGCCAGGGCACGCCTCCCGGGCGCCGGGCCGCCCCTCCGCCCGCGCGCGCCTCCCGGGCGCCGGCCGCCCCCTCCGCCCGCGCTCCTCCCCTCCCGGGCGCGCTCCCTCCGCCCGGGCGCCAGCCCTCCGCCCGCGCGCTCCTCCCGGGCGCCGGGCCCCCTCCGCCCGGGCGCTCCTCCCGGGGCCGCCCCTCCGCCCAGCGCTCCTCCCGGGCGCGGGCGCCTCCGCCTCGCGCTCCTCCCGGGCGCGGGGCGCCCCTCCGCCCGCGCGCTCCCGGGCCGGGGCCGCCCCTCCGCCCCCCCGCGCCTCCCGGGGCGCCCGCCGCGCCTCCTCGCGCGCGCGCTCCTCCCGGGCGCCAGGGCGCCCCCCTCCGCCCCGCGCGCGCTCCCCTCCCCGGGGCGCCGGAGCAGCCCCCCTCCGCCCCGCGCGCTCCTCCCGGGCGCCAGGCCCTCCTCCGCCCGCGCGCTCCTCCCGGGCGCGGGCGCCCCTCCGCTCCTCCCGGGCGCGCGCCTCCCCCGGGCGCGGGGCCGCCCCTCCGCCCGCGCGCCTCCTCCCGGGCGCCGGGCAGCCCCCTCCGCCCGCGCTCGCTCTCCTCCCGGGCGCCGGGGCCGCCCCGCCCGCTCCCCTCCCGGGCGCAGGCGCCCCGCTGCCGCCCCCGATCCCCAGGCAAAGGCAGCTGGGGCGCCTGGCCTCCCGGGCGCCGGGGCACCTCGGCTCCCCAGTGTGGACGGGGCAGACCCCCTGTCTTCCATGGCTGGCAGGGAGGTGCCCCAGGACAGGGCACGGACCCCCAGCTCCCTCGCCCAGGGTGGGGTGCAGACCCTGCTCCCCTCTCAGCTCTGACCTCTCTCCACAGTGCTGGGGGGGGGCCTGTGCCAGCACCCCGAGCCCCCACATGGCTGCTCCATGGGCAGCTGCTACCCAGTCACCGGGGACCTGCTTGTGGGCCGAGCGGAGCGGCTGGAAGCCTCCTCCACGTGTGGGCTGCAGGGACCCCAGCCCTACTGCATCGTCAGCCACCTGCAGGTGGGACGGGGGCGCTGGGGTGGGGTCCTGGGGGGGCGCCCTGGACAGGGGGTGCTGGGGCAGTGGACTCGTGGGCAGGGGGTGCTGGGCAGCAGTGGGGCGGAGGGCACTGCAGGGCAGTGGACTCATGGAGCAGGGGTATGCTGGGGTGGGGTGCTGCAGGGCCGGGGTGCTGGGGCAGGGGCACTGGGCAGCGGTGGGGCGGGTGGGTGGGGGTGCCGGGCAGGGGTGGGGGGCGGGCTGCGAGGCGCGGGCAGTGGTGGGGTGGGTGGGGCGCCCGTGGGCAGGGGCGCCGGGCAGGGCTCGTGGGTGGGCAGCGGGCAGCGTGGGGGCGCCGGCTGCAGGGCTTGTGGGGCGGGGCGCGGGCTGCAGGGGCGCTGGCTGCAGGGCGCTGGGCAGCGGTGGGGTGCCGCGCTGGGCTGGGGCTCGTGGGCGGCGCGCGGGCAGCGGGGCGCCGGGCTGCGAGGCATTGGGCTGCGGTGGGTGGGGCGCCAGGCTGCGGGGCTCAGGCTGCGGGCGGGCTGCGGGCGGGCGGGCAGCGGGCGCGGGCTGCCAAGGGCGCGCCGGGCTGCGCTGGCTGGGCGCCCGGGCGCCTGGGCGCGCGGGCGCTGGCAGCGGGCGCCGGGCTGCGGGGCTCCGGGCTGCGGGGGTCGCTAAGGCGGCTCTGTTGCAGGAGGAGAAGAAGTGTTTTGTGTGCGACTGCGGCCCTACGCCCCTGGCCCCCTCAGCCACCGCATGGAGAACGCCGTCCTCCTTCCTCCCCACCGCAGGAAGGCCTGGTGGCAGTCAGAGAATGGTGAGCCCCCAGCCCTCCCGGCCCCCTGCCTGCCCTGCCCCCAGTGCCCAGCCCTGCCCCACCTCTGGCTCAGCCCCAGGTCTCCCGGTCAGCCCCCTTGCCCCAAGCCCTGTCCCCCAGCCCCCCTGGCTCAGCCCCCAGCCCCACAGGCTCAGCCCACCTGCCCCTGGCTCAGCCCCAGCCCCTGGCTCAGCCCTCCTGCCCCCAGCCCTGCCCCAGGCCCTGCCCGGTCCCTCAGCCCCCCAGCTCCCTTGCAGAGAGCCCCATTGCCTAGACTGCCTGGCCCGTGTGTGGGGCCCAGGAGCCCTGGCCCACTCTGCCCCCCCGGGCCAAGCCATCCCCATCCAGCCCCCAGGGTAGGTGGCTGCCTCGGGGGCCTGGGCCATGGGGGTCCCCCCGCCACAGAGACGGGCCAGGCTCTGACGCCGAACGGCCCCTGTGTTCCCCTAGCCAGGAGAGGGGCTGGCAGCCATGTGGGGCTGGGGGTCCCTGGGGCCCTCCCACGCGGGGAAGCGCTGACTCACCGGCCGGACCCACCCTGGCCTGGCCCTTTGCCGCGGGGCCCTGCCTGGCGGAGGCGGCTGAGTCCTTGGCAGTGACCGGGCTCGGAGGGGGCCTCGCCCCGGCCCCACAGCAGCACCAGCGCCCGGGACGATGCCCCAGGCCCCACTGCCGGCCCCACGGAGCTCACAGCCCCGTCTCCGCAGGCGTGGAGCACGTCAGCATCCGCCTGGACCTGGAGGCCGAGTTCCACTTCACCCACCTCATCATGACCTTCAAGGTGGGTCCCTGCCTGGGGCGGGCGTGGGGAGCCCTGTGGGGCCAGGCCACCCCCCTGCGGGCACGGGGCCCCTCGCCCAGACCCGTCCTCCCCTGGGACATGGGGGACACGCCAGCCTCCCGGGAGCCCCCCGCCTGTCCCCACGCGCCACCCTGGGGGCTCCCTCCCCTCCCCCGACGCCCTGGGGCTCCTCCCTCCCCAACACCGCCCGCGCCAGGCTGGGGCTCCTCCCCTCCCCGACGCCTGGGGCCTCCCCTCCCCCACCCTGCCGCCAGGCTGGGGCTCCTCCCCTCCCCCAACACCCTGCCCGCGCCAGGCTGGGGCTCCTCCCCTCCCCGACATCCTGGGGCTCCCTCCCCGCCCCCAACATCCTGGGGGCTCCTCCCTCCCCAACACCCTGCCCGCGCCACCCTGGGGCTCCTCCCCTCCCCGACGCCCTGGGGCTCCTCCCCTCCCGACACCCTGGGGCTCGCCTCCCCAACGCCCCTCGTGCCATGCTGGGGCTCCCTCCTCCCCACGCCTGGGGCCTCCCTCCTCCCCAACACGCCGCCCGCCAGGCTGGGGCCTCCCTCCCCCGACGCCCTGAGGGTTCTCGCCTCCCCGACACCCTGCCCACGCCATGCTGGGCTCCTCCCCTCCCCTGACACTCTGGGGCTCCCTCCCCCCCAATGCCCCATGTGCCATGCTGGGGCTCCTTCCTCCCCTGACGCCTGGGTCCTCGCCCCCCCCAACGCCCGCGCGCCATGCTGGGGCTCCCTCCCGGCGCCCTGGGGCTCGCCCCTCCCGACGCCCACGCGCACCACCCTGGGGTCTCACTCCCCTCCCCCGACACCCGGGGGTCTCTCCCTCCCCGCCCTGAGGGTTCCTTCGCCTCCCCCGACACCCCGCCCACGCCATGCTGGGGGCTCCTCCCTCCCTGACACCCTGGGGCTCCTCTCCTCCCCAACGCCCCGCCCACGCCATGCTGGGGGCTCCCTTCCCGCCCCCGACGCCCTGGGGGCTCCCGCCCCTCCCCCGACGCCCCCCGCGCACCACCCTGGGGTCTCACTCCCCTCCCTCGACACCCTGGGGCTCCTCCCCCTCCCCGCGCCTGGCTCCAGGCTGGGGCTCCCCCTCCCCCGATGCCCTGGGGGCTCCCTCCCCTCCCCCGACGCCCCGCTTGTGCCACCCATTTGCCCCCCCCAGCATCCCACTCGGCCCTGCTGCGGTGCGCCCAGCCCCCCGTGTCTCTCCCCCAGACCTTCCGCCCGGCGGCCATGCTGGTCGCGCTCGGCGATTTCGGCCGCACCTGGAAGGTTTATCGCCACGCTATGACTGCGCTGCGGCCTTCCCGGCGCTGCCGCGCGCCCTGCGCAGGGTGGACGATGTCATCTGTGAGTCCCGCTACTCAGACATCGAGCCGTCCAGCGAGGAGGTGAGTGGGGTCCTGGGCTGGCCCCGCCCGTGTCCAGGGTTGGGCGACGGGCTCACCGCGGGCCTTGGAGATCCTGCGCCCGCGCGGGCGTGTCCCAGCGCGAGCAGCCGAGGCACCCGCGGTCAGTGCAGACCAAAGTGCTGCTGAGCTCTCGCATGGGAACGAGAAGAGGAGGGGCGGGAAATCAGTGAGCCGCCCTCGGGGCTGGGAGATGGGGCTGGACTGTTCCCCCAGCTCTCCTCCGGGGTCCTCCGAGAGATGCTGGGGGAAAACCTGGCTCCTGCTGTCAGCTTCATCCCCTCCATGTCCTGGGATCCCAGCTCCGCCGTAACGTCACTGGGCCTTCACCGTCCCGGGCCCGGGCCCGAGGGCCGGCCCGACCCCGACCCCAGTCCCGGTCCCGAGGGCCGGCCCGACCCCAGTCCCGGTCGAGGCGGCCCGACCCCGGTCCCGAGGGCCCCCCGGTCCCGGTCCCGAGGGCCGTCCCGACCCGGTCCGGCCCGACCCGTCCCGGTCCCGAGGGCCGACCGGTCCCGTCCCGGTCGAGGCGGCCCGACCCGGTCCCGGTCGAGGCCGACCCGGTCCCGGTCCCGAGGCGGCCCGATCCTCGACCCCAGTCCGTCCCGAGGCGGCCCGATCCGACCCCAGTCCCGGTCCCGAGGGCCGGCCCGACCCCAGTCCGGTCCCGGGCGGCCCGACCCAGTCCCGGTCCCGGAGGCCGACCCCGTCGGTCCCGGTCGAGGCGGCCCGACCCCGGTCCCGGTCCCGAGGCCGGCCCGATCCGACCCCAGTCCCGGTCGGGCCGGCCCGATCCGACCCCAGTCCCGGTCCCGAGGGCGGCCCGACCCCAGTCCCGGTCGAGGGCGGCCCGACCCCCACCCCAGTCCCGGTCCCGAGGGCCGGCCCGACCCCGGTCCTGGTCCCGAGGGCCGGCCCGATCCCGACCCCAGTCCCGGTCCCGAGGGCCGGCCCGACCAGACAAAGGAGGAAGCCAGAGGACGTCACCTCCGCCGGCTCCAGCTGGATCCCAAACAGCAAGGGGAAGGGAGACCTCCCCCCCCCTTCCCTTCCCTTGCCTCTGAGCAGAGGCTGCCAGGCTGCCAGGCCTGGGCACGGGGAGAGGCTGGCAGAAGCTGGGCTCGGAGCGCCTGGCGCCGGGCCGCTTGGGGCTGCGGGTGGCTGCTCGGCCGCCTGGGCGTTTCCCACTGGCCCGGGAAGCCAGGAGCCGAGCCAGAAGCTGCATTTTCTCCTTGCTGGTCCGGTCTCCCCGTCCCCTCCTGGGCGCTCGTCGGGCCGGGCCGGGACAGCTCAGCCCCAGCCTCGTCCCTTCTCCCCGGGAGGCTGGCACCAGCCGAGAGACGCTCAAACATGGGAGCCTCCCAGCTAACGGGCAAGGGGCCGGGCTGGGCCGGGCCTGCTCCCCCGGGCTGCGTCTGGCCCGGGGCCCGAGCCAAGCCGGGCAGCACCCTCGGGCCCCGGGGCCCAGTGAAATGAGCACGACAGGCCTGCCCCCCACCCCCCGGGGCCCCGGGACTGTCCCGCAGCCGGCCCTGGGACTGAGGGGCCTTTCCCCGTATTTCAGGTTATCTACAGAGTCCTGGACCCAGCCATCCCCATCCGAGACCCCTACAGCCCGGCCATCCAGGGTGAGTCCAGCTCACGCCGCGGCTCTGCGCCAGCGGGACCACGCGGGGAGATCCCGGCCCAGGTCTCAGCAGCACAGGCGGGGGGGATCCAGCCCTGAGCACAGGCACAGCCTGGGGGGTGCGGGGGGCCTGGGGAGGCACGAGGGGGCCTGCGGTGGGTGGGGGGATCCTGGCGGTGCGGAGGGGCCTGTGGGGAGAGAAGGGGGGTTCCTGGGCGGGTCCTGGGGAATCAGGGTGAGGGGCTCAGGGGCACCCCGGGGGTTCCTGGTGGGGCAGGGGTTCCTGGGCAGGTCCTGGGAATCAGGGTGAGGGGCTCTGGGGCAGCGCGGGGTTCCTGGGGGCAGGCAGGGGTTCCTGGGCGGGTCCTGGGGAATCAGGGTGAGGGCTCGGGCAGCACGGGGTTCCTGGGGGCAGGGGTTCCTGGCGGGTCCTGGGAATCTGGGTGTGGGGCTCTGGGGCAGCCCGGGGGTTCCTGGGAGGAGGCAGGGGGGTTCCTGGCGGGTCCTGGGAATCAGGGTGAGGGCTCGGGCAGCGGGGTTCCTGGGGGCAGGGGTTCCTGGGCGGGTCCTGGGGAATCAGGGGGGCTCTGGGGCAGCGCGGGGTTCCTGGGGACGGCAGGGGTTCCTGGCGGGTCCTGGGGAATCAGGGTGAGGGCTCTGGGGCAGCAGGGGTTCCTGGGGGCAGGGGTTCCTGGGCGGGTCCTGGGGAATCAGGGTGAGGGGCTCTGGGGCCGCACGGGGTTCCTGGGGGCAGGGGTTCCTGGCGGGTCCTGGGAATCAGGGTGAGGGGCTCTGGGGCAGCACGGGGTTCCTGGGGGCAGGGGTTCCTGGCGGGTCCTGGGAATCAGGGTGAGGGCTCTGGGGCAGCGCGGGGTTCCTGGGGGCAGGGGTTCCTGGGGGTCCTGGGAATCAGGGTGAGGCTCTGGGGCAGCACGGGGTTCCTGGGAGGAGGCAGGGGTTCCTGGGCGGTCCTGGGGAATCAGGGTGAGGGGCTCTGGGGCAGCGCGGGGTTCCTGGGGGCAGGGGTTCCTGGGCGGGTCCTGGGGAATCAGGGTGAGGGGCTCTGGGGCAGCGCGGGGTTCCTGGGGCAGGGGGTTCCTGGGCAGGTCCTGGGAATCAGGTGAGGGGCTCTGGGGCAGCGCGGGGTTCCTGGGGGCAGGGGTTCCTGGGCGGGTCCTGGGGAATCAGGGTGAGGGGCTCTGGGGCAGCGGGGTTCCTGGGGGCAGGGGTTCCTGGGGGTCCTGGGAATCAGGGTGAGGGGCTCTGGGGCAGCGCGGGGTTCCTGGGGGCAGGGGTTCCTGGGGGTCCTGGGGAATCAGGGTGAGGGGCTCTGGGGCAGCGCGGGGTTCCTGGGGGCAGGGGGTTCCTGGGCAGGTCCTGGGGAATCAGGGTGAGGGGCTCTGGGGCAGCGGGGTTCCTGGGGGCAGGGGTTCCTGGGGGTCCTGGGAATCAGGGTGAGGGGCTCTGGGGCAGCGGGGTTCCTGGGGGCAGGGGTTCCTGGGCGGGTCCTGGGAATCAGGGTGAGGGGCTCTGGGGCAGCGGGGTTCCTGGGGGCAGGGGTTCCTGGGCGGGTCCTGGGAATCAGGGTGAGGGGCTCTGGGGCAGCGGGGTTCCTGGGGGCAGGGGTTCCTGGGCGGGTCCTGGGAATCAGGGTGAGGGGCTCTGGGGCAGCGGGGGTTCCTGGGGGCAGGGAATCAGGGTGAGGCTCTGGGGCAGCGGGGTTCCTGGGGCAGGGGTTCCTGGGGGTCCTGGGGAATCAGGGTGAGGGGCTCTGGGGCAGCGCGGGGTTCCTGGGGGCAGGGGTTCCTGGGCGGGTCCTGGGAATCAGGGTGAGGGGCTCTGGGGCAGCGCGGGGTTCCTGGGGGCAGGGGTTCCTGGGCGGGTCCTGGGGAATCAGGGTGAGGCTCTGGGGCAGCAGGGGGTTCCTGGGGCAGGGGTTCCTGGGCGGGTCCTGGGAATCAGGGTGAGGGCTCTGGGGCAGCGGGGTTCCTGGGGGCAGGGGTTCCTGGGCGGGTCCTGGGGAATCAGGGTGAGGGGCTCTGGGGCAGCGCGGGGTTCCTGGGGCAGGGGGTTCCTGGGCGGGTCCTGGGGAATCAGGGTGAGGCTCTGGGGCAGCGGGGTTCCTGGGGCAGGGGTTCCTGGGGGTCCTGGGGAATCAGGGTGAGGGCTCTGGGGCAGCGCGGGGTTCCTGGGGGCAGGGGTTCCTGGGGGTCCTGGGGAATCAGGGTGAGGGGCTGGGGCAGCGGGTTCCTGGGGCAGGGGTTCCTGGGCAGGTCCTGGGGAATCAGGGTGAGGGGCTCTGGGGCAGCGCGGGGTTCCTGGGGGCAGGGGTTCCTGGGCAGGTCCTGGGGAATCAGGGTGAGGGCTCTGGGGCAGCGCGGGGTTCCTGGGGGCAGGGGTTCCTGGGCAGGTCCTGGGGAATCAGGGTGAGGCTCTGGGGCAGCGGGGGTTCCTGGGGGCAGGGGTTCCTGGGCAGGTCCTGGGAATCAGGGTGAGGGGCTCTGGGGCAGCGGGGTTCCTGGGGCAGGGGTTCCTGGGGGTCCTGGGGAATCAGGGTGAGGGCAGCGCGGGGTTCCTGGGGGCAGGGGTTCCTGGGCAGGTCCTGGGGAATCAGGTGAGGCTCTGGGGCAGCGCGGGGTTCCTGGGGGCAGGGGTTCCTGGGCGGGTCCTGGGAATCAGGGTGAGGGCTCTGGGGCAGCGCGGGGTTCCTGGGGCAGGGGTTCCTGGGCGGGTCCTGGGGAATCAGGGTGAGGGGCTCTGGGGCAGCGGGAATCAGGGTGAGGGCTCTGGGGCAGCGTTCCTGGGCAGGGGTTCCTGGGGGTCCTGGGAATCAGGGTGAGGGGCTCTGGGGCAGCGCGGGTTCCTGGGGGCAGGGGTTCCTGGGCAGGTCCTGGGGAATCAGGGTGAGGGGCTCTGGGGCAGCGCGGGGTTCCTGGGGGGCAGGGGTTCCTGGGCGGGTCCTGGGAATCAGGGTGAGGGGCTCTGGGGCAGCGGGGTTCCTGGGGCAGGGGTTCCTGGGCGGGTCCTGGGAATCAGGTGAGGGGCTCTGGGGCAGCGGGGTTCCTGGGGGCAGGGGTTCCTGGGCGGGTCCTGGGAATCAGGGTGAGGGGCTCTGGGGCAGCGCGGGGGTTCCTGGGGACGGGCAGGGGGTTACCTGGGCGGTCCTGGGAATCAGGGTGAGGGGCTCGGGGCAGCGCGGGGTTCCTGGGGGCAGGGGTTCCTGGGGGTCCTGGGGAATCAGGGTGAGGGCTCTGGGGCAGCGGGGTTCCTGGGGGCAGGGGGTTCCTGGGCAGGTCCTGGGGAATCAGGGTGAGGGGCTCTGGGGCAGCGGGGTTCCTGGGGGCAGGGGTTCCTGGGGGTCCTGGGGAATCAGGGTGAGGGCTCTGGGGCAGCGCGGGGTTCCTGGGGCAGGGGTTCCTGGGCAGGTCCTGGGAATCAGGGTGAGGGCTGGGGCAGCGGGGTTCCTGGGGCAGGGGGTTCCTGGGGGTCCTGGGAATCAGGGTGAGGGCCCTGGGGCAGCGCGGGGTTCCTGGGGGCAGGGGTTCGGGTCCTGGGAATCAGGGTGAGGCTCTGGGGCAGCGCAGGGGTTCCTGGGGGGGCAGGGGGTTCCTGGGCGGGTCCTGGGGAATCAGGGTGAGGCTCGGGGGCAGCGCGGGGTTCCTGGGGGCAGGGGGTTCCTGGGCAGGTCCTGGGGAATCAGGGTGAGGGGCTCTGGGGCAGCGCGGGGTTCCTGGGGGCAGGGGTTCCTGGGCGGGTCCTGGGGAATCAGGGTGAGGGGCTCTGGGGCAGCGCGGGGGTTCCTGGGGGGGGCAGGGGGGTTCCTGGGCGGGTCCTGGGGAATCAGGGTGAGGGGCTCTGGGGCAGCGCGGGGTTCCTGGGGGCAGGGGTTCCTGGGCGGGTCCTGGGAATCAGGGTGAGGGCTCTGGGGCAGCGCGGGGTTCCTGGGGGCAGGGGTTCCTGGGGGTCCTGGGAATCAGGGTGAGGGGCTCGGGGGCAGCGCGGGGTTCCTGGGGCAGGGGTTCCTGGGCAGGTCCTGGGAATCAGGGTGAGGGCTCTGGGGCAGCGCGGGGTTCCTGGGGCAGGGGTTCCTGGGCGGGTCCGGGGGAATCAGGGTGAGGGGCTCGGGGGCAGCGCGGGGTTCCTGGGGGCAGGGGTTCCTGGGCGGGTCCTGGGAATCAGGGTGAGGCTCGGGGGCAGCGCGGGGTTCCTGGGGGCAGGGGTTCTATGGGGGTCCTGGGGAATCAGGGTGAGGGCTCTGGGGCAGTGCGGGGTTCCTGGGGACGGGCAGGGGTTCCTGGGCGGGTCCTGGGAATCAGGGTGAGGGGCTCGGGGCAGCGCGGGGTTCCTGGGGGCAGGGGGTTCTATGGGGGTCCTGGGGAATCAGGGTGAGGGGCTCTGGGCAGCGCGGGGTTCCTGGGGGCAGGGGGTTCCTGGGCGGGTCCTGGGGAATCAGGGTGAGGGGCTCGGGCAGCGCGGGGGTTCCTGGGGGAGGCAGGGGGGTTCCTGGGCAGGTCCTGGGGAATCAGGGTGAGGGGCTCTGGGGCAGCGGGGTTCCTGGGGGCAGGGGTTCCTGGGCAGGTCCTGGGAATCAGGGTGAGGGCTCTGGGGCAGCGCGGGGTTCCTGGGGGCAGGGGTTCCTGGCGGGTCCTGGGGAATCAGGGTGAGGGCTCTGGGGCAGCGCGGGGTTCCTGGGGGCAGGGGTTCCTGGGCGGGTCCTGGGAATCAGGGTGAGGGCTCTGGGGCAGCGCGGGGTTCCGGGGGCAGGGGTTCCTGGGCGGGTCCTGGGAATCAGGGTGAGGGCTCTGGGGCAGCGCGGGGTTCCTGGGGGCAGGGGTTCCTGGGCGGGTCCTGGGGAATCAGGGTGAGGGGCTCTGGGGCAGCGCGGGGTTCCTGGGGCAGGGGTTCCTGGGCAGGTCCTGGGAATCAGGGTGAGGGCTCTGGGGCAGCGCGGGGTTCCTGGGGGCAGGGGTTCCTGGGCAGGTCCTGGGAATCAGGGTGAGGGGCTCGGGGCAGCGCGGGGTTCCTGGGGGCAGGGGTTCCTGGGGGTCCTGGGGAATCAGGGTGAGGGCCCTGGGGCAGCGCGGGGTTCCTGGGGGCAGGGGTTCTATGGGGGTCCTGGGGAATCAGGGTGAGGGGCTCGGGGGCAGCGCGGGGGTTCCTGGGGCAGGGGTTCCTGGGCAGGTCCTGGGAATCAGGGTGAGGGCTCTGGGGCAGCGCGCGGGGTTCCTGGGGCAGGGGTTCCTGGGCAGGTCCTGGGGAATCAGGGTGAGGGCCTGGGGCAGCGCGGGGTTCCTGGGGGCAGGGGTTCCTGGGGGTCCTGGGAATCAGGGTGAGGGGCTCTGGGGCAGCGCGGGGTTCCTGGGGGCAGGGGTTCCTGGGGGTCCTGGGAATCAGGGTGAGGGCTCGGGGGCAGCGGGGTTCCTGGGGGCAGGAGGTTCCTGGGGGTCCTGGGAATCAGGGTGAGGGGCTCGGGGGCAGCGCGGGGTTCCTGGGGGCAGGGGTTCCTGGCGGGTCCTGGGAATCAGGGTGAGGGGCTCTGGGGCAGCGGGGTTCCTGGGGGCAGGGGGGTTCCTGGGGGGGGCAGGGGGGTTCCTGGGGGGGTCCTGGGGAATCAGGGTGAGGGGCTCTGGGGCAGCGCGGGGGTTCCTGGGGACGGGCAGGTGGATCCAGGCCCTGGGCCTGTGCTGCTCCGCTCTGTTGGGAGCTGCTGCTGCTTTTCGCCCTGGTCTCCCGGGGGCCCTCCCCACACATGGGCTCCCCCGGCCGCCCCCGAGGAGATGGGCTGGGTCCCCCCCCGGCATTGCCCTGGAGCGTTGCACTGGGTGACGTCTGCCCCCAGATCTGCTGCGTGTCACCAACCTGCGGGTGAACCTGACCCGGCTGCACACGCTGGGCGACCAGCTGCTGGACTCGCGGCGGGAGATCCAGGAGAAGTATTACTACGCCCTCTACGAGCTGGTGCTGCGCGGGAGCTGCTTCTGCTACGGCCACGCCTCCGAGTGCGCGCCCGCCCCCGGCGCCCAGGCCAACGTGGAGGGCATGGTAGGGGCTGCGCTCCCCCCACGCTGGGAAGGGCCCGAGCCGAGCCCCGCGGGCTGACGGGCGGGGGCTGGCTTGGCCCGGGGTGGCTGTGGGTCTCGGCGGCCCCCTTTGCACTGGCAGGGCGTGGGCCCGAGAGCGCCCGCTGCCTGGCGCGGCTTGGCCCCCTTTGCAGCAGAGTCTGAGAGCTGGAGGCCACGCTCCGCTGGGAGTCTGGCTGGGGCAGCAGGGCCAGCGCTGCGTGCCCTGGGCCCGGCCGGGCAGAGGTTGGGGCTAGCAGGGCCTTGGCATGTCTCTCACGCCCCACCCCCTCGGCAGGTGCATGGCAGGTGCGCCTGCAAACACAACACGCAGGGCCTGAACTGCGAGAAGTGCGACAGCTTCTACAACGACCTGCCCTGGCGCCCGGCCGAGGGGCGCAGCACCAACGCCTGCCGGAGTGAGTGCCAGGCGGGGCGGCCGGGCAGACAGCATGGTTGGGTAGCTGGGCTGGGGGTTGGGCCGGGCGGCGTGGCTGGGGGATGGGCGGTGTGACCGGGCGGCGTGGCTGGGAGCCGGGTGCTGTGGCTGGGGGCTGGGCGGTGTGACCGGGCGGCGTGGCTGGGGGATGGGCGGCGTGGCTAGGCAGTGTGACCGGGCGGCGTGGCTGGGAGCCGGGTGCTGTGGCTGGGTGGTGTGACCAGGCAGCATGGCTAGTGGCCGGGCGGCGTGGCCAGGGGCTGGGTGGTGCGGCTGGGCGGCGTGGCTGGGGCGTGGGCGCCGTGGCGGGGCGGTGTGACTGGGCGCCGTGGCCAGGGGCTGGGCGGCATGGCTGGAGGCCAGGCTGGGAGGGGCTGGACAGTGTGACTGGGGGCCAGGCGGCATGGCTGGGGGCTGGGTGGCACCGTTGGGTGGCGTGGCTGAGGCTGGGCAGCGTGGCTGGGGCTGGATGGCGTGGCTGGGCGGTGTGACCAGGGGCCGGGCGGCGTGGCTGGAGGCCAGGCTGGGAGGGCTGGACAGTGTGACTGGGGCTGGGCGGCATGGCTGGGGCTGGGTGGCACAGTTGGGTGGCGTGGCTGATGCTGGGCAGTGTGGCCGGGCGGCGTGGCTGGGGCAAGGCGGCGTGGCCGGGCGACGTGGCCGGGGGCTGGGTGGCGTGGCTGGGCGGTGTGACCGGGCGGCGTGGCTGGGGCTGGGCGGCGTGGCTGGGCGGTGTGACCGGGCGGCGTGGCTGGGGCTGGATGGCGTGGCTGGGCTGTGTGACCGGGGCTGGGCGGCGTGGCTGGGCGGCGTGGTCGGGGTTGGGTGGCGTGGCTGGGTGGCGTGGCCAGGCGGCGTGGTCGGGGCTGGTTGGTGGGGCCGGGCGGCGTGGCCGGGGCTGGGCGGCGTGGCTGGGCTGTGTGACCGGGGGCCGGGTGGCCTGGCGGGTGGCGTGGCCGGGGGCCGGGCGGCGTGGCCGGGCGGCGTGGCTGGGGCTGGGCGGCGTGGCTGGGGCTGGGTGGCGTGGCCGGGCGGCGTGGCCGGGGCTGGGTGGTGGGGCCGGGGCTGGGCAGCGTGGCCGGGCGGCGTGGTCGGGGGCTGGGTGGCCTGGCCGGGCGGCGTGGCTGGGCTGTGTGACCGGGGCTGGGCGGCGTGGCTGGGGCTGGGTGGCGTGGCCGGGTGGTGGGGCCGGGGCTGGGTGGTGGGGCCGGGGCTGGGTGGTGGGGCCGGGCGGCGTGGCCGGGGCCGGGCGGCGTGGCTGGGGCTGGGTGGCGTGGCCGGGCGGCGTGGCCGGGGCCGGGCGGCGTGGCTGGGGGCTGGATGGCGTGGCTGGGCGGTGTGGCTGGGCGGCGTGGCCGGGGGCTGGGTGGCCTGGCGGGCGGCGTGGCCGGGGCCGGGTGGCGTGGCCGGGGGCCGGGTTACCGCATGGCACCGGTGTCTCGCAGGGTGTAACTGTAACCAGCACTCGCGCCGGTGCCACTTCGACATGGCCGTGTACCTGGCCACGGGCAACGCCAGCGGGGGCGTCTGTGACGACTGTCAGCACAACACGATGGGCCGCAGCTGCCAGTTCTGCAAACCCTTCTACTACAGGGACCCTGGCAGGGACCTGCGGGACCCCGGGGCCTGCCGAGGGGAGGGGCCCGGGGCCGGGGGTGGAGAACTGAGGCCGGTCTCGGGGCGGGGCCTTTCCCTTGGGAGGGCATGGCCTGCGGGGCTGGGCCACATCTGACTCTGCCCGTTTGGGGTCCGCAGCCTGTGACTGTGACCCAGCCGGCGCCCTGGACGGCGGGATCTGTGACGCCCACGACAGCCCGGCGCTGGGGCTCCTCGCCGGGCAGTGCCGCTGCAAGGCGCACACCTGGGGCCCGCGCTGCGACAAGTGCCAGCCAGGATTCTTCGGGCTCAGCGGCGACAACCCCCAGGGCTGCCAGCGTGGGTACCTCCGGCCACATGGCCAGCTGCCATTCCCGCCTCTGCCAGCAGGGGGCGCTGTGAGGGGAGCTCCCAGCAGGGGGCGCTGTGGGGGAGCTCCCAGCAGGGGGCACTGGGGCAGGGGCGCTGGGGAGCTCCCAGCAGGGGCACTGGGGGCAGGGGCGCTGGGGGAGCTCCCAGCAGGGGCACTGGGGGCAGGGGCGCTGGGGAGCTCCCAGCAGGAGCACTGGGGGCAGGGGCGCTGGGAGTTCCCAGCAGGGGCGCTGGGGGCAGGGGCGCTGTGGGGAGCTCCCAGCAGGGGCGCTGGGGCAGGGGCGCTGTGGGGAGCTCCCAGCAGGGAGCACTGGGGGCAGGGGCGCTGTGGGGAGCTCCGGCAGGGGCGCTGGGGGCAGGGGTGCTGGGGAGCTCCCAGCAGGGGGCGCCGGGGGGGGCGGGGCATGGCGGGGGTGAGGGCTGTGGGGTGGTGTCGGCCAGTGTCACCCTCTCACCCGCTCTCCGTGTCAGGCTGCCAGTGCCACCCGCAGGGGACGGTGTCGGACGGGACCCAGTGCGACCCCGTCAGTGGCAACTGCTTCTGCAAGCGCTTGGTGACCGGCCAGAGCTGTGACCAGTGCCTGGTGAGTGCCGGCCCTCCAGGCAGCGCTGCCCACGGCATTGGCCCCAGGCTGCCGCCCAGGGTGTGTCACTGGCTGGGCCCCTTCCTGGGGCTGGGCCTGGCCTGGCCAGTGCCCGGGGATCACGGGTACTGGCTGGTGGGAGGAGGGCAGGGGCCAGGTGTCCCGCTGTCACAGGCCGGGGACTCTGGAACTGCCCTGAGTGAAGTTAGCCAGGATCCTCTGGCAGGGGACGGGCTCCAGCCATCAGTTACCCGGCTACAGTGCAGACCGTGGCCCTCACACCTGCCCTGTAGGGGTCGCTGCCATGATGATACACCCTTAGCCCAGCCCCTAGACACTTGAGTAACACACAGGGGAAACTGAGGCACACCCACAGTATTCAGAGAAAACACTAAGAACATTCCCACTTTGTCACACCAGGGGGCAGGGGCTAGGCCGACGGGGGGGGGTTTGGGCGGGGCCGTGCAGGCTGCGCGGGGCTGGGCAGGGGGCAGGCTGGGTGGGGCCGTGCACGCTGAGCGGGGGCGGGCTGGGCAGGGGCAGGCTGGGTGGGGCCGTGCACGCTGAGCGGGGCGGGCTGGGCAGGGGCAGGCTGGGTGGGGCCGTGCACGCTGAGCGGGGCGGCAGGCGGGCAGGGGCAGGCTGGGTGGGGCTGGGCAGAGGCCGGATGGGGCCGGGCAGGTCGGGCGGGCCGGGCAGAGGCCGGATGGGGTCGGGCGGGGCCGGGCAGAGGCCGGATGGGGTCGGGCGGGGCCGGGCAGGCTGGGTGGGGCCGGGCTGAGGCCGGATGGGGCCGGGCAGAGGCCGGGCGGACCGGTCACTAACGCCGTCTCTGTCCCCAGCCGGAGCACTGGGCTCTCAGCCACGACCTGCTCGGCTGCCGCTCCTGTGACTGCGACGTGGGCGGTGCCCACCACAACCAGTGAGTGGGCATTGGGCCTGGCCATGACCCCGTGGGGCGGGGGCTGGGGGGGCGGTGGGGGTCACCCCCTTCTCCATGGGCGGCGGGGCCTGGCGCGGCTGCTCTGACGCCGCTCTGCTGCCAGGTGTGCCGCCGAGACCGGGCAGTGCCACTGCCGCAGCCACATGGCGGGCCGGACGTGCAGCCAGGTGGAGGCCGGCTTCTACCTCGCCCACCTGGACCACCACACCTACGAGGCGGAGGAGGCCCGGCTGCGCCAGGTGAGGCGGGGGAGCCCCGGCGTTCTGCCGCCTGTGCACAGGGTGGGGCTGGGCCTGCCCGGGGAGGGCGCCCTGGGGGGCGAGGCCCCGGCAGTACCCACAACAGCTGGGCCTGGGATCCGGAGCCGTGGGACTGGGACCCCGGCTGCCTCTGAGCCCAGCTGCCAGCCCGGCCCCCCCGCGCCCGCTCAGCATGCAGCAGCCAGCGGGCAGAGCGGGGCCCATGTGCAGGGCCAGGCTGGGCCCCCTGGAGACACGCGGGCAGAGGGGCCATTCCTGACGGCTCCTTCGCACAGGGCACGGTGGTGGAGCGGGCGCAGCCCACGGGCCGGCCAGCCACGTGGACGGGGGCAGGGTTTGCCCATGTGCCAGAGGGCGGTGCCGTGGAGTTCCTGGTCAGCAACGGGCCCGCCTCCATGGAGTACGACGTGGTGATCCGCTACGAGCCCCAGGTGAGCCCTGGGCCGGCACCTCCCAGCCCGCGGCCCCGGGCTCCCACCTGCCCCAGGCTCCCACCTGCCCCCGGGCTCCCACCTGCGGCCCGAGCCACTGCCCCCGGGCTCCCACCTGTGGCCCGAGCCACTGCCCCCGGGCTCCCACCTGCAGCCCCGGGCTCCCACCTGCGGCCCCGGGCTCCCACCTGTGGCCCGGGCCTCTGCCCCCGGGCTCCCACCTGCGGCCCCGAGCCACTGCCCCCGGGCTCCCACCTGCAGCCCCGGGCTCCCACCTGCAGCCCGGGCTCCCACCTGTGGCCCCGGGCCTCTGCCCCCGGGCTCCCACCTGCCCCCGGGCTCCCACCTGCGGCCCGAGCCACTGCCCCCGGGCTCCCACCTGCGGCCCGAGCCACTGCCCCCGGGCTCCCACCTGCGGCCCGAGCCACTGCCCCCGGGCTCCCACCTGTGGCCCCGAGCCACTGCCCCCGGGCTCCCACCTGCAGCCCCGAGCCACTGCCCCCGGGCTCCCACCTGCGGCCCCGAGCCACTGCCCCCGGGCTCCCACCTGCGGCCCCGAGCCACTGCCCCCGGGCTCCCACCTGCGGCCCGAGCCACTGCCCCCGGGCTCCCACCTGCAGCCCAGGGCGCCCACCTGTGGCCCCGAGCCACTGCCCCCGGGCTCCCACCTGTGGCCCGGGCCTCTGCCCCTGGGCTCCCACCTGCCCCGGGCTCCCACCTGTGGCCCCGGGCCTCTGCCCCCTGGGCTCCCACCTGCCCCGGGCTCCCACCTGCAGCCCGGGCTCCCACCTGCCCCGGGCTCCCACCTGCGGCCCCTGGCCACTGCCCCCAGGCTCCCACCTGTGGCCCGGGCCACTGCCCCCGGGCTCCCACCTGCCCCCCTTGGGCTCCTGCCCTGGCCACTGCCCCCTCTTGAGCTCGTGCCTGCGGCCCCGGGCCACTGCCCCCCCCTTGGGCTCTCACCCCAAGCTACTGCCCCCCCTTGGGCTCCCACCTGCGGCCCCGGGCCAGCCCTGCCTCCTCCTGGCTCCTCCCTCTGGCCCGAGGCCCGTGCCCCTGCCCCTGCCCGCTCTGACTGGCCTCTCCCGGCTCTCAGCTCCCGGAGCCGTGGGAGGAGGTGAAGCTGTGGGTGCTGCGCCCCGGGCCCATCCCCACCGGCAGCCCCTGCGGGAACACCATCCCTGCTGACGACCGGCTGGCCACGGCGCTGCCGCCCAGGGCCAGGTGAGCAGGGCGGGGGGTGGGCCAGGCGCCGGGGTGGCGCTGGGGGGAGCTGCCCTGCTGGCACTGGGCGGGGGGCCCCCATCCCGGGCCCGCACTGTGGGCAGCTGAGCCGTGGCTCCTGTCCCCGCAGGTACGTGCTCCTGCCCCAGCCCGTCTGCCTGGAGCGTGGCATCAGCTACACCCTGCGCCTGGAGCTCACCCGCTACACGTCCCGCCAGGCGGTGCCCGGTGCCAGCGTCCTGCTCGACTCGGTGAGCCTGGGGGCTGGGCCAGGGGGACGGGGCCACGGCAGCTGTGTGTGTGCGGGGGGGGGAGTTTGCAGGGCTGTGCTGGGGGGGACAGGGCCGTGCCAGGCCCGGCTGTCTGCCGGTGGGACGGGGACAGGGCCGTGCTGGGGGGGGACAGGGCCGCGTGGGGCAGGGGACAGGGCAGGGCGGGGCCGGGCCAGGGCCGCGATGGGCAGGGGACAGGGCTGTGCTGGGGACAGGGCGTGCCAGGCCCGGCTGTGCCGGTGGGACGGGGACAGGGCTGTGCTGGGGGACAGGGCCGTGCCAGGCCCGGCTGTGTGCCGGTGGGGCAGGGGACAGGGCTGTGCTGGGGGGGGACAGGGCCGCGGGTGGGGGGGGGGGCAGCATGCCCTGCCACTGGCTGACCTCTCTCCCCTCCAGCTGGTGCTGGTGCCGCGCTATTCCTCCATGGAGATGTTCATTGCGGGCGACGCGGGCGCCGTGGGGCGCAGGGAGGCCTTCGAGCGGTACCGCTGTGACCAGCACACCTGGGCCGTGGGCAAGGCGCCCGCCAGCCAAGTGTGCACCACCCTGCTCACCAGCATGTCGGCCATCATCCACGGGGGGGCCCTGCGTGAGTGCCCCCGTCTGCCAGGCGCTTCCTGGGCAGCGCCAGCCAGTCCCAGGACGGGAGAGACCCTTGCCATCTGCTGGCCTGGTTCTGGGGGCGGGGGTGCCCAGTTCCGGGCGGTGTATTCTGGGGAGGGGGTCCCCGATTCCGGGCGGTGTATTCTGGGGAGGGGGTCCCCGATTCCGGGCGGTGTTTTCTGGGGGGGTGCCCGGTTCCGGGCAGTGTATTCTGGGAGAGGGTCCCCGATTCCGGGCGGTGTTTTCTGGGGGGGTGCCCGGTTCCGGGCGGTGTATTCTGGGAGAGGGTCCCCCGGTTCCGGGCGGTGTATTCTGGGGGGGGTCCCCCGATTCAGGGCGGTGTATTCTGGGAGAGGGTGCCCGGTTCCGGGCGGTGTATTCTGGGGTCCCGGTTCCGGGCGGTGTATTCTTGGGGGTCCCGGTTCCGGGCGGTGTATTCTGGGAGAGGTCCCGATTCCGGGCGGTGTTTTCTGGGGTGCCCGGTTCCGGCGGTGTTTTCTGGGGGGGTGCCCGATTCAGGGCGGTGTATTCTGGGAGAGGGTGCCCGGTTCCGGGCGGTGTATTCTGGGGGGGTGCCCGGGTGCGGGCGGTGTATTCCGGGGGGGGGGCCCCGGTTCCGGGCGGTGTATTCTGGGCGAGGGTGCCCGGTTCCGGGCGGTGTATTCTGGGGGGGGTCCCCGGTTCCGGGCGGTGTATTCTTGGGGGGGTCCCCGGTTCCGGGCGGTGTATTCTGGGAGAGGGTCCCCGATTCCGGGCGGTGTATTCTGGGGGGGTGCCCGGTTCCGGGCGGTGTATTCTGGGGGAGGGTCCCCGGTTCCGGGCGGTGTATTCTGGGAGAGGGTCCCCCGGTTCCGGGCGGTGTATTCTGGGGGGGGTCCCTGGTTCCGGGCGGTGTATTCTGGGAGAGGGTCCCCCGGTTCCGGGCGGTGTATTCTGGGGGAGGGGGTGCACCCGGTTCCTGGGCTGGGATGCCGGTGCACAATTTGCCCCCTTCCCTCTGCCCATGGGTCACGCGCTCGTCTGTCTGCCCCCAGCCTGCCTGTGCGACCCCCAGGGCTCGCTGAGCTCTGAGTGTGAGCCCAGTGGGGGGCAGTGCCAGTGCAAGGCCAGCGTGATGGGGCGTCGCTGCCACCACTGCTCCCCGGGCACCTTCGGCTTTGGGCCCAGCGGATGCCGAGGTGAGTGACTCCCGCCCCTCCCCCGCGAGGGCTCCCCAGAGGACAGGATCCAGGCCTTCCCCTCACACCTGTTTGGGGGCCTCTGTTCCGGGGGAGGGTCCCCGGTTCCCAGGGGATAGGGGTGTCTCTCCTGCCTGCCCTTTGCCCCAGTGATCGCCCTGGGGCCCTGGCCGGGCTGGGTGGGCAGTGCCCGGGCAGTGCCCAGCCCCTCTCACGGCCTCTCCCTTGCAGCCTGCCAGTGCAACAGCGACGGGGCCCTGAGCAGCTTCTGCGACAGCTTCAGTGGGCAGTGCCCCTGCCGGCCAGGCGCCTTCGGGCCCCGCTGCGACCGCTGCCAGCCTGGCTCCTGGGGCTTCCCCCACTGCCAGCCCTGCCAGTGCAATGGGCACTCAGAGGAGTGCGACCCACGAACCGGCAGCTGCCTGCACTGCCGCGACCACACGGATGGCGACAGATGCCAGAGGTGACGGGCCGCGGTGCCAGGGGGCTCTCCCAGGCCGGGGGCCATGGTGCTGGCCAGGCTCTCCTGGGACGGGGGCCGCGGTGCCAGGGGGCTCTCCCGGGCCGGGGGCCATGGTGCTGGCAAGGATCTCCTGGGACGGGGGCCGCGGTGCCAGCCAGGTTCTCCGGGGGTGGGGGCCGGTGGGGCTCTCCCGGGGCAGGGGTAGCGGTGCCGGCCAGGTTCTCCGGGGGTGGGGGCCGGTGGGGCTCTCCCGGGGCAGGGGTAGTGGTGCTGGCCAGGCTCTCCTGGGACGGGGGCCGCGGTGCCAGCCAGGTTCTCCGGGGGTGGGGGCCGGTGGGGCTCTCCCGGGGCAGGGGTAGCGGTGCTGGCCAGGTTCTCCTGGGACGAGGGATGCGGTGCCAGGGAGAACATCAGTCCCCCCCCCCACGGGTGGCCGTGCCAAGGGGCTGGCGTCAGGAAGGGTGGGGGAGTCCGGGCCCTGCACCCCCCACTACCTGCAGGTCCCCGGGGCTCTCAGCCAGCCGGTAACACGGAAGGTTTATTGGACGACAGGACACAGTCCGGTACAGAGAACAGGACCCCCTCAGTCCGGTCCGTCTTAGGGGCAGGGAGCCCAGACCCCGGCCCTGGGTCTCCCTCCGTTTCCCCAGAGTTACAGGGACAGTTCATACCCCAGCTCACGACCGGCTGGCGCTGGCCCCGTGGTGCGGGGGTTCTGACTTGTGGGGCTGGCCCCCTGTGGGGAAGGGGGGCAGTCGGGTGTCCCCAGGGCTGGGGGGCCTGGTGCTCATTGCCTCCCCCCACAGGTGCGCAGCTGGTCACTATGGGAACCCCGCACTGGCCTCGGGAGAGCGCTGCCGCCCCTGCCCCTGCCCCGACGGGCCCAGCAGCGGCCGCCACTTCGCCGCCTCCTGCCGCCAGGACAGCCGCTCCCGGCAGGTGATCTGCAACTGCAACCCCGGCTACACAGGTGGGTGCCCCCTATGGCCTCGGGCACCCGCTGGCACCACTGCCCCAGGGCCTGACGTGCCAGCCTCTCCCTGCCCGGAGCCGGAGCCGGAGCCGGGCCCAGCCCCTCCCCAAGCCCCCTCTGCCCGGGTCCTCCGCCCCGGGGCCCCCGTCTGCCCAGCTCCTCCCCAACCCCCGTCTGCCCGGGGCCCCCCGTCTGCCCGGCTCCTCCGCCCCGGGGCCCCCGTCTGCCCGGGGCCCCCGTCTGCCCAGCTCCTCTGCCCTGGGGTGGCACCAGTGGTGGGCGTGGCTGTGCCAGCACCTGGCACTCTGCCCGTCTGCACTGGGGACCCCCAGGGCCGTGGGGCAGCTCAGCCCCCTGCAGTGAGGTGCCGGGCTGGGGGCGCTAGGGGGTACAGCCCTGCACAGCCTTCGTCCTCCTGGGCCCTACAGCGCAGTGCTGCTCTGTCTGAGCTGTGAGCCCCGGCCCTCCCCCGCTTCCTGGCTGTACCCCCGTCCCACCCCTCCCCGCACCGTTGTACCCCATCACGGAGTCCCCGGGCGATGCCGGCTCTGCTCCCTACGGAGCCGGGCAGGACTCTGGGGGAGCCTCCTCTCTCGGAGCAGACGGTCCCCAGGGCAAGAAGCTCCCACAGCTTCCACCTTCCTGGGGCTGAGCTCGGAGCATCCAGCATCCCCTGCCCCTCCGTGTGCTTCCCGCAGCCAGTCGCCCGGGCGGGGTCCTGGGGCAGCCAGAGGGCCCTGCCCCCCCACTCCGCAGGCAGCCGGGACTCTCAGCCAGCGTAAAACAGCAGGTTTATCAGTCGACAGGATCACGGCGAAGGGCAGAGCTCGTTAGCACAGAAATCAGGGACTTTCAGCCAAGTCCATCTTGGGGGGAGGGGAGCCCAGAACCAGGGCTCTGCCCCTCCCCCTGCGCCCCAAGCCAGCCCAGACTGACTCCTTCCAGCTGCCTGGCCCCTGCCCAGCCCGTTGCTCCTCCTCCGGCCTTTGTCTCACGTCCTTCCCCTGCCAAGAGTCACCTGGTCGCATCCCCCTCCTGGGTCTCAGGTTACGAAGGGCATCGACCATCACCTAGTGCAGGCAGCTCCAGCCACTTCACTTGCCCTGAGGGCCTCAGCAAAACTCACACACCCAATTCCCACCCCCAGGACATTGTTGCAGCACACAGGGAAACTGAGGCACACCCAGTATTAGCCAGACTCACATGGAACATATCAAGGTGAATAAAACCCCCCTTCGCCACATCCCCTTCTTCCCACGTGGCTGGTCCCCCCTTGCCTCCCCTCCCCCGCGTGGCTGGTCCCCCTTGCCTCCCCTCCCGCGTGGCTGGTCCCCCCTTGCCTCCCCTCTCCCTGTGACGGTGCGGTTCTGGCGGGACCCAACTGAGGTGCCAAATCAGGACCAATTGCTCAAACAGGGCAGTTACAGCCCTAGGCTGGGGGTTCTCCACCCCTAAGGCAAACCAAACCAGCCAGACAAAAAGGACTTTGGTCTCACCCCACTGGCTAACCACAAGTCACACAAGCAATTTCCTTAGACACTCCAGTCTCCCAGCATCACCACCAGTGCACTCGTCCTGGGGATAAATGGTTATGAAAACCAACACCCCAATAAAAGAAAAAGGTTCCCTCGATCCCAAAGGACCAAGCCCCAGACCCAGGTCAATATACACATCAGATCTTACCCACAAATCATGCTGGTGCCAATCCTTTAGAATCTAAAATCTAAAGGTCTGTTCATAAAAAGACAGTATCAGAGGGGAGCCGTGTTAGTCTGGAGCTGTAAAAGCAGCAAAGAGTCCTGTGGCACCTGATAGACTAACAGACGTTTTGGAGCATGAGCTTTTGGGGGTGAATCCCCACTTCGTCGGATGCAAGACCCCCCGAAAGCTCATGCTCCAATACGTCCGTTAGTCTGTAAGGTGCCACAGGACTCTGTCGCGTTTTTCATAAAAAGAAAGAAATACAGATGAGAGCAAGAAGTGATTAAATGGAATCAGTTACAGACAGTGATGGCAAAGTTCTTAGTTCAGGCTTGTAGCAGTAACAGAATAAACTGCAGGTTCAAATCCAGTCTCTGGAACATCCCCCGCTGGGCTGGGTCATTCAGTCCTTTGTGCAGAGCTTCAGCTTGTAGCAAAGTCCCTCCAGAGGTCAGAAGCAGGATTGAAGACCAGCTGGAGATGAGGCATCAGCCTTATATAGGCTCTTCCAGGTGTAAGAACCAATTTGTCCTCACTGTGGAAAATTACAGCAACATGGAGTCTGGAGTCACAGGGGCCAGTCCCTGCACTTTGCTGAGTCACGAGGGGGATCTGCCTCCTCTCAGTGGGTCAGTTGTGTAGCTCAGGCGTTCTCAGCCTTATGTACTGGTGACCCCATTCACAGCAGGCCTCTGAGCGCGACCCCCCTTATACATTACAAACACCTGTTTGTAGATTGAACACCATTCTAGATGCTGGAGGCACAGCGGGGTTTGGGGTGGAGGCTGACAGTTCGTGACCCCCCATGTAACAGCCTCGCGACCCCCCGAGGGGCCCTGACCCCCAGCTGAGAACCCCTGGTATAGCCGTCAAGCCGGCCAGGCAGCGCTAACCCCGGCCTGTCTGCAGAAGTTTGAAATACAGACAGGCTAGAGCCAATACTCACCACATCGGCGTTCCCGCAGGGCTGCGCTGCGAGGAGTGTGCCCCTGGTTACTACGGGAACCCCTCGCGGGCCGGCGGGCACTGCCAGCCCTGCCAGTGCAACGGCCACATTGACCTGCTGGACGCAGAGGCGTGTGAGCGACGCTCGGGGCGCTGCCTGCGCTGCCTGCACCACACGGAGGGGGCGCACTGCCAGCACTGCCAGGCCGGCTACTACGGCGACGCCACCCGCCACAGCTGCCGGCGTGAGTACGGGCCGGGCTCGGGCACTGCGGGCGCTGCCCTGGGCGGACCCTGCTCTGCCCTGCCAGTCTCCTGGACCAGGCTTGTTACCCTCGCATCTGAGCACCCCCAGAACCGCGCACAGCCCCAGCGCATAGACCCCATACGGCCCCCGGGACTGGGCACACAGACCCTCCCCACCCCTCGCCCCCCCGGGACCAGGTGCACAGACCTGCCCTGGGACCGGGCGCACAGACCTCCCCTGGGACCAGGTGCACAGACTCCCCACCCCCTGGGACGGGGTGCACAGACCCCTCCATCACCCCCCGGGCCCAGGTGCACAGATCCCCCCACCCCTCCTGGGACCGGGCACACAGCCCCCCCTTCACCCCCTGGGACCAGGCACACAGACCCCCCTTCGCCCCCAGGGACCAGATGCTCAGTCCTCCCAATGGGTACTGGTGCCAGTGCCATGCAGCCGGGCCCTATCCCATTCCATGCCCTTAGCCAGGGTCTCAGCTGGGCCCCCCCTTTCCTGCTGATGCCCCTGCTGTCTGGGTTCCCAGGCTGCTCCTGTAACGTCCTGGGCACAGAGCGCAGCGAGTGCAGTGCGCAGGATGAGTGCCAGTGCGATCGGCGCAGTGGGCAGTGCCAGTGCTTGCCCAGCGTGCAGGGGCAGAGCTGTGACCGCTGCATCCCCAACTTCTGGAACCTGGCCAGTGGGAAGGGCTGTGAGCCCTGTGCCTGCCACCCCCAGCACTCGCTGGGCCCCGCCTGCAACCAGGTGAGAGCCAGCGGGGGGGAGGGGTGCTGGGCTGGGTCGGGGGCAGAGGCAGGCCAGGGGAGTATCATGGCCCCCAGGAGCGGGGCTATAGCCCCAGGTTTTACTCCTGGGGGAAATCTGTGCCACTGCGCATGCACAGAATTTATGTTCCCCGCACATTTCTTTGCTTCCCCGCAGAAAAATGCCTTTCTGATGGGGAAGCGAAGGGAAGCCACAAGAGTAGTGATGTGACCCTCCCCAGCAGTATGTTTTGGGTGCCAGCAGAGAGGTAAATCACCATGGGGGGGTCAGACTGGGGAAGACCCCCAGTCTGGTGGCTCCTACCCTACACCGGGCTCAGCTGCTAGTCCCGGCTGGGCAGGTGAGCATGGGACTTCCTGTTCCCTGCATGGCATCTGGGGCTGTGTCAGACCCATCCCGAGATTTCTCCCCTGGCTGCAGGAAGCTTTGCCAACTCCCAGGGCCAGCTCCAGACCCCAGCGCGCCAAGCGCGGGCTTGGGGCGGCATGCCGCGGGAGGGCGGCAGGCGGCTCCGGTGGACCTCCCGCAGACGTGCCTGCGGAGGGTCCGCTGGTCCCACGGCTTCAGTGGAGCATCCGCAGGCACGTCTGCGGGCGGTGCACCGGAGCCGCGGGACCAGTGAACCCTCCGCAGGGACGCCTGCAGGAGGTGCACCGGAGCCGCGGGACCGGCGACCGCCAACCGCCAGAGTGCCCCCCCGCGGCGTGCCGCCCTGCTTGGGGCGGCGAAATTCCTAGAGCCGCCCCTGCAACTCCTACCCGCTTCCTGCACCCATCGCTTCTAAGCTGCAGGGGGAGGGCTCCCTTTACAGAAGGATAGCTCAGTGGTTTGAGCATTGGCCTGCTAAACCCAGGGTTGTGAGTTCAATCCTTCAGGGGGCCGCCTAGGAATCTGGGGCAAAAGTCAGTCCTTGGTCCTGCTAGTGAAGGCAGGGGCTGGACTCAGTGACCTTTCAGGGTCCCTTCCAGTTCTAGGAGACAGGATGTCTCCATTTATTTAGCTGCACCCCCATCCACCTGTGACGGAGCGATTCTGGCGGGACCCAACTGAGAGTGCCAAATCAGGACCAATTACTCAAACAGGACAGTCACAGCCCCAGGCTGGGGTTTTTCCGCCTCTAAGGCAAACCAAACCAGCCAGACAAAAAGGACTTTGGTCTCACCCCACTGGCTTACCACAAGTCACACAAGCAATTTCCTTAGACACTCCAGTCTCCCAGCATCACCACCAGTGCACTCGTCCTGGGGATAAATGGTTATGAAAACCAACACCCCAATAAAAGAAAAAGGTTCCCTCGATCCCAAAGGACCAAGCCCCAGACCCAGGTCAATATACACATCAGATCTTACCCACAAATCACGCTGTTGCCAATCCTTTAGAATCTAAAATCTAAAGGTTTATTTACAAAGGGAAAAAGGTAGAGATGAGAGGTAGAATTGGTTAAATGCAATCAACTACATACAGTAATGGCAAAGTTCTTAGTTCAGGCTTGCAGCAGTGATGGCATAAACTGCAGGTTCAAATTGAGTCTCTGGAAAACATCCCCCACTGGGATGGGTCCTTCAGTCCTTTGTGCAGAGCTTCAGTTTGTAGCAAAGTCCTCCAGAGGTCAGAAGCAGGATTGAAGACAAGATGGAGATGAGGCATTAGGCTTATATAGACTTTTCCAGGTGTAAGAATCCCTTTGTCTTCACTGTGGAAATTTACAGCAAAATGGAGCCTTGAGTCACATGAGCCAGTCCCTGCATACTCTGCTGAGTCACAAGGCGTGTCTGCCTTCTCTCCATGGGTCAATTGTGTAGCTGATGGCTCTTTAAATGGGCCATCAAGCCAGCTATGCCGGGCTAACATCAGCTTGTCTGGGACACTTCCCAGAGGCAGAGCAGAATACAAACTATAGACATTACAGATCCAATACTTATAACTTTAACTACAAATGATACAGACATACAGACAGCATAATTATAATCAGCAACCCATAATCTGGTCTTAGACACCTTAGATGACCCCCTTTATCTAAGATTTGGTGCCACTGCAGGACCTTGGTTGCAACCCATGTTCTATATGGTCCCAATTTATATCAATAACGTCACACCCCCAACGCAAAATTGATGCAGGAAGGGATGACAAAACATCACTGACTGCATCCCAAGAGCCCCCTTTCCTTGGGTCTGTCTCACTACAGCTAGTGTTGGGCTAGAGGCCGTACCAGTGTATAACCGAAATGGTTTATCAAAGTCATGTTCAATAACATGAATGAATCTCCTTACAAACTCAAGGTATAACTTGGTTAGTTTTTGCAGCATGGTTCCTGTATGTTTCATGTGATCTTGCCAAGAGCTAAAGAAAACAGCTACTTTATCCATACCAGCTTTGGCCAATGTTTGGAACCCAATTAACATTAAACCAATGTAGATATTGAGGTTGTTCATAGAACAGGAATCTTGGCATTTAGCCATGAAAGCAATATGGTAGTGTGCCTCAGTTTCCCCTCTCATACAGCACATCAGGTCTGGAATGTATTTTCCCCTGTGAAAAGTTCCAACACTGTTTACAGGCATTAACTGTGAAACATCAGTATAGCAAGGCCCTTTAACATAAAGTGTGTTTTCATGTATTCCTTTCAACATGTTCAAGGGATTTTCCAAAAGATTAGGCACATTGTACATTGTTACAGTTAGCATTAGCAATAACAACAAATTGATTGCAAGTGTCCATCTACAAACATGTTTGTCATGCCACACCCTTGGCTCAATACCATTGGAGTTTGGGCCTTTTAGGGTTAACCTGCGGGTTCCCTTTGCAAAATTCAGTCTTCTCTTTCCTTCTTGTTCTTCAGGATTAAACCCTGATTTCTCTTGCTTAACAGAGATCACTGGCTGATGGGGTGGGCCCTCCGTGCTAACAGCCATTAGCAAGTCTTTCTTCTCCCTGCCAGCCCAGTAATTCGCATCAACACAGACACTAGCTTTTAACTTCTTAGCTGCTATGGATTCCACGGCTGGACTTTGTCTTACAGAGATACCACACAAATCCAAAGAGTCTGAGGGTGAGAGCTGGCTTGCTCTCCCCTGCCTCCTCAAGCATTTAGCCATACAACTGTTCTGCCCTGAAACACCAGTAACTGAATCTGTCCTCAGATCCTGAAGCACAGACTGCTCACTTACAGATTCAGCATGGAGACATTCCTGTCCCAACAGCATTGTCTCCCCACCAACAAGCTGGCCACACACAGCCAGGTGGTTATAGGGCTGCTCAACTTCCTTAACAGCTTCTACTCCACCTGGGACCTTTTCAAAGCTGCCCACACTGGATCTCTCAAAAGGAAAGTCAGTGGATCCATTCACAACAGAAAATTTCTGGCTGTTAGGAACTAAAACTTTCTTGATTAAATCACCTTTACACCCTTCAGTTGCAGTAAACTGCTTGCACAGGCTACCATGAGGATTCCTTTCCCTAGGAGCTTCTCTAAGCAGCAATTCACCCCTCTCAGAAATTCTGCCCTTCCCCTCTTCACCTAGGGCTTGCTCTAAAGGAACACTTCCCTGAGCAACCACAGATGCTACAGACTTTCTAGATAACAGGTCAGAAGTAGTCTCCTTCCCTTGGCCATGAACAAGTTCAGGAATCTTTTCCTTCTTGCTACAAGTTGTCAAACTGTCAGTAGGTAACACACTTAAATCACCTTCATGCTCTCCTTGTGCCCCGGCTGGGGTATCACCCTGATCAGACAGAGTTGCTGCACCCTTTTCCAACCACACATTAGCAACTGGCAAACTACAAGCACCAGAACTGTCTGGTCTCTGGGATTTTGCTAAGACACTAACTGGATGCAACCTAGTCACAGTGCCATTCCCCCCAGCAGACACAAACTCAGGACCATTCCCTTCCTGGGCTTTAGCTGTATTTACAACCAACTTCGAGACAACTGAATCACCCTCAACCATTACAGGCTGACAGGCACCTTCTGTCTGCTCCACAGACACAGAAGAGCCGGAGACACATTCTCCTTTACCAGACACACAGCTTGGGATTTTACTTCCCTTGTCCCAGCACACAGGGCTGTTCACAGACAACTGCTTGGAGACTGGGGTAGCTTCCTTTATAGGCAAGTCAATACTCCTGACAGACACAGGCACATTCCCTCCACTGTCACATTTCTCCACACAGGAAGCAGGTAAGGGATATGGACACTCATCTTCCACTATCCCTCCCTTCCCAAATTGCTGATTAGACAAAGCCATCAGCTCACAAGGCTGCCTAGTCTCCTGCAAACTTTCCTTACCAGGCACATTGCCTCTCCCAACAGATAAGCTGCTGCTCTTTTCACTACACTGAGCTACTTGTAGCAAATCACAGTTACCCATTTCAGGTTTACTTCTACAAGCTGCACTAGCCAACAATCCATTACCCATTACAAATTTACCCTCTCCTTCCTCAGTTAGGGCTTTAACCTGACCATCTACTTTAGTCTGCTCCTGAGAAACATTTTCCTCACCAATGAGATCTTTCTGCTCTTGATCTAACTCCAGATTCACTTCTGAGACATCAGACAGACATTCAGAAACTTCATTCCCAGACACACTGCTTCTTGGCACAGACAAACCTTTGGAGCAACCCACCTCAGGCAAATCATTGCCCACACTAGACACAGGTTTAAGATCATTCCTCCCCTGTAACTGGCTACCTGGACTGAACAAAGCTGTAACATTTTCCCCAATTAAAAGATCTTTAGGCAATAACTTCCTGACGCCAGCTATCACTTCATGCTGAGCCCCATTCCACTCAAGGTGGATTCTGGCTAAAGGCACACGGACAGTAAACTCACAGAGGATCACAACATTCACACTCTGATTTGGTAAATAATCTTCCTCTTTGACCAGATCTGCTTTAACAAGAGTGATGTTAGAAGCCATAATTTGCCCTAAACAGCTTTTACCATTGACTTTTACACTCTCATACATAGCACTGCCACAATTTATGGGGCCACCCCCTACTGAACACACAGTAACAGCATTGACATAAAAGGTGGCATTGTTGGGGTACATGTGGTTACCCCCAGACAACTGCTCAGAGTGATACAACATACCAACATTGTTACAAACTGGACTTTCAAGAGGATACAGTCTCTGCTGTTCTTCCATTGCTTTTTTGACTTGGAGTTGGAGTCTAGCTGTCTCCTGTTGCATCTGTCGAGTTTTCTCCTCAGCAGCCAGCAGCTCCAGACGCCTCTTACGAGCTTTTTCTTCTCTCTTAGCAACTTCTTTCTTTCTCTCATCAGCCTCTTTCTCCATTCGAATTTCTGCCAGTTCTTGCTCATAATCAAACTGCAGGCTGTCTCTCAAGGCTTGCAGTTTCCTTGCTTTTCCTGATGCTCTCTGTCTCATAGTCACTGATCTTTAACCAACCAAACTCTCAATCCCAAAGTTAAAATTTGGATAGCGTGGGGTTCTGACCCAAAGCTTAATTGACCTGGTTCTGTGGATCCAAGCACGACTACGCCACTGTGACGGAGCGATTCTGGCGGGACCCAACTGAGAGTGCCAAATCAGGACCAATTGCTCAAACAGGGCAGTTACAGCCCTAGGCTGGGGTTTTCCGCCTCTAAGGCAAACCAAACCAGCCAGACAAAAGGACTTTGGTCTCACCCACTGGCTTACCACAAGTCACACAAGCAATTTCCTTAGACACTCCAGTCTCCCAGCATCACCACCAGTGCACTCGTCCTGGGGATAAATGGTTATGAAAACCAACACCCCAATAAAAGAAAAAGGTTCCCTCGATCCCAAAGGACCAAGCCCCAGACCCAGGTCAATATACACATCAGATCTTACCCACAAATCACGCTGTTGCCAATCCTTTAGAATCTAAAATCTAAAGGTTTATTTACAAAGGGAAAAAGGTAGAGAAGAGAGGTAGAATTGGTTAAATGCAATCAACTACATACAGTAATGGCAAAGTTCTTAGTTCAGGCTTGCAGCAGTGCTGGAGTAAACTGCAGGTTCAAATTGAGTCTCTGGAAAACATCCCCCACTGGGATGGGTCCTTCAGTCCTTTGTGCAGAGCTTCAGTTTGTAGCAAAGTCCCTCCAGAGGTCAGAAGCAGGATTGAAGACAAGATGGAGATGAGGCATTAGGCTTATATAGACTTTTCCAGGTGTAAGAATCCCTTTGTCTTCACTGTGGAAATTTACAGCAAAATGGAGCCTTGAGTCACATGGGCCAGTCCCTGCATACTCTGCTGAGTCACAAGGCGTGTCTGCCTTCTCTCCATGGGTCAATTGTGTAGCTGATGGCTCTTTAAATGGGCCATCAAGCCAGCTATGCCGGGCTAACATCAGCTTGTCTGGGACACTTCCCAGAGGCAGAGCAGAATACAAACTATAGACATTACAGATCCAATACTTATAACTTTAACTACAAATGATACAGACATACAGACAGCATAATTATAATCAGCAACCCATAATCTGGTCTTAGACACCTTAGATGACCCCCTTTATCTAAGATTTGGTGCCACTGCAGGACCTTGGTTGCAACCCATGTTCTATATGGTCCCAATTTATATCAATAACGTCACACCACCCAACCCCCCTGCTGAGCCTCACCCCCCCGATGAGCCACACTCCCACTGCACCCAGACCACCCCAATGAGCTACCCACACCTGGATCCCCACCCCACTGAGCCCCACTCCCCCAGCCAACCCCCCCTGCCAAGCTTTATCCCCCCCCCAGCCAGATCCCTGCTGAACCCCAACCACCTTCACCGGGACCCCCCTGCAGAGTCCCATCACCATTGCACCCAGAACCCTCCAACAAGCCCCTGTGCATCCAGACCCCCCCCAACCCAGATCCCCCCAACCCAGATTCCGCACTGAGCCCGCACCCAGACTGTCCCACCCTCTCAACCCACCCCTGGCTCCCCCGACGCTAGGATCCTGCCTGCCCACTGCGGTGCAGCTGGCATTGGAGGGGCAGGGCCCTGGGGTGTTTTGGGGGCAGGCCTGGTCCCTGCGCTGTGTCAGGGTTGGGTGCAGCCTCACCACTGAGTCCATGTCCCGGGGGCAGCTGCCCCATGATCTCCCACCCCATGCAGCCAGGGGCCTGTGCTCCCCAATGCCAGGCTGGAGCCGCCACGTTGTAGTTACTTGCCCTCCGGAGTCAGCAGCTTTGGGACCGGCTCCGGGGGCCCCCTGCAGTGGTCCAGACCCCCAGGGGTCTCGCTCTGCCAATGCCCCTCGCCCAGCGCTGTCCCCCGGTGCGGCACAGGGAGTCCGTAGGGCAGCCCAGAGAAGTGAAGGTGGCAGCATGGGCCGCAGGCTCTGTCTGTCTGCCCTCCTTCGGCAGAGCCCTGCCCACTGCGCAGGGACCGGTGCCCCTTGCCCAGCGCCTGCAGCGACTCGCCCAGCGCTGTCCCCCGGTGCGGCACAGGGAGTCCGTAGGGCAGCCCAGAGAAGTGAAGGTTGCAGCATGGGCCGTCCTGCTCAGCCAGCGCCCAGCCCCTGGGTGCAGGCTCTGTCTGTCTGCCCTCCTTCAGCAGAGCCCTGGCTCCTGCCAGCCCCCAGATCTTCCCCCTGCCCCCCAGTGCTTTGATCTCAGCTGGGGATGGTTCAGCCCCCCAGGGGAGGCAGGTCTCTCGGGGGCGTTGCGTGCTCGGTGCCAGCGTCCCGGCGAGCGGAGTCGCCAGTGTCTTCTCAAATGCCCCACTGACATGGGGAGCAAGGCCCAGACGGCCATGTCACTTCCCCTACCCTGAGAGCAACCAGCCCTTCCCCACCCACTGGGAAGCCAGGCAGCATCGCGGGGAAACCGAGGCACGGACAGGCTTCATAAAAACATGACCAGATATTCCCACATTATCACAGGGTTTGGGGCAGGGTGGGGAGGGGCTCGCATGCACTGACCATAGGCAGTGTCTGTCTTCAGTTCACAGGGCAGTGCCCGTGCCGGCCGGGCTTCGGGGGCCGCACCTGCGCCGACTGCCGGGAGAACCACTGGGGCGAGCCAGAGCGGGAGTGCCGGGGTGAGTGTGTGGGCGGGGGCAGAGTGCACGAGGCAGTGGGGAGGATGCCAGGCTCAGGGGACACCGCTGACGTCTCTCTGCTTTCCATAGCCTGTGACTGTGATCCCCACGGGGTCACGAGCTCCCAGTGCCACCGCGCCACCGGGCACTGCTCCTGCCGCCAGGGGGTGTCGGGCGTCCGCTGCGACCAGTGCGCCCGCGGCTTCTCTGGTGCCTTCCCCGACTGCCAGCCCTGCCACCAGTGCTTCGGGGACTGGGACCGTGTGGTGCAGGACCTGGCTGCCCGCACCCGGGGCCTGGCACTGCGCGCCAAACACATCCAGCAGACGGGCGTCGCAGGCGCCTTCGAGAGGAACTTCCGCCAGCTGGAGGAGAAGCTGGGCACGGCCCGGGCCATCGTGGACGCCCGCAACGCCACCGCGGCAGCTGTGACCCAGCTGCTGCGCACCATGGAGGAGCTGCGGTGAGCGGGGGGTGCAGAGGCGCCTCGCCAGGCGCCTGGGCAGTGCCTGGGCATGGGTCAGGAGGGTGGGGCTGAGCCCACGCCAGGCAGAGATCAGTGTCCCACAGGCGGGCTGGGGAGGGCAGGAGCAAGGCTGGCACTGTGCCCCAGGGCCTCACCCTGCCCTGCCCACAGGCAGCACATCGGTGAAGCCACAGAGACGCTGACCCAGCTGGAGGGTGAACTCACCATGACACAGGATGAGAACTACAACGCCAAGCGCGCCCTGGGCACCCTGGAGCGTGGCGCCCGCGGCCTCAACCTCACCCTGCACGACCTGGCACGCCAGCTCCACCTGCTCAAAAACTCCAACTTCCTGGGTGAGCTGGGCCCTGGCAGCGGGCTCTGGGGCTGGCACCACGGGGGCAAGAGTTTCCCTGCGGGTGGCACTGAGGAGCCCCAGGGGCAGGGGCTTCAGGGGGGTGGCACCGGGGGCCCCAGAGGTCAGGGCTTTTAGGAGGCAGGAGTCTCACTGGGCGACTCTGGGGGGGCTGGCAGCAGGGGGCCCCGGGGGCAGAGGCTCGGGGGTGCTGGCACTGAGGGGCTCATCGGGGCTGGAGCAGAGGGCCCCCGGGACGGAGGCTGTAGGGGGCTGGCACTGGGCGATTCTGGGGGGGCTGGAGCAGGGGGCCCCTAGGACGGAGGCTGTGGGGGGCTGGTTCTGGGGGGGCTGGAGTAAGGGGGACCTGGGGGCAGAGGCTGTGGGGGGCTGGTTCTGGGGGGGCTGGAGCAGGGGGATGTGACGATGCAGTTCTGGCAGGACCCAACTGAGGTGCCAATTCAGGACAAATTGCTCAAACAGGGCAGTTACAGCCCCAGGCTGGGGCTTTTCCACCTCTAAGGCACCAAACCAGCCAGACAAAAGGACTCTGGTCTCACCCCACTGGCTAACCACAAGTCACACAAGCAATTCCCTTAGACACTCCAGTCTCCCAGTATCCCCACCAGTGCACTCGTCCTGGGGATGAATGGTTATGAAAACCAACACCCCAATAAAAGAAAAAGGTTCCCTCGATCCCAAAGGACCAAGCCCCAGACCCAGGTCAATATACACATCAGATCTTACCCACAAATCACGCTGTTGCCAATCCTTTAGAATCTAAAATCTAAAGGTTTATTCATAAAGGGGAAAAGCTAGAGCTGAGAGCTAGAACTGGTTAAATGGAATCAGTTACAGACAGTGATGGCAAAGTTCTTGGTTCAGGCTTGCAGCAGTAACAGAATAAACTGCAGGTTCAAATCAAGTCTCTGGAACATCCCCCGCTGGGATGGGTCAGTCAGTCCTTTGTGCAGAGCTTCAGCTTGTAGCAAAGTCCCTCCAGAGGTACGACGCAGGATTGAAGACCAGATGGAGATGAGGCATCAGCCTTATATAGGCTCTTCCAGGTGTAAGAACCTCTTTGTCCTCACTGTGGAAAATTCCAGCAAAATGGAGTCTGGAGTCACATGGGCCAGTCCCTGCACTTTGCTGAGTCACGAGGCGTGTCTGCCTTCTCTCCATGGGTCCATTGTGTAGCTGATGGTCCTTAATGGGCCCTCAAGCAGGCTGGGCAGAGCTAACACCAGCTTGTCTGGGGTGTCTCCCAGAAGCAGAGCATAAGTTTGAAGTACAGACAGGACAGAGCCAATACTCATAACTTCAGCTAAAAGTGACACATGCACCCAGACAGCACAATCCTAACCAGCCACCCCTAACCTGCTCTTAGACACCTTAGATGACCCCCTTCACTTAAGATTTGGTGCCACTACAGGACCTTGGTTGCAAACCATGTTCTATATGGTCCCAATTTATATCAATAACGTCACAGGGGACCTGGGGGCAGAGGCTGTGGGGGGCTGGTTCTGGGGAGGAGCAGGGGCCCCAGGACAGAGGCTGTGGGGGCTGGTTCTGGGGAGGGAGCAGGGGCCCCAGGACAGAGGCTGTGGGGGCTGGTTCTGGGGAGGAGCAGGGGCCCCTGGGGGCAGAGGCTGTGGGGGCTGGTTCTGGGGAGGGAGCAGAGGCCCCCAGGACAGAGGCTGTGGGGGCTGGTTCTGGGGAGGGAGCAGGGGGCCCCTGGGGGCAGAGGCTGTGGGGGCTGGTTCTGGGTGGGAGGGAGCAGGGGCCCCGGGACGGAGGCTGTGGGGGCTGGTTCTGGGGAGGGAGCAGGGGGCCCCTGGGGGGCAGAGGCTGTGGGGGCTGGCGCCGAGGAGCAGGGGCCCCAGGACAGAGGCTGTGGGGCTGGTTCTGGGGAGGGCAGGGGCCCCGGGGCGGAGGCTGTGGGGCTGGTTCTGGGGAGGAGCAGGGGCCCCGGGACGGAGGCTGTGGGGGCTGGTTCTGGGGGAGGAGCAGGGGGCCCCCGGGGGCAGAGGCTGTGGGGGGCTGGCGCCGAGGGAGCAGGGGGGCCCCGGGACAGAGGCTGGGGGGGGCTGGTTCTGGGGAGGGAGCAGGGGGCCCCAGGGCGGAGGCTGTGGGGCTGGTTCTGGGGAGGAGCAGGGGCCCCCGGGACGGAGGCTGTGGGGGCTGGTTCTGGGGAGGAGCAGGGGCCCCGGGACGGAGGCTGTGGGGCTGGCGCCGAGGAGCAGGAGGCCCCTGGGGCAGAGGCTGTGGGGCTGGTTCTGGGGAGGGAGCAGGGGCCCCGGGACGGAGGCTGTGGGGGCTGGTTCTGGGGAGGGCAGGGGCCCCTGGGGCGGAGGCTGTGGGGGCTGGTTCTGGGGGAGGAGCAGGGGCCCCAGGACGGAGGCTGTGGGGGCTGGCGCCGAGGAGCAGGAGGCCCCTGGGGACGGAGGCTGTGGGGGGCTGGTTCTGGGGGGAGGGAGCAGGGGGCCCCCAGGACGGAGGCTGTGGGGGCTGGTTCTGGGGGAGGGCAGGGGCCCTGGGGCGGAGGCTGTGGGGGGCTGGTTCTGGGGGGGAGCAGGGGCCCCGGGACGGAGGCTGTGGGGCTGGTTCTGGGGAGGAGCAGGGGCCCCTGGGGCGGAGGCTGTGGGGCTGGTTCTGGGGAGGGAGCAGGGGGCCCCCAGGACGGAGGCTGTGGGGGCTGGTTCTGGGCGGGAGGGCGCAGGGGGCCCCCGGGACGGAGGCTGTGGGGGGCTGGTTCTGGGGGGAGGGAGCAGGGGGCCCCCAGGACGGAGGCTGTGGGGGGCTGGCGCCGAGGGAGCAGGAGGCTCCCTGCCCTGGGCGGGTGTCTCTCACTGCCCGTCTGCTCCTCCCCAGGTGCCTACGACAGCATCCGCCAGTCCCACGCCCAGTCACGGGCGGCTGAGCACGATGCCAATGCCTCCAGCCTGGCAGTGCCCAGCTCTGTGGCGACTCGGCTGCCACCCGGCGCGCTCGGAGCAGCTGATGGCACGGAGGAGAGACTTCAACCGCCAGAGTCACGGCCAACCGGCGGCGCTGGCGAGCTGGCCACCAGGACCGAGCGCTGCAGCTGCGGGAGGTCAACGAGAAGGTGGGGTGGGGAAGTGGGCGGGCGGGGATGGGCAGGGTGGGGCGGGTGGGGGATGGGGGCTGAGGGGGAAGAGGGGCGGGCGGGGGATGGGCGGTGTGGGGCGGGCGGGGATGGGGCTGAGGGAAGTGGGGCGGGCGGGGATGGGCAGTGTGGGCGGGCGGGGATGGGGGCTGAGGAAGTGGGGCAGGTGGGGGATGGGCAGTGTGGGGCGGGTGGGAGCTGGGGGCTGAAGGGGAAGTGGGGCGGGCGGGGGATGGGGGCTGAGGGGGAAGTGGGGCGGGTGGGCGGGGGATGGGGGATGTGGGGCAGGGGGCAGCAAGCCCATGGCACAGCAGCTCCAGGCGGCTACCCCTAGCTCCGGGGGTGTCCGGCCCACAGTGCCCTGCTGCTCACAGGTGTGTGGTGCCCCCGGGGATGCCCCCTGCGCCAGCAGCCCCTGCGGAGGGGCCGGCTGCCGGGACGAGGATGGCAGGCGCCACTGTGGGGGCCTCAACTGCCAGGGAGCGGTGGCCACGGCCAGCAGCGCGCGGGAGCGGGCCCGGCACACCCAGGCCGAGCTGCACCAGGCCATGGGTGAGGTGGACGTGCTTTTCCACAAGGTACGCAATGTGGGCGGGGAAGGGAGTGGGCAGCAGGGGAACCTGGCACGGAGAGGGACTCCAGGGGCAGGGCGTGGGCTGCAACTCCCATCCGTGGGCAGGGGCTGTGGGTGGCACATGGCTCCCCCGAGTGTGGGCGCGTGGCTCCCCCGTCCGTGGGCGCGTGGCTCCCCCGTCTGTGGGCAGTGCCTGTGGGCACATGGCTCCCCCATCCCTGGGCAGTGTGGGCATGTGGTTCTCCTGTCCCTGGGCAGTGCCCGTGGGCAGCGCCCATGGGCAGCGCGTGGCACCCCCGTCCGTGGGCAGTGTGGGCGCGTGGCTCCCCCGTCCCTGGGCAGTGTGGGCGCGTGGCTCCCCCGTCCGTGGGCAGTGCCCGTGGGCAGTGTGGGCGCGTGGCTCTCCGTCCGTGGGCAGTGTGGGCGTGGCTCTCCGTCCTGGGCAGTGCCCGTGGGCAGCGCGTGGCTCTCCGTCCGTGGGCAGTGTGGGCGCGTGGCTCCCCCGTCCCTGGGCAGCGTGGGCGCGAGGCTCCCCCGTCCGTGGGCAGTGTGGGCGCATGGCTCCCCCGTCCCTGGGCAGTGTGGGTGCGTGGCTCCCCCGTCCCTGGGCAGTGTGGGCGCGTGGCTCACCCGTCCGTGGGCAGTGCCCGTGGGCAGTGTGGGCGCGTGGCTCCCCCGTCCGTGGGCAGTGTGGGCGCGTGGCTCCCCCGTCCGTGGGCAGTGCCTGTGGGCAGCGCGTGGCTCTCCCGTCCGTGGGCAGCGTGGGCGCGTGGTTCCCCCGTCCGTGGGCAGTGTGGGCGCGTGGTTCCCCCGTCCGTGGGCAGTGTGGGCGCGTGGCTCTCACCTCTCTGGGCAGGTGGCCGAGGCCAAGGGGAAGGCTGACTCGGCCCGGCTGAGGGCGCAGGCGGCGCTGGACAAGGCCAACGAGAGCAGGGCGCGTGTGGAGCGCTCCAACACGGCTCTGCGCGAGCTCATCCACCAGATCAAGGGCTTCCTGAGCCGTGAGTGCCCAGCCCCACCCCCCGCCAGGGAGCCCCTCCCCTGCGCCAGCTGTCCCGGGGGCCCCGGGCGCTGCTCTGGGGCTGCTCCCCACCAAGCCAGGCAGGACTCTGGGGAGCCTCCTCTCCCTGGGAGCAGCCTGTCTGCAGGGCAAGAAGCTCCCACGGCTTCACCTCCTGGGTCTCTGCTTGGAGCATTCAGCATCCTCTGCCCCTCCGTGCGCTTCCCCCAGCAAGTCCTCCCCGGCGGGGTCCTGGGGGGGCCACAGGGTCCTGCCCCCCCACTTCCCAGTCAGACGTGACTCTCAGCCAGCCGGGAACACAGAGGTTTATTCGATGACAGGAACAGGGGCTAACACAGAGCCTGTAGGTACAGAGAACCGGACCCCTCGGCCGGGTCCATTCTGGGGGGCAGTGAGCCAGACCCCCACGTCTGCACTTCACTCCTCGTCCCCAGCCAGCTCCAGACTGACACCCCCTCCAGCCCCTCCTCTCTGCTCAGCTCCTTTCCCGGGCCAGGGGGTCACCTGATCTCTGTGTCTCCAGCACCTTCAGTTGGCACCTTTGCAGAGGGGGGGCCCAGACCATCAGTTGCTAGGAGACAGAGTGCCAAGCATTTCGGTGCACTGGCCCCTTCCTCTGCAGCAACCACCCCCCCTGATCCCACCCCCTAGATATTAAGAACTGCAGAGGGGAAACTGAGGCACCAACACCGTATTCAGAGCAAACATTCAGAACATTCCCAGTTCGTCACACGAGTGTGGTGGGGCTGTGGCGCTGGGTACCCCCGGGGCAGGATGGGTGTTGTCATGGGGCGGGGATGGAGGATGGCAGGGCACTGGGTGGGGAGGGGAAGGAATGGGGGGTGCCAAGGCAGTGGGTTGGGGGGCAAGCACTGTCTGGAGAGCAGGCCAGGACTCGCAGGCGGTGTCTGGGCTGGGGGCAGTGTGGGGGCGGTGTCAGCAAGGGCACATTTTGGACCTGGGGTGGGCACTGTGGGGCAGCGGCATGGAGAGCACAGTGGGCGGGGTGTTGGGGTGGGGCAGGGCAGGCGCTGGGGATGGGGCGGGCACTGGGGCAGGGGCATGGGGAGCACAGTGGGGCGGGGTGTTGGGGTGGGGCAGGGCAGGCGCTGGGGATGGGGTGGGCACTGGGGGCAGGGGCATGGGGAGCACAGTGGGGCGGGGTGTTGGGGTGGGGCAGGGCAGGCGCTGGGGATGGGGTGGGCACTGGGGCAGGGGCATGGGGAGCACAGTCGGGCGGGGTGTTGGGGTGGGGCAGGGCAGGCGCTGGGGATGGGCGGGCACTGGGGGCAGTGGCATGGGGAGCACAGTCGGGTGGGGTGTTGGGGTGGGGCAGAGGCGGGCACTGGGGGCAGGGGCATGGGGAGCACAGTCGGGTGGGGTGTTGGGGTGGGGCAGGGCGGGCACTGGGGGCAGGGGCATGGGGAGCACAGTCGGGTGGGGTGTTGGGGTGGGGCAGGGCAGGCGCTGGGGATGGGGCGGGCACTGGGGGCAGGGGCATGGGGAGCACAGTGGGGCGGGGTGTTGGGGTGGGGCAGGGGGCACTGGGGCAGGGGCGGGCACTGGGGGCAGGGGCATGGAGAGCACAGTGGGGCGGGGTGTTGGGGTGGGGCAGGGCAGGCGCTGGGGGCAGGGGCATGGGGAGCACAGTCGGGTGGGGTGTTGGGGTGGGGCAGGGCGGGCACTGGGGGGGCAGGGGCGGGCACTGTGGGGGCAGGGGCATGGGGAGCACAATGGGGCGGGGTGGTGGGGTGGGGCAGGGCAGGCACTGGGGGGGCAGGGGCAGGGGGAGCACAGTGGGGCGGGGTGTTGGGGTGGGGCAGGGCAGGCACTGGGGGCAGGGGCATGGGGAGCACAATGGGGCGGGGTGTTGGGGTGGGGCAGGGCGGGCACTGGGGGCAGGGGCGGGCACTGTGGGGCAGGGGCATGGGGAGCAGAGTCGGGTGGGGTGTTGGGGTGGGGCAGGGGCGGGCACTGTGGGGGCAGGGGCATGGGGAGCACAGTCGGGCGGGGTGTTGGGGTGGGGCAGGGCGGGCACTGTGGGGCAGGGGCATGGGAGCACAGTCGGGTGAGGTGTTGGGGTGGGGCAGGGGCAGGCACTGTGGGGCAGGGGCGGCACTGTGGGGGCAGGGGCATGGGAGCACAATGGGGCGGGGTGTTGGGGTGGGGCAGGGCAGGCGCTGGGGGCAGGGGCATGGGAGCACAGTGGGGCGGGGTGTTGGGGTGGGGCAGGGCAGGCACTGGGGGCAGGGGCATGGGAGCACAATGGGGCGGGGTGTTGGGGTGGGGCAGGCGGGCACTGTGGGGCAGGGGCGGGCACTGTGGGGGCAGGGGCATGGGAGCAGAGTCGGGTGGGGTGTTGGGGTGGGGCAGGGCGGGCACTGTGGGGGCAGGGGCGGGCACTGTGGGGCAGGGGCATGGGAGCACAATGGGGCGGGGTGTTGGGGTGGGGCAGGGCAGGCGCTGGGGCAGGGGCATGGGGAGCACAGTCGGGCGGGGTGTTGGGGTGGGGCAGGGCGGGCACTGTGGGGGCAGGGGCATGGGGAGCACAGTCGGGTGAGGTGTTGGGGTGGGGCAGGGGCAGGCACTGTGGGGGCAGGGGCGGGCACTGTGGGGGCAGGGGCATGGGGAGCACAATGGGGCGGGGTGTTGGGGTGGGGCAGGGCAGGCGCCGGGGATGGGGCGGGCACTGGGGGCAGGGGCATGGGGAGCACAGTGGCGGGGTGTTGGGGTGGGGCAGGGCAGGCACTGGGGGCAGGGGCATGGGGAGCACAATGGGGCGGGGTGTTGGGGTGGGGCAGGGCGGGCACTGGGGGCAGGGGCGGGCACTGTGGGGGCAGGGGCATGGGAGCAGAGTCGGGTGGGGTGTTGGGGTGGGGCAGGGGCGGGCACTGTGGGGCAGGGGCATGGGGAGCACAGTGGGGCGGGGTGTTGGGGTGGGGCAGGGCAGGCACTGGGGAGCAGGGGCATGGGGAGCACAATGGGGCGGGGTGTTGGGGTGGGGCAGGGCGGGCACTGTGGGGCAGGGGCGGGCACTGTGGGGCAGGGGCATGGGGAGCAGAGTCGGGGGGTGTTGGGGTGGGGCAGGGCGGGCACTGTGGGGGCAGGGGCATGGGGAGCACAGTCGGGTGAGGTGTTGGGGTGGGGCAGGGCAGGCACTGTGGGGGCAGGGGCGGGCACTGTGGGGCAGGGGCATGGGGAGCACAGTGGGGCGGGGTGTTGGGGTGGGGCAGGGCAGGCACTGGGGGCAGGGGCATGGGGAGCACAATGGGGCGGGGTGTTGGGGTGGGGCAGGGCGGGCACTGGGGGCAGGGGCGGGCACTGTGGGGGCAGGGGCATGGGGAGCAGAGTCGGGTGGGGTGTTGGGGTGGGGCAGGGCGGGCACTGGGGGCAGGGGCGGGCACTGTGGGGGCAGGGGCATGGGGAGCAGAGTCGGGTGGGGTGTTGGGGTGGGGCAGGGGCGGGCACTGTGGGGGCAGGGGCATGGGGAGCACAGTCGGGCGGGGTGTTGGGGTGGGGCAGGGCAGGCGCTGGGGATGGGGCGGGCACTGGGGGCAGTGGCATGGGGAGCACAGTCGGGTGGGGTGTTGGGGTGGGGCAGAGGCGGGCACTGGGGGCAGGGGCATGGGAGCACAGTCGGGTGGGGTGTTGGGGTGGGGCAGGGCAGGCGCTGGGGATGGGGCGGGCACTGGGGCAGGGGCATGGGGAGCACAGTGGGGCGGGGTGTTGGGGTGGGGCAGGGGCGGGCACTGGGGGCAGGGGCATGGAGAGCACAGTGGGGCGGGGTGTTGGGGTGGGGCAGGGCAGGCGCTGGGGCAGGGGCATGGGGAGCACAGTCGGGTGGGGTGTTGGGGTGGGGCAGGGCGGGCACTGGGGGCAGGGGCGGGCACTGTGGGGCAGGGGCATGGGGAGCACAATGGGGGGTGTTGGGGTGGGGCAGGGCAGGCGCTGGGGCAGGGGCATGGGGAGCACAGTGGGGCGGGGTGTTGGGGTGGGGCAGGGCAGGCACTGGGGGCAGGGGCATGGGGAGCACAATGGGGCGGGGTGTTGGGGTGGGGCAGGCGGGCACTGGGGGCAGGGCGGGCACTGTGGGGGCAGGGGCATGGGGAGCAGAGTCGGGTGGGGTGTTGGGGTGGGGCAGGGCGGGCACTGTGGGGCAGGGGCATGGGGAGCACAGTCGGGCGGGGTGTTGGGGTGGGGCAGGCGGGCACTGTGGGGGCAGGGGCATGGGGAGCACAGTCGGGTGTGGTGTTGGGGTGGGGCAGGGGCAGGCACTGTGGGGCAGGGCGGGCACTGGGGGCAGGGGCGGGCACTGTGGGGGCAGGGGCATGGGAGCACAATGGGGCGGGGTGTTGGGGTGGGGCAGGGCAGGCGCTGGGGGCAGGGGCATGGGGAGCACAGTGGGGCGGGGTGTTGGGGTGGGGCAGGGCAGGCACTGGGGCAGGGGCATGGGGAGCACAATGGGGCGGGGTGTTGGGGTGGGGCAGGGCGGGCACTGTGGGGGCAGGGGCGGGCACTGTGGGGGCAGGGGCATGGGGAGCAGAGTCGGGTGGGGTGTTGGGGTGGGGCAGGGCGGGCACTGTGGGGGCAGGGGCGGGCACTGTGGGGGCAGGGGCATGGGGAGCACAGTCGGGGCGGGGTGTTGGGGTGGGGCAGGCGGGCACTGTGGGGCAGGGTCATGGGGAGCACAGTCGGGTGAGGTGTTGGGGTGGGGCAGGGCAGGCACTGGGGGCAGGGGCATGGGGAGCACAATGGGGGGGTGTTGGGGTGGGGCAGGGCAGGCACTGGGGGTAGGGGCGGGCACTGTGGGGCAGGGCATGGGGAGCACAGTGGGGCAGGGTGTTGGGGTGGGGCAGGGCAGGCACTGGGGGCAGGGGCGGGCACTGTGGGGGCAGGGGCATGGGGAGCACAGTCGGGCGGGGTGTTGGGGTGGGGCAGGGCAGGCACTGGGGGCAGGGGCATGGGGAGGACAGTCGGGTGGGGTGTTGGGGTGGGGCAGGGCAGGCACTGGGGCAGGGGCGGGCACTGTGGGGCAGGGGCATGGGAGCACAGTCGGGTGAGGTGTTGGGGTGGGGCAGGCGGGCACTGGGGGCATGGGCATGGGGAGCACAATGCGGCAGGGTGTTGGGGTGGGGCAGGGCGGGCCCTGGGGCAGGGCAGGCCCTGGGGGCAGGGGCATGGGGAGCACAGTCGGGTGGGGTGTTGGGGTGGGGCAGGGCAGGCGCTGGGGATGGGGTGGGCACTGGGGGCAGGGGCATGGGGAGCACAGTCGGGCGGGGTGTTGGGGTGGGGCAGGGCAGGTGCTGGGGATGGGGCGGGCACTGGGGGCAGGGGCATGGGGAGCACAGTTGGGCGGGGTGTTGGGGTGGGGCAGGGCAGGTGCCGGGGATGGGGCGGGCACTGGGGGCAGGGGCATGGGGAGCACAATGGGGCAGGGTGTTGGGGTGGGGCAGGGCGGGCCCTGGGGGGGCAGGGCAGGCACTGGGGGGGCAGGGGCCTGGGGAGCACAGTGGGGCGGGGTGTTGGGGGGGGCAGGGCAGGCACTGGGGGGGCAGGGGCAGGCACTGGGGCAGGGGCATGGGGAGCACAGTGGGGCAGGGTGTTGGGGTGGGGCAGGGCGGGCCCTGGGGGGGCAGGGGCGGTGGTGCTGACCCGCTCCCCGCTCTGCAGAGGAGGGGGCCGACCCCGACAGCATTGCGGCGGTGGCCGGGCGGGTGCTGGCGCTCTCCATCCCGGCCTCGCCCGACCAGATCCGCCACCTGGCCGAGGAGATCAAGGCGCGCGTCCGCAGCCTGGCCAACGTGGATGCCATCCTGGAGGAGACGGCCGGCAATGTGCGCCGGGCGGAGCAGCTGCTGCAGGACGCCCGCAGGGCCAGGTGAGACCACGGGGCGGGGTGCCAGGCACACCGGCTCTGGGGCTACCCGCCGGCGACGCCCACTTCCTGCACAGCCCCCGAGCTGCCGCGACGCTGTGGGGAGCCCACTGTAACGGGCAGGGGAGGGGGCTGGGCCCTGGCCCCAGGGACGGGCGGTGGGGCCAGCCCAGGGCCCCATGTGTTGCCGTGTGCCCGGGTGCAGGTTGCGGGCAGAGAGCGTGAAGAACGGGGCTGAAGTGGGGAGGCGGGCGCTGGAGGATGCCAGGCGAGCCCAGAGCGCCGCTGAGAGCGCCATCCGCAGCGCCAGCAGCGACATCCGCCACACGGAGGGCACCCTGAGCACGGTGAGCCGGGTACCCCCAGCCCCACAGCCAGGGCCGGGCAGCTCTGTCCTCCCCATGGGCTGGGAGAGAGCTGAGCCTGCGCACTTCCCTTCCGTGGGCCGGGGTCACGTGGCCTCCCCACCTCTGAGCCCAAACCGCCGGGCTGCAGCCCCTGCCAACCCCCGGGAGCTCCGCCCGGCCCGGCCCGGCCACCGAGCGAGCCCCTGTGCCGCGCGCCCGGGGCCGGGTTCCAGTCCTGGCTCAGCGGGGAGCAGCGAAGGGGCAGCCTGGCCAGCCCTTCTCGGCCTCCCTCCTCGTCTCTCCCGCGTCCGCCAGCCCCTGGCGAGCCCTGTGCCTAGCCCCTCTCCCTGCAGGCCCCGCTGGGCTCTCGGCTGCCGGCCAACTCTCCCTTGCTGGGGGTCAGCTGGCCAGGCGCTGGGTCTTTCTCGACACTCTGGGTCGGTTCCAGCCAGTCCTGCTGCCCCAGCCAGCTCCTGCCCCCTGCGGTGCCCAGGGGCATTTGAACCCTTCTGCACCATGGGGCAGCGATGGGCAACCCTACCCGGTACTCCGTCCCCACCAGTATCCCAGCCAAGCCCCCCACGGTCTGGGCAGTGCCAGGGCTGGGCACAGAGCGCTCATACGATCACAGCCGGTCCGGGCAGCGCTGGGGGGGCCCTGCCAGGTTGATGCCGCTTCCCCCCGGGCAGATCCAGCTGCAGGCGGCGAGCACAGAGCGCCAGCTGCAGGGCGCCATGGAGCAGGTGGGGCGGCTGGACAGCCAGCTGGGGGCGCTGAAGCTGAGACGGGCCAATAACAGCCTGGTGGCCACACGGGCCAGGGACACGGCCAACGCTGCGCAGGCCCGGGCCCGGGAGGTCAAGCAGGTGAGTGGGGGCAAAGGAGAGGAAACCCAGCTGGGGGCCCAGGGACTGGGAGGGGGCTTGGCTCTCTGGTTCAGGGCTGGAGGTGGCCAAGGCGGGGAGAGCCATGCTGGCTCTGTCCAGGGTCTGTGCTAGCCCGGGCGGGGCGGGGAGCCGGGCTGGCTCTGTCCAGGGTCTGTGCTAGCCCGGGGCGGGGCGGGGAGCCATGCTGGCTCTGTCCAGGGTCTGTGCTAGCCCGGGGGCGGGGGGCGGGGGGGAGCCATGCTGGCTCTGTCTTGTGGGTCTGTGCTGGCCCTGGGGGGAGCCCATTGGCCCTCATAAGAACGGCCAGACCGGGTCAGACCAAAGGTCCATCCAGCCCAGTATCCTGTCTACCGACAGTGGCCAATGCCAGGTGCCCCAGAGGGAGTGAACCTAACAGGTAATGATCAAGTGATCTCTCTCCTGCCATCCATCTCCACCCTCTGACGAACAGAGGCTAGGGACACCATTCCTTACCCATCCTGGCCAATAGCCCTTAACGGACTTAACCTCCATGAATTTATCCAGTTCCCTTTTAAACGCTGTTATAGTCCTAGCCTTCACAACCTCCTCAGGCAAGGAGTTCCACAAGTTGACTGTGCGCTGCGTGAAGCAGAACTTCCTTTGATTTGTTTTAAACCTGCTGCCCATTAATTTCATTGGGTGGCCCCAAGTTCTTGTATTATGGGAACAAGTAAATAACTTTTCCTTATCCACTTTCTCCACATCACTCGTGACTCGGCTGGATGTGGCACAGCTGGCAGAGGGGCGGCTGGAGGCCGGGTACCAGGCGGCACAGGAGCTGGTGCAGAACCAGGCACGTTCCGCGCTGCAGGCCAGGCTCCGGGCGGAGCGGCTGCGTGACGAGGCCAAGGCTCTCCTGCAGGATGCTCAAGGCAAGCTGCAGCGCCTGACAGGTGAGGAGTGGGGCAGGGGCACTGCGGGAACAGCCCTGGGCCCTGCCCATGCCAGGGTGCCAGCGGGGCAGGGCTCACCCTGCATTGTGTCTCCCCAGCGCTGGAGGGGTCATACCAGGAGAACGAGCTGGTGCTGGAGGAGAAGGCGGCCCAGCTAGATGGGCTGGAGGCCAAGGTGAAGGGCATCGTGGGTGCCATCAATCAGCAGATCCAGATCTACAACACCTGCCAGTGACCCCGAGTGCCCACCGGCCTGTCACCCCCAACCCAGCCAGCCCGTCCCCATGCCCAGCCCCCTCTCCATGTCTGCCAGGACCTGGGCTCCCCTGCTTGGCTCCAGCCCCCTGGGAGAGCCCTGCCCCCTCGGGACGTCCTGGGCCCCTGTCCCGGGCTGGCACGGTGCCCCTTCCGCAACCCAGGGCTCTGCGCTGCCTCCGGCCGGGGGCACCGGGACCCTGACCCAGCGCTAGGCTGGGGGGCTGAGGGGGACTCGCACCTGCCACAGCGGGCGGGGCGGGGCACAGGGGCCGCGAGACGAGGTCTTGCATCCTGTGGTGCTTTGCCCTGGCACGTGGCGGGGGCAGCTTGCGTGTGAATAAAGCCCTCGCCTGGACTCACTGCCTCTCTTTGTGGTTCCTGGGCTGGTGACAGACGGTGCAGGACAGCCGGGTCCCAGGCATACGCTGCCCACCCTGCCCCCACCTGCTCTCATGCAAACCAAGGCAGCCGGCAGACTGCGTCCTCCACCACTGCACCAGCCTGCTCGGAGCCGGAGCTGGGCCTGGCCTGGGCACGTGAGGGGAGGGAACATGGTGGGTTGGAAGCAGAGCTGCCAGCTGTGCACCCACCCAGCGGGGCGGGGGGAGCTGCGTGGCCATGAGGGGGAGGGCAGCCCTTATGCCCCAGCTCCTCTGCCCTCTAGATCCTCTCACAGAATCATAGACTATCAGGGTTGGAAGGGACCTCAGGAGGTGTCTAGTCCCACCCCCTGCTCAAAGCAGGACCAACCCCAACTAAATCATCCCAGCCAGGGCTTTGTCAAGCCTGACCTTAAAAACCTCTAAGGAAGGAGATTCCACCACCTCCCTAGGGAACCCATTCCAGTGCTTCACCACCCTACTAGTGAAATAGTGTTTCCTAATATCCAACCTAGACCTCCCCCACTGCAACTTGAGACCATTACTCCTTGTTCTGTCATCTGCCACCACTGAGAACAGCCGAGCTCCATCCTCTTTGGAACCCCCTTTCAGGTAGTTGAAAGCAGCTATCAAATCCCCCCTCATTCTTCTCTTCTGCAGACTAAACAATCCCAGGTCCCTCAGCCTCTCCTCAGAAGTCATGTGCTCCAGCCCCCTAATCATTTTTGTTGCCCTCCGCTGGACTCTTTCCAATTTTTCCACATCCTTCTTGTAGTGTGGGGCCCAAAACTGGACACAGTCTCCAGATGAGGCCTCACCAATGCCGAATAGAGGGGAATGATCACATCCCTCGATCTGCTGGAAATGCCCCTACTTATACAACCCAAAATGCCATTAGCCTTCTTGGCAACAAGGGCACACTGCTGACTCCTATCCAGCTTCTCATCCACCGTAACCCCTAGGTACTTTTCTGCAGAACTGCTGCCCAGCCATTCGGTCCCTAGTCTATAGCAGTGCATGGGATTCTTCCGTCCTAAGTGCAGGACTCTGCACTTGTCCTTGTTGAACCTCATCAGATTTCTTTTGGCCCAATCCTCTAATTTGTCTAGGTCCCTCTGTATCCTATCCCTACCCTCCAGCGTATCTGCCACTCCTCCCAGTTTAGTGTCACCTGCAAACTTGCTGAGGGTGCAGCCCACACCATCCTCCAGATCATTAATGAAGATATTGAACAAAACCGGCCCCAGCACTGACCCTTGGGGCACTCCGCTTGAAACCGGCTGCCAACTAGACATGGAACCGTTGATCACTACCCGTTGAGCCCGATGATCTAGCCAGCTTTCTATCCACATAGCACATCCCCTCCGACCAACCCCCCGAAGGCCAGATACTCCTGTGTGGCCCTGTGCCCACGACAGCCCTACAATACAGACATGCAGCTCATCTAGCCTCACCCCTGCACGGTGCAGGCCACAGAGTCTCACCCACCCCTTCCGGGCATAGACCCCAGCCTCTGCCTGAGTCACTGGCGTCCACCACTGCCACTAGTTCAAAACAGCCAGTGCCCCAGACTGCAGGGGAAGGCGAAACTCCCCCAGGGGAAAGTTCTTTCCTGACCCCAGATCTGGTGATTGGTTAGACCAGAGGTGGGCAAACTATGGCCCGTGGGCTACATCCGGCCCACGGGATCCTCCTGCCTAGGCCCCGAGCTCCTGGCTCAGGAGCAACGCTCTGCGCAGTGGGGCTGCGAGCTCCTGGGGCAGCGCAGCTGCAGAGCCCAGCCTGACCCGGTGCTCAGTGCTGCGTGGTGGCGGTGGCTGGATCCAGCGGGGCTGCGCGGCTGTTGTGCGGCCAGCCACCGTTGCTCCCGGCAGCAGGTTAAAGGGGCAGGGCGCGGGGGGGTTGTTTTGTGGGCTGGGTTTTGCGGGGTGGTGGGGAGGGGAGGGTGTGGATAGGGGTTGGGGGAAACGGGTTGAATGGGAGCAGGGGTTCCGGGGCCGTCAGGAACGGGGAGTGGGCTGGGGCAGGAGTCCAGGGGGGCAGATAGGAGATGGGGCTGGGCCGTGACCCCCTCCCCTAACCAGCTCTCCATACAATTTACGAAACCCGATGCGGCCCTCAGGCCAAAAAGTTTGCGCGCTCCTGGGTTAGCCCCTGAGCACATGGGCAAGCCCCGGCAGCCAGACCCCCGGGAGAGAATTCTCGGCAGTGACTCGGAGCCCTTCCCAGCTAGTGGCCCATCCCCGGCGGTCGGGATCGTGCTGCTGGCAGTCCCCGATCGGCTCCATGCCAGCGGAGGCAGCCCCATCACACCATCCCTTCGAAAACGGATCCAGCTCAGGCATGAAGCCAGTTAGGGTTTCTGCCCCCTCTGCACCCCTTGGGGGCTGCTCCAGAACCTCACTCCTCTGATGGTGTCACAGAGCGTGGGGGAGGCCGGGCCCTGCACCCCCCACTTCCTGCGACTCACTGGGCCTCAGCCAGCTGGGGACACAGGTTTATTAGAGGACAGGAACATGGTCCCTAACAGAGCTTGTAGGTCCAGAGAACAGGCCCCCTCAGCCATGTTCATCTTTGGGGGTGGGGAGCCCAGACCCCGGTCCTGGGCCTCCCTGTTTCCCCAGCCAGCCCCAAACAGACTCTCTCCAGCCCCCCCTCTGCCCTTTGTCTCTTTCCCGGGCCAGGAGGCCCCTGATCTCTCTGTTCTCCAACACCACCTGTTGGCACCGGCAGGGGAGGGGCTCAGGCCACCAGTTGCCAGGAGACAGGGTGTCGGCCATTCTCTGTGCAGACACCATCACACTGGCCCTCTAGGGCTCTGCCACAATCCCACCCCCTGATCCCACCACCTAGATCCTTAAGAAAGGCATAGGGGAAACTGAGGCACCCACCCAGTATTCAGAGCAAACATTAAAACATTCCCACTTTGTCACAGATGGCTAGAAACCCTCTCCTGATTTCCAGCTGAGACTTTCACGTAACTGAAATAACTCCTCTCCCTGCCTGGTGTTCCCCCTCGGCCGGATTTATAGCCAGCGATCAGCTCTCCCCTGGCCTGCGGTGGGCCAGGCTAAGCAAGCCAAGCTCTTTGAGTCTGTGCTCACGAGGCAGGTTCTCCACGCTGGTGTCATCCTGGCAGCCCTGCTCTGCACTAGTGGGTTGGGCCAGTGGGTTCGTTCTGAGCCCAGGGAAGTTGTGTAAAAGATGCACCCACCACCCTGCCTGCTGCATTGCCATGCACACCTCCCGCTCCGAGGGCTTGGCGAGGGGCTGAGAACCCTTCCCCATCCCTCGGGGGACGGGGACACACACACACACTCTCTCTCTCTCGTTACATTTCCCAGTCGTGTCCCTGGCTGGCAGGAATGGCCCCTGCTTCCTCAGCTGGCAGGGACCTGCCCTGGGGGCTAGTATCACATTTGCCAAACCCACTGTCAGTGGTTCACCCTCCCCTCCAGTACTTGGGGTCAGGCCCTGGTTAACCTGTGGGAGTCGCATTAGCACATTCACTGCTCGGCTTTGGGAGGGGGGGCAGTGGTGACCCCTTGGCCGGGTTCATCTCCCCTGACTTCGGGGCATGGCACCTTGGCACCATCTAGCCTGCGCTAACAACACCGGGGGAGCGGCTCTGAGCTGGAAACTGTTGTAAACAGCCCCCGGCAGGCCCCAGTACAGCATGGCCCTGGGCTGTGGGTACTGCCAGGATCACGTCCTGCTGGCAGGAAATGAGGGGGGGGGGGTGACATGGGCTCCCGCTCTGGGGCCTGAGCTGTAAGTGCCCAGCCTCCACCTGCCCCCAGTACGTCCTGCTGCCTGCCATGCCCTGGGCTCGAGTGGCTGGCGCTTGGGCTGTGGGCACAGGGCAGGCAGCAGCGTGCCCGGCCCGGAACACTGCTGCAAGGCCCCGGGAATTCTTATGCCGCCCGCTGTCCTCGGGCTCCAGAGCACGACCCCAGATGCCCCGTAGACAGAGGGGAACTTTTGCACCTCTCTGTGCAGCCTCAGGCAGTGGCTGCCGTAGCCGAGTGGGGATGGCCCATCGGGTGGTTCTGGGTCCGTGGGGCACGGAGTGTGCATTGCCGGGGCCTTCAAGCAGCCTCCCTGCAGCACGCCGGCCCCTCCAGCCCCACCCTTCCACGAGGCCAGGCCCCAC